>NC_064629.1:317220533-317957199 GCF_023864275.1 Schistocerca cancellata
TTTCTAGTCTCCAGAAAAGTAATTATACTCGAACATAATACGTGTTCCAAAATTCTACAACTGATCGACGTTAGAGATATTGGTCTACAGTTCTGCACATCTTTTCGACGTCCCTTCTTGAAAACGGGGATGACCTGAGGCCTTTTCCAATCCTTTGGAACGCTACACACTTCTAGAGACCTACGGTACACCGCTGCAAGAAGGGGGGCAAGTTCCTTTGCATACTCTGTGTAAAATCGAACTGGTATCCCATCAGGTCCAGCGGCCTTTCCTCTTTTGAGCAATTTTAATTGTTTGTGCTTGCGTAACTCAGTTGGTAGAGCACTTGCCTGCAAATGGCAAAGGTCCTGAGTTCAAGTCTCGGTCCAGCCCATAGTTTTAATCTGCCAGGAAGTTTCATATAATGCACGGTTATTTCATTTAAAATTACAAAATATAAGTTGATGACTTGGGTCTATCTTTGTACATATTGTAACAATAATATGAGAAGGAAAGTTGCCGCTCACCATATAGTGGAGATGCTGAGTTGCCGATAGGCACAACAAAAATATTTTTACACTTGTTTAGATGTTGGTATTATTATGTGTCACAATACTCAGTTTGACTAAGATAATGACTATATGTCATAATGGCTCAAATACAATGGACTCAGGCTTTGTGCAGGATGCCTATTTAAAGAAGTGTGTAGGACAGACATTGAAAAATGATAACATATAAATCTACTACATTATAGATATTAACATTAAAGACTTAAAATTTAAAAGAAATCATAAACAGATTTGGTAGGAACACTGTTCATTTTAACTATTGTATAGATGTCCTTAAATTGGTATAAACAATGGTTCTGTTGTATACAACTAAACATTTTACATGCATTTGGATCTGCAAAAACCTAACAAGAATTTTCTAAAATCTCTGATTTTCTAATTGAATTATTTCAGAAACTTAAATATTATTTCAGAAAAAATATATTTTTTGGAACCATAAAACTTAGGTTTCTAACACAATAATGTCGAAATTTTGAAACGATTGTATTTTAAGGTTCAAAAATTTCAGAAATACACATTTTTGAAAGAAATACATTTTAAATACTAAGTTTTTAGAAAACGTTAAATATTTGTTTGAAAGACAGGAATAAGGGCCCTTAAATAAGGTATGTCAATTCTAAAATAAGTTATTATTAGTTGGATACAGTTTTGAAGTGTGCATGGTCCAAAAGCTTTCTGTCAATACTGGATGTTCCATGAAATATGCGATGAGTAATGTTCGTTTCAGCTGACTCCAGGTAAACATTGCAAAAATTAAATTGCAAATATCTGCTAAAAATCAGAGAAAATTTTCCTGATGACTCTTTGGAGGGACACCCTGTATATACAGGCTGTTCATTTTAACAGACGACATTGAAATATCTCGAAAACTACTTAATGGGTCACAAAAAAGTTATAATCTCAATTTGTCTCTACTGGAGGGAAACGTCCAAGGATACCACACTTGACCCCCCAAACCCAACCCCATGCTTTGGTGGCAGGGTGGCAACTTCCAAATCTTCAATGGGAACACCCAGTTTTTTATTTGAGATTACAGTTCTATTGCAATAACTACAGATGTTTGGTCTGAAGCTTTTTCTTTGTTTCACCACAAATGGCACTGTAATCAGAGAAATAGAAATGGGTACAGAATCATAATTTATGACATGTTTCTTGATGGCACTTGAACACCCAATGGCATATGGAACCCCACCTCCATGCAGCAAGGATAGGACAGGCCAGTATTTCATAATTTGTATTTGGAAACCCCTTTGCAAATTATGTCAGTATTGAAACAGGCCTGTAGTTATTGCCATCTCTCAAGTCACCTTCCTTATAGTGAGGTTTAACAATGGCACATTTCAATCCCTCTGTTAGAAACACCATCAAATCCAGAAGAGCTTCAGTTTTTTGAGGGAATATGTAATTTCCTTATTTGCATAGGGAGAAGCTAGTGATACATTCACATGAATGAATTTTATGAGAGATGCTTTTTCATCATATTGCTGGATTTTTTGTCCCTATATTTTCTACTATGTTGAAGAAATGATTATTAAAAGCACTTGCTAACTGTGACTCATCATTTATGGCCCTCCATTTTAATTCAGTAGTGATGTTATCCTGTTCCTTGTCCAGTCATCCTGTGAGGAGTGGCTCTGCACACAAAAGTGAAATACAGTCCCAGACTATCGACTTGGAAACACACAAAATACTGATTCTGACAGTTTATAAAACCTAAAAGGAAGTGTTTTGAACCTCATCAACTAGTTTACTGTAAAAATCTGGAAGATAATTGTATGTGGATATTTCAGTACTGATTTTTTCTTTGGTAGTGCTTATCAATCACAGTTAATTATACTGATATCCAGCATTAGTTTGCTGCCCAAAGTAACAAACCAAAGAAGAATAGAACAACATAGTGTAAAAGCAATTGATAATTTATTTCTAAATTCAGCAGTCTTTTTGTACTAGATGTGAGTCCCATAATTAATGGTTTATCTGACTTTGATGGTCAAAATGTACGAACAAAGCATCTTCACAGTCACCTTTAGCTAATAAATTAAAAAGCAAAAGCTTACAGAAGCATATATGCTGATTCAGTTATATTATTCAGAAGGAATTTACAGGATAAACAGTGTGAAGTAGTATTTCATATTGAGAATTAATATGGAGTTATACAAAGAAAATGGAGGAGGACTGTGAGAAGGAAGACTCACAGAAATGAGTTCTGCAGCTAAAAGGATGAATCACCTATTTGACATGATGACATTCATTGATATTAAATTTCAAATTAGCAGTGTTCCCAGAACATGTAATTACTGTTTCCCTCTGCAGTTAAATGGACTGCCATATTTTAAGGTTTGTGGGGTTATGTAAAGAGACAGTAACTTAGCATGGCAATGTATAATATAATTGGCAGGCAGATTCTAAAACATGACTGCAGGATGCTCAAGAAGTAGATACATTTTTGTTTTTGTCACTTTTTCAGAATCATGGAAGATAAATCAGAAGTTATCCATAGTTTATTGATTAAAATAAAATTCCAAATGTAAAAAAGCCATATAGATCTAATACACTGCACAGCCATTAATCAAAAGCATTCATTTTTGCTTTGTCAATTTCATAGGGTACAAAAGAGGTGCAACTCTATTCAGTGAAGTAATCACCATTATCTGTTCCAGCAAATGTAGGCTTAAAGAACTATTTCAAAATTATTCAAAGGAATTGAATTGCATGCTTATATGGACTCATTAAGAAACAGCTAGAGTAAGGATTGTGTGGGAGATAAGGGTAGAATTCTCAGATATTTGCATCAAATGTACTACTCTTCACTGGCTTCCCTAGTAACAAATGAGCCAGCAGGTGCTGAAGATAAATATGCTGAAAGTCCTCTGTAACTGAAAGCTCTGGGCATGCTGTAGTGCAGCACTGTGTCATAAGGAATGGATTGTTTGGTTTAGGTGCCAGGATCACGAGGCTGGTAGAAACCACCATTAAAAAATCTCAACCTCAATGTGTTTTAGATGCTGATGGGATGAATGGCTGTTAAGGCTGCATAATTGTTAGTGTGCTACCTCTGGGGAACCTGCCACACCTCAGTTGTACATGGCTTAGCTAAGTTAATGGTACTCTGTGTGGACTTTTACATCCACAGCTCCTTGTGGGAACGCCATGACATTCATGATTTCCAAAAATATCACTTCCAGTGATTCGGGTGACCCTTTGGGCAATATATACACCCATCTAACATAGAGAGCAGGAGAGGGTTGTCCTCCAGAGCAGGTATCCTCCAAAGTGAAAACATTGTGACACAATAGTGTATGTCCAGTGAGTCAAAATATCCTTTTCATCATTAGAGAATAATGTACTTCTATACCCAAAACAGCATGACATCACAGAAATTCACCAGGCACTTAACAACAGTCAAGGTGTAGTATCAGGCAGTGACATCATACCAATAGAAACTGCAGATCTTAAGGAGGGTTGAATCAGCAAAGGAGTCATTGAAATCAGAAATGTAATGTATTAGGAAAATGGAACATTAGAAAAATGGAATAATTTCCACTGACATTTGGTTTGACAAAAGGAGTTTATAAGACTGAGAGTAAGACCATATATCTCCAACCATATGAGATGTTTCAGTGTCCAGAAATATGGAAGCACCACTATGAGGTGTAAAGATCACATCACAATCAGGAAATATGCTGTGGCCAACCTTGCTGAGATAACTACATGTAACCCCTTTCAACCCCACTTCTGTATCAGATGCACTGGTAAACTTTCAACAATGAGGCAGAAGTACAAATTTAATTTAACACTCAACATTTTCAATTTTTTTAGCTGCAACATTCTTGAAGAAAGGGAAAGAAGATAAATGCTTCCAGACAGGCATTACAAGTTAATTTGAAGACAAAAATTGCTCATGAAATAGCACCTATGGAAGCTAAGTTTTTGATGAAACTGCTGCTGTAATCAAACCAGTCCAATGATCAGCAAAGCTTGAGCCAGTGTAATTGAATCAGGAGGGGAAAACCAATGTGAAGCATAGACCCATCAAGAAGACAGAATCAGAACAAGCTCTCCATTAGATACATCAAAAATCTGATGGTGGTGATAACTCAGTTTTGCACATTATGGTCAGCTTCAGTGAATCCTCAAGTCATCTCAGTTCTCCCCCTGCTTAAGTGGATTCTCGTACAAATAGGAGAGAAAGAGGGAGACAAGAACCTAACTGATAATTGGCTCCTCTGCTATAGTGGAACATGAATGTGTTCTGAAAAAATGTAGAGGTGTTGAAACAGTTAGCACAGGGAAGACCCTGTCCTTGTGTCTACAGGAGTTCCATTTCAATGTATGGACACCCCTCTGTTCCAAAACTGAGATGTTTTCAGTGAGTACTGAACTACAGGTTGAGTGGTCATCTTTGTGTATGACACCTACCACTCCACTACAGTAACTCTCCTAAGAGTTAGTGAGGCAGTTGCTATAAAAGAGCAGATTCCATACAAATTTACATTTTTACATCTGCTGCACATGGCAGCACTGGACAGATATGCTGTTTCTAATTTTCTTTTGCAACTCCCCGAAACCCTTCGTACCTGTAGAGGCTTTTAATGCATTTTATGTGCTTTGGGGATCTATATCATTCATAGAAAGCATAATTTTTTCTTATTACTGGTAGCAGTATACACCTTAGCACTGCGGTGGAGTCATTCTCCACCATAGACCATACTTTCTGCTCCCCTGCCTGTACAGATGCTGCTCAATGTTAAGTGGTCAATGTCTCACACTCATGTGATCACCTACTCATCTGGATCCTTCTCTGAAAGGGCCATCCCTGGAAGATAGCTACCATGGTAGATGCTCAGCAGAGCGAGGTGATGCAGTCATTAGCACATGGACTGGCTTTTGGGAGGATAATGAATGGTTCAAACAAGTATCCGGCTGTCCAGATTTAGGTTTTCCATAATTTCCCTAAATGCCAGATTGGTTCCTTTGAAAAAGCATTCCCAATTTCATTCCCCATCTTTTCCTAATCTGAGACTGTTCTCCATCTGTAACAACCTTGTGGTCTATGGGGTGTTAAACGCTAATCTCCTCCTCCTCTTAACAGCAACTGAACACCACTAGATTCTGTACAACAACTGAACACCAAGATAGTGTCTAGAATGGTGTGGATCATGTAATAAGTATGATCACCCATGTTGCTGATGACTTTCTCATGAAGACTTCAGGATGATTTCAGAGGATTCTCATCTCAACAAGAAAGAATTGAAAGAACAAGAATTGCTCTGCAAGTAGAGTAACTCACTGCCTGCGACATTCCAAATGCAAATCATCACCTGCAATCCTTACACCCTTTAATGGCACAGGGGCAAAGATATGAAGAATAATCAAATAAAGCAAAGAATTGTCAGAGGAAGTGTTTCTGATGTACATAAATCAGCACCCATTCTGAAGCTCGGGTGTCTCTCATCTATAGCTGAAGTCACTGCATGACCAATGACACAGTACTTCAGTTAATTCACTGCCACTGAAAACCAAGATACAGCATTCTGTTGTGATCAGTCATTAATGAGGTGAGTGGTTGGATTTTCCATTTGAAAAACAATTAGGGATGTGTGGGAGCTGTATCGTACATTGCCTCATTCCAAGGAGACTGCATCAGGTAAGAATTGAATCCACGACAGCATGTTGTAGTACCTCAAAAATAATTCAAACAAAACACTTCTATATCTATTAAATACAATCTGACTGAGTGGATTCTTTAGTGACTCATGGTTGGAGGCAATTTTAGTGCCCCTCCTGACTTTAGGGAATGACCGCACATTGCCTAGTAGGTACCGCAGTGTGGCTGTCACTAGCTGTGTAGGAAAGATGTTAGATATTATGGTCAACATGCACCTTACATGGATGTTAGAAATGGAGGAACTATTTAATAACTTCTATTGTGTGTTTAGAAGATATCAGTCAACACTTGAGAACAAACTGCAGCTGGAAGCAGAAATACAGCAATATTTCATATACAGTTGCATCTCACAGGTAAAATCTTCAATCTTGAGAGCTTCTATGACATAACATGGATACATAACATCCTTGTACAGCTCCATAAATGGGGCTTTCAAGAACATCCACCTATAATCGTTTGGTCCTTCTTTATCAGACAGTTTTTTAGATATTGTGTCAGTGATGATCTTTCAGAGCAATTCAAGCAGGATTATGGTAGTATGTGCCTAAGCATGACTGTTTTGCTATAGTACACAATTCTCAGTTTGGTGTTCATCATTTGTGGGTGACCTTCCAGCATTCTGCTCCTCCTCCAACCTTTCAATGATTACTCACCAGCATAGTAAGAGGATTTGAGGAGTGGATAAATAACACAGGTTCTAAATTAGTGACAAATGTGTTTGTGTTATTTTTAATGTTGCTCATAACCCTTTTAACCTACCCATTGTTACACAGAGGGTACTGTTTTTCAATTTTAAAAGTTTAGTTGAGTTTCTGAGTCTCATATTTGATGAGAGGCTGACATGATTACACACCTGAATATGAGAGTCAAAGGCCTAATGTTACTGAACATATTAAACAGTAATGGGTCATGTGGAGTACACTGATTATGTCTGTCAGTGAATGACCTACCAAGGTGAAGTGCTTGAGGTGTGCTGAGCCCTGTACATCACATTGTAACAGAATATGTTTTATATCAAGCTGTGCAGGCTCCAACTGGTTTATTAGCTGATTTATACTCTATTTTTGGTGGTGATGAAACCAATGTTTTTCCTGTTTTAAAGTTATGTGTAATGTCTGGCCTCATACGTAGGTTATTAGTCACAAGATTTTAAATTGTTCTCAGAGTGGCTGATTGATTCTGCTTTATCACAGTGATCAGCCCAACATAGTTCTGTCTTACACTATTCTAGCTGTTGTGTAGTTACAATCTGTGTTTTAACAATGGATCTTACAAAGTTAATTGGTCTTCCATGTTTTGTGCTTCTGTGTGAAAATGTGAGTGTGAGTGACTAACAATGGAATAACATGTGTTGAATTCATATTTCATATTGTACCTTTACAAACATAATTTTCATATTTTCAAAGAAAACATTGCCCACATGAATAACTTAATAAAGGCACCATGTGTACCCAAGGAAATCTTTAAAATCAATAGGATTCCAAAAAATCTTCAATACATTTAAAAATCTTGCTTTTGTAGAGATACCAAACTTGGAAAGACAATTCTTTCTGAGACATGGATTGTGCAGGGACAAAATGGGGAAATTAGTCATATGTTAGAGAATCCTTATGTCAGGAAAGATTCAGATGAGAAAACACTTCACAGGCACAATCCTATACCTTTGCCATCAGACACAGAACAAAACAAAAAAGTGAAAGCATGAAAGCTATAATTTTAGGAGTAACAAATGGATAAAAAACAGAAACAGCAGTAATAAAAATGTCACTGGCACCTGAGGAACATCACCTTCATAAACCTACAACTGACACTTCGTTATCCGCAAGAGGGCCATCTGAGGGTATGTCTGAAACAACAGCATTAGGAGACTCAGACACACAGAAATGAAACATCATTATCCCCTACAGAGACAACTGAGATAAGAACAGTGATTCCAGTACCAGTGGTTGAAGCAACATTATCAGCAAAAACAGCTAACTAAAAGGCTGAGAGGAAGAAGTAAAAGACCCAAGATGCCCAAACATCATGGGAACCAGCTGAAACAATGTTCCTGAAAGGATCAGAGAAATTTAATCCTTTCCAAACCTAAAGAGACAGGTAATGGTCCATCTTCCATCACAACAGCCATCTGTCTCATATACTGGTCTGCATCTCACTCTCGCCAGCCCCCCTCCAGAACAACTTTTTCCTGACCCCTGTCAACAGAGTTCTCTATTTAAATTCTCTTCTTTCCTAACAGCCGTGGTCACTGTCATTTCAATCTTCAGTTCTTTATTTATCCTTTCTTCTTCTTCTGACAATACTAAAAATGAATTCAAGTGTGTTAAACCACATACACCCTTCTTAATACTCGTTATAATAATAATAATGATAATAATAATTATGATTTTTTGTAATGTCTTTGTTACATGTATTTCCTTGTCAGATGTAAGAGGTGACCTTAAGATCCTAATATGGTCAGGGTACACAAGCAACAAATAAAAAATAAATAAAACAGGAACTAAAGCACAGAGATGAATGATCTTAAATGGAGCTAAATATACTGTATAAGAGATAGATTAGTACTCTTTGCTTTAGAGTCAATAGAGAAATTTGTAGTGATTGAGCATGGACCCAGAGACAATGGAATTATGTTTTAGAACATTACTGCTTGTGCATACTGCAGTTGACAGTGGGTTAAAGAGGTAAACCTGCTATGTCTATGAACAATGATGTGAAGAACATTTTTTCACTGACAGTCAGAACAGCAGAAAAAATGTTCTTTTGAGACGAAATAGTACAGATAGATGGAGCTAGGAAGGAAATCTCTATTTTAGATCTCTGTTTCTGTCAGGAATTGGAGGTATTAACAGTGAATTCAGTTATGTAATGGCAATAGGTGATATTAATACACTAAAATACAGCTGTTACTATTGTAATTATGGACTGAAAACAAAAATAATCTTCAACATAGTCATAAGTGTTGGCACTTGCTCCCATACGCTCATCTCCCACTACCTGAAACCTGGATCACCTAATTTTTATTCATGTATTGAATGGATAACTATCAGTCCTCTGGGATATAACAACTTTTTCTGCCACCTATAAAATATAGTTCTTATGGTACATCTTGAAACTGACCAATTCCTTTACATTATAATGACATTGGAAGCTTTAGAGTTTTTCAGATACTAAGGGGCAATACTGACACCAAAACACAAGATGAGGGAGTGGAGGCTGATGTACTGAATTTAATCTTCTGAAACGGCATCACCATGAAATATCACAATACAGTTTCTCCTGTCAGTCATTTCTTAAATGGTGAAATGGATCATATTGAGATAAGTGATCACAGAACAGAAAATCAACTACAACTGCACAACAATGGAAAAGTAACTGGACCAGATGATGTACTGGAAAGTTCTACAGCAATTACCTGAAAGAAATTCATCCCTTTCTAGCATTAGATTTTCATAGGACGCTAGAGCAACAAAGAGTTCCTAATAATTGTAAAAGTGAACAGATCATTTCTGTCTTTAAGAAGTCATTGGACAGACCACTATAATTAATAGGCCCTAATCACTGATGTCAATCTGTTGGAATTATTGAAGATGCTTCATGCTAATGTATGATGATGGTTTTGAAGAAAGAAAGTCTTTTTTATAGCAATCAATATGGATTCTTCAAACCTGGATCCTGAAAAAATCAACTTGCTGTGTTCATCCGTGAGGTACTCACATTGAACACCATATATCAGCACAGCCACAAGATGAGCATTACACTCACTGCAGTGTCAACGAAGCCAGATGATGATGAGTCACACTTGTAGAAATGTAACTGTATCGTAATTCCGCCAACTTGCTGAAAATCAGGAGCTTTTCATTAAATGCATAGGTAATTTTGGGAGTATCCCAAGGAAGTATTATAGGTGCCCTACTGTTTATGATTTATATTAATGACCTAGTGGATGATGTTGTAGGGTCTGCAAGGCTATTTGCAGTTGATGCTGTTGTCTGTAGGATGGTTGCAATGCCAGAAGTTTGTAGTGAAATGCAGGAAGACTTAAAGAGGATCAATGAGGGGTGCAGATACTGGCAGTTGAACGTCAATGTAAATAAATGTTGCATACTGTACATTAACCGGTGAAGGGATCCCACAATGTTCAATTATACTATTGGTGACAAATCACTGGAAACTGTAACTACAGTAAAATACTTATGAGTAACCATCCACAGTGCCCTAAGCAGAATGACTACATAAAACAAAGAGTGGGAAAAGCAGATCCCATACAGAGATTCTTTGGAACGCCCTTACTGGAACTTAATTCAGCCACAAAAGAAGTGGCTCACACATCATTTACTCAACCAATTGCTGAGTACTGATCAGCAGTCTTGGACTCTTTCCAGTTAAGATTAATAGAAGAGGTTGAGAAGATCCAACAAAGAGCTGAAAATTTCATCAAGTGATTGCTTATTCAGCAGAAGAGGGTTAATGAGATGCTCAGCTAGCTCCAGTGACAGGTGCTATGAGGGAGGCATTGTGCAGCACAAAAAGTTTTGAGAACTTACATTCCAATAAGAGTTGAGCTACATATTTCTTCCTCCCATGTATGAAGGTGTAACAGTCCTAGGTGTAACAGTTCTGATCATCAGTCCTGGCTGATGATCAGAATAGAAATTTACAATGCAGCTGCTGACTGTACATAACTTTCATTTCCCCACTGAGGTATACTAGCTCTTTGCTCTGCATTTGGTCTGATGCCAACACAATACCACCTGCAATGTGGACTTCTATCTGCCTCATATGATGCCATGTGAAACCACCACTTCTACAGCCTCATACCAATGCAATGCCACTTATGTGATGCTGTGTTAAGATGCCACCTCTGCATCTCAGTGCCATTGCGATGCCACCTATGTGTGATGCCATGTGAAGAACCTGCTTCCACTGTCCAGTGCCAATGTGAGCCATCCACATGTGACTCTGTGAAGTTGCTGCCTCTTTAACTTGATGACTTTGCCCACAAGAACCACTATAATGTTGACGTACCGTGTTGCTGTTGTCTGCTGCTGCTGCTACTGACATGTAATATTATGCCTAACTTCCGCACTAATTGTGATACTACTGCTGCTGCTTTTGCCATTGTCACACTGTAAAGAAACTTATGAGTCCCCTTGCTAGCTGCTCACTACTGTGGCTTGGATACTGGGACATCCACTCCTGAAATAATTTACAATAGATTGGTTAGTTTGGGGAATGGAACCAAACAATGATGTCATCAGTCCAATTCCTACTCAAATCATGTGCCCTTTCCTATACAAACAATTATAATGCAGTAGTAGGTTTCTCCAGAGTCCAGACATTGTACAGAAATTAGCTTGCTGTCATCATTAGGGAGTGGCCATACATCATTGCTCTATACACCAACAACTCAACATAATAATTTTTATTCAAAACCTTATACTAGCAGCTACTGAGTCACTAAGGGACAAACTGTGACTGATACAGGGCAGCCCAGAGAGCTACAACACCAAGAACAATATTTCCCAGCTTTCTTCAACAACAGAGTGGTGGGTGTTTTTTTTTTTTTTTTTTTTTTTTTTAATGATGATGCAGTGATACATCTCTGATTAACCTAAATTCCTCTGTAGTACCATGACTCTTTATGGAATAAGAAACACTCTCAGCTGGAACAGCTCTCCTCCCACTGTGAGAAAACACCAGTGGAGCATCAGTCTGTACATAGGTTCCTCAAAGTCTTTCTTGGCAAATTCAGAAATGTGAAAGGTTCTGTTCACAGTCACATTTCTCTCATCGACTTTTGAAACCAGTCATTGTAGTAGAAATGCATCTGACAATAGCAACACTTGTCCAATCATTAACATGTTGAACAACACCTCTATGGAAGATACTAAAAGATAACTTACATCTTACAAAAACATAGTGACCTCATAGTAAAATTACTTATGCATTATTCCAACAATTTTAAACAAATCTCAACCATATAAATCATCACATTTGACACTTGACTCAAAACCCTGACTTTGTGTATTTTATTGGTCAAAATGATAAATAAATACAGGCCTACATCAGAAGTTACTGAAATATTAAAGAAGGAAACCCACATTGATAAGATCATTTATGTCTCTTTTGAGGGCTCCTTAATTAAGACATTATTTACATAAATAAACTCGACTACTTATAACGTCTCTGTACATTTCTTTAACTAGAAAAATAATCTGTTCATTATACTGCTATCACCATTGTCTTTCATCTGGTGTATCATAAGTGTGACTTTTGTGAAGGGTCCAGTTGTTACAGGTTGATGTAAACAATAATGTCAATAATGTTTAACTATTACAGGTTCAGACGTGGATTTATGTTCAGTGAGCTCATTCCATTGCTGCAGTTCCAAAGGTGTCATTGGTTTCTGTCTAGCATGCTTGTAAGGCATTTTATAGAGCTTGATTACAGTTATATTAGCAACTGTATTCAAAGTCACATGTCCCACAATTTTAGCTCATCCTGTAACCATTCTGCCAGAACACACCTCTTTCAACCTGGGAACACTCTGATGACTGCTAGGCCTTGTGGCTTGCTAGTCACCTGTACCTCCCCTCACCTCTCCTGTCACCATACATCTGACTGCTGGCTGAACCAACAAACATTCATGCTGGCCCACAGCCAACCTGTCAGATTCGGTCTACTCTGCAACAATCAGACCAGCTGCTTGTAACATTAAAAGTGTACATCCAAAATCCTACCACACATTTGCCATGCTTCTTTTGTTGCTATGTTCTGACCTGTTTTACGGACTTTGGGGGGCACAGGTCCATCTATTATTAACTTACTTGGTATAAACCACACCATTGCTGTTGATACTGTTTCTTTGAATTTGAGCCATTTCTGGTCTACACATTTATAGTTAGTTCAGGAGGAATGCAAGCTGTCACTTAAGAAGGCATCAAGCGAATTTTTTCTGCTTCTTTAAGTAGATATATTGTCTTTATTTTTGGTAAGTTTGGATATTACAACATTCAATCTCACTACAACAACTTTGTGATTACTAGTCTCTATTTCTATGATAATCCCCCTATCTGCTAATGAGTATTTGTTGCTAAGAGATTGAGAATGTTTCCACTACAATTTATAGTTCAAGTGGGCTTGTGAACTAACAATGCAAAATAATTTTCAGAGAAAGAATTTAGTGCAATTTCAGACAATATTTTGTGCCTAACACTGATTTTATACATGTATTTTCACCAACATATTGAGGGTAGATTGATGTCACCACAAAGTACAGTTGTATGAGTGGAGTACCAGTTTGAAACAACACTCAGGTATTCTCTGAACACTACATCTACATCTACATCTACATTTATACTCCGCAAACCACCCAACGGTGTGTGGCGGAGGGCACTTTACGTGCCACTGTCATTACCTCCCTTTCCTGTTCCAGTCGCGTATGGTTCGCGGGAAGAACGACTGTCTGAAAGCCTCTGTGCGCGCTCTAATCTCTCTAATTTTACATTCGTGATCTCCTCGGGACGTATAAGTAGGGGGAAGCAATATATTCGATACCTCATCCAGAAACGCACCCTCTCGAAACCTGGTGAGCAAGCTACACCGCGAAGCAGAGCACCTCTCTTGCAGAGTCTGCCACTTGAGTTTGTTAAACATCTCCGTAACGCTATCACGGTTACCAAATAACCCTGTGACGAAACGCGCCGCTCTTCTTTGAATCTTCTCTATCTCCTCCGTCAACCCGATCTGGTACGGATCCCACACTGATGAGCAATACTCAAGTATAGGTCGAACGAGTGTTTTGTAAGCCACCTCCTTTGTTGATGGACTACATTTTCTAAGGACTCTCCCAATGAATCTCAACCTGGTACCCGCCTTACCAACAATTAATTTTATATGATCATTCCACTTCAAATCGTTCCGCACGCATACTCCCAGATATTTTACAGAAGTAACTGCTACCAGTGTTTGTTCCGCTATCATATAATCATACAATAAAGGATCCTTCTTTCTACGTATTCGCAATACATTACATTTGTCTATGTTAAGGGTCAGTTGCCACTCCCTGCACCAAGTGCCTATCCGCTGCAGATCTTCCTGCATTTCGCTACAATTTTCTAATGCTGCAACTTCTCTGTATACTACAGCATCATCCGCGAAAAGCTGCATGGAACTTCCGACACTATCTACTAGGTCATTTATATATATTGTGAAAAGCAATGGTCCCATAACACTCCCCTGTGGCACACCAGAGGTTACTTTAACGTCTGTAGACGTCTCTCCATTGATAACAACATGCTGCGTTCTGTTTGCTAAAAACTCTTCAATCCAGCCACACAGCTGGTCTGATATTCCGTAGGCTCTTACTTTGTTTATCAGGCGACAGTGCGGAACTGTATCGAACGCCTTCCGGAAGTCAAGAAAAATAGCATCTACCTGGGAGCCTGTATCTAATATTTTCTGGGTCTCATGAACAAATAAAGCGAGTTGGGTCTCACACGATCGCTGTTTCCGGAATCCATGTTGATTCCTACATAGTAGATTCTGAGTTTCCAAAAACGACATGATATTCGAGCAAAAAACATGTTCTAAAATTCTACAATAGATCGACGTCAGAGATATAGGTCTATAGTTTTGCGCATCTGCTCGACGACCCTTCTTGAAGACTGGGACTACCTGTGCTCTTTTCCAATCATTTGGAACCTTCCGTTCCTCTAGAGACTTGCGGTACACGGCTGTTAGAAGGGGGGCAAGTTCTTTCGCGTACTCTGCATAGAATTGAATTGGTATCCCGTCAGGTCCAGTGGACTTTCCTCTGTTGAGTGATTCCAGTTGCTTTTCTATTCCTTGGACACTTATTTCGATGTCATATGTGTCAGGAGTTAAGGAAAAGGAACATATTATTAATTTATTCTGGATGTCAAGTACATCCCCTACCAACACAAACTCACATAAAGTATCTACTTCAACTTTGCTACAAGATAGACTACTTCTAACAGCAACAAACATGACACTATCAATTGTATTTAAGCTATTTTTTCTGAATACCATCAGATCCCCTGCAAAATTTTCAGCTACAATTATCTACAGCATGAGTCATCTGTCAGCAAGTATAATGATTCTTGCTCCAGTGCTTCCTATCTGTGCCTGCAGCTTTGGTTATTTCCCAACACACTACAGCAATTTACTACAATAATACCAATGGTTTCTAGGCAACTCATGTCCTGTATTTGACCTGCACCATTTGAGACTAAAACCGTATTTGTTGTTTTCTGAGACCCTCTAACCTAAAACCTATCCAGTCCACTCCCCTCCACATGCCAGTCTGTGTTCATTGATATTTTATAAACACTGTGTATCAGTGCTCCATTGTCCTTTCTATAGGCCACTACACTTAGAAATGGAAGCCTTCCATCGCCTTTGGCTTCCATTGTGAACCTTTTGCTGATATGATGGCAATCAAAATGATCCATGAAACAGTTCAGAACAACCATTCCATGCGGTAATTTCCATAAATGTATTGTCAACATACCTCCAACATCAGGAAGGCTTTAAAAACCCTGTTCTCATGAACCTGTCTTCAGGATCTTCCACTCATTAATATGTGACTGGGGAATACAAATGGAGAGCTCGATCTGGCTACTTGATCTGGCTGAAGGGCCAAGAGGAATATTGTTTTCAAATATATTCAGAACCAGGGGCTAATATAGCAAATTCACTTAACTATTTTCTCCAAGGTGACCATAAGTGGTATGATAAATAATGCATGTTACACTTGAGCTACCCCAAAATATGATGCCAGTTGATATTATGTAATGAAAGTCATCAAAATATACCAACATTTTTATTTTTACATTACTTTTGTCTGACAACACTCACATTGCAAACAAAAATATGTTATCCATTTCAGCATGTATTTTATTGAGGTGGTGTTGTACAGTTTTAATGAATGGTAAGAAATGGCTTATGAAATACACAACTATAATGGTATACTATGTTAGAGACAATCAATTTCAGTCTCTGAAGTGTGTAAGTGTACCACACATTTAAGTGTCAATGATGTTGGAACAATGTACAGCTGACAACTGTTATTCCAAGTGCATTAATGCATAGCTGAGATGGGTTTTGGACCAAATGATTGTCTGATCCTAGAGAAAAACCAATAATCTCTGATATAATATACCATTACATCTGTATATTGCATAATGCATTTCTCAACATTTCAGCTGTTCTCTTGCTTAGTCCTTCCATAAGAATTAGCTGCATTGTTTAAGTCCAATTTATCCACCATTGTGAACCTCTTCTCCCTTCATATTCTTGTATTTATGTTGATTGGAATCCACTTGAAGCTCTGAATTATGAATAATGAGTTTTTTCATAGTATAATGGGAATTAATTGGGAACAATCAGTTGTTAATATCTATGAAAGTATGAGTAGCAACTCATTATGAAACCACTTTTCATTTGCTGTTTATATTGCTATTTCTTATCATGTGTAAACAAAAAGAATGTACGATTTGGTAACAAGATATTGGAAAATCTTAATACACAACATTATACAACATTAAAAGTAGGGCACCATGGATGGAAACTTTGTGACCAACATGTAATTAGTACACGTTCAAACGAAGATGCTTACTTATTAGATGACTCATTCCTATTGATACTCTGTATTTCCATAATGAATGGAAAAGACATGAACCATTTTGCAGAAGCTCCTAAGAACTAATAATATTTTAATTTATTCTAATGGTGGTATTGATTTAACCAATAGCTCCTCATGAAATAACTTTTTAATTTACTTCTTCATTTATGGGCATTTCCAGTTTCTATTATCATCTATGGTAGCAATTAATTAAAGCCTTTACAGCAAAATACAGAACTTTACCCTGACCCTGGAACAGGCTGTATCAAAAATAATCATCCGTTTTGGAACAGCTATATTTCTGAAACTAATAAACACATACCTACAATGAATTTTGTTTTTTGATGAAGAGGAAATTCAAAAAGTTTTTTTTTTCATACCTTTTCATAGGTATTCAGTATGCTCCCTTGAGACACATGGCATATGTCAGTGCAGTACTCAAATTGTTCCCACACTGCTGCGAGCTTTTCTTGAGTTACAGCTTCTTCAGCTGCTGTTATGCAGTGACTCAGTTGATTCATTGTTTCTGGTAAAGGAGGTACACAAACAGAGTATTTTATAAACTCCCACAAGAAATAATCACATACAGTCAGATGCGGTGACCTTGGAGGACAGTAAGGTAAGGCTGAATCATTTGGTCCAGTGTGACCAGTGCACTGTTCAGTGATCCTTTGATTTAAGAATTCCCACACTCCCAGATACCAGTGTGATGGTGCCCCATACTGTTGCTAAATGAAGTCATCCAAAACAGTCTACAACTGTTGGAGAAGAAAGTGCTGAAGCATATCAAGATATGTGCTTCCTGCAACAGTGTTCTCAGTATAGAAAAATGGACCACAAACCTACTCCTGTGAAAGTGCACAAAACACATGATATTTTGGAGAGTCACTCACATGTTGTACAACTTTGTGTGACTGTTCTGTACCCCATATTCTCACATTATGACAGTTCACCTTTCCATTTAAATGGAATGTTGCCTCGTCAGTAAACTCTAACCATGGAGGAAAACTCATCTTCCATCTTGCCAAGAATGAAATTACAGGACTCCACACGTTGTTGTTTTTCACCTTCACAAAGAGATTGCAGTAGCTGAATTTTGTATGGTTACATGTGTCAACATCAATGCAAAACATGCCAGACGAACATCAGGGACATGTTGAACTGTTGAGCTGCATGGAAAATAGAGTCCTGCGGACTCCTTGTGTAACTGTGACAGATGCATTAGATGTCTGTGTCAGACGATCAAGGGTGACACGCAACAAGCGGCTACACGGGTAGCAGGGGTTGTGTGGCGTGGGCTGGGCGGTTTTTTAGGTTAGATGGCCTTGGGCAAGTGCAGAAAGGGCAACAGCCTCAACGGGTGTGGGGCAAAGTCAGGACATGCGGGGACCAAGCAGCAATCGGTATTGTAATTGTAAACTGTCGAAGCTGCGTTGGTAAAGTACCGGAACTTCAAGCGCTGATAGAAAGCACCGAAGCTGAAATCGTTATAGGTACAGAAAGCTGGCTGAAGCCAGAGATAAATTCTGCCGAAATTTTTACAAAGGCACAGACGGTGTTTAGAAAGGATAGATTGCATGCAACCGGTGGTGGAGTGTTCGTCGCTGTTAGTAGTAGTTTATCCTGTAGTGAAGTAGAAGTGGATAGTTCCTGTGAATTATTATGGGTGGAGGTTACACTCAACAACCGAGCTAGGTTAATAATTGGCTCCTTTTACCGACCCCCCGACTCAGCAGCATTAGTGGCAGAACAACTGAGAGAAAATTTGGAATACATTTCACATAAATTTTCTCAGCATGTTATGGTCTTAGGTGGAGATTTCAATTTACCAGATATAGACTGGGACACTCAGATGTTTAGGACGGGTGGTAGGGACAGAGCATCGAGTGACATTATACTGAGTGCACTATCCGAAAATTACCTCGAGCAATTAAACAGAGAACCGACTCGTGGAGATAACATCTTGGACCTACTGATAACAAACAGACCCGAACTTTTCGACTCTGTAAGTGCAGAACAGGGAATCAGTGATCATAAGGCCATTGCAGCATCCCTGAATATGGAAGTTAATAGGAATATAAAAAAAGGGAGGGAGGTTTATTTGTTTAGCAAGAGTAATAGAAGGCAGATTTCAGACTACCTAACAGATCAAAACGAAAATTTCTGTTCCGACACTGACAATGTTGAGTGTTTATGGAAAAAGTTCAAGGCAATCGTAAAATGCGTTTTAGACAGGTACGTGCCGAGCAAAACTGTGAGGGACGGGAAAAACCCACCGTGGTACAACAACAAAGTTAGGAAACTACTGCGAAAGCAAAGAGAGCTTCACTCCAAGTTTAAACGCAGCCAAAACCTCTCAGACAAACAGAAGCTAAACGATGTCAAAGTTAGCGTAAGGAGGGCTATGCGTGAAGCGTTCAGTGAATTCGAAAGTAAAATACTAGGTACCGACTTGACAGAAAATCCTAGGAAGTTCTGGTCTTACGTTAAATCAGTAAGTGGCTCGAAACATCATGTCCAGACACTCCGGGATGATGATGGCATTGAAACAGAGGATGACAAGCGTAAAACTGAAATACTAAACACCTTTTTCCAAAGCTGTTTCACAGAGGAAGACCGCACTGCAGTTCCTTCTCTAAATCCTCGCACCAACGAAAAAATGACTGACATTGAAATAAGTGTCCAAGGAATAGAAAAGCAACTGGAATCACTCAACAGAGGAAAGTCCACTGGACCTGGCGGGATACCAATTCGATTCTACACAGAGTACGCGAAAGAACTTGCCCCCCTTCTAACAGCCGTGTACCGCAAGTCTCTAGAGGAACAGAAGGTTCCAAATGATTGGAAAAGAGCACAGGTAGTCCCAGTCTTCAAGAAGGGTCGTCGAGCAGATGCGCAAAACTATAGACCTATCTCTCTGACGTCGATCTGTTGTAGAATTTTAGAACATGTCTTTTGCTCGAGTATCATGTCGTTTTTGGAAACTCAGAATCTACTATGTAGGAATCAACATGGATTCCGGAAACAGCGATCGTGTGAAACCCAACTCGCTTTATTTGTTCATGAGACCCAGAAAATATTAGATACAGGCTCCCAGGTAGATGCCATTTTCCTTGACTTCCGGAAGGCATTCGATACAGTTCCGCACTGTTGCCTGATAAACAAAGTAAGAGCCTACGGAATATCAGACCAGCTG
Organism: Schistocerca cancellata; assembly: GCF_023864275.1. Classification (NCBI taxonomy): domain Eukaryota; kingdom Metazoa; phylum Arthropoda; class Insecta; order Orthoptera; family Acrididae; genus Schistocerca; species Schistocerca cancellata. The sequence continues at coordinate 317,240,594 of NC_064629.1, forward strand.
TGTGGCTGGATTGAAGAGTTTTTAGCAAACAGAACACAGCATGTTGTTCTCAATGGAGAGACATCTACAGACGTTAAAGTAACCTCTGGCGTGCCACAGGGGAGTGTTATGGGATCATTGCTTTTCACAATATATATAAATGACCTAGTAGATAGTGTCGGAAGTTCCATGTGGCATTTCGCGGATGATGCTGTAGTATACAGAGAAGTTGCAGCATTAGAAAATTGTAGCGAAATGCAGAAAGATCTGCAGCGGATAGGCACTTGGTGCAGGGAGTGGCAACTGACCCTTAACATAGACAAATGTAATGTATTGCGAATACATAGAAAGAAGGATCCTTTATTGTATGATTATATGATAGCGGAACAAACTCTGGTAGCAGTTACTTCTGTAAAATATCTGGGAGTATGCGTGCGGAACGATTTGAAGTGGAATGATCATATAAAATTAATTGTTGGTAAGGCGGGTACCAGGTTGAGATTCATTGGGAGAGTCCTTAGAAAATGTAGTCCATCAACAAAGGAGGTGGCTTACAAAACACTCGTTCGACCTATACTTGAGTATTGCTCATCAGTGTGGGATCCGTACCAGATCGGGTTGACGGAGGAGATAGAGAAGATCCAAAGAAGAGCGGCGCGTTTCGTCACAGGGTTATTTGGTAACCGTGATAGCGTTACGGAGATGTTTAACAAACTCAAGTGGCAGACCCTGCAAGAGAGGCGCTCTGCATCGTGGTGTAGCTTGCTCGCCAGGTTTCGAGAGGGTGCGTTTCTGGATGAGGTATCGAATATATTGCTTCCCCCTACTTATACCTCCCTAGGAGATCACGAATGTAAAATTAGAGAGATTAGAGCGCGCACAGAGGCTTTCAGACAGTCGTTCTTCCCGCGAACCATACGCGACTGGAACAGGAAAGGGAGATAATGACAGTGGCACGTAAAGTGCCCTCCGCCACACACCGTTGGGTGGCTTGCGGAGTATAAATGTAGATGTAGATGTAGATGATTTGCCTTTACACGAACAACTGGTTTCCTGGAATTGTTCATGGCATTGTCTACTGCGCTGTGTTGTAGGAGGATCCACACCATACCTAGCATAAAATTCACACTGCACAGTTTTTACTGACACTTATTGTGCAAAATATGGAACACAAAATGCTTTCTGTTGTACCAACACCATTTTTACTAGAACTGAACTGGGCACACGCTGATGCTACCTGGCAGGAACCATGTAAAACTCAAGAGTTTGCTCTTTCTGTGCTAGCGTATGCTGACACCAGCATGCAATGCTGCATAGAGGTTACGAGAAGATCGACAGGCCAATGATAGACTCACTGGAAATGCACAGCCAGCACCCTCTCAGCCGCCAGTATTTAGGACCGTCACCACAGACTGGAGGGACGGTTAGCTCATTTAGTTCAAGTCTGTATGTCATATGAGTACTAGCGTGTCACTGAGATGGAGCTGCAGTCACAGCCTCTAGCTTAGAATCAGACAGCACATAGAGAACATAATACAGTTCATAGAGGACTTTGTACTTCAACAGATGTGCAGCTAAAGTAGACCATATAGGAGAGCTTGTACCACATCACATGGAAGTTTAAGTTAAGTAGCTCTTTGGTTATGAATAAAAATCCCCAATTAATAATAGCATGCAGTTTGTGTTATAGATCAAGGTTACTGGCCACAAACTAACATCCTCTCCTTGCTGCCCATGCTACAGCTCTACAGGGACAACAATATGACACAAAAACTGGTAATGAGGATTCAACACTTTTGAACAGTACATTGTTCACACACACATCTCAAATAACATAATAGTTATGATTTTTTAAAATTGGATGATTCTTTTTGATACACCCTGCATATTGATGTGAGGTTTATATTTAAATTTATGGTATGAATTCTTACATCTACAGCATGTATTTATCTGCGACTCTTTTGTTCTTTGTCTTAAATGCTATTAGCCTATGTTTTGGATCCCATTCTGAGTCCAATAAAATAAGAGTACAGTATGGATTCTTATTGAGTTTGCACAAAATGGAGTCAGGAGTTCTGTTAAAATCAACATCCAGCCATATGTACTCTAATAAGTGATCAAAAGTATCCAGACACGTGGTGGAAAATGACTTAAAAGTTCATGGCACCCTCCATCAATAATGCTGGAGTTCAGTATGGTGTTGTCCTACCCTTAGCCTTGATGACAGCCTCCACTCTCACAGCCATACCTTCAATCAGTTGCTGGAAGGTTTCTTGGAGAATGGCAGCCCATTCTTCACAGAGTGCTGCAGTGAGGACAGGTATCGATGTCGGTTGGTGGGGCCTCGCAGGCAGCTGGCATTAGAAAACATCCCAAAGGTGTTCTATAGGATTCAGGTCAGGACTCTGTGCAGGCCAGTTCAGTACCGGGATGTTATTGTTGTATAACCACTCTGTCACAGGCAGTGCAGTATGAACAGGTGCACAATCATGTTGAAAGATGCAGTCACCATCCCTGAATTGCTCTTCAACAGTGGGAAGCTAGAAGGTGCTTAAAACACCAGTGTAGGCCTGTGCTGTGATATTGCCACACAAAACAACAAGGGGTCCATGAAAAACACGACCACACCATAATATCACCATCTCCAAATTTTACTGTTGGCACTACACACGTTGGCAGATGACGTTCACCAGGCATTCGCCATACCCACACCCTGTCATTGGATCACCACATTGTGTACTGTGATTTCTTACTCCACACAACGTTTTTCCACTGTTCAGTTGTCCAGTGTTTATGCACCTTACACCAAGTGAGGCATCGTTTGGCATTTACTGGCATAACGTGTGGCTTATGAGCAGCCGCTTGACTATGAAACCCAAGTTTCCTCACCTCCCGCCTAACTGCAATAGTACTTGCAGTGGATCCTGCTGCAGTTTGAATTTCCTGTGAGATGGTATGAATAGATGTCTGCCTATTACACATTTCGACCCTCTTCAACTGTCAATAGTCTCTGTCAGTCAACAGACAAGGTTGAGCTGTACACTTTTGTGCTGTATGTGTCTCTTCACGTTTCCACTTCACTATCACATTGGAAAGAGGGGACCTAGGGATGTGTTGGAGTGTATAAATCTCACACACTGATGTATGACACAAGTGACACCCAATAACCTGACCACATTCAAAGTCTGTGAGTTCCATGGAGTGCGCCATTCTGCTCTCTCATGATGTCTAATGACTACTGAGATCACTGATATGGAGTACCTGCGAGTAGGTGGTAGCAAAATGCACCTAATATGAAAAACATATGTTTTTGGGGGCGTATGGATACTTTTCATCACATAGTGTATTTAGGGTCCATAATTTTTCGTAATTGCTTAAGGCAAATGCCATGGAAGTACTCTGCTTTTTTCCACCCATAATGACCTCTTCATTATGACATTGCATACTGCCTTGGTGTGCAGGGCATAATTAGTATTTAAGAGTGGCATGGTCTTTCAAATAAAATTCCTATGTGTAGGAGAAATAAACTATATAAGTTTATTTTCTGGTGGGGATTACATAATGAGGATTGCCAGAGAGATGAGAAAAGGTAACTCCAGTAGCCTCAGTACCATCTCAGCCAAGAAGGGAAGACAAAAGTTTATGTTTGATGACTAATGCATTAAGCATCTGCTCTGGTCAGTGACTCAGAACATGAGAGTTTTGTTCAGTGGATGTTTCTCTGAGAGCCCTCTGTCTCACAAGTCAGATGTGGTAGAGGCATGATCTGATAGGAAGAGTGACTTTATGGTAATGACTGGACCTTCTCTACAGTGAACCAGCTGACTGCTATTGCATCATCAGAAATGCAATGGACACAAAATACTGTTTATGTAAAACTGAAATAATAAAATATTTTCACACTTGGACCTGGGAGCACCTTGTAAAATGTTATAGCTGCTATTATTCCTATATCTTTGTAACTCTCATTGTGGAAAAGGAATTACATTATACATCCTTGAATAACCTGAGAAAGTAGTCTTCTGAAACAACTTGGAAAGAAATTTCACAGAATATAATATAACTACTGTCTCCAGGTTATCACATGGGAAGATACCTCTATGTGTAAATCAGACAACAAAAATATCTTTTAAGGCCATTTTTGTGTTCATTTGAGTTTCAATATCTAACTCTCTCTGGTCACCAAGGAATCTTTCTTATGGAGCTCTATGTAATATTAATGAGCCACATTATTTTCAACAGTCATGGTAAAAATCATATCATTCTACAGTTTTCTGAGGCTGTGGTGCCCAACCAGAAGTAGTTTTAGGTGATGTATGGGTATTAAGTTGGAATTAGATGAAATCAAATTTTTTAGCACTGAGAGATGCTTGAAAGCATTTTGAGCCAGCGGCTGTGTTGTTTCCTTTAGTCTCAGGGTCTTCTGGCTCCATCTGAGGGTGGTTTTCACCAAGGCTGTTGCACTATTGATAATCTGTTTACCTGGAGTCTGCCATCCGAACAGCTTTGCCCAACATGAACACCTTATAACTGTCTTCTTCAGTCCGCAAAAGGGTTATGATATCACATGGTGTCACCACATCCTTATTACTTTACATGAGTGGGATCTCCAGGGCCTGCTCCTGATTTTTATCCAGAACTTCCAGTTGCACCATGCATTCTGGGTTGGAATTGGTGCTTCCCATAGTACCCTCCACATCCAAGAGAATGGGGCCCCACAGGGCTCTGTACTGAATGTTGCTCTCTTTCTAGTAGCCATAAATGGTCTAGCAGCAGCTGTAGACTCCTCTGTATCACCTTCCTTGTATGCTGATGACTTTTGCCTTTTCTATTGCTCCTCTAATGTGGGTGTCACTGAACATCAACTGCAAGGCTCCATACAAAAGACACAGGAATAGGCCCTCACCCAAGGCTTTCAGTTTTCAGCTGCTAAGACTCACAACATGCACTTCTGTTGTCATCATACCACTCATCCACAGCCAGAACGTTAACATGACGACCAACTAATCAATGTGGGGGAAACTTATCACTTATTATGAATGATCTTTTATTCTCAGTTGATGTGGATTCCCCATCTCCGCCAGCTTAAGCAAAAGTGGTGGCTGCACCTTAATATACTACACTACCTGAGGAACATCAGCTGGGGTTCAGATTGCACTACCTTTCAGTAGCTCTACAGAGCTGTGATACAATCCCATCTTGATTATGGGAGCCTGGCATATGGTTTGGCATCACCCTCAGGATTGTGAATACTGTATCTCTTACATCACTGTGGAGCTTGACTTGTGACAAGACGCTTTCGAACTAGCCATGTGAACAGCTTACTTGTTTAGCTTGGGCCCCCTTCATTGTGGATGCATCTTTTTTTCTCCAGCCACGTTTTGTTTCATTGAGTTAAAGCATCATCAGTGATATGTAATTAAGTTATTTACATTTTGATATGTTCTGAGATAAAAAAAGTTCGTTAACAATATTTTGGTTTTTACTTGCAATGTTTTCCACTTGCTCTCTTGCTTATATCAGGAGATGCCATCTACTGACACATTTTTGACGGTTTTCTTTTATAGACACTGATAGTCGTAGTCTAACAACTCCATGCAGGCCTCTCACAAGGACTCTACCATTCTTTTCCAACACTGTATTGGCCATATCTGGCTGACCCATGGTCATCTCCTCCATCAAGAGGACCCACCCCACTGTCATTGTGGTTACTCTTTGATGGTGGTTCACATTTTGCTCAAGTGTCCCAATCTAGCCACCCTGTGGTGGACTCTTAATCTCTCTGACTCCCTACCCCTTGTATCAGGAGATAACGTCTCAGTGTCTGACTTAGTTTTAGATTTAATTCATGTGCAGGCTTTTACTACTCTCTTCAAGAGGGGGGCCAGTTTTACATTTAATTCTTGAGGGGGCTTTTACCACTGTCATCAAGAGAGGGCCATTTAACCTAACCAGCCCATTGAGGTGTTGACAGAACCATATTTGGCCTCCTATACTCAGACCAGGCTGTGGCTGCCTGAGCATTGTGGTCTAGCCTGGTCTTCATCCTACCTGCTCTTTTACTCTTCTTTCCCCTTCTTGTGTTGTCTGTTAGCCTTGTTCTTCTTTTGTCTCTCAGGGCTTCTTTTGTCCTGTCCGTGTTGCTAGTTTTTCCTAGGTGAGTTCTGAGTGGAATACCTCTGGTAGGTGGCAGGGGTGGTGGTGTATGTGCCCTCTGCTCTTGAGTGCCTCTGGCTGCTCCGTAGATGGGGCACCTAGCCTGCCTTTCTTTTTTCTGTCCCTTATCTCGTCTTCATTGACCTTTTGTAGAACTTGGGGTTTTATTCCTACAGGTTTTGTGCAGTATGCTTTCTCTGATCTACAGTCCCGTAGACCTGTCTGTTTGAGGAGAAAGAGACTGATGACCTAGTAGTTTCATCCCTTTAATCATCCAACCAACCAGAAGTTACCTCTCAGTTGTATCTGTATGTAGATAGCCTTATGGTGTTTTTCATGTATCTTTGGTTTCTGTATATCTCTCTGTGAGCTGGTGTTTATGTGAACTGCATAGTAATCACTAAGTGTCACACTTGGTAGCAGTTTCCATGCTTCAGCTAGGTCAAGAGCTTTGCTATTTGTTATAGTTACATCTGTATTATCATGAAACCCTGCTTTCGTGTTATATGTTGATGGTTGTCCCTCTTTATGTAAAGTGTTGAAGCACAAGGTGGTCATTAATATCTGCCATTATTACCATGTTTCTTAACCCATCATATGAGGCTATGTTCTGAATCACCTTGGCATGTAGTCTGATTTCATTGTAATGTTGGTCATACAAAGATACGATCACCCATACCTGTTTACCATGTTTTAACTCAACAGTAGCAAGATGTTATTAGTATAACTGTGAGATTTCTGTCAGAGTTACTTTCGATTAGCTATAGTGAGGACTGCTTTAGATTTCCCATATCCTATTATTTTTATCATGTCTGATATGAAACATGTCAACAACCATCCTGAGAATATGGCTTTTGGAGGAGCACTGTATCTGCATGTATTAGTATAAACATAAAATTCTTTCCCAGGTTTTACAAGACTGAAGTGCAGATGGCCATGTGCCCTTACTTGATCCTTGTAGAATTTATTTAAATTCAGGGTTTGGGCTTTCCAGTGCATGCTCTTTCAATAAACCACACATTTCCTGTGAAGTAGTAGGTAGGTTTTCAGTCCTTAAAAGTCACTGAGGTTATTTGTTCGGTCTTTGGAAAGCAGAGTTATTTGACTTTGGGTGACTGACTCTCATGATAATTCCTGTTTGTAACATTCCCCTAGACTCTAATTTGCTGAGTTGTAGGTTTGTCTCTATTTATGTATAATCCAGTGCAATGGCTGGGTTTTGAGTCTTTGTGTTCAAAAGTGGACTATGTTTCACATCCAACATTAGGATTTTAGTGTCGCATGTGGGAGTATTCTGATCATGCAAGGACCTATGTAGAAGGACTATTTCATTGGTTATCTCTTTTTGTATTTCTCGCATTCTGCTGGGTTTTGTATTGAATGGAGTGTTAGCACTGGTATGTAAGGGTGTAGGTGCAGGGGTAGCCTTGTTGGAGGACTGATATGTGAAAGCAACTTGCACCATCTGTGACTGCATTTGGTTGTATCATATGACTACTTGTGTGATGTATGAAATGTTGTCAGAACTCGTAAAGCATCTAGGTATATTTCAGATTTTACTGTTTGCTCTGTGCATTCGGTTTTTATTTTTTTATTTTTTTTTAATGTTTCTGGGTATATTTTGTAACTTGTAGGTTTTATGTTGCATCTCTTACACACAGAAACACCATTACTTTAATTACCTCTTCTTTGATATCATCTGTATGTAGCAGTGAGACTGTTTGCATAGTTGCCCACTGAAATAAGCTGCACTAAAATTGTCTGATGACCTCATAATTTATATCTACCTGTAGGTACATTTTATTGGCATAGTTGTGCTAAGTTAATGAAACTGCACTGTCTCTGTTGTATACAGGGAGCTTTTCAAATGGGATTGGTCGTATTTTGTGGAAATATGATGTGAAATGTATTTTTCGATGACCGTCTAAGATCAGGATCCTTTTAGGTCCTATAAAGAATGATGTTGGTTTGTGTAAGGTGGATGTCTACTGTATTCCTTGCAGTTGTGGTGTGTCATATATTGATCAGACTATCAGCAGTGTGGAGAACCAGTGTACTGAGCATAAGCAGCACACATGCTTATAACAGCCAAGCAAATCCACCATTGCAGAAAATTGTCTTGACACCAGTCAGCTTATGGACTGTAACAACATGGAATTCTGGCATACACTTTCAGCTATTGGGGTAGTGTTATTAAGAAAGCTATTAAAGTTAAATTATCAAGTAAGAGATAGTGGTTTTTGTTTGAAGTCTGCGTGGAATCCTCCATTGTTATGAAGTTTCTGGGGAAACTGAGGTTTTAAATTCACTTGCACAGTGCTTAATTGCTGCAGCTTTATCTTGAAAATGGCTGGGTGTTCTCGTGTCAAAATATCGACAGTTGCAACAAAGTCACCCAGCTGCATTCCCATAGGTTATTTAAAAATTTAAATCATGATTATTAGAATTGTAAAATAATGTTGACTATAAAATTCATTTAATCTTCTGCTGCACCTGTATTAGAATTGGTAAAGCAAAAGTCATACCAGAAGGTTTCATGAAAATTAGATGATTCTGTTAGGTCACAATATCCCCTTAGTAATTTACTGTTATAATGCTAAACTTGGTGGAACAGAGGAGTGGATACTGGCTAAAAATCATTGCTGATGTTTCAGTGGTTTACAGCCATTCCTAGAAAGATGTAGTCATTTGTGCTCTCTGTCTAACATTAATACACAGTTTCAATAAAGAATGTAGAACATTCCATTCTGGAATAAGAGAAACAGGTGAACTATTTGCTTAGATTGGCAAGAATTTATACTCTTACACAATCGTATGTGAAAAAAATCGTTATGTGATAAATGGAACTGACTTATAATAGGGAGTGCCAGGGCCTTGTATCTTCAGTTACTGGTTAAGTACAGCAACAATAAAATAACAGCTTATGAAAAATAAGTATATCCTACATTATGAAGGGGTAGTTCCAGTTTTAAAATTATAAAAGGCTGCAAAGCAGAAGATGCCATGGTAAACACAATTCAGAGTGGTATGTTCAACTTTTCTTCAATAGCAAAATTACATGTGAGGGGTACTGGTCAGACACTGCAACAAGGGAAGAATGATAGTTGAAAATTGTGGATGGAATGATGAAACAGCAGAACAGGTACTACCAGAAGGATTGAACATAAATTACCCTTCCTTAGCAAAAGAAGTGATAGAGGATAGCCTCAGTAGCACTGCAGAGGGCAAAAAATAGATTGTGGTCGACGAGAAATATAACTGGTTAGTGTTAGAGGCCGCCCATCAATATCAGCAGAATGGATAATGATGATCTCACTGCCTTAGTAGCATATGGAACCATGTTACTGAAAGGTTATATATACAGTTCATAAATTATAAAACCAATCATTGAAACATTTAGGCTCTAGATTGTTTCCATTAATCTACATATATCACATACACACGTGTTTACATATTGAGGGATGGAAACAATAATGCCTGTCATAATTGTACAAATGATAAAAAGGTTTGTTGGTTATTGGAACTGGTACAACGGTTCAAGATAAAACTCATGTGACAATGTAGAAGATTGAGGCAAAAGACAGTATGCTGATGAAACATTGGAATTATGGATAAAATTAGGAGACATCAAAGGCTATAAAACAAAAACAATGAATTTATAGTATTAGAATTCTACCTGCTCATTTTAAGAGATATTACCTCATTGGTTTACAGTCCTTCAAACCATGGGATACTGAAATATGGGGTATCGGCGAGGACCATTCGCAACCGTCTCCATGAAGCTGGGCTATGGTCCCGCGCACCGTTAGGCCGTCTTCCGCTCACGCCCCAACATCATACAGCCCGCCTCCAGTGGTGTCGCGACAGGCGTGAATGGAGGGACGAATGGAGACGTGTCGTCTTCAGCGATGAGAGTCACTTCTGTCTTGGTGCCAATGATGGTCGTATGCGTGTTTGGCGCCGTGCAGGTGAGTGCCACAATCAGGACTGCATACAACCGAGGCACACAGGGCCAACACCCGGCATCATGGTGTGGGGAGCGATCTCCTACACTGGCCGTACACCACTGGTGATCGTCGAGGGGACACTGAATAGTGCACGGTACATCCAAACCGTCATCGAACCCATCGTTCTACCATTCCTAGACTGGCAAGGGAACTTGCTGTTTCAACAGGACAATGCACGTCCGCATGTATCCCGTGCCACCCAACGTGCTCTAGAAGGTGTAAGTCAACTACCCTGGCCAGCAAGATCTCCGGATCTGTCCCCCATTGAGCATGTTTGGGACTGGATGAAGCATCGTCTCACGCTGTCTGCACGTCCAGCACGAACGCTGGTCCAACTGAGGCGCCAGGTGGAAATGGCATGGCAAGCCGTTCCACAGGACTACATCCAGCATCTCTACGATCGTCTCCATGGGAGAATAGCAGCCTGCATTGCTGCGAAAGGTGGATATACACTGTACTAGTGCCGACATTGTGCATGCTCTGTTGCCTGTGTCTATGTGCCTGTGGTTCTGTCAGTGTGATCATGTGATGTATCTGACCCCAGGAATGTGTCAATAAAGTTTCCCCTTCCTGGGACAATGAATTCACGGTGTTCTTATTTCAATTTCCAGGAGTGTATATCAAAGTTATCCAGTAATTTCAACTTGAAAAATGGTAGCAATAACTAGCCAGAGAATATTAGTGCAAATCTCAGGGCATCTTTCTGTGCCATGCCTATTATATGCCAGAAAGGTGTATCAAGAAGGTGTTGGAATAACAGGTCTGGCTGTAAGTTGGTTATTCACCATGCTGGAAAGTGTTGGTGAACTTGGGAAGACAAACTAAACACATGCAAGAATATAGCAAGTTAGTACTCCTTAAAACTGAAAATTTCGTGCAACAAACAAATCAAAGCAAATACACTAATCATTGTCTCATGGAAACACACGTACAAAATTCTGTTGTGAATGGTCCATGTCACCATGTATGCTATCTGGAATTGGATTAAAATAAGGGTAGCTGAGTGGCACTAAGCCAGTTGCAAAACTTAAGCCAAGTATTGCACTTACAAATTATATGATAATTAGTAATAGTCCTAGTTCAGCACATGTGGATGAGAGATTTCTAGAATACCACTTTTCATACAGTACCTTCAACTGAGACTCTTGATTCACATCTAACATACTAAATGCAAAGTTTTCCGTAGGATGCTTTCTGACATTTAAAAGTAACAGGCAGTAACATTATGTGTAATTAAGTGTGTGATTCAGCCACCCAATATTGGTACGAGTTAAGATTACGTTGTTGTAAGGTTGAATGCTAGTGGACCATGGGCTCAGGGTGTGGTATGGCAGGTTGGACCAGTTCAGTGGTACAGGTGAGTCCAAGTAGAAAGATGAGCAGCATTGTCAAAAATGGGTGACTCCCAAACCTGGGAATTTGGGTGGCTGTTGCTCACATGGCCTTTGTGAAGGAAATACAGCAGAAATGGTGGAGTGTCAAACAAGGTGAAAGATGGCTTCTTACAGCTCTTAGAGAATGCATAATAATTTACAGTCAAGTATTAAAGCAAATCTGAATATATTTGCAATCTCAGGAAAATCAGATGCATCCAATGACACAAAAATATTCTCAATATCTTTAAAACTACAGAACTGAATATTTCACAGTAACTAGACATTTTCACAGTGAACCTCTGAGTTAACAACTTGTAAATGCTTCTTGTGATTTCAGCAAACAATATCTCAGATGATAGCATTGCACAGTAGCTATCATCCCAGAAAGCCACTCATCCATATCTATTTTATTTGCTGACTTATGATGTCTCATATTTCTTTTTTATAGCACAAATGTTTGTCAGAACTTCTTGTTCTCGATAGTTACACAGCATGTGGATGCAATACGAATACCTCATATCTTGACATACTTGTGTAGTTGTTTAATGACCAGTTACTATTTTGCCAGTAACTTTATTTAAATGTTGATTGCAAGTGATATTAAAAACTGGTGCTAATTTAAAAGTGGTCAATCACATGTGTTAGCGAACACCACAGTTGAAAAGAGAACCAAAATACACTTTTGTCAAGAGGGCATAAATAATTGTTTAAACATTATTTAAGGATAATTTATTGTCATTTAATGTGAGTGCAGTTGGGCAAGAATACTAGCTTATTAATTTATGAACAAACCCTTGTTTGTAATTGTTTTGAATACTCTGAGTGGGACCAAATATTTATAAAATTTCTTTATTTCTATATTATTATAATATATTAGTTTTGTTGTAAGGTGGTCATATCATGTCTTCAGAACTTAAGGATGATGTATTTTTGGTGGGGATGGCATTCAGCCAATGGAAAGGCAGACAGTAGTGGAACACTATGGAAGTCATGTGACGACTGGGGCTTTTCAAATGAAGAGCTCAGAGGAGTGATTCTGGACACTTGGATGTTTGTTCCAGAAAGAGACAGACCTGCCTGTGGTATCAGGTGATATTTGATTGATTGGGTGATAGATTCTGTGCAGTGAATGATCACTATGAGTCTAACTTTTGAGGACGCTGTACGCGGAGATCTGGTGGAAGACACACCTGCATGAGGTATGTGTGATATTCGATCATGTTGGTAATAGACTCTGGATGGTAAATGACCACTGCTATACTTTAATTTCTCAAAGGATTTTATATTTCAAGAGGTCTGAATGTGCTCCAGAGTAAGACTCTAACTTTTTCTGCTAGTACTACAGAACTGAGGTTAGACAGGGTATGAGTAAGTGCCCATGAAAGGCAAAGATCCCGAGTTCGAGTCTCGGCCCAGCACACAGTTTTAATCTGCCAGGAAGTTTCACATCAGCACACACTCCGCTGCAGAGTGAAAATCTCATTCAGGGTATGAGTTACTATTGTTCATAGCACATGTTGAACTCTGAAGTTTTTTGAGCTGGTAAATATTTCGTGTACTGTGATTATGAAGTGGACTTAGTTTCTACATAATTATGATGACTACTTAGTTTGGGGATTTTGCTTCCATTCTTGTAACACTATCAAAGTAACTTAACGGCATTTGGTAACTGTATTTTCTGTCTGTATTATAACAGAATATCAAAGGGCTACTTCCCATTTATTTGAGATGTCCTTTCACTGTCATCAACATCAATTGCAGGTGTTAGAATAGAACCTTGGTTATTGAAGTACTCATTTAACTTTTATTTTGTATTTTTGTGTGTATTTGGTTAACTCACAATTCTAACCAATGTACAGATTATTTGACTGCAGGATCAGAGCTGCAGATTATTATTTGCAGTGAATTAGCTGCAGGGCATGAAAGCAGATGTGCACATCTCAATCCTGTGACTACATTGAGCTATTCTTTTTAAGCAGTGCTGTGCACAGCCCAAGCACCTGAAGCACAGGTAACTACAGGTAAAGACACAACTGGTTTGCTCATATGGGATGCTGTTTGGAAGAACAGCTACACTGGCAGTAACTGTTAAATACTGTCAGAAGATACAAGAAATTAACAACATAATCCTGAGACAGATGAAAATTAATGAGATTGGAATGTGACCAAATGGTGGTAAGCATACTTACATTACTAATTTCCATTAATCTAAAGAGGTAAAATGTAAAAATAGACCAGGAGTTAATATCACACCATAATGCACTCTATATTTGCTCAAGATCTAGTGCTTACAATGATACACAGACTTAATATGTTTCCCAGTAGTATCACTCAACACTCAGTGTACTATAAGTGTGTTATAATAATTATTATTAACCGTCGAGCAGGCGTGCTGTTGTAAAAAGTACAACAGTAGCAGTTTTTATGCCTAATCAATGCCTTAATCTTGAGCTATTGTGCCATTTCTGCTGCCATGTATTCCATTGCTGATGTTCTCTCGACAATGTGAAAGTGTCTTCAGTTCATTTGGTTAGCTTTCTCAGTTTGTTTTCTGAATTGCAAGCAATGATGTGTCGAATGTTGTAAAAAGTACAACGCACACCTGCTGGTGTGACAGTTGCAGGCTTTGTTGCTGAGGAAAGTGAATTAAAAATAAACTATACCTGCTCATTTTTGTTTTGTTAGTTTTTATATATGCACATTAAATGTTACTTTCATTACACTGACATCTGAATATATTTATTCATTTCATTTCTTTGATGTTTTGTTCCAATTCAAAGGGTGTATCAGTCAAAGGAATTCCCAAACTGCTCAAAGAAGGAGATAATAAAATCTATCAAGACTTTTTCAGGCTTGGAGGAAAGTAAAGTAGATTTGAGTGATGAAAACACAAAATAGGACCATGGTAGTGAATCTGAACTTGAAGGTGACAATGGTGATGATCCCGAAGAGACAGCAGATGTATGAGTGTTATTTATTGAAAGGACAAAGGTTCATGTTGGTGTAAAAGTGAATGCACTAAAACATCAAAACCAAGAGAAAAAATATTGTAAAAATTCCACCAGATCCAAAGAGAAAGGTACTGGGGATAACTGATGAAGTTAGTGCTTTTTTGGAAGTAATTGACCTTGACTTTATTGATGAGGAAGATGAAGAAGAAGAAGGAAAAAAAGCCATCATGCTAATGCACTGGAACTCTGGGCAGCAGCTGGAACAGGATTGCTACTGCTTAGGACTACAATGAGTTACAGTGGGTTTCTACTTTTTCTAAGCTGTATGCTGCTTGGACAAGATTGGGTATCTAATGCTCCTGAGGACATAATGAAAAGGTATGTGGTGGCTATAGAAAATTCTAACAGTGACCTTACAATTCACAACTAGTACACAACCTACCTCTTTTCTGGATATTTGCTGCAGAAGCCTATCACTTGCACTGCTACAATGACAAAGAACAGATGTGAAATTCTTCCAATGAAACAAACAAACTGAAAGTGCAATGTTTGGATTTAGTAGGTTAAGACCTTAGTTTCATATTTTCTTTGTAAAAATTGTGCTATCATACTTTTGTCTGCTGTGCATGACATGGCAACAGTGGATGAAGAATTATAATTGAGTACAACATGACAAAAGATGGAGTTCAAGTTGTAGCTAAAATGTGTGCCTGATCCCATTGTGAAGAATTACAAGGAGATGACCGTTGCTACATTTTCATTTTTCTGAACATTGCCAGAATCAATTCACAACCAAATTGTCTGTGAAAGGTGTTATGAAACTCAAAATATATAAGAGAAACTGGCTAAATTGGAACAGAGCCTTTTGTTATAGATGTTGAAGATAGTGGATATGAACTGCTTTCTTCAATAAATACAATAGTTTGTTTAAGACAAGTTTGTTTTTACTGACAAATGACCATGTTGTAAATTTTACAATGTGCTCCTGCTTGTGTGACAAAGGTAGGTGCGCCCGCTGGGGGGATAATATGCCATCTGTGAATGACACCTATAACTAAAATAATTGAAGGACAAAACCAAAAACAACATTTGTTGGGTTATCCATTGAAAGTGAGGATCAGTTGCAAACTTGCTTTTTTCCTCCTTAAGGAGGCAGGGAAGAAGAGAGAAACAAAAACATAATGACAATCTCTAGTAGACTGGTAAAGGGTGGGGGGGGCTATTCTTCATGGCATAAAGCAAGTCCCATGTGAGGTGAAAGAGAGGAGATGGGTGTGGCCTAGAAGCACATATAGGGAAAGGGGAAAGTATGCAGGAGTAGAGGGGGGGGGGGGGGGGGGGGGGACTAACACAGTTTCCCAGCACTGGCAATGCATCACCTTGAAGAAAGCAGATGTTTTTAACATACAGCTGATAGTATGTACTAGCTGCATAGTGCTAAATATTTTTAAAGGAGAGTAAGACAATGTCATTTCACAGAAACTCACACACTGATAAAGATAAGACAGCTGCAGAGGACAGGTCAACAGAAATTTATTGCGCGAATTAAAAGATCTTAACTTCTATAAGACAGAAGACTAAAAAGATCTTGACTTTTACAGAATGCAATACATTTTCTGATTTAACTTTGTACAGAAGTATTTGACAACTGGAGTAAGGCAGAGAATTGGCAATTTAGTGCAATGACAAATTACAGGAAGGCTCAATTCACTGGGGCAAGCACAGTAAACAATGTTTTTTAGGAAGGGTTAGTTCAAACTGTTAGTACAAACCCTGTAATAATTTGAATCATCAATAACAGAAATATGGTGCAAATGTATAGGTTTTAAGATGTGTATGTTGGTATAGCTCTGACTGACAGTACAGACTTAAAATCAATTTGAAATGTAAACATCAGGAACAATACAACAACATGTATGCACATTCAGAGTTAATGGTGTCCTAGCAAGTTTCTGTGTGTAATCACAGCTACCTCAAACTCAGGAAATGTTAACCACCATTTATGGAATTTGTTTTTTGCACTGACACATGACAGAGAAGAGCCCAAGTGATAAAAATTTTTATACAAAAGGTCAACATGCATTAGAGTATTGTAGTTGTGACTTCAGTTGGTGTGTAAAACAAACAGGTAAGGAAAGAGTGCATATTAATGTCACTGGTCCCAGGGAAAGAGAATATTGTAAAGAAGTGGAGAGGATAAGCAACTCAACATACCTAAGAATGAAAAATAGATCTGAAAAATATTTAACTCTTAATAACAATTCTCTGGAAGAAAGGAATGGATATAAGTGCCTCAAACAAGAGACAAATTTGGCTCGTCTGCAGACCAGGGCAATATTATCTTCGAAAGACTTGCACGAGGCGAGCGGTCTACACGCCGGGAGGCCCTCATCACATGACATATATGTATAATTTACAAAGAATAAATGCAAATTTGAGATATAATGGTCCACTGAAAAATAAAAAGCGAAAACAACCAACAAACTGGAACTGTAAAATGTAGCACTGCAGGAAAACATAGATGGCAGGGTAAACTTGATACAGTTTCTAAAATAAGCAATTCAAAATTCCAGCTTGTACAAGAAAAATTCAGCACAACAACAAAATTCCATAAGAAGATGTAATAATGGAAACTGCCAAGTACAATCAAAAGCCAAAGACCTAAAAAATAAATGAGCCTACACACATAGGCTCTAATGCTTATCAACTGGTTCCTCATATGAAAATTGCTATTAATTATAGCAGGCAAGATGGAGAAGAGAAAGAGAAGCGATAGCATGGCTTTGCATGGCTGGCTTATTGAAAGACAACAGTACCATGTAGTCTGCAGCTTATGGCACATGTTCACTGGTGACAGAGGCTGTGACTTAAAACTACTCCAAAAGCATAGTGTTACCTGAACTGGATACTCACTGTGCAGTAAAAGAAACCCTGCTTAACTGTTTGTCTCTGATGTCTAGGGGTGGCGGCATAAAATTGACCATTGGTATCACTGAATCACCTTCATGTTACTGGAAACACTAACCATTATACTTGTGCAGTTTCATCTTTCTTAGGCTGTATAATCACTTCATCTTATGGTGGTACAGACAGTTTTGTTTGGAAATGCTGTGTTTCAACCAAACATACTTTTCTTTATATGTTCAGAACTGTCTGTTACTTCAAAGGATCAGCATTGGACTTGGATATGGTACTGGTAGGTCTAAACAGCCCATCCACTTCATTTGATAAACATTAAGATGATAAAATTCATAAAGTTCAAAGTTTCAATCATTTTCCTGTCAGTAGCAACTTATGCAAAATGTCACTGCAGCCTCTGTTTAAAATTCTTGTTGTATAAAATTTCAGACAATGTAGATCCTCATCTCTATTTTCTTTTAGAATTGGTGGCTCACCTCATTGTCTATTAATCTGCTAGAAGATGAAAGTGAGAGGCCCTGGTTTGATGTGTTTGTGTGAAGATACTTAGTTGTAAGAAAATAAATAGTTATAGTAACTCTCATCATTATCATATAACTGTCTGAGTGAAACTGGTCACTTTGGAAATACAGTCTGCCTTTCAGCTTGAAATATTTGTATTCTTTCACAAAAATATAAATCTGCCAAAATTTACATTTTGATTTCACATGTATTGGACAGAATTCAGTTCTCAAGACAATAATCACACTCCATCATACATAGCGACAAATCACAGCCACCACCACATATGTCCTCTCTTGATACACACCAAAGATTTCTAAAAACTCATACAAAACGTGCAGTAAAAAAGAGAGCAAGGCTTGATGGTACAATAAGTCAAATAGTATTCTAGGTATAAATAAATTTTATGGTAATAATCCAGTTAAATGATTTTGGGTATAATTTTTAATGTAGTTTTGATATCTAAGAAACGTTTTACTCACAAATGTCTGCCACTTTCTACAACAGAACAAGATGCAATTTCATAGGCTTATTAACATTTTCATATGCAATATGATAATGAAAGAAATGGATTCACAATATAATGCAAAAGAATATAATATGATGAATGAAGTTTCAAATGATTTTTGAAAAATATCATAATGATTCCTAAAAGTCCTGTAATTAAAACACATTTAGCAATTGCAAAGCAACATCATCAGAATATGTATGCCACTGAACACTTCATTTGACACAGATGTGTTATCATGTACTTTTGGACTGACAACCCCCCCCCCCCACCCACACCCACACACACACACACACAAAATTTCATACATAATGATGTATCAGACTGTGTTTTCCTGTGGAACATAAGTATATGATAACATTAATTACTCTATGTTTTTAAATTTTAATTATGACATGAATTCCCTAATTTTTAACAAGATTTGGTTTGTATTGGTAATATCTTGTAGCATTATATGGGCATAATATAGCCAGGTTTTGGTATGAGTAATACAAACTGGGAATTTTTGACCATATAATCGTATGCATATTTCTCTTTTCATCTTGAAAGTAGCCTATTGATCTATTTAAATATTTAATACAGTGAAATATTGCAGACATTACTGATCTGTGTGTGTTCAACAGAGTGTACTTAAGTGAAGTTTAAACGAGAATCTTTCTAGCTTAATTAACATGTTTCTTCATTTTTAACATTATTCATGCTGTTAGTGTAGAATTATATTTACCTAACAGGGTACAAATAATAAATAAAAAATTACAAAAATTGATATGCATTCCTTCCTCCAAAACTTCTCTTCACTATTGGACTACAGGCCGAAAATGAATCAGTTATCAATTGTTTCATAGATATTTGTTGTTGTTGTTGTTGTTGTTGTGGTCTCCAGTCCAGAGACTGGTTTGATGCAGTGCTCTGTGATACTCTATCCTGTGCAAGCTTCTTCATCTTTGAGTAGCTCCTGCAACCTGCATCCTTCTGAATCTGCTTAGTGTTTTCATCCATTGGTCTCCACTTATAATTTTTACCCTGTATGCTTCCCTCCAATACTAAATTGGTGATCCCTTGATGCCTGAGAACATGTCCTACCAACCAATCCCTTCTTATAGTCAAGTTGTGTCACAAATTTCTCTTCTCTCCAGTTCTATTCAGTACATCCTCATTAGGTATATGATCTGCCCATCTAGTCTTCAGCATTCTTCTGTAGCACCCCATTTCAAAATCTTCTATTCTCTTCTTGTCTAAACTATTTATTGTCCATGTTTGACTTCAATATGTGGCTACACTCCATACAAATACTTTAGTAAAGACTTACTGACACTTAAATCTATACTCGATGTTAACGAATTTCTCTTCTCCAGAAACGCTTTCCTTGATATTGCCGGTCTACATTTTATATCCTCTCTACTTCGACCATCATCAGTTAATTTGCTCTATGTATAGCAAAACACATCTACTACTTTAAGTGTCTCATTTCCTAATCTAATTCCCTCAGCACCATTTCATTTAATTCAACTACATTCCATTATACTCGGTTTGCTGTTGTTAATGTGCATCTTATATCCTCCTTTCAAGACACTGTTCATTCCGTTCAACTGCTCTTCCAGGTCCTTTGCTGTATCTGATAGAATTACAATGACATCAGCAAACCTCAAAGTTTCTGTTTCTCCTCCATGGATTTTAACTCCTACTCCAAATTTTTCTTTTGTTTCCCTTACTGCTTTCTCAGTGTTCATTTTGAATAACATTGGGGATAGGCTGCAGTCCTGTCTCACTCCATTCCCAACCACTGTTTCCCTTTCATGCTCCTTGACTCTTATAACTGCCATCTTGTCTCTGTACAAATCGTAAATAGCCTTTCGCTACCCGTATTTGACCCCTGCCACAATTTGAAAGAGAGTATTTCAGTCAACATTGTAAAAAGCTTTCTCTAAGTCTACAAATGATGAAAACGTATGTTTGCCTTTCCTTAATCTATCTTTTAAGGTATGTTGTAGGGTCAGCACTGCCTCACGTGTTCCAGCATTACTATGGAATCCAAACTGATCTTCCCCTAGGTCAGCTTTTGCTAGTTTTTCCATTTGTCTGTAAAGAATTCATGTTAGTATTTTCCAGCCATGACTTAATAAACCAATAGTTTGGCAATTTTCACACCTGTCAATGCCTGCTTCATTTGGGATTGGAATTATTGTATTCTTCTTGAAGTTTGAGGTTATTTCACCTGTCTCGTACATCTTGCTCACCCGATGGTAGAGTTTTCTCATGGTTGGCTTTCTCAAGGATATCAGTAGTTCTAATGGAATGTTGTCAACTCCGGGGGCCTTGTTCTGACTTAGGTCTTTCAGTGCTCTGTCAAATTCTTCACTCAGTATCATATCTCCCATTTCATCTTCATCTACATCCTCTTCCATTTCCATGATATCACCCTCAAGTACATCACCCTTGTTTAGTCCCTCTATGTACTCCTTCTGCCTTTCTGCTTCTCCTTCTTTGCTTAGAAGTGGTTTTCCATCTGAGCTCTTGATGTTCAACTTAGTATTAGTGCAGTAGACAGGTATGACTCAGGTAAAGGAAAATTTGTTCATGACAGTAAAGGCGTTTAAACTGGTTGTGAACTGCAGTAGTTACCGTAACTAGGTGCATATAAATGGTAAAGTTTGCTAGATTTTTTACACAAAATAAGCACAAATTTTACATGCCGCATGGCAGTGCATCTATACTTCAAAAAAATTAAAAATATATATTAACTGTAAGGCACATATAATATTTAATGGAATTAGCTTGTTTAATCTGATCTGACCTGATCAATAATTAAAATTTTCTGAGTTTGACAAATGGATTATATTTATGTTTTACATTCAGACTGAGATACGTTCTAAGGAAAGTTTAGTATTTACAAATTCTCCCCCACACCCCTCCCCACCACCTTCATTACTCTGATGTTCACCAGTTTACACAGTTTTATCATGACCCCAGAAATGCAGGTTGAAAATATGATTTTCTTTTACACAAGATAAAATGATATACACAAATAATAAAAGAAAATGATAACAAGAAAAGTACTAATTAATAAATATATATTATGATAGCCTACAATAAGGTTGCAAAGTAGCGACTTATTTTTACTTCAGAAGTGTATATTACAATCCAAAGTAGAACATGTTAAAGATGTAAGATAAATCAATAATACATTTGCATAACTCCTTGGTTTTTCATTTCATTGCCATGAGATACACCATCACCTTGACCAGTCACCAACTTCCTGGGTTGTGACAACTGGGTCAAGTTGTTTGAAATCCAGTAAAAAGTATGGCGTCAGGTTTTAACCTCTTCTTGTTCTCTCTTCACTGACCATCAGGTCATCTATTTTACATTTGTTCCCCAAGAGTACTGAAACTTGAGGTTTTTAAATGACAGTAGAAAAAAAAGTATTTATGGTTTGCAGGGACAGGATTAGTTTCCATATAGTTAAATGTTCAGAGAAATCTCAAATTCAAGGTAACACCATCTTTCTCTAACCCATCAAAAATGGAAACATTGTACAAATAAGAAATTCTTATACTAAACTAGCATATTGTATAATCTCACAGTGTTATACATGGTGTAAATTTTAAGTTGACAAACCAGAATAACTCGAAAAATAAGCTTCACACGAAAAAATGTGTAAAATCCTAAGTCGATTATTTTCGATGGGGACATCTGCTGGTGCTAAAATTAGCCCGCCACCCCAGCGCCCTAGGGGTGGTGCGGGAGGCAATTTTAAATTTCAAATGGGAACCTCCATTTTTTATTGCAGAATCAGATTCTACATAAAAAACTATGTACATTTTGTCTTAAACATTTGTTCTGATTCTTGGTAGCTGATGCAGTAATTCAAGAAAATCCATGTTCACATTTTTGTGTGGAAAATGGTTACGGATAAATAAAAAATACTTATTTACTGAAACTCTCCCTCTCCCCCCATAGGGTGGGGTTTGAGAGAGAGGAATTAGAGTTTTACAATTGTTGACTCACAAATGTTGACCCAGACCAGTTGTATGGCATTGTCAATTTTTGACCTGTATTCCGATTTTAGACCGTCCTTGTGTATTGCTACGCATATAGGCCCAATCTTTATGATTAATTACGTAATTAGGACCTATCTTCCCTTCATTTTCCCAATCAAAATAAATAAAGTACACTAACCTAACCCTCCTTTCCTGCATGTGGACAGTTTCCATGTTTTGGGGGTGCACATGGGCTTTCCATCCAGTAGAAGCAGAGTTTGAGTCCCAGAAAGGGCTCCGCCATTATTAATTTCCTGTCAGTTCCAAGTGCCTCTGGTGGTATAATTGCATTAGGGGGAGGGGGGGGGCACTTGGGTTTTCTGTCCAGGAGGG
This sequence comes from Schistocerca cancellata, assembly GCF_023864275.1. Lineage (NCBI taxonomy): Eukaryota > Metazoa > Arthropoda > Insecta > Orthoptera > Acrididae > Schistocerca > Schistocerca cancellata. The sequence goes on from NC_064629.1 coordinate 317,263,364, forward strand.
CCAAGGTTCGAGTCCCAGAAAGGCACTGCCATATTTAATTTCCCACTAATTCCTGGGTGGGGGTTGCAGTGGGACAAAGAAATTCCCACAAAAATTCGAAATTCACCCCAAAATTTGAAATTCCCACTAATAGGGTGTGGTGGGGAGGAGAGGGGGAGAGGGATTTTGGATAGTGGAGGCGGTTGGGGCCCACATGGAGGCTGAGAAAAACACATGACGTCATATTGAGGTAGGGGTGTGCGTGGTCGGGGTAGGGGTGTGCTCGGGCGTGGGGGGACTTAATTGATCAATTTAATTAATTTGCATATCAATTTGCCATTGAAATTGGGGTGGTGCAGCCATCTCCGTACTACTTCCGTATGTTTCAGATATGCCGATAAAAATTTACAAGTAGAAGAAGTTTTTATGGGCTTCTATGAAGTAACTCCAACAATTTCTAGGACATTGTTTGAAATCATCCAGGATGTCATAAGACGTTTATCGCTCGACATAAAATACTGTCATGGTCAATGTTATGACGGTGCGAGCAATGTCAGTGGACATTTTACAGCGTGACATAGTAGGATTACCCTGTTGGAGCCAGGAGCTATATTTCTTCATTGTTCGGTGCATAATTTAAATTTGGTAGTACAATATGTATTAGGTATGTGCGAGACTTTCTGGTGATTAGTCGTGACGTAATCTCATTTGTAAGACATTCGCCAGAGAGGCTAGCGGTGTTTCAGTTGTTACCAGAAGACAAATGGTTCAAATGGCTCTGAGCACTATGCGACATAACTTCTGAGGTCGTCAGTTGCCTAGAACTTAGAACTAATTAAACCTAACTAACCTAAGGACATCACACACATCCATGCCCGAGGCAGGATTCGAAACTGCGACCGCAGCGGTGCTCGGCTCCAGACTGTAGCGCCTCGGACCTCACGGCCACTCTGGCCGGCACCAGAAGACAACGAATATGTTGTAAAAAACGTTCACAGACTGACTTTGTGACCATTCTGCACTACGAGGTGGTGTGTCGGGGTGCAGTCATTAAAATTGTTGGAAAGTAATTATGATGTTCTCTTGAAATTATAGGAAGAGCTGTAAGAAGAAAAATGTGAAGTTAGTGGAAAAGTTTTCATACCTGCAACATTTCATATTTCTTATTTCCCAGAAAATGTTAATTTCAGTTTTCGGCAAGACTGAGCAACGCTAGTCTTCTTTTCAGAAGAAATCATTGTCATACCGAGAATTCAAAACATTGGTGGAAACTTTGTCTGCAAAGCCGCACGGGAATAGCCGAGCGGTCGAGGGGCTGCAGTCATGGACTGTGAAGCTGGTCCCGGAGGAAGTTCGAGTCCTCCCTCGGCATATGTGTGTGTGTTTGTCCTTAGGATAATTTAGGTTAAGTAGTGTGTAAGCTTTTGGACTTATGACCTTAGCAGTTAAGTCACATAAGATTTCACACACATTTTCTCTTTTTTTTCGTATGCAAGATCAGCTTCCCAAAGGTACATGTTTTTTTCGTTGTGGAACAAAACTGTTAGGAAAGCGGAGGAACTTAACATTGATGAGTCAGTTTTGCCTAGAAAGAGGAAGATGCCAAAACTCTACGACGCAGGTAGTGATCCTCATACATATCAAACGCCAGAGGAAGTGTACAGACAAATATTTTTTTGAAATAATTGATGTGGCTGTGGATTGGATAAATCGTGGATTTAACTCAAAGGTTCTAGAACTTATTTCACAACTTGAAGCTTTTGGTATCGGTCAAATTGGTGATGATCGAATCCTGCAGTTCTATGGGGCACACTTTGATAAAGACAAGCTAAGAATGCATAGGGGCATGTTTCTGCATGTATGCAGAAAGCAGAAAGAGGATGTGGTCAACCTGTCAGACATAACAAGTATTTTAAGTAGAGAAAACAGTAGTGCCCTGCTTGAAATGCTCACAGAATTGCCACGCGGTGTAGCCGCGAGGTCTTAAAGGCGCCTTTTCACGGTCTGCGCGGCTTCTCCCATCGGAGATTTTTATTTATTTATTTATTTATTTGATTAGCCATCCGTAGACATTTTGCAATGTATGGATGTTGTCAGTTTGGATACAGTGATTTTTGCAGATACATTGACACTTTTATATGCATTTACAGAGTATACAAATACAATGACATTTATCACTTAAATTACATTCAAACAATTAAATATTCACTTATTGTTTAGAAACAGTGTTCCTGAAAATATAGTTTAAGGGTTTTTCTGTAACAGTACATGCTGTTAATTTCTTTGATTTCCTGTGGCAGCTTGTTATACAATTTTACACCCTGATACAAGAAACTTTTTTGGGTCTTATGCTTATTTCTCCTATCTAGATGAAGGCAGTGGCTTGTTCTTGTGCTATAGCTGTGTAAAATGCTGTTTGTACTATAATTCACTATATTTTTCTTTATATATACTATAGTGTGGAACATAAATAAACAGGGAACAGTTAGAATACCAAGTATTTTGAATAGTTCTCTGCAGTGAGCCCACTTACTGCTTTTAGTTATAATTCTCACTGCTCTCTTCTGCACTTTAAAAACTGTTTGTAAGTTGAGTACATTATTTCCCCAGAAAATTATCCCATAGCTTATGACTGAATGTACATAGCTAAAATATACAGTTCTTAGACATTCATCGCTGCATACTGAGGAGAGAACTCTAAGTGCGTAACACGTTGTAGATATCTTCTTTGTGAGTTTTTTAACATGTTCACTCCACCTAAGCTGGCTGTCAATATGCAACCCTAGGAATTTTGTGGTGGGCACTTCGTCTACAGAGGTGTTATGTAGCTTTAACTTTAGGGGACTGTTTTTTCTGTTTATTCTAAAGCTTATGCTATTTGTTTTCTTAATATTTAAGGTCACTTTATTCTCTGTAGACCATTTGTAGACATCTTTCAGTGATTCATTACAATTTTCCAACATTTGTGCTGATGTCTCACTGGTGATTATAATATTGCTGTCATCGGCAAACAATATCTTCTCTCCATGTCGGATATATTGTGGAAAGTCATTTATATAAATCAAGAACAACACCGGACCCAGCACACTTCCCTGAGGGACCCCAATATTAATATGTTGTGAATCTGACAGGTGTTTTTCTATGAACTTTGATCTACTGGAGACATGCGAGATCTCTACCCACTGTACTCTATTTTTTAGGTATGAATGGAACCATTTGTTGATTACCCCTCTTACTCCTAGTGCTTCTAACGTAAGTAATAGATTCTGGTGGTCAACTGTATCAAAGGCCTTTGACAGGTCAAGGAATATGCCAGATACATAGTTGCCTTCATCCAGTGCTTCTAAAACCACTTTAGTGAAATGTGCTATTGCCATTTCTGTATCTCTGCCGGGTCTGAAACCAAATTGGTCATTTGAAAGAAGGTTGTATTTGTTTAGATAGCTCATAAATCTGTTCTTCATTATGGACTCTATTATTTTGGAAAATGATGACAGTAGGGCAATTGGCCTGTAGTTCTCAATGTTTTCTACATCATCTTTTTTGTGTAGAGGTAAAATTTTTGCATGTTTCAGATAATCAGGGAAACAACCGGCTTTGAAAGATTCATTTATGATATTGGTTAGGGGGGCTTTGATACTATTTATGCATTTTTTCAGCACAGACATTGGAATTTCATCTAAACCTGCTGAATTTTTGCTCTTTAATTTCCTTACCACATTACATACTTCTTCCTCAGTAGTGGGTAGCAATACCATTGAATTTGATGTATATTCCCGTGTTCGTGGATTATGAGATTTTGAAAAATTTTCCTGTAACTTTGTAGCTATACTACTAAAGTAAGAATTAACAAAGTTTGCTAGTTCTTTTGGGGTACTTGTTAGGTTTTCTTTGTTCCTGATTTGGGTGTTTATTTGCCTTTGTGTTGCAGTTCCTGTCTCTTGTTTCACTATAGTCCATGTAGCTTTACTTTTATTTTTAGCTAGATTTATTAGTCTATCATTGGCCTTTTTTTTTGCAACATTGAGCACCTTCCTATAGATTTTTTTGTAGTTTCTGTAGTAATGAAGAAAATCTGGATCACTGTTGTTGTTTTTTATAGAGTTTAGGTATTTAAAAGTTTGGGCAGATTTTCTAATTCCTGTGGTAATCCACTTATTTTTGGTGGATGTTCCAGTAGAACTTAGTGCTTTGGGGAAGGCTTCTTCGAATATTATCTTAAACTCTGACATGAATTTGGAGAATTTCTGATTCACATTATTTTCTGAATATACTTCTTCCCATCTTTCATGTCTTAATTGTAAGCAAAATTTTTGTATTGCTGCATCTGAGTAGACTCTTTTAAACATGTGGAGGTTTACTGGTTTTTCTACAGAAGCTTTTACTTTTATGATTTGGCATAAATGATCTGACAGTCCAAGATTTTTGACAGTTATGACACAGTTTTCCCCACCTATATCTGTAGCTACATGGTCAATGGTAGATGTTGAGTGTTTGGTTATTCTTGTTGCACAATTAACTAAAGAGGACATGCCAAAACTATTCAGAATATTCAGAAAAGTGTTACTGGTTTCATCTGCCTTAGCTGTGTTAATGTTTAAGTCACCACACAAGAGTATATTACTTTTCAGGGATGACACTTGTTCTAGGCTTTGCATAAGTTTTGAAAAGAATGTTTCTAAATCACCACTGGGAGAACGGTATACACATAGTACAATTAGTTTTTTGGGCATATCTACAGCTGGTATCTCTACTGCTGACACTTCAAAATGCTTGTCTACACTTAGTAGGATAATATCATTCCTAACTTTAAATGAAATACCACTCTTAACAAAAATACATGATCCTCCACCTTTCATTGAGTTTCTGCAATAAGAACAAGCTAGTACATATGAGGGCAAATTTATGTATTGAATTTCATTGACTTTGCACCAGTGCTCTGTGATGCAGATAACTGGACTGTCTGAGGATTGTAACTCAACTTCTAGCTGTTGCACTTTGCTTTTTACACTCTGAATGTTTTGGTGAAGCACTGTTAGAGATTTAATGTTACTTATCTTGGAGGTTTCTTTTTCATCATGCTTGTGACTAAAAAATCTTGCAGATGGGAGGGAGGCACTCTCTTCCGTCTGCTTGTTGCTCCATGTGAGGTTGCGAGTCCTCTCTCGGGCATGGGTGTGTGTGTTGTCCTTAGCCTAAGTTAGTTTAAGTTAGATTAAGTAGTGTGTAAGTTTAGGGATAGATGACCTCAGCAGTTCGGTTCCATAGGCTCTTACCACAAGTTTCCATATTTTCTCGCAGAATTTGTGAAGTTTGTTCTAGGCGCTTCAGTCTGGAACCGCGCGACCGCTTCGGTCGCAGGTTCGAATCCTGCCTCGGGCACGGATGTGTGTGATGTCCTTAGGTTTGTTAGGTTTACGTAGTTCTAAGTTCTAGGGGACTGATGACCTCAGATGTTAAGTCCCATAGTGCTCAGAGCCATTTGAACCATTTTTTGAAGTTTGTTCGGATGATTTTAACTATACCTGTTACTTCTCGTACTTCTGAGCGGTCGTTTTCAGCACTTACACGACTGAAAACGTTTTTGCAGTCAACAATTACACAAAAAAGATTGAATAACTTGGAAATTTTGCAAATTCATAAAGAAATGACCAAAAATATTTTTAGCACTAAAATTGCAAGCAAATTCATATTAGCAAATGACCTAAGAAGGAAAGTGTTTTATACTGAAACTTAAACTGTCATGATTATAATTTGGCATATAAAGAAGTTATTTTGTAGTTCTGTTCACAACTAAATCTTTGCATAGTTCCTTCGCCAATAACTTAAAATTATCTGATTTATGAAGATTTCTTCATTTTGATTTGTATGAATGCGTCATTTTCCTTTAGTAAAGTGCTTACAACATCGTTGCCTTTCGCAATCGCTGTGAGTGTAGGTTGTTTAAAGTATACAAAACGACAAATAGTTTAATACAGAAAGAATCGATTAATTTTACTATTACATATTTTGAGAATATTTGTTGCAGTAACTTATAATAGAAACCCACAAGCGCGACAGCCTTGCCGGTCAGGGCCTGTCACAGAGGCCTCTGTGTGGGCGGACACCTAGTAAGTTAGTCGCTTTGATCCCAGGCTTGCCCCGGTACATGTTTCAGGCTAAGTAGACCTCGGAAACGTATGGCCTATGCAGGTGTGCAGGGGTGTAACGTTATGGCCTGCAGTTCGGGCCGCCCTAGTACCTTAGCGGCCCGCAGAAAGTAAAAGACTGTTATTATTTCATTGAGAATTAAAATTAAAATGAAAAATTAAAATGTATACAAACATAAACACAGAAATATGCATAAGATAAACAGTAAAGTCAAACGCATAGAAATGATCAGATCAACACGGCTTCGTAGAATCAGTCAACGCTACATTGAATTTAGCACTGACTATGTAAGCAATGATTGTCCTTGCCATCTCTCGTACACTTTGATTGTATGCATGTTACTCGGACCTCACAAAAGAGCGGCGCAGATTTGTTATTACCCAATAGTGAAATCAATCAAAATGTATACCAAAATATCGCATTTAGGTAGAAAATTATTCATTCTTGGTGTTTAGTGTACCCGAGACTGTATAATGCACATTTTTCTGACATTTAACTTACTGAATTTATCACAACGGTTACATAAGTTTGCAGTGTCACAAGTGAATGCTGTTCTGAAGAGAAAGGTTATAATAGCAATTATCAAGGTGAAAACGAAGATAGTAGGAAAATCGCCATAAATGTAATTAGGCCTGTTAATATCACAGACTATTCAAATGAGCGCGCAGATTATCATATGGATGTAAATCATGATACTAAAAAGTTCTTTCTTTGCCAAAATCCTTCAGCCTGCAAGGAAATGGTACGAGACTGAAGTTGATTAATTAAAAGAAAGTGTGAAACGAAACTATATACATGTCTGAATGCATGCGTTGTATTCAAATTCGTGGTGTAAGAAAAACTCATTTGATGCCGGTATATATTCATTACTAAGGAAAAGTGAGAACATATAAAAATATGTGCTTGAGATGATCGTGTAAGTGACGATAACACTGCAATCCAATAATATAGCTTTTCGGGGATATAGGAAAATGAAAGAGTGGAAACTTTTTAGCGACCATCAAACTTCTCGCAGCTTACAATCCGGTATTATGCGATCTAATAAATAAACCGAATCAGGCCTGTATGCAAAAATACCTTGTCCCTTCAATTTAGAACCTTCTATCCCGTGAAGCTGAAAAAGAAATTATTAATGGCATTAATGCTGCCTCATTATTTTCTGTTATTACACAGGCAACATAGGACATTACAAAAAGAGACCAGTTAACTCAGATATTTAGATATGTTACAGTGGAAAGCCTTGTGACGTGAAGATAAATGAAAGCTTTTGAATTTTCGTAAAATAAAAGATCAAAGTGCATTAGGAACAGAAAAGGAAATACTAACCAGCGAAACACCGCATCGCAACTCCCTCAGATTTAGTAGACAGCTCGTCAAAGCCAAGCAGGCGAGCTCCTTTGTATCAACTTTTTTTTTTTTTCGCTGTATTCACATTTGTGTCTGTGTCGTTGTGTAAGGTCCTTTTGCGTCAGCGAGGTGCAATGAAGGGGCCAGTGGCGGATACATATGGGGAGCACGCATGAGTATGTTTCGTGTGTCGTATGATAGGAATCTCTTGCCGACGCACCTAGTTTGTACACCTGGTAAGTGAGTGAGATATGCCTCCTTGCCCGATTTAGGTGTTCGTATGAGTGTGAATGAGACCACTCCCATGGAAATGATGAAAATATAATAGTTTGTCACATAACCTGCAAAAATGAACCAAACGATTTCACAATCACACAGTTTCACTGTGCTCTTGCAAAACGTATGTTTTTAATGTTTTTGAAGTTGCGTTCCGTTTTGGAAGTTATGAATCTTGAGTTATTTTGTTGTGACATAGTTCACACTCGTTTATTTGTTGTTTTTATTTCTGTGAAACGTCTATGCGGTGTCTCGCCTGCTCTCACTATTCATCACATTTTTTTGCTACGGTAATGTACATGACTCATATTCTATAAACATTGTATAGTACGACGACTACCAAGACTACACAAAGAGAACTGAAATGTCAATGACGGGACGGACGGTTCATATTGTTGTGAAAAAGGAAATAAAAATAAATGGCACGAGGGAGTTTTGAACACGGATCGTTTACTTTACAGTGCAAGACGGTGACTACTTTTTTTTTTTTTTTTTTTTTTTTTTTTTTTTTTTTTTTTTTTTTTTTTTTTTTTTTTGTAGATCTCAATTTGTTCGCTATTGGTCGTTGTATTCGTGCTGGGTGGACCTCCCATGATGCTTGATCTAGTTCATCGTTGGTCCATTAGTTAAGTTTTTTTTATTTTATTTCAGAGGGCAGCTAACCCTCTGACCAAACACGCTGAGCTTCCGTGCCGGCAATACTTTTTTGTCACGGTTCAGTACACCTTCTTTCTGCTTCCATGCTTGATTTATTTCCAGGTTCTGACGGTCTATCCACTGGGCCATCTTATCACTAAATTTGATAGGGTGCGATGGGGAGTTTCCCTAGTAAGTGCAACAGATGAAAAGGGACTTTTTAACTAAGTGCTATGCTCAGGGTTATGACGGCTGTATCAATATGTCAGGCTTACACAAAGCTGTCAGAACAGGAATTCAATAAAGACAAAAGACTGAAAAATATATGCAGTTTACAGTGCACTTGACGATGCCACATGTGGAATTCAAGTAATCAGGTCCTTTTAGACGCAGTAGAAACTTTGTATCTTTCCCACAGTCATAGAATTAAAAGATGGGGGCTTTTGGTATCTTCTTATACTTTAAAAAAGCTTGGCCTAAAACTTTCGTCTTCGAGATACCAGTCTGTAAAAACTCTTCGTTATGCTTATGTCTATTAGGCTACTTAGGGCTGTGCATAAAATAATATTGGCATCAAAGTAAAGGAAATAAAGGGAACAAACTGTTGTTTTGGAAAACCAATTAGAGAAATGTGAATTCATTGCATCTAAATCAAAGCTTTGCAGTTTAGCTTCTCAAAGTATACAGTCTCAAAATGTAGAGCATAATACAGCGTGTTTTCTCTTGTTCAGATGCAGTTAATAATTTATCTTGTTATCGCAGGCCCTGGTCTAGTGAGCGGCGGGGGGAGAGCAAACCGCAGGTGGCAATTTAGCAATTTCAGGGGAGCCAAATTCATATTTTCGAAGAAAAAAAACCTTGTTTCACAAAGTGCCTAGCATCCAGCGCACTTTGGTCTATGGATTGGTCATATGATTTTGAAACGCACCCCTCTTGGCTTTTGAACATTTTTTAGCACATTCTATGTTGATATCTGAACAAACCACAAGTTAATTTGTGAGTGCTTACATAGTGTACGTGGTGTCTCTGCAAGGGGAATCCCCATTGCATCTCGAAATAACTTTCCTGCAGACAAAAGGGGACGGGCTATACGAGCTGTGCGGAATAAACCCGAACGCGTGAATGCCATCGCTGTTTGTATATGTGGTTGACTGGGTGTGCGATTGATAAACGTTGTTATAACTATTAGTGAAGTCCACAAATTCAGACTACCAGAGTGAAAATAAACGATTAACAGGTAGGAAAGGTTACATATAATCTTCTCGGTGTACCCAAGAAAATGACAAAAAGTTTTTGCCAGATCGCTACACTACGAAGGGCAAGTTGTACAGTCCCCGCTTAGTAACTCCTAACCGCAGAATCAACACGGGATACTGAACTGGTGATTCTGGGAGGGCTAGCGAAGTTCACCGGAGAATAAGTTTTGACAATGGCAGGAATGGTTAAAAAATTAGTGATGGCAAGATTGTTTGATAGAACGAAGAAAGAGAACAAACGCGGACATCACACAAATTATGTGGAAGAATATGACGACTTCAAATTTATATAAAAATTTCGTACTGCTACTACTTTTCGATCTCATGCTTGAGACTCTGGGGCATGAGTGAAATGTGAAACTATTTCCTAGCATAAAACTTTTTGTTTGTAGTAGGCATTTGATATTAGCACTTCTGACGTGTTATTTATATAAATGAGGTAGATAAAAATGACCATTTTTACCAAACCAGTCTCGATTATTTGGCATGTGTTGCAATTGCTGCGATATTAGAAAGGTCTATTACGTTTTATCTAGCAGACAGTGACAAAATAGACGTAATCAAATGGGAAAACCACACCAATGTATTAAAGGGCCATCTTACTTTTCGACTCAAGTAAAAAAAAAAAAAAGTGAATGAGACATGTACAAGACACGAAGAGGCAATGCTTTAATCAAATTCCCAAAAAACACGAAGACCAGAGAAAGTAAAGAAGTTTGGTTTTGGGGCAGATAATGATAGTCGTACCACAGTAGATGAATTGGAGCAAAACTGCAAGTGTGGCTTCTTACTGGAAAACGAGCAAACTTTTCCGACTCTTCAGAAGATCGGCAGAAAAATATTATCTATACAAGCATTTTTCTCTGCTTCTGAAAGAAATTTTAGTCATTTCGGTTTTATTCTCAATTCCCTCTGTTTGCCAGTTTCGAGTGTAATGAGTCATCGCCATAACTAACAATCCAGTACCTAGTTCCCTTGCCGGTCTAGGAATGGCAGAACGATGGGTTCGATGATGGTTTGGATGTACCGTGCACTATTCAGTGTCCCCTCGACGATCACCAGTGGTGTACGGCCAGTGTAGGAGATCGCTCCCCACACCATGATGCCGGGTGTTGGCCCTGTGTGCCTCGGTCGTATGCAGTCCTGATTGTGGCGCTCACCTGCACGGCGCCAAACACGCATACGACCATCATTGGCACCAAGGCAGAAGCGACTCTCATCGCTGAAGACGACACGTCTCCATCTGTCCCTCCATTCACGCCTGTCACTACACCACTGGAGGCGGGCTGCACGATGTTGGGGCGTGAGCGGAAGACGGCCTAACGGTGTGCGGGACCGTAGCCCAGCTTCATGGAGACGGTTGCGAATGGTCCTCGCCGATACCCCAGGAGCAACAGTGTCCCTAATTTGCTGGGAAGTGGCGGTGCGGTCCCCTACGGCACTGCGTAGGATCCTACGGTCTTGGCGGGCATCCGTGCGTCACTGCGGTCCGGTCCCAGGTCGACGGGCACGTGCACCTTCCGCCGACCACTGGCGACAACATCGATGTACTGTGGAGACCTCATGCCCCACGTGTTGAGCAATTCGGCGGTACGTCCACCCGGCCTCCCGCATGCCCACTATACGCCCTCGCTCAAAGTCCGTCAACTGCACATACGGTTCACGTCCACGCTGTCGCGGCATGCTACCAGTGTTAAAGACTGCGATGGAGCTCCGTATGCCACGGCAAACTGGCTGACACAGACGGCGGCGGAGCACAAATGCTGCGCAGCTAGCGCCATTCGACGGCCAACACCACGGTTCCTGGTGTGTCCGCTGTGCCGTGCGTGTGTTCATTGCTTGTACAGCCCTCTCGCACTGTCCGGAGCAAGTATGGTGGGTCTGACACACCGGTGTCAATGTGTTCTTTTTTCCATTTCCAGGAGTGTAATTAAGTACTGTTTTCATAGGGGGAACCAATTCTTAAGTATAAGAGTGCATGTTTGTAGGCTCATTTATTGTATTGGTCTTTGATTTTTAGCAGCTATTTCTCATAGGATAAGCTTGAGACTATGAAAGTTTTCAACTCCAAATGGGGATTACTTTATGGTATCATCACAAATTGGGGATGTTTCCAATCAGTATGTAAGCAACACAGTACATTTCAATAAATATCAGTGTTATCATCACAAGAGCTCCATCTCCCCTGTAGAAAATTGCCCCTATCGTACTGGTATGTCAAAGGAAATAAATCTCACTCCCAAGAGTGGCAGGCACCTCAACCAACCATGTCATTAATAATAAGCTCACAATTTTCCACCAAAATACTCAAAGACTGTTTTGCAAGTTAGACCAACTTATAATTAATATTCATGGACCAAGAGATGTAACTTTGCGCTCACATTCTCTGCTTGACAGTAGACCATTGCAGCATTCGGATCGAAATACTCAATATTCCAAACTATGTTTTAGCCACCTCATTTTGCCGAAAGTATATGAGCAGACGTGGGGTAGCTATTTAAGTGAAAAAGAATCTGTCCTTTAATAAATAGATGTACAAAAATATTGTGTGGAGAAACATTTTTAGGTATGTGTTACTGAAATAGCAGAAGATGACAGAAAATTGCCAATGTAGCAATATACAGGGATCCATCTGGTGATTTTAAAATGTTTATAAAACAGTTAAATTCTGTACTATTGTATCCAACAAGGAAAAATAGGGACATTACAGTGACAGGAGATTTTAATGCAGATTTCATAGTAAACTCATCTTCTAAGGCAGAATTTGCAAATTTAATGCATATGTACATTCTTGCATCCACTGTCAGTTCTCCCACAAGAACTAATTCCATTTTCAGCAGTCTAATTGGCAATATCTTTGTAGATATGATTAGAGCTAATCAAATCACAGTAGAAAAAGTCATAAATGGTCTCTCTGATCATGATGGGCAGATACCATTGACAACTGCAATACACATCAGAGTAATGCTTATGCTTATTGGAAAACCATTAGAAACATGAGTGAGGAAATTATTCAAGGGTTCATATTACACCATCAGGAGACTGATTTGAAAGTGTCTTCCGAAAAAGGATCTATAGACTACAGGACAGGCAATCAGGTAAAAAACCATGGCTCACTAAGGGCATAAAAGTATCATGCCAGAGAAAAAGAGAACTGTATATTATATCTAGAAAATCTAATAATCCTCTCCAGCTGAATTATTATAGGACATACTGTAAAATTTTAACAGAATTAACTTGTAAATCAAAGAGTGTGTGCATAACTTTTGAAGTTAGGTGTTCAAATAATAAAATCATAATGACTTGGAATATAATAAAGAGGGAAACATGAACTTCGCCATCTAACAGTGTAAGAACTGCTGTCATAAAAATTAACAATTTGAAAATAGTTGATAGTAAACAGATAACAGACACATTTAACAACCTCATTTTAACTGTCACTTCTCAAATAGATTGTAGTGGTGATCTAAGTGAAGCTGCAGGAATAAGAAACTTAACCTCTCTGAAATTTCTAATGATATAAATATATCACCCACAACTGTCAATGAAAGCAAAAAAAAAATAATAATAATTCACTCATTAAAAAGTAGATCTTGGGTTATATATAACATCTCTGGCAAGCTGTTAAAAGCCTACAGTAATTAACTAAGTGTAGTATTTTCTCATATTAGCAAAACATCTCTTTGTGAAAGAGCTGTTCCAGAGAGGATGAAATAAGCCATTGTGAGACCTCTTTACAAGTCCAGCGATGCTACAGTTGTCACGTATTACTGTCCTGTTTCTCCATTAACAACATTTTCAAAGGTTCTTGAAAAAGCAGTGGATATGAGGGTTGTGGTCCACCGAGATAACCATAATGTTATTAATCATACACAGTTTGTCTTTCAAAAAGGGATTTCGCCAGAGTGAGCCATATACCCACTCATAAATGATATTTTGGAGTCTATTAAAAGTAAGATGTCACCAGTTGGTGTCTCCTGTGACTTTTCCAAAGCTTTTGATTGTGTAAACCACAAGTTACTGTTGGAGATGACCTATCATTATGGAATCAAAGGGCCAATAGGTAATTAGTTAAAATCATATCTCAAAGACAGGAAACAATAGGTGGTCCTGCATGGCTGCAACACTGGATCTCTTAACACAGTGGCTTCTGAATGGGGCAAAATACAGCATGGGTTTCCCCAGGGATATGTCCATGGGCCCTTGCTGTTTTTAATATATGTTAATGATCTACCCCTGTCCATTAGTAAAAAAATGTGAATCCACAATGTTTGCTGTTGATACAAGCATTGTGGTAGATACTACGTCAGCTAATGATCTAGAGCTTGATGTTAATGACATATTCAGAGAAGTTAAAGCTTGGATTACAATTAATTCTCTTTCTGTTAATATTAAAAAACTAATTTTATTCAGATCCATACTAAAAGTAAAAATCCAGGAAACATAGTCATTGTACACAATAACCAGCTATTAGAACAGGTGAATTCCACTAAATTCCTAGGGGTTCATATTGACAGTAGGCTCAGCTGGGAACATTATGTGTCTCTGATGTAAAAAGGCCCTCATCTGCAACTTTTGTTGTAAGAATTGTTGCACATTTTTGGAACATTGCCATTTTATAATCAGATTATTTTGGGTACTTTCACTCATTAATAAGTTACGGCACCATCTTCTGGGGTAATTCTCCAGTCTCAAAAAAATGATCCTAGCATCTCAGAAGAGAGCAGTTACAATTATGTGTGGGTTTCTCCATGAACCTCATGTAGAAAAGTCTTCACACAGTTAGAAATACTGACAACAAAAAGTCAGTACATGTACTTTCTGATGAATTTTGTCATTCAAAAGTATGCACAGTATGAAACAAATTGTTCATACTAGAACTATAACATTAGAGGTAAAGCTGATCTCATTTTCAACTAAAAAATTGGTCACTTGTACAGAACAGACTAAAGTATGCTGCTTTTAAGACTTTTAATGCACTGCCTAATTATATTAAATGTACAAGAAAAAAGGAAATGCTATTCAGTTGTACATTAAAGAAATACCTGTTTGACCATCCACCTTACTCAGATGAATTCTTTTCCAGAAATGTTTAAAAGTTCCCATATACACTTTTAATGCACTTCTTGAATAAAAAGACCTATTCAGTTATTAGATAAAAATACAATACTGTGTTAACATTAGACAGTGAATTACAATACTAGATCTTGGACCTACTGATAACAAATAGACCCGAACTTTTCGACTCTGTAAGTGCAGGACAGGGAATCAGTGATCATAAGGCTGCTGCAGCATCCATGAATATGGAAGTTAATAGGAATATAAAAAAGGGAGGAAGGTTTATCTGTTTAGCAAGAGTAATAGAAGGCAAATTTCAGACTACCTAACAGATCAAAACGAAAATTTCTGTTCCGACACTGACAATGTTGAGTGTTTATGGAAAAAGTATTATGGAAAAAGGCAATCGTAAAATGTGTTTTAGACTGGTACATGCCGAGTAAAACTGTGAGAATCGGGAAAAACCCACCGTGGTTCAACAACAAAGTTAGGAAACTACTGCGAACGCAAAGAGAGCTTCACTCCAAGTTTAAACGCAACCAAAACCTCTCAGACAAACAGAAGCTAAACGAAGTCAAAGTTAGCGTAAGGAGGACTATGCGTGAAGCGTTCAGTGAATTCGAAAGTAAAATTCTATGTACCGACTTGACAGAAAATCCTAGGAAGTTCTGGTCTTACGTTAAATCAGTAAGTGGCTCGAAACAGCATATCCAGACACTCCGGGATGATGATGGCATTGAAACATAGGATGACACGCGTAAAGCTGAAATATTAAACACCCTTTTCCAAAGCTGTTTCACAGAGGAAGACCGCACTGCAGTTCTTTCTCTAAATCCTCGCACAAACGAAAAAATGGCTGACATCGAAATAAGTGTCCAAGGAATAGAAAAGCAACTGGAATCACTCAACAGAGGAAAGTCCACTGGATCTGACGGGATACCAATTCGATTCTACATGGAGTTCACGACAGAACTTGCCCCCCTTCTAACAGCCGTGTACCGCAAGTCTCTAGAGGAATGGAAGCTTCCAAATGATTGGAAAAGAGCACAGGTAGTCCCAGTCTTCAAGAAGGGTCGTCGAGCAGATGCGCAAAACTATAGACCTATATCTCTGACGTCGATCTGTTGCAGAATTTTAGAACATGTTTTTTTCTCACGTATCATGTCGTTTTTGGAAACCCAGAATCTACTCTGTAGGAATCAACATGGATTCCAGAAACAGTGATCGTGTGAGACCCAACTCGCTTTATTTGTTCATGAGACCCAGAAAATATTAGATACAGGCTCCCAGGTAGATGCTATTTTCCTTGACTTCCAGAAGGCATTCGATACAGTTCCGCACTGTCGGCTGATAAACAAAGTAAGAGCCTACGGAATATCAGACTAGCTGTGAGGCTGGATTGAAGAGTTTTTTGCAAACAGAACATAACATGTTATTATCAATGGAGAGACGTCTACAGACGTTAAAGTAACCTCTGGTGTGCCACAGGGGAGTGTTATGGGACCATTGCTTTTCACAATATATATAAATGACCTAGTAGATAGTGTGGGAAGTTCCATGCGGCTTTTCGCAGATGATGCTGCAGTATACAGAGAAGTTGCAGCATTAGAAAATTGTAGCGAAACGCAGGAAGATCTGCAGCGGATAGGCACTTGGTGCAGGGAGTTGCAACTGACCCTTAACATAGACAAATGTAATATATTGCGAATTCATAGAATGAAGGATCCTTTATTATATGAGTATATGAAAGCGGAACGAACACTGGTAGCAGTTATGTCTGTAAAATATCTGGGAGTATGCATGCGGAACGATTTGAAGTGGAATGATCATATAAAATTAATTGTTGGTAATGCGGGTACCTGGTTGAGATTCATTGGGAGAGTCCTTAGAAAATGTAGTCCATCAAGAAAGGAGGTGGCTTACAAAACACTCGTTCGATCTGTACTTGAGTATTGTTCATCAGTGTGGGATCTGTACCAGATCGGGTTGATGAAGGAGATAGAGAAGATAGAAAGAAGAGCAGAGCGTTTCGTCACAGGGTTATTTGGTAACCGTGATAGCGTTACGGAGATGTTTAGCAAACTCAAGTGGCAGACTCTGCAAGAGAGGCGCTCTGCATCGCGGTGTAGCTTGCTCGCCAGGTTTCGAGAGGGTGCGTTTCTGGATGAGGTATCGAATATATTGCTTCCCACTACTTATACCTCCTGAGAAGATCACGAATGTAAAATTAGAGAGATTCGAGCGCGCAAGGAGGCTTTCAGACAGTCGTTCTTCCTGCGAACCATACGCGGCTGGAACAGAAAAGGGAGGTAATGACAGTGACACGTAAAGTGCCCTCCACCACTCACCGTTGGGTGGCTTGTGGAGTATAAATGTAGATGTAGATGTAGATAAATGCTAGTTAGTAAATAAGAAAAATTGATGCTAAGTATTATATATATATATATCTATTTGTACTATGTTGCCATAATTCTGTAGTATTAACTGTAATTGCATAATTGCATTGACACATTCCACATCCAAGCCAATTACTTGCATTTGCAGATCCGTTGAACATGCATACTAAATAATAAAAAAAACAATGTCCGTTTTTTAATATTCTTTTTAGAATTTTGGTGTCATATTGAACTCCCCTTGTAGAATCTAGAACCTGGACATCTTTCAATATCTCTTTTGTTGACAAGGATTTTACTTTGGCTATTTTAGGGTTTCTTCTGAAATACTTTGTCAGGTTAATCTTGGTACCTAAGTATTTCTACAGTGGCGCATTTTACAGTTTTTCTCTCTTGTTGCCAAGTCAAGAACATGCAGCATCTTCTTGCAGTGTCTGTTTTGCTCACTTCTTATTCTTTAGTGGGCCATAGTACCTGGACTTTAGAATTTATTCCTTGTAATTAACATTGCCCTGCTCTCCAGATGAGCTATGTTTGTCTCCTTCAAGAGGCACTAACTTCTGTGCTTTTCTTCTAAAGCATCATTAATAAGAGTTAAACTTTTTTGGCACATGTTTTAAGTTCTTACATATGTTGAACTACTTATCCTCTGCATTTCTTTACAATATTCTTTTGCCCCGTGATCAGTGACATTAATATGCACTCTTTCCTTACCTACTTGTTTTACATGGCAGTGGATATCCAAACTAAAATATTTCTTATTGTAAGCTGGTCATTTCGTGTTGAAATATTCATGATCTGGGTGCTTCTCTGTTGTGTTTGAGTGCCAACAATAAATTCCATAAATGGTAGCCTACATTTCCTGAGTTTGAGGTTACTGCAATTATAAACAGTAACTTGCTAAGACAGCATCAAAATTTTAAAGTGTATACTTGTTATTGCCTTATTCCTGATATTCAAATTGACATTGTTTCTCTATTATAAATCTGAGTTTTACCATCGTAACATCTTAAAATGGGGATCCATTCACCACCTTTCTGTTATTGGAATTTCAGATTATTACAAGGTTTGTACTAATGACCTGAACTATGCGTTCCTAAACATTGTTTGTGGCACTTGGCCCCTGTAATTAAGCCTTCCTATAATTTCTTTTGGCACTAAATTCATATTTTTTGTCTGATTCCAGTTGTAAAGTACACCTGTACAAACCATCAGAGTTTGTGATTGTGTTCTATAAAATATCTTTTTGGTCTTCTGTCTTATAAAGTTAAGATTATTGAATTTACAGACAACACTGCTGTCAACCAGTCCTCTGCTGTTGTCTTATCCCTATCAGTGTGTGATTTTCTATTAAATGGCATTGTCTTACTCTGTTTGAAATGTATTTGGCACAATGCAGCAGGTACACACTACCAGCTGTGTGTTTAAAAACATATACTTTCATCAGGATCACACATTGCCAGTGCTGGGACACCTTGCTATTCCCCTCTTGTATGTCATACTTTCCCTTTCTGATCTATGTCCCTCACCTTTCTGCTCTTCCTTCCTGCCTCTAGCAACATTACTGTACTTTCCCTCTTCTCCTGCATTACTGCATCATCAGCCTACTAGAAAAGCTTTGTTTCTCTCTCCTTCCCCATCAAGCCATCCAAGTAGCATTTTGCCATCTGACAATTTGTTTACAGGCTGTGTGTGTGCTCCTGTCAAACTAGGCTGCCTTCTGGACATAGCCCTTCTGTATCTTGTGAACCTATCAAAGGCTTAATGCATTCTTACCTTTCCTTTATGTGGAGTTTTATGAACAGAACTGAAATAATTTACTTTTTGTAGAGATTTCACTGTGTGTTCTCCATATCTATCACTTTACATTTTGTATGTTCCTGATGTATTTGGATAGTTTTGTAACAGGCACAATACTAATTGAGGCCTCCTAGTGACTGGTTCATTTTGTGCCATATGAATGTCCCGTAAAAATTCAGAAATTGTGTGTCCTAAGAACTGGTTATAAAACACACATTCTTTTTAAACACTTGTGATCTTAAGGAGGAAAAAATGAGGTTGTAACTGATCCTCATTTTCATTTGCTACTCCAGCAAATGCTACATTTTCTTTTATCTATCAGTTTTACTAGCTATGAGAGTTAATTATAGAGAAAAGTTTATTAATAACTATTGTAATACATTTATGAACCATAGTGTATTGAGTGACACTGTTGGGAAAATAATAAGTCTGTGTGTTATCGTAAACAACAGATCTAGTGCTAATATACAGTACATTGTGGTCATGTTAAACTCCTGGGGTATTTTCACATGTTACCTCCTCAGATTAATGCGATTAGTAATTTGTCATGTGATTTCCTGTCAAACAGATTTAGAGTAGTTGTTCTAATGGGCCACAGTTTTCCCAAATGTTGATTGATGAGGTAGTGTGGAGTGTTCTTATGTAAGATACTTGATGTGGAATGAGTGTGGTGATTTGTCGTCTGATAGAAAATATTGTTTTTCCCCAGATGTGCTCCCTCAAGCACTTTTTGCTTCATGTTCTTAATATAACTGTGATGTAATGAGGTGACACAGCTTGCTAATTTTACTTAGTGGTACAGGGATTTTGATGAGTGACCAAAAGAGCGTGTGTTTTCTGCAATGAATGAGTAGCTTAAGGTGAAAGTGTATTTTGTCTGGGAAGTTCTCACACTGGATATTTTCACTCCCCAAACATTTAAGATCATACCAGATCCTCATATTGCAAGTGGAAAATATTGTCGAAATGTCAAGTCTTGAGCAGTAGCTTACGAAAAATATTGATTAACTATCACCTACACATGGGGAGTTTGCAGAGATACACTTATGAAACTGTTGTGAAAACACATAATCATACTAACCTCAATTTGGTCACAATCCAAACTTGTTAATTTACATCTGCCATGGGATTATGTTGTTAATTTCTTGTACCTGTTCCCTTTATGTGTTAGGAAGCATCCTACTGTAAATTTTTTATCTAATAATTAAGATGTGAATCATGTTTCAGCTAAGGTACTATATGAAATTAGGTTTTCAAGAAATCTCACATTGTCATAGGATTTGTAAGAGCAATAGATGATTTAATTCTAGCAGGTGGCTTAGTGGTACTCATCTGCTGCTGTACTTTGCACCATAATTTCAATCGACTTATAGACAGCATATTCGTTGGCTTGGAACCATACAAACAGAATTTTGTAGGTGTGTTTCCTTAAGATAATGATTCTTGTTTTTATTTTGACTTACTTGTTGTACAAACATTTTAATTTTCAGGAACACTGACTTACATAGTTAATATGTCTTCCTATGTACACCAACACATTCCTTCATGGTGAACAACCAATTTCTTGCCAGCTCTGTTAGTTCCATACCTTCTTGGTAAACATGGCTAGTACATAATAGGCATGACACAAATTGATGCCATGAGATTTTTCACTAATATTAAGCTGTATTTTCCTTTTTCAAATGATGTGCCCAAGTTTAGGCAGTGACAGTGTACTAGATGCTCTGTCCAGTTAATGCTACAGTTTCTACAGTTGAAAGTACTGAATAACTTTGTTATAGATGTAAGATTTCATTGTGTGTCTCTTACTGTGTATTCTTAAGTACCGGTATTTCACTACCATATGTTTTGCAGCACTGTTAGTGCAGAAACAGTTAGGGTGGTATACTTTGCTCATGTACTGTCAATACTGAAGTACGTTATCATTTCCTGGTGAAACATACACCAGGCCATAACAGGTTTTAAGAAACAAAAGGAATTATAAGAAAAACGAAACAAGCAGCAGAAAAGCATGCAAATGTTTCTTTAAAGATTTAAAGATCTTATCCACTTTTATATACTGGATGTAGTCATCATGCCAAAAAATTATACTGAGAAAAGAAAACATTTTTCCTTAAAACAAAAGATTCCATGATTACAGTACCTTGTCAGACAGTGGCATACATGTTAGTAATTGTACCACCACATTACGCCAAAAAGGTGTGTATCATGCAGGAACGAAACAATAAAATAGATTACCAAGACATATAAAATCTCTTCCTGAACTAGAGGACTTTAAAAAGTCTGTGATAGCCTACGTTCTGCAAAACTGCTACTATTCATTCTCACAGTATCCTATGTTAGAAAAAATGTAATTTGTATCTTTTATTGCACAAATAAGTTATAAATAAACATTATTTAATAAAATTTGTAAGTATTAAATGTATAGACACAATTTTTTATAAAAATTTAAATCAGGCATGTATGATACTTTTAAAACCAATGGCTAAAAAGGTTTTCTGTAGAATATCCTGTGTACAATACATGTAGTGAAAAAGAGATTTATGTGGACATATAAATAAGTAAATTAATTAGTTGAATGACTGTCACATGACAAGATATTTTAACCTGACTTAAAGTGAGTAAGTAAAATTGTAGTATTAGAGATTTGTGGTTTTTTTGTGTAGCCTTTGTTGTTTCCTAATTCTATCCATAATTCTGATATTTTGTCAATATACTGTATTTTGACTCAGTCTTCAGTATTGCGACATGAATTTTTATCGTGACCTGTTTCACCACTTCCAATAACCAACCAAACTTTCTGTCATTTGTGTAATTATGGCAATCACTGATGTTTGCATCCCTCTCTGTGTGTGCATCTGTACGAGTGATGTAGGTTAATGGAAACAATCTAGAGGCTAAATGTCTCATTGATGGCTTCTGTTATTTATGAGTTGTATTTTCCTCCATTCAGCTCTTTCATTTTTGCCCACAGTAGGAATGGACTAGGTTGGGCAGCCTTTGGTGGCACAGTTCCATGTGCTACTGATGCGGTGAGGTTACCATTGACGATTCTTCTAATATTAGTGGGTGCTGGCCTACGACACTACCCAGTTATATTTCATGATCAACTCTGTCTATTTCTTACCCTCTGCAGTGCTACTGAGGCTATTGTTTGCCTCTTCTATTGCTGAGGAAGGGTATTTTATGCTGAACATTTCTGGCAGTAGTGGTTCTGCTGCCTCATCTTTCTGTTTACAGTTTTGTGGTATCACTCCCCCCCCCCCCTTGTTGTAGTATCTCAATAGTACCCTCTCTTGTAGATTTTCCATTGGTGTACTTCTGTAATCAGTAAACAGTTTAACTTATCATTTTGAATTGTGTTTACACTGGGCTCTACTAATTTTCACCCTCTTCGCAATTTTAAAACTGCCTCTTCCCAAGGTAAGATCTACTTTATTATTGCTGTACTTAATAACTACCTGATGATATATGGAACTGGCACTTTCCATTAGAAGTTAGCTTCATTTTTCATATTAAGCTTATTTTTGACAACTGATCATGTTTGAGTATAATTTCCTGGCAATCTAAGGAAATCATCCATCTGCTTTTATTCATTTGTCAGGTATTTTTCTCTTATTCCAAACAGGAATGTGCTATGTGATATAGGAATAGGTTTTATACCACTGTATTTTGATATGGAATTATATATTTAAGATTTGGGTTGTGTGTTTTATGGAAAAACATCCCTTTCACTTGCTAATTGACCTGCATATTTTTACTGAAATTGTGTATTAATGTTTTCCAGGAAACACAGACTACTAAACCTTTCTAGGGTTCCCAAGAACCATTAAAATATCAGTAATGGTTCAATTTGGTTAGGATCTACTCTTTTGTTGCACCAAGTTTAGCTTCACAACAGTAAATTATTAAAATGGTTTTTGACCTAATAGAATTCATCAAAACTCACCAGATCATTATGAAACCTTTTGGTATGACTTGAGCTTTATCCATTTTAAGGTCTGATACAACTGAACATGGAAAGATTTAAAGAGTGTTATTGTAATCATGATTTTACAATTCTAACAATGATGATACCAGTAACTATGCCTATTACTAATAATTACCTGAACATTTTTTAGTTTTGCTGTTTACTTATCTGGTACAGTTTGAAATATGACTACATGTAATTCCCTTCCCATTTACACAAACAAAAATTTTTATTAGGTTTCCTCCCTAGTTTTAGACCCTTTATCTGAGCTACCTGATTTTTGAGGGTGTCTGGTAATGTTTTGTCACAAGCTGTGAGTCACCACTTCTTATGGAAGGGCAAGGATGTACAGTGTGACCAGCGAGTCAAGAAATAGGGATTAGCCTTAAACAGTTTTATTTCAAAGGCTCCAGTCAAATCTGTCCAAGTATTCTTCCAGTGTAACCTCAGCCATGCCCATGTGATCCAAACTGTCTGACTCTCATAACTGAGGCTGTTCTGTCAGGCTACATGTATAGTCAACAAGTGCCATAAGCCCTCTGCTGAATCTTCTGATGAATCTGCTCCATATATTCAGCCAATGAGGAATGTGAGAAACAGATCATGTATTTGGTCGCTGGGAGGATCCAAGGTGCAGAACACAGTTACTTCACTCTCTTCATACCTAGCCTTCAGAGAGAGCAGACATTTTTACAACCAGCTGTCAGCCTCCTCAGAGTCAGCCGCCAACCACATGGACAGAAACTGCCTACTCTGTCACTTTGTGTTGCTGTAATTAGGCAAAAGTCCCAGACTGCCAGATATCTTGCATCTTCTGCCCTACAGGGTGAGTCCTTTCTACATATCATTACTCTGAGTAACTCATAAATTTTTATAAATAGCTCTTTTACTTCACAACAACCCTCCCAATGCTCACAATACACCCCACTCTGCATCCTGTATATAACAGAGGCAGTGGAGTATAATTAACTTGACACAACTGTGTGTGAATATACATTATGAGGTCATGAAACAGATGAAGTATGACTTATTTTGGTGGGCAACATTGCAAACAAGCTTACTACTACAAATAAATGAAATTGAGGAAGAGGTAATTACACGTGAGGGTGTCTCTATGTGTAAGCAAGAAAAAATGGAGTGCAGAGAGCAAAAGAGTGAAAATTAAAATATACTGGGTGATCAAAAAGTCAGTATAAATTTGAAAACTTACTAAACCATGGAATGATGTAGATAGAGAGGTAAAAATTGACACATGCTTGAAATGACATGGGGTTTTATTAGAACAAAAAAAAAAAAAACAAAGTTCACAAAATGTCCGACAGATGCACGTCATTTGGTGATGACCGTGTGCTCAGCCACCACTTTCGTCATGCTTGGCCTCCCAGGTCCCCAGACCTCAGTCCGTGCGATTATTGGCTTTGGGGTTACCTGAAGTCACAAGTGTATCGTGATCGACCGACATCTCTAGGGATGCTGAAAGACAACATTGTCGCCAGTGCCTCACCATAACTCCGGACATGCTTTACAGTGCTGTTCACAACATTATTCCTTGACTACAGCTATTGTTAAAGAATGATGGTGGACATATTGATCATTTCCTGCAAAGAACATCATCTTTGCTTTGTCTTACTTTGTTATGCTAATTATTGCTATTCTGATCAGATGAAGCGCCATCTGGTGGACATTTTTTGAACTTTTGTATTTTTTTGGTTGTAATAAAACCTGATGTCGTTCCAAGCATGTGTGTCAATTTATACCTCTCTATCTACATTATTCCGTGATTTATTTAGTTTTCAAATTTGTACTGACTTTTTGATCACCCAGTACTTAGATGATTTAGGAGTTCTGACAACGTCTCAAACATCAGCCAAGTAGTCACATGATATTACTGAAAGCAGGTCACACAATGTGCCACTGTCCTTAACAATGGGCAAAATACTTCACTTCCAAGATAAAAAAGTACTTGATGACATGAATCAAATGCAGACCTCCATCAAGGCAGACCTTGCACCTGGAACTTTGCATACTATAGCTGATGGTACAATCAATATAATACCTAGCAGAATGCAAGAAATAGAAAAAGATATAGCATCTAATGAAATAGCCCTTGTACCTAGGTTCTTGCATGCTAACACAATAGTCATCAGAATACTTATACATGTGGCACTAAAATGCTAATCTGGGATATGCAACATAGTCCACTGCTGAACAGAGAGAGACTCCAAACCCAGCTACTGCACTGGACTGTACATAAACAAAGATAAATCTATAACTCAACAAATTAGGAAATATTACAAACAGAACAGAACAAATTAGACAAATATTACAAACAGAACAGAACACATTAGAGAGATATTACAAATGGAAATTACCATAAGATTCAGTCAACCAAAGGCAAATAAATGTGCTTTCCAGTGACCAAACAAACAAGCAATCCCAGTAATATTAAGGGTTGAAAACCTACCAAGCAATGAGGAGGAATTGTGTGGCTTCTTACAACAAATGTTCACTAGCAAGTTCGAAATCCTGAATTTAAATAAGTTCTACAAGGATATAGTAATGGAGCTGGGCTGTCTGTACTTCACTCCAACAAAACCTGGTAAAGAACATTATGTTCATACTAACTAATACATGTGGATGCAGTGCTAATACAGAAAACTTATTCTCAGGGTGGTTGCCTGATATGTTTCATCTCTAACATGATAATAATAACAGGACATTGGAAATTCAAAGCAGCCCTCACTATAACTAAGCCAAAAGTAACTGTGGCAGAAATCTCACAGTTATACTATCAACACCTTGTTGCTGCAGAGTTAAAACACTGCAGATAGGTATGGGTTGTCACATAGCCTTGTACATTGGATTAAAAAAACATAATCATAATGGCAGGTACTAGTTCCCATGTTGTGCTCTGGCACATTACACAAAGATTGACAACCATCAACATATGAGAGTGAAGCAGTGTTTCACAGTAATAAGGTACTAACTACTGTATAACAAATGACCTAATAGAAGCATGGAATGTGCTACAAAATGCAATGCTTAGTGATTATTATGCAATTCACATAACACTAGATCACAGAGACTTATGCAGGAAATCATGGATACACATCTCCTGCAATGTAAAGCAAAGTGAAAAAAGTGCAGCAACATATCTCAATAGTTTCAGTTAGGCAATGTAAAAGGAATCATAAACATAGAAACCTATGCACTAATTGATACCATACAAAGAGTCCGCAGCTCGTGGTCGTGCGGTAGCGTTCTCGTTTCCCACGCCCGGGTTCCCGATGGGGTCAGGGATTTTCTCTGCCTCGTGATGACTGGGTGTTGTGTGCTGTCCTTACGTTAGTTAGGTTTAAGTAGTTCTAAGTTCTAGGGGACTGATGACCATTGATGTTAAGTCCCATAGTGCTCAGAGCCATTTGAGCCATACCATACAAAGAACCCTACAGCAAGCAATCACAATGACCAATGCAGCATGCAAACAAGGAGTCTCCTGTAGCAGATAATCAACATACTTATAAAAATAGACACAAGACCCATGTGAACTTTACAAAAGAGCAATAGCTGCTGGTGATAAATAAATGAGAGTCAATAGCTGCTGGTGATAAATAAATGAGAGTCAGAGGATACAGTGCAGCAAAGTAAGAAACTATGAAAAACAACATTAGGCTGTCTGTATACAGACACAACTGATAGGTGACTGCTCGGTTGTTCCCTACATTCTTTTCACTAAATAGATAAATCTTGAACTCGTACAACCTACACTACACAAAAATGATGCTACAATGATGCAGAGACAGAGACAACAAAATATCTGCTGTCTGAACTCCTCGATGTTGAAGATCAATGAACTGTCACCACATGTAGGGAAAAAAGCAAGAAATACACACCAGAGATGTTCATGTACTCCTGTACAAATAAAAAGGTCCCACTTGCTACTGCTACACTAAAAGAAAAAAGAGACGCTCCTGGAACTAATGGTGCCCACACTAAAACTCTGCAACAGATACCACTAAACATAATCTCATACATAACTGCAGTAATAAATAAACCATAATGTTGGGGTAGCTGCCTCCAGCTTGGACAATGACAAACACAGTTTGTACTCGCACTAGCTGAAGTTCTACATCTACGTCTACTTATATACTCCGCCAGGCACCAAGCGGTGGAGGACAAAATTGGCGCGAAAGTCATATTCCCCCCCTCCCCCCCTCTGTCCCACTCACGGATCGCGCGAGGGACAAACTATTGTCTGAACGCCTCAGTACGAACTCTAATTTCCCTTATCTTTGAAAGGCGATCATTGCGCGATTTGAAAGTTGGTGGTAATAATATATGCTCTACATCCTCGGTGAAGATCGGATTTCGGAATTTAGTTAGCAGCCCCTTACGTTTAGCACGTCGTCTGCTGCAAGTGTGTCCCACTTCAAACTTTCCATGAGATCTGTAAAGGTCTCGCGTTGGCTAAATGTCCCAGTCACAAATCTTGCCGCTCTTCTTTGGCCTTTCTAAATCTCTTGAGTCAGACCCAACTGGTAAGAGTCCCATAC
The DNA here is from genome assembly GCF_023864275.1 of Schistocerca cancellata. Taxonomy (NCBI): domain Eukaryota; kingdom Metazoa; phylum Arthropoda; class Insecta; order Orthoptera; family Acrididae; genus Schistocerca; species Schistocerca cancellata. The sequence goes on from NC_064629.1 coordinate 317,290,782, forward strand.
AGACGAACAATACTCTTAATACTGGACGAACTAACGTATTGTAAGCAATTTCCTTTGTTGAAGGGCTGCATCGCTTCAGGATTCTACCTATAAAATGCAATCTAGAGTTCGCCTTGACTGTTACTTGTGTAATCTGATCATTCCATTTGGGACCATTTCGAATAGTCGCACCCAGATACTTGAAGGATGTTACCGCTTCCAAAGATTGGGCATTTATTTTGTACTCGTACATTAATGGGGATTTTCGTTTTGTTATACGCAGTAGGTTACACTTACTAATATTGAGAGATAACTGCCAGTCATTACATCTCAAATTAATTTTTTTCAAATCCTTATTGATTCGTTCACAACATTCGCGTAATACTACTTTCCTGTAGACTACAGCATCATCTGGAAACCGCCTTGGGGCACACTTAAAGTTACGCTTGTTTCTGTTGATGTCACCCCATTCAGGACGACATACTGCTCTTTGTCTGTTAGAGAACTTTGTATCCAACCGCATATATCATCGGATAGACCGTAAGCGCGCACTTTTTGGAGCAAGCGACAGTGCGGAACTGAGTTGAACGCCTTTCGAAAGTCGAGAAATATGGCATCAACCTGGGAGCCAGTATCTACAGCCCATTGTATATCATCCACAAAGAGGGCCAGCTGTGTCTCGCATGACCTCTGTTTCCTAAAACCGTGCTGGTTTCTGCAGATGAGCTTCTCAGAGTCTAGAAAGGTCATTATGTCTGAACACAAAGTATGTTCCATGATTCTACAACAAATCGACGTCAGTGAAATTGGCCAGTATTGAACCTACTGATGCCTGTTATCTAAAGCAAAGATTCTGGTACCATTTTTCTTTTGGACTTACACATCTTCTAGTTTTTGCAGGGGAACCAATTATTTCTGCTTGTCATTTGGTTATTTGCAGACACGTTTCTGATTTAAAGTTGGTATGAGTGTTTTCGTCATGTGTCCATATGACATACAATGAAGCCCCACAGAAATTGGTAGAGGCATGCATATTCAAATATAGAGATTTGCAAACAGGCAGAATATGGCACTGTGGTCGGCAATGCCTATATAAGAAAAGTGTCTTTCACAGTTGTTAGATCAATTACTGCTGTTACAATGACAGGTTGTAAAGATTTAAGTGAGTGGTCTTATGGTCAGTGCATGAGCAATGGTACACAGCATCTCCAATGTAGCAATGCAGTGGGGATTTTACAGTATGACCATTTCACGAGTGTACCATGAAAATCAGGAATCTGGTAAAACATCGAACCTCCGACATCGCTGTGGCCAGAAAAAGATCTTGCAAGAACAGGACCAGTGATGACTGAAGAGAATCATTCAACATGACAAAAATGCCACCCTTCCGCTTATTGCTGCAGATTTCAATGCTGGGCCGTCAACAAGTCATCAGCAAGCGAACCATTCAATGAAACATCATTTATATGGGCTTTTGGAGCTGAAGGCCCATTTGTGTAGACTTGATGACAGTATGACACAGTGCTTTATGCCTTCCCTGGCCCCGTCATCACTGATACTGGACTGTTGATGACTGTTGCCTTGTCAGAAGAGTCTTGATTCAAACTATATTGAGCAGATGGATGTGTACAGGTATGGAGACAACCTCATGAACCCACGGATCCCGCGGGTCTGCAGGGAACTGTCCAAGCTCGTGGAGGCTCTGCAATGGTGTGGGATGTGTGCAGTTGGAGTGATAAGGGGCCACTGATATGGCTAGATACGACTCTGACAGGTGACACGTATGTAAGCATCCTGTCTGATCAACTGCATCCATTATGTCCATTGTACATCCCAACAGACTTGGGCACTTCCTGCAGGACAATGTGACACCCTACACATCCAGAATAGCTATAGAATGGCTCCACAAACACTCCTCTGAGTTTAAAAACTTCTGCTGGACACTCAACTCCCCAGACAATAACATTATCAAGGATATCTGCGACATCTTGCAACGTTCTGTACAGAAGATATCTCTACTCCCTTGTACTCTTACGGATTTATGGACAACCTTGCAGGAATCATGGTGTCAGTTCCCTCCAGCACTACTTCATACATTAGTGGAGTCCATGCCATGTCGTGTTCCAGTACTTCTGCATACTGACGTGGGCTGTACATGATATTAGGCAGGTGTACCAGTTTCTTTGCCTCTTCAGTGTAAATGCTGTGGCTTCAAGAACAATATTCATCAATGTACTTTACGAAAACAGATTTGAATAAAAATGATAATTTTTCTGCCCACCTGGTGATCCTAGGGACATGAAACATTCAACAGTCCATCACATAATAACTACGCCCAGTGCTCCCACTTCATACCATCCACACTGACTTTAACCTAGCTGGCTCACTGTGCCAAAAGCTGAGTATGATAGCACGCTGTGACTAGAGTAGATATGCTAACACAATTTTAAACTAAATTCCGTATTTTACAAGTAAAACAACAAGTTTTTTTAAAAATTCAGTATATTTAATTAATTAAAACGATTTTAAAAAGTTAACTAAATACCTATTTTTTACAATAACACAACTAAATACAATATGCAACTGATTTCTAACTTCATTATTTCATTTACAATGTGACTGTAAAACAATAACATGTATTAGTTAACAGAAGTAAGTTATTTTTAAAACATTGACACATTGAAGGTAAGTAAATTAATTAAAATGTATTAGTTAACAAAATACATTATTTTAAAAATCGCATTGTGAATGAAAGTAAATAATTAAAATGTATTATATAATCAAAGTAAATTATATTTAAAAAATCACATTGTGAACATAAGTAAATAATTAAAATGTATTAGTTAACAGTAGCAAGCTATTTTAAAATTTATACATTGTGAATGTAAGTAAATATTTAAAATGTATTAGTTAACAAAGTTAAATTATAAAAATTTACATTGTGATTGTAAGACAATAAAATGTATTAGTTAAAACAAATGCACATTTCACTGTAAATATACAGCAACCATCCACTTTTTAATGCATTTTAATTATGCCAATATGCATTTCGTGTTTGCACCCATCTTCAGCTGGGAAATTACATGGATCTTCAGTTACTAGAGTAGTACAATCTCGAAAGCAGTTTGGATGCTGCAGCAGGCCTGTGCAAAAGCAACGATTCCAATCATTTACTTCAATTACGCGAGTTTAAAGTTATGCACTATCAGTTGTTCATTTTACTTACATTCTCCTCTCCTTGTTTTTTCTTGGCTTTTCTTCATTGATGATTCCAGAATTATAGAAAAATAAGAAATAATTAAATCGAAAGATCTTCAAATTCAAAATTTGTCGTAAATAGTTCATACTTACTTAAAAACTAGTTGATTGTTAAACTAAATATCATACTATCTCCTTAAAAACTGATTGTTTAAAATGTAATTCTTTAAAATACTAATAGTTTAAAAACTATTCGATTGTTAGACTAAACAGACAACTAAACAGTAATCTAATTGATTAAAACTAATTGCATGTTACATGGAATAGTAAATTAATTCTTTTAAAAAGTAATTGTATAAAAACTAATTGTTTTAAAAAACTAATTTTTTAATACTTATTGGTTGTTAAACTACATAGTATATTAGTTATTTTAAAAAACGTATTGTAAAAAAAGTAAATGACTTCAAAAGTAAATAGTAAAAAATATTCCTTTTAAAAATCAAATTGTTTGTTAAACTAAATGGTACAGAAGTTCATAAAATTAGTTTATCTTTATTGATCGAACTGTTTTGTATATTATCAAAACCTAACATTATAACATAAACTTAATTACCTTTCCTTCTAACAACTTTTTGAACTATGTGTACATCTGGATATTTTGTTTTTTTTACTTCTGGTTCATATAAATTTCTTTTACATCATTTAATTTGTATGTAATTGTATTCGAATTAATAAAATCTTCAATTTCAAGTAATGCTGTCCACCAAGTAGCTGTATATAGTTTTTCATAAAGACCTTTAAGTTTACTAATTGTAACTTTATCACTTTTATTAAATAAGATTTTTCATTATATACAATGTTACTTATCTTCAAAATTTTTTCAGTAACTTCCTATTGTAGACTGTTTTGTGTTATTGTATTCATCAATTACATTTTTAACTAAATACAACCACTTATAATTTCCTTGTCAGAAAAATTTTTTCCTAATTTTTTCCTTAAGTGTTCTTATATATTGTTCAACAACAAATACTTTTAATTTTGAAAAAGTTGAATAATGATTAATGTTTTATTTCTTCATTAATTCTTTGTTATAGAATTGTTTACCATTATCTGTTTGTGAATTATTTGGCTTCTATTGAATGATGTGTATTTTTACCTTTTTATCTTTAATAGGAAGAGCAAATGCATATATTGAAATGACATCAATTATTGTTAATAAATATTTACAACATTTATTTATTTTTGAAAATGCTTTTAAATTAACAGAATCCATTTCAAGTAGTTTAGCTAGATATAAATTAATTATATCTAGTGACACAACACTTCTAATTCCAAATTTTTTTTTAATTGGTTTTTGCAGTTTATTAATTTTATTTTCAAGAATATTATTTCACCATCGACAAAATATATTAACCTATTTCCTCTTTTTAAAGTTACAAATTGTGGAAATACCTTCAATCCTTAGTGTTCCACTATTAGTTGTTACTCTATGTGGAATATGTGTTTCTCTAAATTATTTACATTTCATACAATAAATGTGATCGTTTTTAAGAACGAAATGTGAAATATTATTTTCCATTAATATATAAAAAAGTTATATAGATAAAAAAATGTATGTTAAAAAAATTTATATAATCCAAAATAATTCACTAAATATAATTAACTGTACATCAACTGGAAAATTTTTAACAGAATCTTTCAATGTCATACTCAGAAAATTTGACTTAACTATTACTAATAATAACTGATGAATATACTTTACTTCATAAAGTTCATCATCAATACTTACAAATATCGATATCAATAAATGTTAATTCCTTATTTATATTTTGAACAATAACCATAACTTTTCTACAAAGAAACGTGTGATCGAAAAAATGAAATTTTTGTTTACCACCTGTTATAACAGTAAATTCACGTTTTGTTTACCATATATTTTTTCTGTAAAATAACTTAACTGTTCTAAGTATGTCTGTTTTTGAGAAATAATCAGAAAAAGCTCGTTCTATTTCCTTCTTAGTAATGATATACTTGTAGTTATCTTGATAAATCTTGTTAATTTTTTCATTAAATTGTGTATTGGTAATACACTTATTCAATTTTGTTAAAATGTTCGTGTTTTCAGTTTTTTTAACAAGATTTGATAGTTCATTATTAAAATAATGTTTGCTAACTACAATTGTAGCAATAATTGGATCAATTAAATTAACAAGTCTTCTATTTTTAAAACAAATATAATCTTTAATTATTTTAAAAATATCGCTAAATTCTTTTTGAAATTGGTTAATTGCATTAGTTATACTTGGATCTGTTTTGATTGAAGTTATTTAATAATATTTTAATAATCTTGGATTTTTCTGATTTGAATGAGGTGTATTAAATACTACTTCAGTTTGTTTAGTTACATTTATTTCCTAAAAGTCTATTTATTGATATAAAATATCATTAAAATTATTTCTCTCGCAATGCAATTTTAAAACAAATAATCATAATTTACCATGTATTACTTCATCAAAAGTTTGTATTCTTTCTGTGTTGTAATATAGTTCATTTCTTCTTAAATAGTGAACTAATTGTTTTGGTACAGTACCACCAAATGAATCAAACACAAATTTTTTATCGTTATTTTTATAACAACAAGTTCAGTGAGTCCCTGGATTATCAGATGTATTTAAATTTACTACACCACATTCAATTTTTAATGCTTTATTTGGTAATTCATCTATGACCTATATACATAACATGTGTAATTTTCATTGTTTAGTCAGATTTTCCATATCAAAATTACATAATGCAATAAGATAATTATCAGTTAATTTCTGAAATTTTTTTGTTTTGTTTATGCTATTACCAGCTTTTTTAATAATTTCCTAGTTAGGTCTTTATTGTTCATCTAGATCCTTATCATTTTTTTGTTTATTACTGCATTTGCAATTGTTGCTAATCCTTTAGCTAAGGAACAAATTGTTGCAAAATATGGTAATGCAGCTAATAATAATGAAAAAATCCACCTTCACATCGCATTAATCTTTTACCACTTTCAGTTCATGTTAAATACGTAACTTTTTTTACAATAGTAATACCTAATATAAGTTAATTTCACCATTTTTTTATCTTTATTATGTTTTTGTTGCTCAGTTAAAAATGGTTCAATGACATTTCATTGTTCATTATTTAATTTTAATTTTATAGACTTTGGTCTAGTTTTACCACTAGGTAGTAAAGTAGAATCAATTGTTAAGTTATTCATTTATATAATTAAAAATTCAATAAAGGTTAGGTAAGAATTTATTATAATTTTTCATATAGTCTAAATCTATATAAAAATTATATAGTTTGAAAATGGAAAGATTTATTATATAGTTTAAAAATTAATTAATTTTTAATATAGTTCAAAAACTTTACAAAGGTTTACTATATTGTTTACAAATTTTAAAAGTTTTTCCATGTAGTAAAATATTTATTAAGATTTTTTATATATTTAACAAGTTTTAAAGATTTTTTTATAGTTAAAAATTAATAAAGGTTTTTTGTTTAGTTAACAATGTATAAAGTTTTTTTATATACTTTAAAAATTTATAATTCGCAACCAGTTTCTTCAGCATTAATTCCCATACCTAATTTTCTTTTTCCATACATTATTCTTCTAACCACTGTTGGTGCAATTTTTTTACCAAATGAAGCATATTTTCCATACATTCTTTCTTTTGTAGCTAATTGAAGTTCCTTATTAGCTATATATCTTTTTTCTAAATCTTTATTTTCTTTGTAAGCAATATCATGCTTTTTTACAAGTTACATCTAACTCATTTATACCTTTATCACCTTTAGCCAATCTTTCTTCTAATTTTGTACATGGACCACAAAATTAAAATCTTGAAGATGCATTTCAAATAGAAATTTGTTAATTAGAGTGTTTACTAATCCTTTTCCATATTTAACATCTTTCAAATTGTATGTGGAAGATTTTTTCAAAATCTTATTCAACATAGAATTCCTTTTGCTTTATGAATTACAAAATCACTAAATTTATTTGTTAACATTTGTTCAATACTATTTCATTATGATAATTCGTATTTCTTTCTTCTTCTTCACCATGAATTACTGCTAATCTATCAATTAATTGTCTAACATCATTCATCCATACATATTCAATTGCTTTATATTTTTTAACTTAACCTTCACCTATTTTTTTAACGAGTTGTTAATTTATCACCATTAAATTCTAATGGTAAATTAGCGACATATTTAAACATATCATCTGGTTTTAAATCTAATACTTTACTTTCAGTTTCATTTGTTTACTTTAACATTATGTCACTAACATTTATCTTTTTAATTTCATTTATCTCATTACTTTCTTCTTGGTATTTATTTAATAGATCTTTAATTATTGTTTCACTGAATTTACAATCATATTGTCCAGGAAGTTCTTCAGACCAAAATCTTACAGGTTTAATTGGTGTTATGTCTCCAACATCTTCTATATGATGACTATATGGAATCATATTTTTTAATTCCCTATGTTCATTAAATGATTTTAAAACATTAACACATAAGCTTTTAAAACCTTGTATTACTTTCACAACATCATCAATAACAGGTTCACCTTCCTTTTTATATTTCTCATATTCTGCTCTAGGTTGCTTTTTCCAAAGCATATATTGTGTAGATTGTTTAACAACTTTTTCATCATACTTTGTAAACGTTTATTAATGAAGAAAAAACAATAATTGAGGTTATGTTTATATTTATGTTAAGGTTTATGTTTAATAGTTATGTTTATGTTTAATATTAATTTAATATTAAAGTTAATGTTAAAATTATGCTAAAGTTAATGTTAAAGTTAATGTTAATGTTAAAGTTAAAGTTAATGTTAAAGTTCATGTTATTGTTTTCTGTTTAATGTTACTGTTAAAGTGAATGTTAATTTAAAGTTAATGTTATTGTTGTTGATTAATGTTTATGTTGTTAAGAAATGTTGTATTTCATTTCTAAAGTTACCTTCATCTAGTTTTCTTGACATATCTATTGTTAATAAACCAAAAATCATCATTCCAACATTTACTACACATTTCTTTCAAATTATCGAACTTTAAATCTCCACCAACAAATTCTAAATATGAATTAAATTTGTATTATCTTGAATAAAAATATTTTAAAAATTTAAATTATCTCTTACTAGTTGAAACTTCCTGGCAGATTAAAACTGTGTGCCCGACCGAGACTCAAACTTGGGACTTTTCCCTTTTGCGGGCAAGTGCTTTACCAACTGGGCTACCGAAGCACGACTCATGCCCGGTACTCACAGCTTTACTTCAGCCAGTACCTCGTCTCCTACCTAGTTGTTTTGGAATTTCTGATTGAGTTTGAGCTCAGTAAAAGCAATGTATACCTTTGCGGTTACCTCTAGTAAAATAATTTCTAACAATATCTTGTTTTTCTTGAATAAAGTATTTAAATACAACAAGTGAATTATCTTTACATTCATCTAATGTCATAATTTCTTCATTATTTTAAGTTAAACTAACATTTTGTATATTAATTTTATCATCAATTTTTTATATTGTTTTATAAATTCATGATATTTTGGATGTTGGAAATTTTTTGAATAAACATACAAATGTATAATTTTGTTCCAATTTAACCATACTGTAGCTAAATTAGAATTATCATTCAATAATGTTGTTTTTCCACAACCACTTGGTTCAATTATTACACAACTTATAGTATTTGGTAGAAGTTTACCATGTTTATTTTTAAGTTAATTTTTGTAATTCTTACTTTCAGATCCCAATCTGTTTTGTTCATTTATTAAAAATTTTTCACTTATTTATAATTTTTTATTTATTAATAAATTTTTATTTATTGTTAATGTTTTTCATTTATTAATAATTTTTGATTTAATAATAATTTTTTCATTTATTGATAAATTTTTCAGTAGTAATTGAGTAGAATGTTTCTGCTTAGAAAACGAGTAACTGTTCCAATATGTGATAATTATACTAATGTCTCATTAGTTGGTTTTTATTGAACTTTCTTAACACCACATATTACAACGAAAATAATAAATGTGTCTGTGATCGAGAAACAATAGAAATTCCTGTATGTCAATATAGTTTTAAAAATTTAAAATAATTTATACATTTGAAAAACTCAATATACACTTTAAAAGAGATGAAGTTTTAAACAACATAACTATTGAAAGTAATGTAAAATTGTATATGGATAAAGCAGATAGTATTGAAAGTTTACTTGGTTTTAATTTTCAAGTTGTTGAAGCTACTGAAAAAGTTGTAGCTAAAGATGTTCCCAGAATAGTTCCTTTTGAATTAACCAATATAAATTTTAATATTGCTGATGGAATTTATGTAAACATAATGAGCATTTTCGTAAAGAAACTAATATTATTCCTTCATCTAAACATAATGAAGATGGTGGTGGACTAATAATTTATGAACCAAATTATCCCGTAAATTTTCCTATTTTTAATATAATACAAGATTTAGAAGTTACTATAACTGATGAAAATGATAATATAGTTGACTTTAATGGTGCTACTGTAACAGTTATTTTAGAAATATCTTAATAAATTTTTTCGTTAATAAATCAGTAATAGTTAAACAATCATGAATAAAATTAAAAATTATTAGTTTTGTTCATGAAAAACTAAAAATAATTTAATTATTCCTAACAAAGATACAGAAATTGAAACGAATATTGGTGATTGTTGGTTTCATCCAAATCATGCACAAGTTTACATGAATTTTAGTATTATTGGAAATGACGGTACAGGTCATCCAACCTATGTAGGAAAATGAAGCAAAAAAGTAATTGATAATTATGTAGCTAAATTGTTTGACTTTATAGCAATAAAAAAGGAAATTATATATTATCTAGAACTGAACATCCTATTATTTCATGAACAGTTTTAGTACATCTAACTCATTGTGTTACTGACAAAATAAGTTTAGAAGGACATATTCTTAATACAGGAAAAATAAATAGTAAAAAAAGTGAAGTACTTTATCCATTCTCAATGGTTGGTGGATTTTTCAAAGATTATAAGGAAGTTATGTTTGAAGGAAACTTAACTGTTGTTTTTACACATTGTTAATCTTCTGGAGATGGAATTCTACATTGATTTGATCAAAATGATGCTGGTGTTGAAATAAAAGATACGCTTCCTAAAGAAGGTAAAGTAGTTATACAATCTATGGAAATACGTGTACCAGTTGTTAAATATGACCCAAATTACAAACTTGAACAACATGAAAATATTCATAAAAATCCATAACATCCTATTTCGTTTAATGAACTTCGAACGGAAGAAGTTACTGGATTATCTGGTAAAAACAATTTTGAACTAGATGTAACAAATTACTCTAGCTCTACAGAAATTGGTATCATATATTTTGTTTTTGTTGTATTTCGGACAAATAGTAAAAATAATCAATTAGGTGATTCATCATTATTTGATCCTGTTAAACTACAGAATATATATTTAAAATATTGTAAAAATGAAGTTTTTTGTCAAGGATTGGGGAATATTTATCCACTAAATAATTTTCTAAAAGCATATGATGCATTTCATGATTTTAAAAGTGTTACTTTACTAAAATCAGATTTTGATATTAATCTATTTAGTTTTAGAACTAATTATGGAACTTATGTAATCAATATGGCATGTAGAAGGAATATTATAACTACAACTATGAAACTTTGTCCAACTTTAATGATAAAATTCCAAATGATAATCTTGCTCATATAATTATATATGGTAAAAATAATCTTACGTTTGATGCACAACATAGATTACTTCTGGAAAATTTAAGATTATTGACATTTGTGTGTATATAAATAAATGAAAAACTTATAAAATTTATGAAAGTGTTAACTTTATGCTTATATACATTTCTGAAACATTTTAAGATAGATATAAAAAATAAAAATGAAAAATTTTGATATAATTTGCTTTTGTTAACTAATACATTTTAATTGATTTAATTATGTTCACAATCTAAAATTTTTAACATGATATGCTTTTGTTAACTAATATATTTAAATTAATTTACTTATGTTCACAATGTTTTTTTTAAATCTTTTACTTTTGTTAACTAATACGTTTTAATTAATTTACTTATGTTCACAATGTAATTTTTTAAAATAATTTACTTTTGTTAACTAATGCATGTTAATTATTTACTTACATTCACAATGTTAAATTTTTAATATATATTTTTTTGTTAACTAATAAATTTTTATTATTTACATATGCTCACAATGTAAAATTTTAAAAGCAACTTACTTTTGTAAACTAATACATTTTAATTATTTACTTATGTTCACAATGTGATTTTTTAAATAATTTACTTTTGTTTGTTAATACATTTTAATTATTTACTAACATTCACAATGCGATTTTTAATATAATGTACTTTGTTAACTAACACATTTTGTTTAATTTACTTACGTTCACAGTGTAAATTTTTAGAAAATAACTTACTTTTGTTAAGTAATAAATTTTATTGTGTAACAATCACGTTGCAAATGAAATAATTAAGTTAAAAAACAGTTATTTATTGTATTTAGTTGTGTTATTTTTAAAAAATAGGTATCTAGTTAACATTTTAAAGTCTGTTAATTAATTAAATATACAGGATTTTTTAAAAATCAGTTGTTTTAGATATAAAACAAAGAATTTAGTTTAAAATTGTGTTAGCATGTCAAAACATACAAAACATATCTACTGACTAGGCATTCTCCAACCATCGAGGATCCCATGGTCATCTGCCTTGCAGCTAGTCGCCAAAACCGGTAATTCGTAGTGCCAATGTGGAGACTAATGTACCTTCAATTCACAAGCACTGACAGACCCATATCCTTTACTGCACCTCCAGGATTTTAGTCATATGATGGCGGGCTTAGTAAGTCTTAGCAAAATCGACTGTGTGATGGTGTTCACATCAATTCCAGTGGCGCCTGAAGACATTAAAAAACGACAATTAACACACCATTTGGGTTCTCTGAGAGCATGTACCTGATGTTGAGCCTTCAGAATGCTGCTCAGACTTGGCAGCATTTCTTAGATGGCGTCTTGTGAGGTTTATCACGTTACTTGATGTATCTTGATAAAATCTTGGTCTTCTCAGAGTCGCCTGAACTCCACTGCCACTACCTAACAACCACCTTTAAGGGTCTGAGTGATTAACCCCCTAAAATGGGAGTTCAGTGCCACAGAAATAGAGTTTCTTGGGTAAGTAATCATCCTAAGCGTGTCCACCCTACTACATGACAATGTACAGTTATTCTTACACATGCTTCACCACAGACGCAAAAAGAGATAGGCCACTGCCTCAGCATGCTGAATATTTATCAGCCCCACCTTGCTATCGCTGCTGCTGTGCAGGAGCCTCTAACAGTACCTCTAGACAGCCCCACAATGACATGAAGGACTCCCATGCACTGGATGGATGAAATGGAGAAAAGCTTCACCAAAACCAAACGCAACTTCACAGAAGTGACGCTGCCCACACACCCAGTGTTTGACACTGAACTGGCCGTGGTTGCAGACGCTAGCCAGGCTGTCATAGGTGCTGTACTTCAGCAGCACATCAGCAGTAGCTGGCAGCCACTCGATTTCTTGTCGCAGAAGCTATCAATGACACAGTACCCTTGGTGTGTCTGGGACCATGAATTACTTGTGGTGTGTGAGGTGGTAACATAGGAGGGTCATTCCGAAAGTAATGCCACCTATTTTTATTCATGGAAATTACAGGAGATACATAAATTACGTCAGCAAAGCTAAATAGAGCAATATTTCAGCAACAGAGTGTCATTTTTCGACATAGGCACCAATCATGTACCACAGACTGAATGCCATGCTTGAAAAATCTGAACTAACTGAGGCTAACCACTTTTGCAACAGCATCCGAGTCTTGAAAATGCTCACCACATAGCCCATCTTTCAGAGGCCTAAAGACTTCGAAGTCTGAAGGTCCTAAATCAGGGCTGTCTGGTGGATGTGGTAAGACAGTCATTTTGCAATGAGTTGCATGGTCACATAACTGGTGTGGGGGCCTGGTGTTATCATGCTGCAGGTGAAAGTTGGTCTTCTTCTCTGACCTTACCCTAGAAGTTCAAGTTTTCAGATTAATCAGTGTCTTCTTGTAGCGTGCTGAATTGACTGTTTGTCCAGGCTCCAGGACATCCAAATGAATTACACTGTGGCTATCCCAGAAGACTGTGCACATCACCTTGAATTTCTTCTTTGACGAAGAATTCGCATTCCACCATTCTTTTGGATTCTGGTTCGTATTGGTGGCAGCATGTCTCATCTCTGGTGACGATGCTATTCAGAAACTTGTCACCTTCAGCTTCGTATTAGTCCAGTAGGTCCCGACAAATTTCCATTTGATGAGGATTTTGTTCTTCTGTAAGCATCCGTGGGACGTATCTCATACGGACTTTGCGATAATCAAAATGTTCCAACATTGTTTCCAAGAGATTTCAGCCGACATTCAGCTTTGCACACAGTTCTCAGGTCGTTATCCGCCACTCACCATCTTCATTGCGAGGGATAACAGCTGTGCAGGGTCGACTGGGACATGGCTTGTCATGCACACCCTTTTCACTACCTTGAAAAAGTCGTAGCCATCACATTATGTTGCTCACGTCTGTTTTATCATCTCGATACACCTTTATCAAGTGTTGATGGGTTTCAACCGGCGCAATTTCTTTGGCAGAGAGGAATTCAATCACACATTGCTGGTTTGTATGCGTGTCAATACCAGACTCAATTTTCGAACACTCCTCTGCTGGCGCAACATCCACAGAACAACAGAACCACCTGCAAATGAAAGAAAAAGGTTCAAGAATTAGCACTACTCCAACGACACTTGGTGCAGACATGAAAAGTCACCATAAAAAAAATAGGGGGCTTTACTTTCTGAAAGGCCCACATACTTCCAACCATCAGTAGAAGCCCGCTCCTATGTTATTTTCACTGATGACAAGCTCATCACTCATACATTTCAGATCAACACCACCAAGTGTTTTCTGTGTTATCCTGGCAGTTGGAGTAGATGTCACAGTCCTGCACAGACATATTCCGTATATCTGGGGTAGACAGTATTTTCGCTGACTGTTAGTCCCACACTTGTGCAATGTCTCTTCTCCTGTGAACTTTGAGGACATTTCCCAATAACAGGAAAGCGATGATCAAATGTACAGCATCCAACACACGACCTCCACCAGCCTATGACTGGAACTAGTGTCCACTCCAGACTCCAAACATAAGATTTGTTGCAATGTATCTTCAGGCTCACACTGTCAACTTCTCCCAGAGAAATTCGAGCTCAGCACTTTCGACCATGTACATGGACTACCAGAGACCCCGGTGTCAACAGTACGGTGTCGCTCACCGCCACCAATTTTATCTGGCCAGAACTCCACAAGGACTGGTGTCAATGGGCACGCATCTGCACCACATGCCAATGTGCCAAAGTTGGGAGGCACATCCGTGCATCAGTTGGCACCTTTCCCAATGTGACATGCCACATTGCACATGACCACATGGACATCATGAACCTGCATCCTCTCTTTGGCAAGCAGTAACATTGATGATCGACTGTTTCACCTGTTGGCTGGAGGCAATGCCTATAGCAGACATCAAGGCCACCAACACCAACCTTGCTGACCCAAGGCTGGCACGTTTCTGATTCCCCAGTCATGTCACAACAAACTAAGGACGCAATTTGAATGTGCACTGTTCACTCACGTCGTCTGACTGTGTGGTGTGCAGTTGCACAGAATGACTGGCTACCACCTGGCATCTAATGGCATAGGGGTGTGGCTCCATAGCCCTTTAACTGCTCTGGACGTGTTAACGCACGCGCCATTGTTCCTGTCCCTGTGTGCTCTATGCTGTAGTCACGTTCAGAGTACCAGGTAGAAGGACTGGTGGCGCGTGTAAACACGTTAAGAGCACACAGGGTCCTGTACAAAGGGGCGCACATTAACAGTCCAGAGCAGTTAAAGGTATAGGACGCTGAAAGCCAGCCTGTCTTGCCATGATACAGCCTGGAGGGAAGCACTTCTGCAGGCACTCCTCAGCCTGTGAGTATCACTGAAGGAAGAGATGGGCGCTTCACTGACCAGTCTCATGTACCGACAACAACTTGCAACTCCTGGAGATATCAGGAAAGAAGTACCACCACCACATGATGCCTCCACCCCACAGTTCTGTTTACCCATATGGCTGGCCTCTGACTCCAAAAGAGTATGGCACTTGCTAAATATTTGTACAAGCCTATATGCAGCACTGTGGACACATGAGGTAGCGTGCCTACAAGGTACAGCCACTACTTCTGCCACCCTACTCAGGGCAGTACCATGTGCTCACCTGTGGCAGAAAAATGTTTGGCGCTGAGCACAAAGGCAAGCTGACTTAAGTCTTGATCAGCCAAGTGAAGCTAACTTATTTCTTGTGCACTCCTGCAGCTGGTCATTTCTTCAGTCTGCTGGAAGACAACTTGTCAACTGACAACATTTGCCCTGCTTCCCTCCTGCAATGCCCCAACTGTTGTATGGGGTTAGAACAGGCCCCTTACTGTAGAGACCCTGTCTCCAAAAGTGTGAGTCATCAGTTGATTTCCTGTCGAGCTTCAGTCATCACCTCCCGTCTCATTGGCAGTTTGTCTGTTACAGCTCCTGGACCCGTGTTCACATGCCTTTGCCTCCACTGCATCAGGCATCGAGGCCAGATCAGCTGCTGCAATGGTTTCCATGCTTACATTACTATTGAACTCCAGACTTCACCCACCTTGTTGATGGGCTAGTCCATCGCAATTCTGGAATCTATTTTGAAGTTAAAATGACACCACACTCATGCAAGTAAAGATGTTTCATACACTCCTCCTGCCTCCAACCTCTCAAGGTCATGGCTGAATTGAGTGCCAGACACTCCTTGTACATCAGACACCATCAGTGACCTCAGTAAACCATCAACAGCGCTGGTTTATGAACACTTTATTTCATTACTTTCTGTTCAACTCGTGAACACTTTATTGAATTATCTTCTGTGCTACTCATGTATGCCTTATTTTATTACTTTCTGTGCAAATTGTGTATGCTTTATTTTGTGATATTAACTGCCAACCAGACTTTGTTGTGTGTTGGTGTCCTTAGAGATGAACCACACATGTCTATAGACTGTGTGCAGCCAGCACTCCTGTCACTAGCTTGATATGTGTGAACATGTCCATCATGTGCTCTGCCATCCCATGCGATGCATCACTGACTCCTGCACAGTCACTGCAGAGGTCACTACCATTGCGCTACCACTGAGGTCACCAGAAAGTGTACAAGCTCTAAACAAACTAGCTACAAGTCCATCATATTTCGGGCTTGCAGCCGGATCACGTTGACACCTTGGCACGATATTTCGGCTAACAAACATGCAGCCATCTTCAGGTGAGTACGAGACTGAAGATTACTGGTGCGCGTCGTTCTACATATACCGAAAATTGGCGCGGCGGTGCCTGCGCAGTGGAGAAGGCTAATAGCGGGCCTCTATCTAATTTGGCGCGCTCTGCAGCACAAGCGGGCTGCGCATGCGTAGTGGTGTACCTACATTTGCGCTATCTGTCGTAAAGCGCCTTCGCGCAGCTGAGGTGCGGTAGTCGAAAGTATAAAATCAATTTTCGTCAGCCGTCGCAATAGATGCAGAACAATGTCTGTGTGAAGCGATTAAAGAAATTACAGGATCCCATGCTTTATCCATCTGAAAGCCGCCGTCTCGATTAATAAGATCTTCTGCCAATCGTATCTCCACGGACTCCTTGATAATGGATTCCCAAAAAGATCTAGTTGTCGCTAAAATTTTTGTTCCACAATAATCCATGGAGTGTCCTAAAATTTTTGTTCCACAATAATCCATGGAGTGTCCCGTCGAAATACAGTGTTCTGCTATGGCTGATTTGTTGGGCTGTAGTAGACGTGTGTGGCGCTCATGCTCCACGCATCTTTCCTGTACTGTGCGAGTAGTTTGGCCAATGTAGGATTTGCCACATTGACAAGGGATCTTATAAATACCCGCCTTCCTCAGACCCAGATCGTCCTTCACAGAGCCAAGCAAAGCCGATATTTTCGTAGGTGGTCGGAAGATCACTTTAACACAATGCTTCTTTAAAATCCTTCCTATTTTAGAGGAGACGTTACCCACATACGGAAGGAACGCCCTGGACCTGACCACCTCTTTGTCTTCTTCTTCTTGTTTCTCTTTACATTTCTTCTTTGTTATAGCTGTGCGGATTTGGCGTGTAGAATATCCATTCTCCCTGAAGACGGATTGCAAATGTTCTAATTCTTTAGGAAGGCTGTCCTTATCAGATACCACATGTGCCCGGTGCACCAGAGTACGCAGCAAACCCATGGTTTGTGCAGGGTGGTGGCAGCTTGTCGCCTGCAAATACAGATCTGTGTGTGTGGGCTTCCGGTAGACGGAGTGCCCCAAAGATCCATCGATTCTACGATTGACAAGGACATCCAGAAACAGCAGACATCTATTTTTTCGACCTCCATGGTAAACTGAATATTCTTGTGAATGGAATTCAGACTGACTACAGCATAGAGCACACAGGGACAGGAACAATGGCGCGTGCGTTAACACGTCCAGAGCAGTTAAAGGGCTATAGAGCCACACCCCTATGCCATAAGATGCCAGGTGGTAGCCAGTCATTCTGTGCAACTGCACACCATACAGTCAGACGACGTGAGTGAACAGTGCACATTCAAATTGCGTCCTTAGTTTGTTGTGACATGACTGGGGAATCAGAAACGTGCCAGCATTGGGTCAGCAAGGTTGGTGTTGGTGGCCTTGATGTCTGCTATAGGCATTGCCTCCAGCCAACAGGTGAAACAGTCGATCATCAATGTTACTGCTTGCCAAAGAGAGGATGCAGGTTCATGATGTCCATGTGGTCATGTGCAATGTGGCATGTCACATTGGGAAAGGTGCCAACTGATGCACGGATGTGCCTCCCAACTTTGGCACATTGGCATGTGGTGCAGATGCGTGCCCATTGACACCAGTCCTTGTGGAGTTCTGGCCAGATAAAATTGGTGGCGGTGAGCGACACCGTACTGTTGACACCGGGGTCTCTGGTAGTCCATGTACATGGTCGAAAGTGCTGAGCTCGAATTTCTCTGGGAGAAGTTGACAGTGTGAGCCTGAAGATACATTGCAACAAATCTTATGTTTGGAGTCTGGAGTGGACACTAGTTCCAGTCATAGGCTGGTGGAGGTCGTGTGTTGGATGCTGTACATTTGATCATCGCTTTCCTGTTATTGGGCAATGTCCTCAAAGTTCACAGGAGAAGAGACATTGCACAAGTGTGGGACTAACAGTCAGCGAAAATACTGTCTACCCCAGATATACGGAATATGTCTGTGCAGGACTGTGACATCTACTCCAACTGCCAGGATAACACAGAAAACACTTGGTGGTGTTGATCTGAAATGTATGAGTGATGAGCTTGTCATCAGTGAAAATAACATAGGAGCGGGCTTCTACTGATGGTTGGAAGTATGTGGGCCTTTCAGAAAGTAAAGCCCCCTATTTTTTTTATGGTGACTTTTCATGTCTGCACCAAGTGTCGTTGGAGTAGTGCTAATTCTTGAACCTTTTTCTTTCATTTGCAGGTGGTTCTGTTGTTCTGTGGATGTTGCGCCAGCAGAGGAGTGTTCGAAAATTGAGTCTGGTATTGACACGCATACAAACCAGCAATGTGTGATTGAATTCCTCTCTGCCAAAGAAATTGCGCCGGTTGAAACCCATCAACACTTGATAAAGGTGTATCGAGATGATAAAACAGACGTGAGCAACATAATGTGATGGCTACGACTTTTTCAAGGTAGTGAAAAGGGTGTGCATGACAAGCCATGTCCCAGTCGACCCTGCACAGCTGTTATCCCTCGCAATGAAGATGGTGAGTGGCGGATAACGACCTGAGAACTGTGTGCAAAGCTGAATGTCGGCTGAAATCTCTTGGAAACAATGTTGGAACATTTTGATTATCGCAAAGTCCGTATGAGATACGTCCCACGGATGCTTACAGAAGAACAAAATCCTCATCAAATGGAAATTTGTCGGGACCTACTGGACTAATACGAAGCTGAAGGTGACAAGTTTCTGAATAGCATCGTCACCAGAGATGAGACATGCTGCCACCAATACGAACCAGAATCCAAAAGAATGGTGGAATGCGAATTCTTCGTCAAAGAAGAAATTCAAGGTGATGTGCACAGTCTTCTGGGATAGCCACAGTGTAATTCATTTGGATGTCCTGGAGCCTGGACAAACAGTCAATTCAGCACGCTACAAGAAGACACTGATTAATCTGAAAACTTGAACTTCTAGGGTAAGGTCAGAGAAGAAGACCAACTTTCACCTGCAGCATGATAACACCAGGCCCCCACACCAGTTATGTGACCATGCAACTCATTGCAAAATGACTGTCTTACCACATCCACCAGACAGCCCTGATTTAGGACCTTCAGACTTCGAAGTCTTTAGGCCTCTGAAAGATGGGCTATGTGGTGAGCATTTTCAAGACTCGGATGCTGTTGCAAAAGTGGTTAGCCTCAGTTAGTTCAGATTTTTCAAGCATGGCATTCAGTCTGTGGTACATGATTGGTGCCTATGTCGAAAAATGACACTCTGTTGCTGAAATATTGCTCTATTTAGCTTTGCTGACGTAATTTATGTATCTCCTGTAATTTCCATGAATAAAAATAGGTGGCATTACTTTCGGAATGACCCTCCTATGTTACCACCTCACACACCACAAGTAATTCATGGTCCCAGACACACCAAGGGTACTGTGTCATTGATAGCTTCTGCGACAAGAAATCGAGTGGCTGCCAGCTACTGCTGATGTGCTGCTGAAGTACAGCACCTATGACAGCCTGGCTAGCGTCTGCAACCACGGCCAGTTCAGTGTCAAACACTGGGTGTGTGGGCAGCGTCACTTCTGTGAAGTTGCGTTTGGTTTTGGTGAAGCTTTTCTCCATTTCATCCATCCAGTGCATGGGAGTCCTTCATGTCATTGTGGGGCTGTCTAGAGGTACTGTTAGAGGCTCCTGCACAGCAGCAGCGATAGCAAGGTGGGGCTGATAAATATTCAGCATGCTGAGGCAGTGGCCTATCTCTTTTTGCGTCTGTGGTGAAGCATGTGTAAGAATAACTGTACATTGTCATGTAGTAGGGTGGACACGCTTAGGATGATTACTTACCCAAGAAACTCTATTTCTGTGGCACTGAACTCCCATTTTAGGGGGTTAATCACTCAGACCCTTAAAGGTGGTTGTTAGGTAGTGGCAGTGGAGTTCAGGCGACTCTGAGAAGACCAAGATTTTATCAAGATACATCAAGTAACGTGATAAACCTCACAAGACGCCATCTAAGAAATGCTGCCAAGTCTGAGCAGCATTCTGAAGGCTCAACATCAGGTACATGCTCTCAGAGAACCCAAATGGTGTGTTAATTGTCGTTTTTTAATGTCTTCAGGCGCCACTGGAATTGATGTGAACACCATCACACAGTCGATTTTGCTAAGACTTACTAAGCCCGCCATCATATGACTAAAATCCTGGAGGTGCAGTAAAGGATATGGGTCTGTCAGTGCTTGTGAATTGAAGGTACATTAGTCTCCACATTGGCACTACGAATTACCGGTTTTGGCGACTAGCTGCAAGGCAGATGACCATGGGATCCTCGATGGTTGGAGAATGCCTAGTCAGTAGATATGTTTTGTATGTTTTGACATGCAAACACAATTTTAAACTAAATTCTTTGTTTTATATCTAAAACAACTGATTTTTAAAAAATCCTGTATATTTAATTAATTAACAGACTTTAAAATGTTAACTAGATACCTATTTTTTAAAAATAACACAACTAAATACAATAAATAACTGTTTTTTAACTTAATTATTTCATTTGCAACGTGATTGTTACACAATAAAATTTATTACTTAACAAAAGTAAGTTATTTTCTAAAAATTTACACTGTGAACGTAAGTAAATTAAACAAAATGTGTTAGTTAACAAAGTACATTATATTAAAAATCGCATTGTGAATGTTAGTAAATAATTAAAATGTATTAACAAACAAAAGTAAATTATTTAAAAAATCACATTGTGAACATAAGTAAATAATTAAAATGTATTAGTTTACAAAAGTAAGTTGCTTTTAAAATTTTACATTGTGAGCATATGTAAATAATAAAAATTTATTAGTTAACAAAAAAATATATATTAAAAATTTAACATTGTGAATGTAAGTAAATAATTAACATGCATTAGTTAACAAAAGTAAATTATTTTAAAAAATTACATTGTGAACATAAGTAAATTAATTAAAACGTATTAGTTAACAAAAGTAAATGATTTAAAAAAAACATTGTGAACATAAGTAAATTAATTTAAATATATTAGTTAACAAAAGCATATCATGTTAAAAATTTTAGATTGTGAACATAATTAAATCAATTAAAATGTATTAGTTAACAAAAGCAAATTATATCAAAATTTTTCATTTTTATTTTTTATATCTATCTTAAAATGTTTCAGAAATGTATATAAGCATAAAGTTAACACTTTCATAAATTTTATAAGTTTTTCATTTATTTATATACACACAAATGTCAATAATCTTAAATTTTCCAGAAGTAATCTATGTTGTGCATCAAACGTAAGATTATTTTTACCATATATAATTATATGAGCAAGATTATCATTTGGAATTTTATCATTAAAGTTGGACAAAGTTTCATAGTTGTAGTTATAATATTCCTTCTACATGCCATATTGATTACATAAGTTCCATAATTAGTTCTAAAACTAAATAGATTAATATCAAAATCTGATTTTAGTAAAGTAACACTTTTAAAATCATGAAATGCATCATATGCTTTTAGAAAATTATTTAGTGGATAAATATTCCCCAATCCTTGACAAAAAACTTCATTTTTACAATATTTTAAATATATATTCTGTAGTTTAACAGGATCAAATAATGATGAATCACCTAATTGATTATTTTTACTATTTGTCCGAAATACAACAAAAACAAAATATATGATACCAATTTCTGTAGAGCTAGAGTAATTTGTTACATCTAGTTCAAAATTGTTTTTACCAGATAATCCAGTAACTTCTTCCGTTCGAAGTTCATTAAACGAAATAGGATGTTATGGATTTTTATGAATATTTTCATGTTGTTCAAGTTTGTAATTTGGGTCATATTTAACAACTGGTACACGTATTTCCATAGATTGTATAACTACTTTACCTTCTTTAGGAAGCGTATCTTTTATTTCAACACCAGCATCATTTTGATCAAATCAATGTAGAATTCCATCTCCAGAAGATTAACAATGTGTAAAAACAACAGTTAAGTTTCCTTCAAACATAACTTCCTTATAATCTTTGAAAAATCCACCAACCATTGAGAATGGATAAAGTACTTCACTTTTTTTACTATTTATTTTTCCTGTATTAAGAATATGTCCTTCTAAACTTATTTTGTCAGTAACACAATGAGTTAGATGTACTAAAACTGTTCATGAAATAATAGGATGTTCAGTTCTAGATAATATATAATTTCCTTTTTTATTGCTATAAAGTCAAACAATTTAGCTACATAATTATCAATTACTTTTTTGCTTCATTTTCCTACATAGGTTGGATGACCTGTACCGTCATTTCCAATAATACTAAAATTCATGTAAACTTGTGCATGATTTGGATGAAACCAACAATCACCAATATTCGTTTCAATTTCTGTATCTTTGTTAGGAATAATTAAATTATTTTTAGTTTTTCATGAACAAAACTAATAATTTTTAATTTTATTCATGATTGTTTAACTATTACTGATTTATTAACGAAAAAATTTATTAAGATATTTCTAAAATAACTGTTACAGTAGCACCATTAAAGTCAACTATATTATCATTTTCATCAGTTATAGTAACTTCTAAATCTTGTATTATATTAAAAATAGGAAAATTTACGGGATAATTTGGTTCATAAATTATTAGTCCACCACCATCTTCATTATGCTTAGATGAAGGAATAATATTAGTTTCTTTACGAAAATGCTCATTATGTTTACATAAATTCCATCAGCAATATTAAAATTTATATTGGTTAATTCAAAAGGAACTATTCTGGGAACATCTTTAGCTACAACTTTTTCAGTAGCTTCAACAACTTGAAAATTAAAACCAAGTAAACTTTCAATACTATCTGCTTTATCCATATACAATTTTACATTACTTTCAATAGTTATGTTGTTTAAAACTTCATCTCTTTTAAAGTGTATATTGAGTTTTTTCAAATGTATAAATTATTTTAAATTTTTAAAACTATGTTGACATACAGGAATTTCTATTGTTTCTCGATCACAGACACATTTATTATTTTCGTTGTAATATGTGGTGTTAAGAAAGTTCAATAAAAACCAACTAATGAGACATTAGTATAATTATCACATATTGGAACAGTTACTCGTTTTCTAAGCAGAAACATTCTACTCAATTACTACTGAAAAATTTATCAATAAATGAAAAAATTATTATTAAATCAAAAATTATTAATAAATGAAAAACATTAATAATAAATAAAAATTTATTAATAAATAAAAAATTATAAATAAGTGAAAAATTTTTAATAAATGAACAAAACAGATTGGGATCTGAAAGTAAGAATTACAAAAATTAACTTAAAAATAAACATGGTAAACTTCTACCAAATACTATAAGTTGTGTAATAATTGAACCAAGTGGTTGTGGAAAAACAACATTATTGAATGATAATTCTAATTTAGCTACAGGATGGTTAAATTGGAACAAAATTATACATTTGTATGTTTATTCAAAAAATTCCAACATCCAAAATATCATGAATTTATAAAACAATATAAAAAATTGATGATAAAATTAATATACAAAATGTTAGTTTAACTTAAAATAATGAAGAAATTATGACATTAGATGAATGTAAAGATAATTCAGTTGTTGTATTTAAATACTTTATTCTAGAAAAACAAGATATTGTTAGAAATTATTTTACTAGAGGTAACCACAAAGGTATACATTGATTTTACTGAGCTCAAACTCAATCAGAAATTCCAAAACAACTAGGTAGGAGACGAGGTACTGGCAGAAGTGAAGCTGTGAGTACCGGGCATGAGTCGTGCTTCGGTAGCCCAGTTGGTAGAGCACTTGCCCACGAAAGGCAAAGGTCCCGAGTTCGAGTCTCAGTCAGGCACGCAGTTTTAATATGCCAGGAAGTTTCCTATCAGTGCACACTCCGCTGCAGAGTGAAAATCTCATTCTGGAAATATCCCCCAGGCTGTGGCTAAGCCATGTCGCCGCAATATCCTTTCTTTCAGGAGCGCTAGTTCTGCAAGGTTCGCAGGAGAGCTTCTGTAAAGTTTGGAAGGTAGGAGACGAGGTACTGGCAGAAGTAAAGCTGTGAGTACTGGGCGTGAGTAGTGCTTCAGTAGCTTAGTTGGTAGAGCACTTGCCCGCAAAAGGGAAAAGTCCCAAGTTTGAGTCTCGGTCGGGCACACAGTTTTAATCTGCCAGGAAGTTTCAACTAGTAAGAGATAATTTAAATTTTTAAAATTTTTTTGTTCAAGATAATACAAATTTAATTCATATTTAGAATTTGTTGGTGGAGATTTAAAGTTCGATATTTTGAAAGAAATGTGTAGTAAATGTTGGAATGATGATTTTTGGTTTATTAACAATAGATATGTCAAGAAAACTAGATGAAGGTAACTTTAGAAATGAAATACAACATTTCTTAACAACATAAACATTAAACAACAACATTAAACATTAACTTTAACATTAACATTCACTTTAACATTAACATTAAACAGAAAACAATAACATGAACTTTAACATTAACTTTAACTTTAACATTAACATTAACTTTAACATTAACTTTAGCATAATTTTAACATTAACTTTAATATTAAATTAATATTAAACATAAACATAACTATTAAACATAAACCTTAACATAAATATAAACATAACCTCAATTATTGTTTTTTCTTCATTAATAAATGTTTACAAAGTATGATGAAAAAGTTTTTAAACAATCTACACAATATATGCTTTGGAAAAAGCAACCTAGAGCAGAATATGAGAAATATAAAAAGGAAGGTGAACCTGTTATTGATGATATTGTGAAAGTAATACAAGGTTTTAAAAGCTTATGTGTTAATGTTTTAAAATCAATTAATGAAAATAGGGAAGTAAAAAATATGATTCCATATAGTCATCATATAGAAGATGTTGGAGACATAACACCAATTAAACCTGTAAAATTTTGGTCTGAAGAACTTCCTGGACAATATGATTGTAAATTCAGTGAAACAATAATTAAAGATCTATTAAATAAATACCAAGAAGAAAGTAATGAGATAAATGAAATTAAAAAGATAAATGTTAGTGACAGAATGTTAAAGTAAACAAATGAAACTGAAAGTAAAGTATTAGATTTAAAACCAGATGATATGTTTAAATATGTCGCCAATTTACCAATAGAATTTAATGGTGATAAATTAACAACTCGTTAAAAACATAGGTGAAGGTTAAGTTAAAAAATATAAAGCAATTGAATATGTTTGGATGAATGATGTTAGACAATGAATTGATAGATTAGCAGTAATTCATGGTGAAGAAGAAGAAAGAAATACAAATTATCATAATGAAATAGTATTGAACAAATGTTAACAAATAAATTTAGTGATTTTGTAATTCATAAAGCAAAAGGAAATCCATGTTGAATAAGATTTTCCACATACAATTTGAAAGATGTTAAATATGGAAAAGGATTAGTAAACACTCTAATTAACAAATTTCTATTTGAAATGCATCTTCAAGATTTTAATTTTGTGGTCCATGTACAAAATTAGAAGAAAGATTGGCTAAAGGTGATAAAGGTAGAAATGAGTTAGATGTAACTTGTAAAAAAACATGATATTGCTTACAAAGAAAATAAATATTTAGAAAAAAGACATATAGCTACTAAGGAACTTCAATTAGCTACAAAAGAAAGAATGTATGGAAATTATGCTTCATTTGGTAAAAAAATTGCACCAACAGTGGTTAGAAGAATAATGTATGGCAAAAGAAAATTAGGTATGGGAATTAATGCTGAAGAAACGGTCGGGAATTATAAATTTTTAAAGTATATAAAAAATCTTTATACATTGTTAACTAAACAAAAAACCTTTATTAATTTTTAACTATAAAAAAATCTTTAAAACTTGTTAAATATATAAAAAATCTTAATAAATTTTTTGCTACATAGAAAAACTTTTAAAATTTGTAAACAATATAGTAAACCGTTGTAAAATTTTTGAACTATATTAAAAATTAATTAATTTTTAAACTATATAATAAATCTTTCGATTTTCAAACTATATAATTTTTTATATAGTTTTTGACTATATGAAAAATTATAATAAATTCTTACCTAATCTTTATTAAATTTTTAATTATATAAATGAATAACTTAACAATTGATTCTACTTTACTACCTAGTGGTAAAACTAGACCAAAGTCTATAAAATTAAAGTTAAATAATGGACAATGAAATGTCATTGAACCATTTTTAACTGAGCAACAAAAACATAATAAAGATAAAAAAAATGGTGGTAATTTTCGTATATTAGGTATTACTGTTGTAAAAAAAGTTACGTATTTAACATGAACTGAAAGTGGTAAAAGATAAATGCGATGTGAAGGTGGATTTATTTCATTATTATTAGCTGCATTACCATATTTTGCAACAATTTGTTCCTTAGCTAAAGGATTAGCAACAATTGCAAATGCAGTAATAAACAAAAAAATGATAAAGATCTAGATGAACAATAAAGACCTAACTAGGAAATGATTAAAAAAGCTGGTAATAGCATAAACAAAACAAAAAAATTTCAAAAATTAACTGATAATTATCTTATTGCATTATGTAATTTTGATATGGAAAATCTGACTAAACAATGAAAATTACACGTTTTATGTATATAGGTCATAGATGAATTACCAAATAAAGCATTAAAAATTGAATATGGTGTAGTAAATTTAGATACATCTGATAATCCAGGGACTCACTGAACTTGTTGTTATAAAAATAACGATAAAAAATTTGTGTTTGATTCATTTGGTGGTACTGTACCAAAACAATTAGTTCACTATTTAGGAAGAAATGAACTATATGACAACACAGAAAGAATACAAACTTTTGATGAAGTAATACATGGTAAATTATGATTATTTGTTTTAAAATTGCATTGTGAGAGAAATAATTTTAATGATATTTTATATCAATAAATAGACTTTTTGGAAATAAATGTAACTAAACAAACTGAACTAGTATTTAATACACCTCATTCAAATCAGAAAAATCCAAGATTATTAAAATATTATTAAATAACTTCAATCAAAACAGATCCAAGTATAACCAATGCAATTAACCAATTTCAAAAAGAATTTAGCGATATTTTTAAAATAATTAAAGATTATACTTGTTTTAAAAATAGAAGACTTGTTAATATAATTGATCCAATTATAGTTACAGATGTAGTTAGCAAACATTATTTTAATAATGAACTATCAAATCTTTTTAAAAAAAACTGAAAACACGAACATTTTAACAAAATTGAATAAGTGTATTACCAATACACAATTTAATGAAAAAATTAACAAGATTTATCAAGATAACTACAAGTATATCCTTACTAAGAAGGAAATAGAACGAGCTTTTTCTGATTATTTCTCAAAAACAGTCATACTTAGAACAGTTAAGTTATCTTACAGAAAAAATATATGGTAAACAAAACGTGAATTTACTGTTATCACAGGTGGTGAACAAAAATTTCATTTTTTCGATCACACGTTTCTTTGTAGAAAAGTTATGGTTATTGTTCAAAATATAAATAAGGAATTAACATTTATTGATATCGATATTTGTAAGTACTGATGATGAACTTTATGAAGTAAAGTATATTCATCAGTTATTATTAGTAATAGATAAGTCAAATTTTCTGAGTATGACATTGAAAGATACTGTAAAAAATTTTCCAGTTGATGTACAGTTAATTATATTTAGTGAATTATTTTGGATTATATTAATTTTTTCAACATACATTTTTTAATCTATATAACTTTTTTATATATTAATGGAAAATAATATTTCACATTTCGTTCTTAAAAACGATCACATTTATTGTATGAAATTCAAATAATTTAGAGAAACCCATATTCCACATAGAGTAACAACTAATCGTGGAACACTAAGGATTGAAGGTATTTCTACAATTTGTAACTTTAAAAAGAGGAAATAGGTAAATATATTTTGTCGATGGTGAAATAATATTCTTGAAAATAAAATTAATAAATTGCAAAAAACAATTAGAAAAAATTTTGGAATTAGAAGTGTTGTGTCACTAGATATAATTAATTTATATCTAGCTAAACTACTTGAAATGGATTCTGTTAATTTAAAAGCATTTTCAAAAATAAATAAATGTTGTAAATATTTATTAACATTAATTGATGTCATTTCAATATATGCATTTGCTCTTCCTATTAAAGATAAAAAGGTAAAAATACACATCTTTCAATAGAAGCTAAATAATTCACAAACAGATAATGGTAAACAATTCTATAACAAAGAATTAATGAAGAAATAAAACATTAATCATTATTCAACTTTTTCAAAATTAAAAGTATTTGTTGTTGAACAATATAAAAGAACACTTAAGGAAAAAATTTGGAAAAAATTTTTCTGACAAGGAAATTATAAATGGTTATAATTAGTTAAAAATGTAATTGATGAATACAATAACACAAAACAGTCTACAATAGGAATGAAACCAATAGAAGTTACTGAAAAAATTTTGAAGATAAGTAACATTGTATATAATGAAAAAGCTTATTTAATAAAAGTGATAAAGTTACAGTTAGTAAACTTAAAGGTCTTTATGAAAAACTATATACAGCTACTTGGTGGACAGCAATACTTGAAATTGAAGATTTTATTAATTCGAATACAATTACATACAAATTAAATGATGTAAAAGAAATTTATATGAACCAGAAGTAAAGAAAACAAAATATCCAGATGTACACATAGTTCAAAAAGTTGTTAGGAGGAAAGGTAATCAAGTTTATGATATAATGTTAGGTTTTGATAATATACAAAACAGTTCGATCAATAAAGATAAACTAATTTTATGAACTTCTGTACCATTTAGTTTAACAAACAATTTGATTTTTAAAAGGAATATTTTTTACTATTTATTTTTGAAGTCATTTAGTTTTTTTACAATACGTTTTTTAAAATAACTAATATACTATTTAGTTTAACAACCAATAAGTATTAAAAAATTAGATTTTAAAACAATTAGTTTTTATACAATTACTTTTTAAAAGAATTAATTTACTATTCCATGTAACATGTAATTAGTTTTAATCAATTAGATTACTGTTTTGTTGTCTATTTAGTCTAACAATCGAATAGTTTTTAAACTAATAGTATTTTAAAGAATTACATTTTAAACAATCGGTTTTTAAGGAGATAGTATGCTATTTAGTTTAACAATCAACTAGTTTTTAAGTAAGTATGAACTATTTACAAAAATTTTGAATTTGAAGATCTTTCGATTTAATTATTTCTTATTTTTCTATAATTCTTGAATCATTTATTTTAATACTATCATCTTCCATTTTAATTCTATCATCTCTTGTTTTAATTATTTCTTTGTATATTTTATTCAATGTTTGTAGTTTTTGTAAACAAAAATCTTTGTGTTTATTTGATCATTGTGAAATGTTTCCTTTGATATAGAAAAAATTTTATATATAAAAATTTATTAATCTTATATAGGAATAATTTTATAAGTTTTATATATATACAATTTTATTAAATTTTTAATAAGTTATAATGACCATGTGGTAATATATCTATTTTATTTTCCAATACATATCTTTTAATGTCATGAGGACTTAGTGCTTTTTTGTATACTTGGATTGTATATATTTCACACTTTTCACTATTAATTAAATAAATTTGTGTATTGTTTTATAATGTTAAATAAGCAATCTTGGCAATCTAAAATTATTTTGGTTTAAACAAAATAAAACACTTTTTTTATTCCTTTAGATTTTAACTATATTATCACCAGCTTTATAAGCATAAATGTTTGCTCTTAAACCACAAAATCCTTCAATTACCTTTCCATTACATTCGTCATTCATTTTACCATCAACTTCCGGGTTCACCTGTGAAATATTATATATATTATCAGCTGGATATCACTTTCATCAAAGTAATCAATTATTTCTCTCCTTTTTTAGGTTTCATAACTATATAGTGAAATTCATACATTAATTCTTTAGATATATCAAGAATACTAAATCCAACATAAATAGACTTATCAAATGTATTTTTAGTTTTATACATATGAATAGCAGCAAGATTTCCATTAAATATAGTTCTACAATTAATGTTTGAATTAGGTATATGTTTATCACATACTTTAATATTTGAAACTAATTTTACATCTTCCATATTTGTTATATTATCCATTGTTTTACCAAATACAGAATGATTCATAAATTTATAGAAATCTTTTTCAATATCATTTGTAGCTTTAGTTCTTAACTCTGTTATCAGATCTATATACTTCTTTAACCTATTACTTTTTTTAAATTTTAAAACTTTATGTGTTTTTGTAAGTCGCATTCCTAGTTATAAGTATTGTTTAAGATTTCCATAATGTACTACATTATTATGCTTTTTATCTAAAGTAGTTATTAATTTACTTTTATTTGAACCCGGAACACGTTTTGATCCAGGAGCTAATGGTAGATCTTCATGTAAACCATGTGATTTTTTAGATGTTCTAGACCTACTTCAAATATAAATCATATACACTTATTTTTTTTAGAACTGAAATTCCATTGAAATCCACCATATGGTAAATATTGGTTCATAGCATAACCACAGAAATTGTTTGCATTGAGATATGATATAGAATGTGGTATTTCTCTATTATTAAAATCTTTTAAATATTAATTACTTGTTTTTGCATATCTTTTCCAACATTGTGAATTACCTTCTCATATTCCTTTTTCAACCATTAGAAACATATCATTTTCATGTATTAACTCAAGTTTTGTTCAGTAATTTTTAACATTGCATCCCAGGATAAACCTGGTGCTATTAAATAACACGAAGGATCTAGATTAAAAGTCTGTATACATGTTTTTTTTAATTTTCAAACACATCAGTTAACAATAGTAAATCATTTATAAGATACAAATCATGATAATCACAAGGAATTTTTATACTAAATTTTTCCCATACTAATTTGGATGTTTGCAATCTTCATCAGTTATGATACAATCATTTGATTTAATATAAATTTTTTCTTTTGTTGGTAATTGTGTTTCGTCAATTTTTTCCAATAATGCATATAATCATATGAAAAACCACTATTTCTAATTAGTAAATTAAATAAATTTAATTAATTTTTCGTTAATTTGTTGAAAGTTTGTCAGGTGAAGAAGCCATAAATTTAAATCTTTCAAAAGTCTCAATTTTAAACTTTTTGTATATATACCAAAACTAATGTATTTGCTTTTATTGTGTGGTATAGCTCTATTTCTTTATTAACAAAACAAAGCTCTACACAAAAAGATGAGAATCGACACCAGAAACATTGTGTCAATAAAGGGGTACAAAATCAAGTTGCTGTAGTTTTTAATTACAATTATTGCATAATGGATTAATACATATTCCAGTTAGATGAGCAAAATGATGTACTTCTTTATTACTTTTTGTATAATGAAATTTACACAATGTACAAACTTTAGAAATACTATGTATTACGTTTTCTTCAAATGTAAGTGGTTTCATTTCTCTAATTTCAGAATACATTATTCCAATTTCTTCAACTTCTTGTTTTATACATTCAATAAACTTTTTATGACAATTTGGTCCTCTATAAACAACAGGAACTTTATAAGTTCCATATTTGTATTCATATAGTAACAAAATCCATGTGGTTCATGTTTTTGTCATTTCATTGTATATGGTTTTTCTGGATTTGGTTCACAATTGTCCATATTTAAAAGTAAACTTTCAAAATCAGCATAAATAACAAATGGAATCATTTGTGTATATACATAATTTTTAAAATTTACACATTTTCCTTCACTTGATGTTTCAACGTTTAATCGTTTTTAGTTATACAATTTCCGTATGAATATTTAAAATCTTCTTTACTATTGAAATGTAGTAAACATAAATAAAAAAAAATTTACTTCAGTATGTTTGGTCGATTGACTTGATACAAGTCTAGGTAAATTTTTTATGTAACAATAGATTGAATTATTATGTTTCTTGAAATAAAGAAGATTTACATGTTTTTCCTTTTTACATTTTGTAATTTTTAATCGATACACTTGATATTTTTCATCATGAAATGAATAAACATTAACACATACATTAATTATGTTTTCTATTATTGAAATATGATAAACTAATACAGAAAAATCAGTAATTTCAAGTTTTTATCAGGATCAAGACCAACACTTTTATATTTTGTTATTTTTCAGCATCATTATATACAGGAAACAGCTGCTTTTATAGACCATTATTTTTTACATTAATACAAACTTTCCTATTTTTATTACTTTAGGTAAATAAATGTAAGATATTCATTTTACAAGTACATATTTATTAATTTGTAGTTGTAAACCAAAAATTCTATTTAATGCCCATCTTGATTCTTGTGCTTGAAAGTTAGATATTTTTGTAAAAATATCTCTTTTACCTTGTTCAATTATACTACTTAAGTCATTTTTTTCATAATACTATAGTTTTGTGTTTGTTGTCCTAATTCTTGAACTTTTGCATTTATTCCATATGTTTGTAGTTTATACTCACAATATAAATTAAAATTTATCTTTAAACCATGATGTACTTTCAAATAGCCCTCAACAATATTAAAAATATTTGTTTTTACTGCAGTTAAGAAATGATTAGAGTGTAGTATATCTATACTAAGTATTCTTACATTGTATTTCTATCTCTTGGTTTCGGTTTTACAAATATATCTGTAGAAAATGGAAATATTCTTTTTAATGGTTTTCCTTCTTTAGTTAGGTAAATGTCATAAAGATTATAATATTGTCACTGTTTCTGAAATTTTCACCAACTCCAGGTGTATAATATCTAACAATATTTGTATGATTTTCACTTACTTTAAGTGTATAATTTCTAACAATATTTGTGCGATTTTCACATTCTTCAGGTGTATAATTTCAAATAATATTTGTATGATTTTCACTTACTTTACATGTATAATTTCTAACAATATTTTTATGGCTTTCACTTAATTCGGGTTTATAATTTCTAACAATATTTCTATGATTTTCACTTACTTCAGGTGTATAATTTCTAAAAATATTTGCATGATTTTCACTTACTTCAGGTGCATAATTTCTTACAATAATTACATGATTTCTTATAATAAATGTAATTAAATCAGTTTTACGTGAATCTAAATATCCTCATAAGTTATTTACTTTACAAAAATGACGAAAACATGTGACAGAAAACTTTTGTCTTTCAGTTGCAATTTTGCTCTTTTATTTATTACAAACAACATTCAGTAGGTTTGAAAGAAATATTTTTAACAAAATGATAACTGTTTAAAAGATGGATAATTATTATTATTTAATAGATCATTAATCAAATAGAGAATTTTACTATTTAGTTTAACGATCAATTAGTTCACTATTAAGTTTAGCAATCAATTAGTATTAATTATTTATTTAATTAATAATAAAGGATTATTATTTAATAAATATTCTTATCAAACCACTTACTAAGCACAATCAAGAAATAAAATAATCTAATAAAAACCCAACAAATGCATGTAATAGTATAAAAAATAAAAATCTTAATTCTATCTTTTTTATATTGTAAATGTATGAAATACTGCATTGTATAAATGTGTTATGTTAGTTTATTATCTTCAATACTACCAAAAAAATGTATACATCGTACTTACAATACTTCTGTCACCCAAGTCAATGTTTAGAAAACAGTAGCTTATCTTATAACCTCAAAACTTTCGAAAAATATAACTCTGTCCATAGATAAACAGTTTGTATGTGAACAAAAACTGTTAGTCGACAACATGGCGGATAACGCAGTGCGCCTGTGTAAAATACGTGATAAAAAGTGTTTGTGTTGTTGCAAAAATGAAGAAAAGCCAAGAAAAAACAAGGAGAGGAGAATGTAAGTAAAATGAACAACTGATAGTGCGTAACTTTAAAATCGCAAAATTGAAGTAAATGATTGGAATCGTTGCTTTTGCACAGGCCTGCTGCAGCATCCAAGCTGCTTTCGAGATTGTACTACTCTAGTAACTGAAGATCCATGTAATTTCCCAGCTGAAGATGGGTGCAAACACGAAATGCATATTGGCATAAATAAAATGCATTAAAAAGTAGATGGTTGCTGTATTTTTACAGTGAAATGTGCATTTGTTTTAACTAATACATTTTATTATCTTACAATCACAATGTAAATTTTTATAATTTAACTTTGTTAACTAATACATTTTAAATATTTACTTACATTCACAATGTATAATTTTTAAAATAGCTTGCTACTGTTAACTAATACATTTTAATTATTTACTTATGTTCGCAATGTGATTTTTTAAATATAATTTACTTTGATTATATAATACATTTTAATTATTTACTTTCATTCACAATGCGATTTTTAAAATAATGTATTTTGTTAACTAATACATTTTAGTTAATTTACTTACCTTCAATGTGTCAATGTTTTAAAAATAACTTACTTCTGTTAACTAATACATGTTATTGTTTTACAGTCACATTGTAAATGAAATAATGAAGTTAGAAATCAGTTGCATATTGTATTTAGTTGTGTTATTGTAAAACGTAGGTATTTAGTTAACTTTTTAAAATCGTTTTAATTAATTAAATATACTGAATTTTTTTAAAAAAACTTGTTGTTTTACTTGTAAAATACGGAATTTAGTTTAAAATTGTGTTAGCATATCTACTCTAGTCACATCGTGCTATCATACTCAGCTTTTGGCACAGTGAGCCAGCTAGGTTAAAGTCAGTGTGGATGGTATGAAGTGGGAGCACTGGGCGTAGTTATTATGTGATGGACTGTTGAATGTTTCATGTCCCTAGGATCACCAGGTGGGCAGAAAAATTATCATTTTTATTCAATTCTGTTTTCGTAAAGTACATTGATGAATATTGTTCTTGAAGCCACAGCATTTACACTGAAGAGGCAAAGAAACTGGTACACCTGCCTAATATCATGTACAGCCCACGTCAGTATGCAGAAGTACTGGAACACGACATGGCATGGACTCCACTAATGTATGAAGTAGTGCTGGAGGGAACTGACACCATGATTCCTGCAAGGTTGTCCATAAATCCGTAAGAGTACAAGGCAGTAGAGATATCTTCTGTACAGAACGTTGCAAGATGTCGCAGATATCCTTGATAATGTTATTGTCTGGGGAGTTGAGTGTCCAGCAGAAGTTTTTAAACTCAGAGGAGTGATTGTGGAGCCATTCTATAGCAATTCTGGATGTGTAGGGTGTCACATTGTCCTGCAGGAAGTGCCCAAGTCTGTTGGGATGTACAATGGACATAATGGATGCAGTTGATCAGACAGGATGCTTACATACGTGTCACCTGTCAGAGTCGTATCTAGCCATATCAGTGGCCCCTTGTCACTCCAACTGCACACATCCCACACCATTGCAGAGCCTCCACGAGCTTGGACAGTTCCCTGCTGACGCGCAGGATCCGTGGGTTCATGAGGTTGTCTCCATACCTGTACACATCCATCTGCTCAATATAGTTTGAATCAAGACTCTTCTGACAAGGCAACAGTCATCAACAGTCCAGTATCAGTGATGACGGGGCCAGGGAAGGCATAAAGCACTGTGTCATACTGTCATCAAGTGTACACAAATGGGTCTTCAGCTCCAAAAGCCCATATAAATGATGTTTCATTGAATGGTTCGCTTGCTGATGACTTGTTGACGGCCCAGCATTGAAATCTGCAGCAATAAGCGGAAGGGTGGCATTTTTGTCATGTTGAATGATTCTCTTCAGTCATCACTGGTCCTGTTCTTGCAAGATCTTTTTCTGGCCACAGCGATGTCGGAGATTCGATGTTTTACCAGATTCCTGATTTTCATGGTACACTCGTGAAATGGTCATACTGTAAAATCCCCACTGCATTGCTACATTAGAGATGCTGTGTACCATTGCTCATGCACTGACCATAAGACCACTCACTTAAATCTTTACAACCTGTCATTGTAGCAGCAGTAATTGATCTAACAACTGTGAAAGACACTTTTCTTATATAGGCATTGCCGACCACAGTGCCATATTCTGCCTGTTTGCAAATCTCTATATTTGAATATGCATGCCTCTACCAATTTCTATGGGGCTTCATTGTATGTCATATGGACACATGACGAAAACACTCACACCAACTTTAAATCAGAAACGTGTCTGCAAATAACCAAATGACAAGCAGAAATAATTGGTTCCCCTGCAAAAACTAGAAGATGTGTAAGTCCAAAAGAAAAATGGTACCAGAATCTTTGCTTTAGATAACAGGCATCAGTAGGTTCAATACTGGCCAATTTCACTGACGTCGATTTGTTGTAGAATCATGGAACATACTTTGTGTTCAGACATAATGACCTTTCTAGACTCTGAGAAGCTCATCTGCAGAAACCAGCACGGTTTTACGAAACAGAGGTCATGCGAGACACAGCTGGCCCTCTTTGTGGATGATATACAATGGGCTGTAGATACTGGCTCCCAGGTTGATGCCATATTTCTCGACTTTCGAAAGGCGTTCAACTCAGTTCCGCACTGTCGCTTGCTCCAAAAAGTGCGCG
Organism: Schistocerca cancellata; assembly: GCF_023864275.1. NCBI lineage: Eukaryota > Metazoa > Arthropoda > Insecta > Orthoptera > Acrididae > Schistocerca > Schistocerca cancellata. The sequence goes on from NC_064629.1 coordinate 317,328,045, forward strand.
CTTACGGTCTATCCGATGATATATGCGGTTGGATACAAAGTTCTCTAACAGACAAAGAGCAGTATGTCGTCCTGAATGGGGTGACTTCAACAGAAACAAGCGTAACTTTAAGTGTGCCCCAAGGCAGTGTAATAGGTCCTCTGCTTTTTATGATATACATGAACGATCTGGTTGATGGTACTGACAGCGGCATTAGACGGTTTCCAGATGATGCTGTAGTCTACAGGAAAGTAGTATTACGCGAATGTTGTGAACGAATCAATAAGGATTTGAAAAAAATTAATTTGAGATGTAATGACTGGCAGTTATCTCTCAATATTAGTAAGTGTAACCTACAAGCGTATAACAAAACGAAAATCCCCATTAATGTACGAGTACAAAATAAATGCCCAATCTTTGGAAGCAGTAACATCCTTCAAGTATCTGGGTGCGACTATTCGAAATGGTCCCAAATGGAATGATCAGATTACACAAGTAACAGTCAAGGCGAACTCTAGATTGCATTTTATAGGTAGAATCCTGAAGCGATGCAGCCCTTCAACAAAGGAAATTGCTTACTATACGTTAGTTCGTCCAGTATTAAGAGTATTGTTCGTCTGTATGGGACTCTTACCAGTTGGGTCTGACTCAAGAGATTTAGAAAGGCCAAAGAAGAGCGGCAAGATTCGTGACTGGGACATTTAGCCATCGCGAGAGCGTTACAGATCTCATGGAAAGTTTGAAGTGGGACACACTTGCAGCAGACGACGTGCTAAACGTAAGGGGCTGCTAACTAAATTCCGAAATCCGATCTTCACCGAGGATGTAGAGCATATATTATTACCACCAACATTCAAATCGCGCAATGATCGCCTTTCAAAGATAAGGGAAATTACAGTTCGTACTGAGGCGTTCAGACAATAGTTTGTCCCTCGCGCGATCCGTGAGTGGGACAGAGGGGGGGAGGGGGGGAATATGACTTTCGCGCCAATTTTGTCCTCCACCGCTTGGTGCCTGGCGGAGTATATAAGTAGACGTAGATGTAGAACTTCAGCTAGTGCGAGTACAAACTGTGTTTGTCATTGTCCAAGCTGGAGGCAGCTACCCCAACATTATGGTTTATTTATTACTGCAGTTATGTATGAGATTATGTTTAGTGGTATCTGTTGCAGAGTTTTAGTGTGGGCACCATTAGTTCCAGGAGCGTCTCTTTTTTCTTTTAGTGTAGCATTAGCAAGTGGGACCTTTTTATTTGTACAGGAGTACATGAACATCTCTGGTGTGTATTTCTTGCTTTTTTCCCTACATGTGGTGACAGTTCATTGATCTTCAACATCGAGGAGTTCAGACAGCAGATATTTTGTTGTCTCTGTCTCTGCATCATTGTAGCATCATTTTTGTGTAGTGTAGGTTGTACGAGTTCAAGATTTATCTATTTAGTGAAAAGAATGTAGGGAACAACCGAGCAGTCACCTATCAGTTGTGTCTGTATACAGACAGCCTAATGTTGTTTTTCATAGTTTCTTACTTTGCTGCACTGTATCCTCTGACTCTCATTTATTTATCACCAGCAGCTATTGCTCTTTTGTAAAGTTCACATGGGTCTTATGTCTATTTTTATAAGTATGTTGATTATCTGCTACAGGAGACTCCTTGTTTGCATGCTGCATTGGTCATTGTGATTGCTTGCTGTAGGGTTCTTTGTATGGTATGGCTCAAATGGCTCTGAGCACTATGGGACTTAACATCGATGGTCATCAGTTCCCTAGAACTTAGAACTACTTAAACCTAACTAATGTAAGGACAGCACACAGCACCAAGTCATCACGAGGCAGAGAAAATCCCTGACCCCACCGGGAACCCGGGCGTGGGAAACGAGAACGCTACCGCACGACCACGAGCTGCGGACTCTTTGTATGGTATCAATTAGTGCATAGGTTTCTATGTTTATGATTCCTTTTACGTTGCCTAACTGAAACTATTGAGATATGTTGCTGCACTTTTTTCACTTTGCTTTACATTGCAGGAGATGTGTATCCATGATTTCCTGCATATGTCTCTGTGATCTAGTGTTATGTGAATTGCATAATAATCACTAAGCATTGCATTTTGTAGCACATTCCATGCTTCTATTAGGTCATTTGTTATACAGTAGTTAGTACCTTATTACTGTGAAACACTGCTTCACTCTCATATGTTGATGGTTGTCAATCTTTGTGTAATGTGCCAGAGCACAACATGGGAACTAGTACCTGCCATTATGATTATGTTTTTTTAATCCAATGTACAAGGCTATGTGACAACCCATACCTATTTGCAGTGTTTTAACTCTGCAGCAACAAGGTGTTGATAGTATAACTGTGAGATTTCTGCCACAGTTACTTTTGGCTTAGTTATAGTGAGGGCTGCTTTGAATTTCCAATGTCCTGTTATTATTATCATGTTAGAGATGAAACATATCAGGCAACCACCCTGAGAATAAGTTTTCTGTATTAGCACTGCATCCACATGTATTAGTTAGTATGAACATAATGTTCTTTACCAGGTTTTGTTGGAGTGAAGTACAGACAGCCCAGCTCCATTACTATATCCTTGTAGAACTTATTTAAATTCAGGATTTCGAACTTGCTAGTGAACATTTGTTGTAAGAAGCCACACAATTCCTCCTCATTGCTTGGTAGGTTTTCAACCCTTAATATTACTGGGATTGCTTGTTTGTTTGGTCACTGGAAAGCACATTTATTTGCCTTTGGTTGACTGAATCTTATGGTAAGTTCCATTTGTAATATCTCTCTAATGTGTTCTGTTCTGTTTGTAATATTTGTCTAATTTGTTCTGTTCTGTTTGTAATATTTCCTAATTTGTTGAGTTATAGATTTATCTTTGTTTATGTACAGTCCAGTGCAGTAGCTGGGTTTGGAGTCTCTCTCTGTTCAGCAGTGGACTATGTTGCATATCCCAGATTAGCATTTTAGTGCCACATGTATAAGTATTTTGATGACTATTGTGTTACCATGCAAGAACCTAGGTACAAGGGCTATTTCATTAGATGCTATATCTTTTTCTATTTCTTGCATTCTGCTAGGTATTATATTGATTGTACCATCAGCTATAGTATGCAAAGTTCCAGGTGCAAGGTCTGCCTTGATGGAGGTCTGCATTTGATTCATGTCATCAAGTACTTTTTTATCTTGGAAGTGAAGTATTTTGCCCATTGTTAAGGACAGTGGCACATTGTGTGACCTGCTTTCAGTAATATCATGTGACTACTTGGCTGATGTTTGAGACGTTGTCAGAACTCCTAAATCATCTAAGTACTGGGTGATCAAAAAGTCAGTACAAATTTGAAAACTAAATAAATCACGGAATAATGTAGATAGAGAGGTATAAATTGACACACATGCTTGGAACGACATCAGGTTTTATTACAACCAAAAAAATACAAAAGTTCAAAAAATGTCCACCAGATGGCGCTTCATCTGATCAGAATAGCAATAATTAGCATAACAAAGTAAGACAAAGCAAAGATGATGTTCTTTGCAGGAAATGATCAATATGTCCACCATCATTCTTTAACAATAGCTGTAGTCAAGGAATAATGTTGTGAACAGCACTGTAAAGCATGTCCGGAGTTATGGTGAGGCACTGGCGTCGATGTTGTCTTTCAGCATCCCTAGAGATGTCGGTCGATCACGATACACTTGTGACTTCAGGTAACCCCAAAGCCAATAATCGCACGGACTGAGGTCTGGGGACCTGGGAGGCCAAGCATGACGAAAGTGGTGGCTGAGCACACGGTCATCACCAAATGACGTGCATCTGTCGGACATTTTGTGAACTTTGTTTTTTTTTTTTTTGTTCTAATAAAACCCCATGTCATTTCAAGCATGTGTCAATTTTTACCTCTCCATCTACATCATTCCATGGTTTAGTAAGTTTTCAAATTTATACTGACTTTTTGATCACCCAGTATATTTTAATTTTCACTCTTTTGCTCTCTGCACTCCATTTTTTCTTGCTTACACATAGAGACACCCTCACGTGTAATTACCTCTTCCTCAATTTCATTTATTTGTAGTAGTAAGCTTGTTTGCAATGTTGCCCACCAAAATAAGTCATACTTCATCTGTTTCATGACCTCATAATGTATATTCACACACAGTTGTGTCAAGTTAATTATACTCCACTGCCTCTGTTATATACAGGATGCAGAGTGGGGTGTATTGTGAGCATTGGGAGGGTTGTTGTGAAGTAAAAGAGCTATTTATAAAAATTTATGAGTTACTCAGAGTAATGATATGTAGAAAGGACTCACCCTGTAGGGCAGAAGATGCAAGATATCTGGCAGTCTGGGACTTTTGCCTAATTACAGCAACACAAAGTGACAGAGTAGGCAGTTTCTGTCCATGTGGTTGGCAGCTGACTCTGAGCAGGCTGACAGCTGGTTGTAAAAATGTCTGCTCTCTCTGAAGGCTAGGTATGAAGAGAGTGAAGTAACTGTGTTCTGCACCTTGGAACCTCCCAGCGACCAAATACATGATCTGTTTCTCACATTCCTCATTGGCTGAATATATGGAGCAGATTCATCAGAAGATTCAGCAGAGGGCTTATGGCACTTGTTGACTATACATGTAGCCTGACAGAACAGCCTCAGTTATGAGAGTCAGACAGTTTGGATCACATGGGCATGGCTGAGGTTACACTGGAAGAATACTTGGACAGATTTGACTGGAGCCTTTGAAATAAAACTGTTTAAGGCTAATCCCTATTTCTTGACTCGCTGGTCACACTGTACATCCTTGCCCTTCCATAAGAAGTGGTGACTCACAGCTTGTGACAAAACATTACCAGACACCCTCAAAAATCAGGTAGCTCAGATAAAGGGTCTAAAACTAGGGAGGAAACCTAATAAAAATTTTTGTTTGTGTAAATGGGAAGGGAATTACATGTAGTCATATTTCAAACTGTACCAGATAAGTAAACAGCAAAACTAAAAAATGTTCAGGTAATTATTAGTAATAGGCATAGTTACTGGTATCATCATTGTTAGAATTGTAAAATCATGATTACAATAACACTCTTTAAATCTTTCCATGTTCAGTTGTATCAGACCTTAAAATGGATAAAGCTCAAGTCATACCAAAAGGTTTCATAACGATCAGATGAGTTTTGATGAATTCTATTAGGTCAAAAACCATTTTAATAATTTACTGTTGCGAAGCTAAACTTGGTGCAACAAAAGAGTAGATCCTAACCAAATTGAACCATTGCTGATATTTTAATGGTTCTTGGGCACCCTAGAAAGGTTTAGTAGTCTGTGTTTCCTGGAAAACATTAATACACAATTTCAGTAAAAATATGCAGGTCAATTAGCAAGTGAAAGGGATGTTTTTCCATAAAACACACAACCCAAATCTTAAATATATAATTCCATATCAAAATACAGTGGTATAAAACCTATTCCTATATCACATAGCACATTCCTGTTTGGAATAAGAGAAAAATACCTGACAAATGAATAAAAGCAGATGGATGATTTCCTTAGATTGCCAGGAAATTATACTCAAACATGATCAGATGTCAAAAATAAGCTTAATATGAAAAATGAAGCTAACTTCTAATGGAAAGTGCCAGTTCCATATATCATCAGGTAGTTATTAAGTACAGCAATAATAAAGTAGATCTTACCTTGGGAAGAGGCAGTTTTAAAATTGCGAAGAGGGTGAAAATTAGTAGAGCCCAGTGTAAACACAATTCAAAATGATAAGTTAAACTGTTTACTGATTACAGAAGTACACCAATGGAAAATCTACAAGAGAGGGTACTATTGAGACACTACAACAAGGGGGGGGGGGGGGGGGAGTGATACCACAAAACTGTAAATAGAAAGATGAGGCAGCAGAACCACTACTGCCAGAAATGTTCAGCATAAAATACCCTTCCTCAGCAATAGAAGAGGCAAACAATAGCCTCAGTAGCACAGCAGAGAGTAAGAAATAGACAGAGTTGATCATGAAATATAACTGGGTAGTGTCGTAGGCCAGCACCCACTAATATTAGAAGAATCGTCAATGGTAACCTCACCGCATCAGTAGCACATGGAACTGTGCCACCAAAGGCTGCCCAACCTAGTCCATTCCTACTGTGGGCAAAAATGAAAGAGCTGAATGGAGGAAAATACAACTCATAAATAACAGAAGCCATCAATGAGACATTTAGCCTCTAGATTGTTTCCATTAACCTACATCACTCATACAGATGCACACACAGAGAGGGATGCAAACATCAGTGATTGCCATAATTACACAAATGACAGAAAGTTTGGTTGGTTATTGGAAGTGGTGAAACAGGTCACGATAAAAATTCATGTCGCAATACTGAAGACTGAGTCAAAATACAGTATATTGACAAAATATCAGAATTATGGATAGAATTAGGAAACAACAAAGGCTACACAAAAAAACCACAAATCTCTAATACTACAATTTTACTTACTCACTTTAAGTCAGGTTAAAATATCTTGTCATGTGACAGTCATTCAACTAATTAATTTACTTATTTATATGTCCACATAAATCTCTTTTTCACTACATGTATTGTACACAGGATATTCTACAGAAAACCTTTTTAGCCATTGGTTTTAAAAGTATCATACATGCCTGATTTAAATTTTTATAAAAAATTGTGTCTATACATTTAATACTTACAAATTTTATTAAATAATGTTTATTTATAACTTATTTGTGCAATAAAAGATACAAATTACATTTTTTCTAACATAGGATACTGTGAGAATGAATAGTAGCAGTTTTGCAGAACGTAGGCTATCACAGACTTTTTAAAGTCCTCTAGTTCAGGAAGAGATTTTATATGTCTTGGTAATCTATTTTATTGTTTCGTTCCTGCGTGATACACACCTTTTTGGCGTAATGTGGTGGTACAATTACTAACATGTATGCCACTGTCTGACAAGGTACTGTAATCACGGAATCTTTTGTTTTAAGGAAAAATGTTTTCTTTTCTCAGTATAATTTTTTGGCATGATGACTACATCCAGTATATAAATGCAGAGAAGTGGATAAGATCTTTAAATCTTTAAAGAAACATTTGCATGCTTTTCTGCTGCTTGTTTCATTTTTCTTATAATTCCTTTTGTTTCTTAAAACCTGTTATGGCCTGGTGTATGTTTCACCAGGAAATGATAACGTACTTCAGTATTGACAGTACATGAGCAAAGTATACCACCCTAACTGTTTCTGCACTAACAGTGCTGCAAAACATATGGTAGTGAAATACCGGTACTTAAGAATACACAGTAAGAGACACACAATGAAATCTTACATCTATAACAAAGTTATTCAGTACTTTCAACTGTAGAAACTGTAGCATTAACTGGACAGAGCATTTAGTACACTGTCACTGCCTAAACTTGGGCACATCATTTGAAAAAGGAAAATACAGCTTAATATTAGTGAAAAATCTCATGGTATCAATTTGTGTCATGCCTATTATGTACTAGCCATGTTTACCAAGAAGGTATGGAACTAACAGAGCTGGCAAGAAATTGGTTGTTCACCATGAAGGAATGTGTTGGTGTACATAGGAAGACATATTAACTATGTAAGTCAGTGTTCCTGAAAATTAAAAAGTTTGTACAACAAGTAAGCCAAAATAAAAACAAGAATCATTATCTTAAGGAAACACACCTACAAAATTCTGTTTGTATGGTTCCAAGCCAACGAATATGCTGTCTATAAGTCGATTGAAATTATGGTGCAAAGTACAGCAGCAGATGAGTGCCACTAAGCCACCTGCTAGAATTAAATCATCTATTGCTCTTACAAATCCTATGACAATGTGAGATTTCTTGAAAACCTAATTTCATATAGTACCTTAGCTGAAACATGATTCACATCTTAATTATTAGATAAAAAATTTACAGTAGGATGCTTCCTAACACATAAAGGGAACAGGTACAAGAAATTAACAACATAATCCCATGGCAGATGTAAATTAACAAGTTTGGATTGTGACCAAATTGAGGTTAGTATGATTATGTGTTTTCACAACAGTTTCATAAGTGTATCTCTGCAAACTCCCCATGTGTAGGTGATAGTTAATCAATATTTTTCGTAAGCTACTGCTCAAGACTTGACATTTCGACAATATTTTCCACTTGCAATATGAGGATCTGGTATGATCTTAAATGTTTGGGGAGTGAAAATATCCAGTGTGAGAACTTCCCAGACAAAATACACTTTCACCTTAAGCCACTCATTCATTGCAGAAAACACACGCTCTTTTGGTCACTCATCAAAATCCCTGTACCACTAAGTAAAATTAGCAAGCTGTGTCACCTCATTACATCACAGTTATATTAAGAACATGAAGCAAAAAGTGCTTGAGGGGGCACATCCGGGGGAAAAACAATATTTTCTATCAAACGACAAATCACCACACTCATTCCACATCAAATATCTTACATAAGAACACTCCACACTACCTCATCAATCAACATTTGGGAAAACTGTGGCCCATTAGAACAACTACTCTAAATCTGTTTGACAGGAAATCACATGACAAATTACTAATTCGCATTAATCTGAGGAGGTAACATGTGAAAATACCCCAGGAGTTTAACAGCTCACCACAATGTACTGTATATTAGCACTAGATCTGTTGTTTATGATAACACACAGACTTATTATTTTCCCATCAGTGTCACTCAATACACAATGGTTCATAAATGTATTACAATAGTTATTAATAAACTTTTCTCTATAATTAACTCTCATAGCTAGTAAAACTGATAGATAAAAGAAAATGTAGCATTTGCTGGAGTAGCAAATGAAAATAAGGATCAGTTACAACCTCATTTTTTCCTCCTTAAGATCACAAGTGTTTAAAAAGAATGTGTGTTTTATAACCAGTTCTTAGGACACACAATTTCTGAATTTTTACGGGACATTCATATGGCACAAAATTAACCTGTCACTAGGAGGCCTCAATTGGTATTGTGCCTGTTACAAAACTATCCAAATACATCAGGAACATACAAAATGTAAAGTGATAGATATGGAGAACACACAGTGAAATCTCTACAAAAAGTAAATTATTTCAGTTCTGTTCATAAAACTCCACATAAAGGAAAGGTAAGAATGCATTAAGCCTTTGATAGGTTCACAAGATACAGAAGGGCTATGTCCAGAAGGCAGCCTAGTTTGACAGGAGCACACACACAGCCTGTAAACAAATTGTCAGATGGCAAAAAGCTACTTGGATGGCTTGATGGGGAAGGAGAGAGAAACAAAGCTTTTCTAGTAGGCTGATGATGCAGTAATGCAGGAGAAGAGGGAAAGTACAGTAATGTTGCTAGAGGCAGGAAGGAAGAGCAGAAAGGTGAGGGACATAGATCAGAAAGGGAAAGTATGACATACAAGAGGGGAATAGCAAGGTGTCCCAGCACTGGCAATGTGTGATCCTGATGAAAGTATATGTTTTTAAACACACAGCTGGTAGTGTGTACCTGCTGCATTGTGCCAAATACATTTCAAACAGAGTAAGACAATGCCATTTAATAGAAAATCACACACTGATAGGGATAAGACAACAGCAGAGGACTGGTTGACAGCAGTGTTGTCTGTAAATTCAATAATCTTAACTTTATAAGACAGAAGACCAAAAAGATATTTTATAGAACACAATCACAAACTCTGATGGTTTGTACAGGTGTACTTTACAACTGGAATCAGACAAAAAATATGAATTTAGTGCCAAAAGAAATTATAGGAAGGCTTAATTACAGGGGCCAAGTGCCACAAACAATGTTTAGGAACGCATAGTTCAGGTCATTAGTACAAACCTTGTAATAATCTGAAGTTCCAATAACAGAAAGGTGGTGAATGGATCCCCATTTTAAGATGTTACGATGGTAAAACTCAGATTTATAATAGAGAAACAATGTCAATTTGAATATCAAGAATAAGGCAATAACAAGTATACACTTTAAAATTTTGATGCTGTCTTAGCAAGTTACTGTTTATAATTGCAGTAACCTCAAACTCAGGAAATGTAGGCTACCATTTATGGAATTTATTGTTGGCACTCAAACACAACAGAGAAGCACCCAGATCATGAATATTTCAACACGAAATGACCAGCTTACAATAAGAAATATTTTAGTTTGGATATCCACTGCCATGTAAAACAAGTAGGTAAGGAAAGAGTGCATATTAATGTCACTGATCACGGGGGCAAAAGAATATTGTAAAGAAATGCAGAGGAAAAATAGTTCAACATATGTAAGAACTTAAAACATGTGCCAAAAAAGTTTAACTCTTATTAATGATGCTTTAGAAGAAAAGCTCAGAAGTTAGTGCCTCTTGACAGGAGACAAACATAGCTCATCTGGAGAGCAGGGCAATGTTAATTACAAGGAATAAATTCTAAAGTCCAGGTATTATGGCCCACTAAAGAATAAGAAGTGAGCAAAACAGACACTGCAAGAAGGTGCTGCACGTTCTTGACTTGGCAACAAGAGAGGCACGTTCTTGACTTGGCAACAAGAGAGAAAAACTGTAAAATGTGCCACTGTAGAAATACTTAGGTACCAAGATTAACCTGACAAAGTATTTCAGAAGAAACCCTAAAATAGCCAAAGTAAAATCCTTGTCAACAAAAGAGATATTGAAAGATGTCCAGGTTCTAGATTCTACAAGGGGAGTTCAATATGACACCAAAATTCTAAAAAGAATATTAAAAAACGGACATTGTTTTTTTTATTATTTAGTATGCATGTTCAATGGATCTGCAAGTGCAAGTAGTTGGCTTGGATGTTGAATGTGTCAATGCAATTATGCAATTACAGTTAATACTACAGAATTATGGCAACATAGTACAAATAGATATATATATAATACTTAGCATCAATTTTTCTTATTTACTAACTAGCATTTATCTACATCTACATCTACATTTATACTCCACAAGCCACCCAACGGTGAGTGGTGGAGGGCACTTTACGTGTCACTGTCATTACCTCCCTTTTCTGTTCCAGCCGCGTATGGTTCGCAGGAAGAACGACTGTCTGAAAGCCTCCTTGCGCGCTCGAATCTCTCTAATTTTACATTCGTGATCTTCTCGGGAGGTATAAGTAGGGGGAAGCAATATATTCGATACCTCATCCAGAAACGCACCCTCTCGAAACCTGGCGAGCAAGCTACACCGCGATGCAGAGCGCCTCTCTTGCAGTCTGCCACTTGAGTTTGCTAAACATCTCCGTAACGCTATCACGGTTACCAAATAACCCTGTGACGAAACGCTCCGCTCTTCTTTCTATCTTCTCTATCTCCTTCATCAACCCGATCTGGTACAGATCCCACACTGATGAGCAATACTCAAGTACAGATCGAACGAGTGTTTTGTAAGCCACCTCCTTTGTTGATGGACTACATTTTCTAAGGACTCTCCCAATGAATCTCAACCAGGTACCCGCATTACCAACAATTAATTTTATTTGATCATTCCACTTCAAATCGTTCCGCATGCATACTCCCAGATATTTTACAGACATAACTGCTACCAGTGTTCGTTCCGCTTTCATGTACTCATATAATAAAGGATCCTTCATTCTATGAATTCGCAATATATTACATTTGTCTATGTTAAGGGTCAGTTGCAACTCCCTGCACCAAGTGCCTATCCGCTGCAGATCTTCCTGCATTTCGCTACAATTTTCTAATGCTGCAACTTCTCTGTATACTGCAGCATCATCTGCGAAAAGCCGCATGGAACTTCCAACACTATCTACTAGGTCATTTATATATATTGTGAAAAGCAATTGTCCCATAACACTCCCCTGTGGCACACCAGAGGTTACTTTAACGTCTGTAGACGTCTCTCCATTGATAACAACATGTTATGTTCTGTTTGCAAAAAACTCTTCAATCCAGCCACACAGCTAGTCTGATATTCCGTAGGCTCTTACTTTGTTTATCAGCCGACAGTGCGGAACTGTATCGAACGCCTTCTGGAAGTCAAGGAAAATAGCATCTACCTGGGAGCCTGTATCTAATATTTTCTGGGTCTCATGAACAAATAAAGCGAGTTGGGTCTCACACGATCACTGTTTCCGGAATCCATGTTGATTCCTACAGAGTAGATTCTGGGTTTCCAAAAACGACATGATACGTGAGAAAAAAACATGTTCTAAAATTCTACAACAGATCGACGTCAGAGATATAGGTCTATAGTTTTGCGCATCTGCTCGACGACCCTTCTTGAAGACTGGGACTACCTGTGCTCTTTTCCAATCATTTGGAAGCTTCCGTTCCTCTAGAGACTTGCGGTACACGGCTGTTAGAAGGGCGGCAAGTTCTTTCGTGAACTCCATGTAGAATCGAATTGGTATCCCGTCAGATCTAGTGGACTTTCCTCTGTTGAGTGATTCCAGTTGCTTTTCTATTCCTTGGACACTTATTTCGATGTCAGCCATTTTTTTGTTTGTGCGAGGATTTAGAGAAAGAACTGCAGTGCGGTCTTCCTCTGTGAAACAGCTTTGGAAAAATGTGTTTAGTATTTCAGCTTTACGCGTGTCATCCTCTGTTTCAATGCCATCATCATCCCGGAGTGTCTGGATATGCTGTTTCGAGCCACTTACTGATTTAACGTAAGACCAGAACTTCCTAGGATTTTCTGTCAAGTCGGTACATAGAATTTTACTTTCGAATTCACTGAACGCTTCACGCATAGCCCTCCTTACGCTAACTTTGACTTCGTTTAGCTTCTGTTTGTCTGAGAGGTTGAGAGGTGGCATGAGCCTCCTCTCATATTTATATCTTACGATTGTCCTCTCTAATTGCATGCGGTGGAAAGTTGCTATTCCTTCACACGCGGACTTCCCACGCAGCGTCTCTCGTCACCCGGGTGGTCCGGTGACAGGCGGGCTCTGCTGATCTGGAAAGCTTTAAGCCGACGGGTGTGAGGAAGTCGAGTGAATGCTTTGCAGACACCGACACTGTCAAGAGGCACGCCCGCAGAGCCTGAAGTAGCGGCTGGGCTAGAGGTTCCGTTACTTCGCAGAAACTTAGCAAAAACACTTTCTGGCGGGCTACCAGCAAGGCGTGGGAATGACTTGTGTACCCAGGCAGCTGTGGCGGGAAAATTCCCGCACTTTCTGCAAAATAGTAACTGTGATTGGCTTGCTCAGGGCATAGCCTCGTGACGTAGCAAGATCGGCGCAGAAATTGGCGCCAAGAATCTCCATTGGTGGAATGGTAGCGTTCCGGCAATGGAGTGGAATTTTCCGCCGGTTTTCGAGTTGCTAATTGGAACGTTTAACCACGGCCACTGTCGTGGGGGCGGGAATGTTCTGTGTTCGGTTTTTGGTACGGGTGCTCTTGTAAGGAGTCGGCTCTCACCTCTCGGTCGAGGACGTCGAAGCAACCAGCCAACAGCTCCGGTACGCCAGATCGTGTCCTGGGAGTCAAGAAGTCGGTTTGGTAATGTATGTCCGCAGCACCGGCAGATAGGGATTTTCCTAGGTGACAATCAGAGCTCAGCAGAGCGCGCCTGTTCGTCTTTTTTTCTAACTTTGTTCTGTCTTGGGTAGCAGCAATTAATGTTGGGTTGGCTATGTGTTTTCTCTAAGAATTGAGTTGCTAGGAATTGGCTGCACATATCACTTCGTCATAATCCTCACAATCTAGTTTAGGGACAACTTCACATTCACAGCGTTTGTTTAAGTATCCAATTTGAGCCAATTTGATGTATTGTTTCATGTGTTTTTGTTTATTATTTTGTGTTTAGTCTTAATAAATCATATTGTTATTTTGGACAGAACTTTCATTCTGTTAATCGGTAGAGCAACTCCATCATTCCTCACTATGTTAATGAAACCTTCGTTTATTTAACTTATTTATCAAATTAAATTCTTGCAGGTGCCAAACTCTCTTCTACTCCACTGGCAGGGTTGATTAGAGTCAGTTCGTGTATTTTTTTTATCCTTGTGCAACAGCAAAAGTTGGAGTTAGAATAGGGGGGGCTTAGAGCATCATGTACATATGTAAATTCTAGAAGAATTGAGTGTTAAAAACACTGCTAGCCCCGGCACCTCGCAAGGTTTTGGTTGCGTTTAAACTTGGAGTGAAGCTCTCTTTGCTTTTGCAGTAGTTTCCTAACTTTGTTGTTGAACCACGGTGGGTTTTTCCCGACCCTCACAGTTTTACTCGGCACGTACCAGTCTAAAACACATTTTACGATTGCCTTTTTCCATAATACTTTTTCCATAAACACTCAACATTGTCAGTGTCGGAACAGAAATTTTCGTTTTGATCTGTTAGGTAGTCTGAAATCTGCCTTCTATTACTCTTGCTAAACAGATAAACCTTCCTCCCTTTTTTATATTCCTATTAACTTCCATATTCATGGATGCTGCAGCAGCCTTATGATCACTGATTCCCTGTTCTGCACTTACAGAGTCGAAAAGTTCGGGTCTATTTGTTATCAGTAGGTCCAAGATCTAGTATTGTAATTCACTGTCTAATGTTAACATAGTATTGTATTTTTATCTAATAACTGAATAGGTCTTTTTATTCAAGAAGTGCATTAAAAGTGTATATGGGAACTTTTAAACATTTCTGGAAAAGAATTCATCTGAGTAAGGTGGATGGTCAAACAGGTATTTCTTTAATGTACAGCTGAATAGCATTTCCTTTTTTCTTGTACATTTAATATAATTAGGCAGTGCATTAAAAGTCTTAAAAGCAGCATACTTTAGTCTGTTCTGTACAAGTGACCAATTTTTTTTAGTTGAAAATGAGATCAGCTTTACCTCTAATGTTATAGTTCTAGTATGAACAATTTGTTTCATACTGTGCATACTTTTGAATGACAAAATTCATCAGAAAGTACATGTACTGACTTTTTGTTGTCAGTATTTCTAACTGTGTGAAGACTTTTCTACATGAGGTTCATGGAGAAACCCACACATAATTGTAACTGCTCTCTTCTGAGATGCTAGGATCATTTTTTTGAGACTGGAGAATTACCCCAGAAGATTGTGCCATAACTTATTAATGAGTGAAAGTACCCAAAATAAACTGATTATAAAATGGCAATGTTCCAAAAATGTGCAACAATTCTTACAACAAAAGTTGCATATGAGGGCCTTTTTACATCAGAGACACACAATGTTCCCAGCTGAGCCTACTGTCAATACGAACCCCTAGGAATTTAGTGGAATTCACCTGTTCTAATAGCTGGTTATTGTGTACAATGACTATGTTTCCAGGATTTTTACTTTTAGTATGGAACTGAATAAAATTAGTTTTTTAATATTAACAGAAAGAGAATTAATTGTAAACCAAGCTTTAACTTCTCTGAATATGTCATTAACATCAAGCTCTAGATCATTAGCTGACGTAGTATCTACCACAATGCTTGTATCAACAGCAAACATTGTGGATTCACATTTTTTTACTAATGGACAGGGGTAGATCATTAACATATATTAAAAACAGCAAGGGCCCATGGACATATCCCTGGGGAAACCCATGCTGTATTTTGCCCCATTCAGAAGCCACTGTGTTAAGAGATCCAGTGTTGCAGCCATGCAGGACCACCTATTGTTTCCTGTCTTTGAGATATGATTTTAACTAATTACCTATTGGCCCTTTGATTCCATAATGATAGGTCATCTCCAACAGTAACTTGTGGTTTACACAATCAAAAGCTTTGGAAAGGTCACAGGAGACACCAACTGGTGACATCTTACTTTTAATAGACTCCAAAATATCATTTATGAGTGGGTATATGGCTCACTCTGGCGAAATCCCTTTTTGAAAGACAAACTGTGTATGATTAATAACATTATGGTTATCTCGGTGGACCACAACCCTCATATCCACTGCTTTTTCAAGAACCTTTGAAAATGTTGTTAATGGAGAAACAGGACAGTAATACGTGACAACTGTAGCATCGCTGGACTTGTAAAGAGGTCTCACAATGGCTTATTTCATCCTCTCTGGAACAGCTCCTTCACAAAGAGATGTTTTGCTAATATGAGAAAATACTACACTTAGTTAATTACTGTAGGCTTTTAACAGCTTGCCAGAGATGTTATATATAACCCAAGATCTACTTTTTAATGAGTGAATTATTATTATTTTTTGTTTTTGCTTTCATTGACAGTTGTGGGTGATAAATTTATATCATTAGAAATTTCAGAGAGGTTAAGTTTCTTATTCCTGCAGCTTCACTTAGATCACCACTACAATCTATTTGAGAAGTGACAGTTAAAATGAGGTTGTTAAATGTGTCTGTTATCTGTTTACTATCAACTATTTTCAAATTGTTAATTTTTATGACAGCAGTTCTTACACTGTTAGATGGCGAAGTTCATGTTTCCCTCTTTATTATATTCCAAGTCATTATGATTTTATTATTTGAACACCTAACTTCAAAAGTTATGCACATACTCTTTGATTTACTAGTTAATTCTGTTAAAATTTTACAGTATGTCCTATAATAATTCAGCTGGAGAGGATTATTAGATTTTCTAGATATAATATACAGTTCTCTTTTTCTCTGGCATGATACTTTTATGCCCTTAGTGAGCCATGGTTTTTTACCTGATTGCCTGACCTGTAGTCTATAGATCTTTTTTCGGAAGACACTTTCAAATCAGTCTCCTGATGGTGTAATATGAACCCTTGAATAATTTCCTCACTCATGTTTCTAATGGTTTTCCAATAAGCATAAGCATTACTCTGATGTGTATTGCAGTTGTCAATGGTATCTGCCCATCATGATCAGAGAGACCATTTATGACTTTTTCTACTGTGATTTGATTAGCTCTAATCATATCTACAAAGATATTGTCAATTAGACTGCTGAAAATGGAATTAGTTCTTGTGGGAAAACTGACAGTGGAGACAAGATTGTACATATGCATTAAATTTGCAAATTCTGCCTTAGAAGATGAGTTTACTATGAAATCTGCATTAAAATCTCCTGTCACTGTAATGTCCCTATTTTTCCTTGTTGGATACAATAGTACAGAATTTAACTGTTTTATAAACATTTTAAAATCACCAGATGGATCCCTGTATATTGCTACATTGGCAACTTTCTGTCATCTTCTGCTATTTCAGTAACACATACCTAAAAATGTTTCTCCACACAATATTTTTGTACATCTATTTATTAAAGGACAGATTCTTTCTCACTTAAATAGCTACCCCACGTCTGCTCATATACTTTCGGCAAAATGAGGTGGCTAAAACATAGTTTGGAATATTGAGTATTTCGATCCGAATGCTGCAATGGTCTGCTGTCAAGCAGAGAATGTGAGCGCAATTTACATCTCTTGGTCCATGAATATTAATTATAAGTTGGTCTAACTTGCAAAACAGTCTTTGAGTATTTTGGTGGAAAATTGTGAGCTTATTATTAATGACATGGTTGGTTGAGGTGCCTGCCACTCTTGGGAGTGAGATTTATTTCCTTTGACATACCAGTACGATAGGGGCAATTTTCTACAGGGGAGATGGAGCTCTTGTGATGGTAACACTGATATTTATTGAAATGTACTGTGTTGCTTACATACTGATTGGAAACTTCCCCAATTTGTGATGATACCATAAAGTAATCCCCATTTCGAGTTGAAAACTTTCATAGTCTCAAGCTTATCCTATGAGAAATAGCTGCTAAAAATCAAAGACCAATACAATAAATGAGCCTACAAACATGCACTCTTATACTTAAGAATTGGTTCCCCCTATGAAAACAGTACTTAATTACAGTATAAGCAGATAAGATGAAGAACAGAAAGAGAAGTGATAGTGTGTCTTTTGTGTGGCTGGCTTATCAAATTACAATGGTTGTGCCAGGCCATGTGTTTGCACCATGCAGTCCACTACTTATGGCAAGAGTTCACAGGTGACAGAGGTTCCAAAGTCACATTTCTGCCCGAACTATAGACTCACTGTGTAGTAAAATAAAACATACTTTACTGTCCCACTCTGACTTATAGGGGTGGCAGCATAGTTAATAACAGATTTTTAATACCACTCACTCATCCTCACATTATTGGAAAAAGTAACCATTATCCTAATGCACCTAGTGCACTAATTTAAAGACTCAGCATTGGACTTGAATGTAGTGGTGACAGCAATCAGCACAACCCGGCTTTTATGCACCATAAACAGTACTCAGACACATAGTGTGGGCACTTGCTACATCAACATATTCTCAGTTTACTTCATTCATCATTACTCTTTATAATATTCAGCTTAAGTATACCCAGCTGTAAGGAATGATAAGAATACAGCACTGTCACAATCCCATTGAATTTTTATCACTCTTGCATATGCAGGTTTTAGCTATAAATTTCCATCTTAAGTGCATTTGAGAAATTTATAGTCCAACAAATTCCCAGCAGTACATGTCACCATACGATGTCATTGGTGACATGTACCACTCCCTCAAATGCACTTAAGATGGCTATTTATAGCTGAAATCTGGATATGCAAAAGTAATAAAAAACAATGGGATTGCAACTGATTGTTGTATTCTTATCGTTCATTATAACGATATACAGTCGGTGTGCTCAGTGGTTCCATATGGAGTAAAACATTGGCTACCTAGCTGTCTCATTATTGATTATTTTAGTCTGTATCATACTCAGTTAACCTTGAATGTCCCCTGGGGATAAGAGCCAAAAGTCATCATGCTTCACTCAACAACTTACAGGGGGCACAGCAGATCAATTCTCCTTCATCATTCATTATTACTCACATTACATCACTCAATACATTGTAGCTATTTGCAATGAGTCAACCTGGTAAGCAACTACAACTTACGAAAAGCAATAGATATGAACAGAGAAGGAATGCAGGATGGGGATAGAGAGAATGTAGGGAGATGCAGAAAGAATTTAAGTGGTTTCGGTGGCAGTAGATGCTAATCAGTGATGGTGACTGTTTGGACATCTGCAGGTGCATAGCTGCTTAATCCTGTTAGCGATTTGATACACACACGGCCACAACTGAAAAACTCTATGGTCCATGGCATTTGTTTTAAACCAAAATGAAAATGTCGGGTCTGTGTTTGGTTTTGAAACAAAAATACGCTCCAGTCAGTGGTTCAATGGATTTAACGTGACAATGATTTTGGAAACCTTACAGATGTAGTGTGGAGCCACATAGGATTACAAAGCCCTTAAGTCACTCATGGCTGGGGAGCAAACTATTCGGCATGTGCTTCCCACTGCACCGTCATCTGCCCTCACTGAAAGAATTTTTTTAAATTCACCGATGCCTCTTTCGCATTTTTAGATGTATTTTAAACGACCACAATGACAGTTCAATGACAACTTCATGTGTTCCTTTCGAAACTAGGTACTGGATTGTTAGTTATGGCGATGACTCATTACACTCGAAACTGGCAAACAGAGGGAATTGAGAATAAAACCGAAATGACTAAAATTTCTTTCAGAAATGCTTGTATAGATAATATTTTTCTGCCGATCTTCTGAAGAGTCGGAAAAGTTTGCTCGTTTTCCAGTAAGAAGCCACACTTGCACTTTTGCTCCAATTCATCTACTGTGGTACGACTATCATTATCTGCCCCAAAACCAAACCTCTTTACTTTCTCTGGTCTTCGTGTTTTTTGGGAATTTGATTAAAGCATTGCCTCTTCGTGTCTTGTACATGTCTCATTCAATTTTTTTTTTTTTTTTTTTTTTTACTTGAGTCGAAAAGTAAGATGGCCCTTTAATACATTGGTGTGGTTTTCCCATTTGATTACGTCTATTTTGTCACTGTCTGCTAGATAAAACGTAATAGACCTTTCTAATATCGCAGCAATTGCAACACATGCCAAATAATCGAGACTGGTTTGGTAAAAATGGTCATTTTTATCTACCTCATTTATATAAATAACACGTCAGAAGTGCTAATATCAAATGCCTACTACAAACAAAAAGTTTTATGCTAGGAAATAGTTTCACATTTCACTCATGCCCCAGAGTCTCAAGCATGAGATCGAAAAGTAGTAGCAGTACGAAATTTTTATATAAATTTGAAATCGTCATATTCTTCCACATAATTTGTGTGATGTCCGCGTTTGTTCTCTTTCTTCGTTCTATCGAACAATCTTGTCATCACTAATTTTTTAACCATTCCTGCCATTGTCAAAACTTATTCTCCGGTGAACTTCGCTAGCCCTCCCAGAATCACCAGTTCAGTATCCCGTGTTGATTCTGCGGTTAGGAGTTACTAAGCGGGGACTGTACAACTTGCCCTTCGTAGTGTAGCGATCTGGCAAAAACTTTCTGTCATTTTCTTGGGTACACCGAGAAGATTATATGTAACCTTTCTGACCTGTTAATCGTTTATTTTCACTCTGGTAGTCTGAATTTGTGGACTTCACTAATAGTTATAACAACGTTTATCAATCGCACACCCAGTCAACCACATATACAAACAGCGATGGCATTCACGCGTTCGGGTTTATTCCGCACAGCTCGTATAGCCCGTCCCCTTTTGTCTGCAGGAAAGTTATTTCGAGATGCAATGGGGATTCCCCTTGCAGAGACACCACGTACACTATGTAAGCACTCACAAATTAACTTATGGTTTGTTCAGATATCAACATAGAATGTGCTAAAAAATGTTCAAAAACCAAGAGGGGTGCGTTTCAAAATCATATGACCAATCCATAGACCAAAGTGCGCTGGATGCTAGGCACTTTGTGAAACAAGGTTTTTTTTCTTCGAAAATATGAATTTGGCTCCCCTGAAATTGCTAAATTGCCGCCTGCGGTTTGCCCTCCCCCCGCCGCTCACTAGACCAGGGCCTGCGATAACAAGATAAATTATTAACTGCATCTGAACAAGAGAAAACACGCTGTATTATGCTCTACATTTTGAGACTGTATACTTTGAGAAGCTAAACTGCAAAGCTTTGATTTAGATGCAATGAATTCACATTTCTCTAATTGGTTTTCCAAAACAACAGTTTGTTCCCTTTATTTCCTTTACTTTGATGCCAATATTATTTTATGCACAGCCCTAAGTAGCCTAATAGACATAAGCATAACGAAGAGTTTTTACAGACTGGTATCTCGAAGACGAAAGTTTTAGGCCAAGCTTTTTTAAAGTATAAGAAGATACCAAAAGCCCCCATCTTTTAATTCTATGACTGTGGGAAAGATACAAAGTTTCTACTGCGTCTAAAAGGACCTGATTACTTGAATTCCACATGTGGCATCGTCAAGTGCACTGTAAACTGCATATATTTTTCAGTCTTTTGTCTTTATTGAATTCCCGTTCTGACAGCTTTGTGTAAGCCTGACATATTGATACAGCCGTCATAACCCTGAGCATAGCACTTAGTTAAAAAGTCCCTTTTCATCTGTTGCACTTACTAGGGAAACTCCCCATCGCACCCTATCAAATTTAGTGATAAGATGGCCCAGTGGATAGACCGTCAGAACCTGGAAATAAATCAAGCATGGAAGCAGAAAGGAGGTGTACTGAACCGTGCCAAAAAAGTATTGCCGGCACGGAAGCTCAGCGTGTTCGGTCAGAGGGTTAGCTGCCCTCTGCAATAAAATAAAAAAAACTTAACTAATGGACCAACGATGAACTAGATCAAGCATCATGGGAGGTCCACCCAGCACGAATACAACGACCAATAGCGAACAAATTGAGATCTAAAAAAAAAAAAAAAAAAAAAAAAAAAAAAAAAAAAAAAAAAAAAAAAAAAAAAAGTAGTCACCGTCTTGCACTGTAAAGTAAACGATCCGTGTTCAAAACTCCCTCGTGCCATTTATTTTTATTTCCTTTTTCACAACAATATGAACCGTCCGTCCCGTCATTGACATTTCTGCTCTCTTTGTGTAGTCTTGGTAGTCGTCGTACTATACAATGTTTATAGAATATGAGTCATGTACATTACCGTCGCAAAAAAATGTGATGAATAGTGAGAGCAGGCGAGCACCGCATAGACGTTTCACAGAAATCAAAACAACAAATAAACGAGTGTGAACTATGTCACAACAAAATAACTCAAGATTCATAACTTCCAAAATGGAACGCAACTTCAAAAACGTTAAAAACATACGTTTTGCAAGAGCACAGTGAAACTGTGTGATTGTGAAATCGTTTGGTTCATTTTTGCAGGTTATGTGACAAACTATTATATTTTCATCATTTCCATGGGAGTGGTCTCATTCACACTCATACGAACACCTAAATCGGGCAAGGAGGCATATCTCACTCACTTACCAGGTGTACAAACTAGGTGCGTCGGCAAGAGATTCCTATCATACGACACACGAAACATACTCATGCGTGCTCCCCATATGTATCCGCCACTGGCCCCTTCATTGCACCTCGCTGACGCAAAAGGACCTTACACAACGACACAGACAAAAATGTGAATACAGCGAAAAAAAAAAAGTTGATACAAAGGAGCTCGCCTGCTTGGCTTTGACGAGCTGTCTACTAAATCTGAGGGAGTTGCGATGCGGTGTTTCGCTTGTTAGTATTTCCTTTTCTGTTCCTAATGCACTTTGATCTTTTATTTTACGAAAATTCAAAAGCTTTCATTTATCTTCACGTCACAAGGCTTTCCACTGTAACATATCTAAATATCTGAGTTAACTGGTCTCTTTTTGTAATGTCCTATGTTGCCTGTGTAATAACAGAAAATAATGAGGCAGCATTAATGCCATTAATAATTTCTTTTTCAGCTTCACGGGATAGAAGGTTCTAAATTGAAGGGACAAGGTATTTTTGCATACAGGCCTGATTCGGTTTATTTATTAGATCGCATAATACCGGATTGTAAGCTGCGAGAAGTTTGATGGTCGCTAAAAAGTTTCCACTCTTTCATTTTCCTATATCCCCGAAAAGCTATATTATTGGATTGCAGTGTTATCGTCACATACACGATCATCTCAAGCACATATTTTTATACGTTCTCACTTTTCCTTAGTAATGAATATATACCGGCGTCAAATGAGTTTTTCTTAGACCACGAATTTGAATACAACGCATGCATTCAGACATGTATATAGTTTCGTTTCACACTATTCTTTTAATTAATCAACTTCAGTCTCGTACCACTTCCTTGCAGGCTGAAGGATTTTGGCAAAGAAAGAACTTTTTAGTATCATGATTTACATCCATATGATAATCTGCGCGCTCATTTGAATAGTCTGTGATATTAACAGGCCTAATTACATTTATGGCGATTTTCCTACTATCTTCGTTTTCACCTTGATAATTGCTATTATAACCTTTCTCTTCAGAACAGCATTCACTTGTGACACTGCAAACTTATGTAACCGTTGTGATAAATTCAGTAAGTTAAATGTCAGAAAAATGTGCATTATACAGTCTCGGGTACACTAAACACCAAGAATGAATAATTTTCTACCTAAATGCGATATTTTGGTATACATTTTGATTGATTTCACTATTGGGTAATAACAAATCTGCGCCGCTCTTTTGTGAGGTCCGAGTAACATGCATACAATCAAAGTGTACGAGAGACGGCAAGGACAATCATTGCTTACATAGTCGGTGCTAAATTCAATGTAGCGTTGACTGATTCTACGAAGCCGTGTTGATCTGATCATTTCTATGTGTTTGACTTTACTGTTTGTCTTATGCATATTTCTGTGTTTATGTTTGTATACATTTTAATTTTTCATTTTAATTTTAATTCTCAATGAAATAATAACAGTCTTTTACTTTCTGCGGGCCGCTAAGGTACTAGGGCGGCCCGAACTGCAGGCCATAACGTTACACCCCTGCACACCTGCATAGGCCATACGTTTCCGAGGTCTACTTAGCCTGAAACATGTACCGGGGCAAGCCTGGGATCAAAGCAACTAACTTACTAGGTGTCCGCCCACACAGAGGCCTCTGTGACAGGCCCTGACCGGCAAGGCTGTCGCGCTTGTGGGTTTCTATTATAAGTTACTGCAACAAATATTCTCAAAATATGTAATAGTAAAATTAATCGATTCTTTCTGTATTAAACTATTTGTCGTTTTGTATACTTTAAACAACCTACACTCACAGCGATTGCGAAAGGCAACGATGTTGTCAGCACTTTACTAAAGGAAAATGACGCATTCATACAAATCAAAATGAAGAAATCTTCATAAATCAGATAATTTTAAGTTATTGGCGAAGGAACTATGCAAAGATTTAGTTGTGAACAGAACTACAAAATAACTTCTTTATATGCCAAATTATAATCATGACAGTTTAAGTTTCAGTATAAAACACTTTCCTTCTTAGGTCATTTGCTAATATGAATTTGCTTGCAATTTTAGTGCTAAAAATATTTTTGGTCATTTCTTTATGAATTTGCAAAATTTCCAAATTATTCAATCTTTTTTGTGTAATTGTTGACTGCAAAAACGTTTTCAGTCGTGTAAGTGCTGAAAACGACCGCTCAGAAGTACGAGAAGTAACAGGTATAGTTAAAATCATCCGAACAAACTTCAAAAAATGGTTCAAATGGCTCTGAGCACTATGGGACTTAACATCTGAGGTCATCAGTACCCTAGAACTTAGAACTACGTAAACCTAACAAACATAAGGACATCACACACATCCGTGCTCGAGGCAGGATTCGAACCTGCGAATGAAGCAGTCGCGCGGTTCCAGACTGAAGCGCCTAGAACAAACTTCACAAATTCTGCGAGAAAATATGGAAACTTGTGGTAAGAGCCTATGGAACCGAACTGCTGAGGTCATCTATCCCTAAACTTACACACTACTTAATCTAACTTAAACTAACTTAGACTAAGGACAACACACACACCCATGCCCGAGAGAGGACTCGAATCTCCGATGGGAGAAGCCACGCAGACCGTGAAAAGGCGCCTTTAAGACCTCGCGGCTACACCGCGTGGCAATTCTGTGAGCATTTCAAGCAGGGCACTACTGTTTTCTCTACTTAAAATACTTGTTATGTCTGACAGGTTGACCACATCCTCTTTCTGCTTTCTGCATACATGCAGAAACATGCCCCTATGCATTCTTAGCTTGTCTTTATCAAAGTGTGCCCCATAGAACTGCAGGATTCGATCATCACCAATTTGACCGATACCAAAAGCTTCAAGTTGTGAAATAAGTTCTAGAACCTTTGAGTTAAATCCACGATTTATCTAATCCACAGCCACATCAATTATTTCAAAAAAATATTTGTCTGTACACTTCCTCTGGCGTTTGATATGTATGAGGATCACTACCTGTGTCGTAGAGTTTTGGCATCTTCCTCTTTCTAGGCAAAACTGACTCATCAATGTTAAGTTCCTCCGCTTTCCTAACAGTTTTGTTCCACAACTAAAAACGAAAAAAAAGAGAAAATGTGTGTGAAATCTTATGTGACTTAACTGCTAAGGTCATAAGTCCAAAAGCTTACACACTACTTAACCTAAATTATCCTAAGGACAAACACACACACATATGCCCGAGGGAGGACTCGAACCTCCTCCGGGACCAGCTGCACAGTCCATGACTGCAGCCCCTCGACCGCTCTGCTATTCCCGTGCGGCTTTGCAGACAAAGTTTCCACCAATGTTTTGAATTCTCGGTATGACAATGATTTCTTCTGAAAAGAAGACTAGCGTTGCTAAGTCTTGCCGAAAACTGAAATTAACATTTTCTGGGAAATAAGAAATATGAAATGTTGCAGGTATGAAAACTTTTCCACTAACTTCACATTTTTCTTCTTACAGCTCTTCCAATAATTTCAAGAGAACATCATAATTACTTTCCAACAATTTTAATGACTGCACCCCGACACACCACCTCGTAGTGCAGAATGGTCACAAAGTCAGTCTGTGAACGTTTTTTACAACATATTCGTTGTCTTCTGGTGCCGGCCGGAGTGGCCGTGAGGTCCGAGGCGCTACAGTCTGGAGCCGAGCACCGCTGCGGTCGCAGTTTCGAATCCTGCCTCGGGCATGGATGTGTGTGATGTCCTTAGGTTAGTTAGGTTTAATTAGTTCTAAGTTCTAGGCGACTGACGACCTCAGAAGTTATGTCGCATAGTGCTCAGAGCCATTTGAACCATTTGTCTTCTGGTAACAACTGAAACACCGCTAGCCTCTCTGGCGAATGTCTTACAAATGAGATTACGTCACGACTAATCACCAGAAAGTCTCGCACATACCTAATACATATTGTACTACCAAATTTAAATTATGCACCGAACAATGAAGAAATATAGCTCCTGGCTCCAACAGGGTAATCCTACTATGTCACGCTGTAAAATGTCCACTGACAATGCTCGCACCGTCATAACATTGACCATGACAGTATTTTATGTCGAGCGATAAACGTCTTATGACATTCTGGATGATTTCAAACAATGTCCTAGAAATTGTTGGAGTTACTTCATAGAAGCCCATAAAAACTTCTTCTACTTGTAAATTTTTATCGGCATATCTGAAACATACGGAAGTAGTACGGAGATGGCTGCACCACCCCAATTTCAATGGCAAATTGATATGCAAATTAATTAAATTGATCAATTAAGTCCCCCCATGCCCGAGCACACCCCTACCCCGACCACGCACACCCCTACCTCAATATGACATCATGTGTTTTTCTCAGCCTCCATGTGGGCCCCAACCGCCTCCACTATCCAAAATCCCCCTCCCCCTCTCCACCACACCACACCCTATTAGTGGGAATTTCAAATTTTGGGGTGAATTTCGAATTTTTGTGGGAATTTCTTTGTCCCACTGCAACCCCCACCCAGGAATTAGTGGGAAATTAAATATGGCAGTGCCTTTCTGGGACTCGAACCTTGGCCCTCCTGGACAGAAAACCCAAGTGCCCCCCCCTCTCCCCCTAACGCAATTATACCACCAGAGGCACTTGGAACTGACAGGAAATTAATAATGGCGGAGCCCTTTCTGGGACTCAAACTCTGCTTCTACTGGATGGAAAGCCCATGTGCACCCCCAAAACATGGAAACTGTCCACATGCAGGAAAGGAGGGTTAGGTTAGTGTACTTTATTTATTTTGATTGGGAAAATGAAGGGAAGATAGGTCCTAATTACGTAATTAATCATAAAGTTCGGGCCTAATTACACAACTATATGCGTAGCAATACACAAGGACGGTCTAAAATCGGAATACAGTTCAAAAATTGACAATGCCATACAACTGGTGTGGGTCAACATTTGTGGGTCAACAATTGTAAAACTCTAATTCCTCTCTCTCAAACCCCACCCTATGGGGGGAGAGGGAGAGTTTCAGTAAATAAGTATTTTTTATTTATCCGTAACCATTTTCCACGCAAAAATGTGAACATGGATTTTCTTGAATTACAGCGTCAGCTACCAAGAATCAGAACAAATGTTTAAGACAAAATGTACATAGTTTTTTATGTAGAATCTGATTCTGCAATAAAAAATGGAGGTTTCCATTTGAAATTTAAAATTGCCTCCCGCGCCACCCCTAGGGCGCTGGGGTGGCGGGCTAATTTTAGCACCAGCAGATGTCCCCATCGAAAATAATCGACTTAGGATTTTACACATTTTTTCGTGTGAAGCTTATTTTTCGAGTTATTCTGGTTTGTCAACTTAAAATTTACACCATGTATAACACTGTGAGATTATACAATATGCTAGTTTAGTATAAGAATTTCTTATTTGTACAATGTTTCCATTTTTGATGGGTTAGAGAAAGATGGTGTTACCTTGAATTTGAGATTTCTCTGAACGTTTAACTATATGGAAACTAATCCTGTCCCTGCAAACCATAAATACTTTTTTTCTACTGTCATTTAAAAACCTCAAGTTTCAGTACTCTTGGGGAACAAATGTAAAATAGATGACCTGATGGTCAGTGAAGAGAGAACAAGAAGAGGTTAAAACCTGACGCCATACTTTTTACTGGATTTCAAACAACTTGACCCAGTTGTCACAACCCAGGAAGTTGGTGACTGGTGAAGGTGATGGTGTATCTCATGGCAATGAAATGAAAAACCAAGGAGTTATGCAAATGTATTATTGATTTATCTTACATCTTTAACATGTTCTACTTTGGATTTGTAAAATAGATGACCTGATGGTCAGTGAAGAGAGAACAAGAAGAGGTTAAAACCTGACGCCATACTTTTTACTGGATTTCAAACAACTTGACCCAGTTGTCACAACCCAGGAAGTTGGTGACTGGTGAAGGTGATGGTGTATCTCATGGCAATGAAATGAAAAACCAAGGAGTTATGCAAATGTATTATTGATTTATCTTACATCTTTAACATGTTCTACTTTGAATTGTAATATACACTTCTGAAGTAAAAATAAGTCGCTACTTTGCAACCTTATTGTAGGCTATCATAATATATATTTATTAATTAGTACTTTTCTTGTTATCATTTCCTTTTATTATTTGTGTATATCATTTTATCTTGTGTAAAAGAAAAACATATTTTCAACCTGCATTTCTGGGGTCATGATAAAACTGTGTAAACTGGTGAACATCAGAGTAATGAAGGTGGTGGGGAGGGGTGTGGGGGAGAATTTGTAAATACTAAACTTTCCTTAGAATGTATCTCAGTCTGAATGTAAAACATAAATATAATCCATTTGTCAAACTCAGAAAATTTTAATTATTGATCAGGTCAGATCAGATTAAACAAGCTAATTCCATTAAATATTATATGTGCCTTACAGTTAATATATATTTTTAATTTTTTTGAAGTATAGATGCACTGCCATGCGGCATGTAAAATTTGTGCTTATTTTGTGTAAAAAATCTAGCAAACTTTACCATTTATATGCACCTAGTTACGGTAACTACTGCAGTTCACAACCAGTTTAAACGCCTTTACTGTCATGAACAAATTTTCCTTTACCTGAGTCATACCTGTCTACTGCACTAATACTAAGTTGAACATCAAGAGCTCAGATGGAAAACCACTTCTAAGCAAAGAAGGGGAAGCAGAAAGGCAGAAGGAGTACATAGAGGGACTAAACAAGGGTGATGTACTTGAGGGTGATATCATGGAAATGGAAGAGGATGTAGATGAAGATGAAATGGGAGATATGATACTGAGTGAAGAATTTGACAGAGCACTGAAAGACCTAAGTCAGAACAAGGCCCCCGGAGTTGACAACATTTCATTAGAACTACTGATATCCTTGAGAAAGCCAACCATGAGAAAACTCTACCATCGGGTGAGCAAGATGTACGAGACAGGTGAAATAACCTCAAACTTCAAGAAGAATACAATAATTCCAATCCCAAATGAAGCAGGCATTGACAGGTGTGAAAATTGCCAAACTATTGGTTTATTAAGTCATGGCTGGAAAATACTAACATGAATTCTTTACAGACAAATGGAAAAACTAGCAAAAGCTGACCTAGGGGAAGATCAGTTTGGATTCCATAGTAATGCTGGAACACGTGAGGCAGTGCTGACCCTACAACATATCTTAGAAGAGGAGGAGGAGATTAGTGTTTAATGTCCCATCGACAACGAGGTCACTAGAGACGGAGCGCAAGCTCGGGTAAGGGAAGGATGGGGAAGGAAATCGGCCGTGCCCTTTCAAAGGAACCATCCCGGCATTTGCCTGAAGCGATTTAGGGAAATCACGGAAAACCTAAATCAGGATGGCCGGAGATGGGATTGAACCGTCGTCCTCCCGAATCCGAGTCCTGTGTGTATCTTAGAAGATAGATTAAGGAAAGGCAAACATATGTTTTCATCATTTGTAGACTTAGAGAAAGCTTTTTACAATGTTGACTGAAATACTCTCTTTCAAATTGTGGCAGGGGTCAAATACGGGTAGCGAAAGGCTATTTACGATTTGTACAGAGACGAGATGGCAGTTATAAGAGTCAAGGAGCATGAAAGGGAAACAGTGGTTGGGAATGGAGTGAGACAGGACTGCAGCCTATCCCCGATGTTATTCAAAATGAACACTGAGAAAGCAGTAAGGGAAACAAAAGAAAAATTTGGAGTAGGAGTTAAAATCCATGGAGGAGAAACAGAAACTTTGAGGTTTGCTGATGTCATTGTAATTCTATCAGATACAGCAAAGGACCTGGAAGAGCAGTTGAATGGAATGAACAGTGTCTTGAAAGGAGGATATAAGATGCACATTAACAACAGCAAACCGAGTATAATGGAATGTAGTTGAATTAAATGAAGTGGTGCTGAGGGAATTAGATTAGGAAATGAGACACTTAAAGTAGTAGATGTGTTTTGCTATACATAGAGCAAATTAACTGATGATGGTCGAAGTAGAGAGGATATAAAATGTAGACCGGCAATATCAAGGAAAGCGTTTCTGGAGAAGAGAAATTCGTTAACATCGAGTATAGATTTAAGTGTCAGTAAGTCTTTTCTAAAGTATTTGTATGGAGTGTAGCCACATATTGAAGTCAAACGTTGACAATAAATAGTTTAGACAAGAAGAGAATAGAAGCTTTTGAAATGGGGTGCTACAGAAGAATGCTGAAGACTAGATGGGCAGATCATATACCTAATGAGGATGTACTGAATAGAACTGGAGAGAAGAGAAATTTGTGACACAACTTGACTATAAGAAGGGATTGGTTGGTAGGACATGTTCTCAGGCATCAAGGGATCACCAATTTAGTATTGGAGGGAAGCATACAGGGTAAAAATTATAAATGGAGACCAATGGATGAAAACACTAAGCAGATTCAGAAGGATGCAGGTTGCAGGAGCTACTCAAAGATGAAGAAGCTTGCACAGGATAGAGTATCACAGAGCACTGCATCAAACCAGTCTCTGGACTGGAGACCACAACAACAACCACAACAACAAATATCTATGAAACAATTGATAACTGATTCATTTTCGGCCTGTAGTCCAATAGTGAAGAGAAGTTTTGGAGGAAGGAATGCATATCAATTTTTGTAATTTTTTATTTATTATTTGTACCCTGTTAGGTAAATATAATTCTACACTAACAGCATGAATAATGTTAAAAATGAAGAAACATGTTAATTAAGCTAGAAAGATTCTCGTTTAAACTTCACTTAAGTACGCTCTGTTGAACACACACAGATCAGTAATGTCTGCAATATTTCACTGTATTAAATATTTAAATAGATCAATAGGCTACTTTCAAGATGAAAAGAGAAATATGCATATGATTATATGGTCAAAAATTCCCAGTTTGTATTACTCATACCAAAACCTGGCTATATTATGCCCATATAATGCTACAAGATATTACCAATACAAACCAAATCTTGCTAAAAATTAGGGAATTCATGTCATAATTAAAATTTAAAAACATAGAGTAATTAATGTTATCATATACTTATGTTCCACAGGAAAACACAGTCAGATACATCATTATGTATGAAATTTTGTGTGTGTGTGTGGGTGGGGGTGGGGAGGGGGGTTGTCAGTCCAAAAGTACATGATAACACATCTGTGTCAAATGAAGTGTTCAGTGGCATACATATTCTGATGATGTTGCTTTGCAATTGCTAAATGTGTTTTAATTACAGGACTTTTAGGAATCATTATGATATTTTTCAAAAATCATTTGAAACTTCATTCATCATATTATATTCTTTTGCATTATATTGTGAATCCATTTCTTTCATTATCATATTGCATATGAAAATGTTAATAAGCCTATGAAATTGCATCTTGTTCTGTTGTAGAAAGTGGCAGACATTTGTGAGTAAAACGTTTCTTAGATATCAAAACTACATTAAAAATTATACCCAAAATCATTTAACTGGATTATTACCATAAAATTTATTTATACCTAGAATACTATTTGACTTATTGTACCATCAAGCCTTGCTCTCTTTTTTACTGCACGTTTTGTATGAGTTTTTAGAAATCTTTGGTGTGTATCAAGAGAGGACATATGTGGTGGTGGCTGTGATTTGTCGCTATGTATGATGGAGTGTGATTATTGTCTTGAGAACTGAATTCTGTCCAATACATGTGAAATCAAAATGTAAATTTTGGCAGATTTATATTTTTGTGAAAGAATACAAATATTTCAAGCTGAAAGGCAGACTGTATTTCCAAAGTGACCAGTTCCACTCAGACAGTTATATGATAATGATGAGAGTTACTATAACTATTTATTTTCTTACAACTAAGTATCTTCACACAAACACATCAAACCAGGGCCTCTCACTTTCATCTTCTAGCAGATTAATAGACAATGAGGTGAGCCACCAATTATAAAAGAAAATAGAGATGAGGATCTACATTGTCTGAAATTTTATACAACAAGAATTTTAAACAGAGGCTGCAGTGACATTTTGCATAAGTTGCTACTGACAGGAAAATGATTGAAACTTTGAACTTTATGAATTTTATCATCTTAATGTTTATCAAATGAAGTGGATGGGCTGTTTAGACCTACCAGTACCATATCCAAGTCCAATGCTGATCCTTTGAAGTAACAGACAGTTCTGAACATATAAAGAAAAGTATGTTTGGTTGAAACACAGCATTTCCAAACAAAACTGTCTGTACCACCATAAGATGAAGTGATTATACAGCCTAAGAAAGATGAAACTGCACAAGTATAATGGTTAGTGTTTCCAGTAACATGAAGGTGATTCAGTGATACCAATGGTCAATTTTATGCCGCCACCCCTAGACATCAGAGACAAACAGTTAAGCAGGGTTTCTTTTACTGCACAGTGAGTATCCAGTTCAGGTAACACTATGCTTTTGGAGTAGTTTTAAGTCACAGCCTCTGTCACCAGTGAACATGTGCCATAAGCTGCAGACTACATGGTACTGTTGTCTTTCAATAAGCCAGCCATGCAAAGCCATGCTATCGCTTCTCTTTCTCTTCTCCATCTTGCCTGCTATAATTAATAGCAATTTTCATATGAGGAACCAGTTGATAAGCATTAGAGCTTATGTGTGTAGGCTCATTTATTTTTTAGGTCTTTGGCTTTTGATTGTACTTGGCAGTTTCCATTATTACATCTTCTTATGGAATTTTGTTGTTGTGCTGAATTTTTCTTGTACAAGCTGGAACTTTGAATTGCTTATTTTAGAAACTGTATCAAGTTTACCCTGCCATCTATGTTTTCCTGCAGTGCTACATTTTACAGTTCCAGTTTGTTGGTTGTTTTCGCTTTTTATTTTTCAGTGGACCATTATATCTCAAATTTGCATTTATTCTTTGTAAATTATACATATATGTCATGTGATGAGGGCCTCCCGGTGGGTAAACCGCTCGCCTCGTGCAAGTCTTTCGAAGATAATATTGCCCTGGTCTGCAGACGAGCCAAATTTGTCTCTTGTTTGAGGCACTTATATCCATTCCTTTCTTCCAGAGAATTGTTATTAAGAGTTAAATATTTTTCAGATCTATTTTTCATTCTTAGGTATGTTGAGTTGCTTATCCTCTGCACTTCTTTACAATATTCTCTTTCTCTGGGACCAGTGACATTAATATGCACTCTTTCCTTACCTGTTTGTTTTACACACCAACTGAAGTCACAACTACAATACTCTAATGCATGTTGACCTTTTGTATAAAAATTTTTATCACTTGGGCTCTTCTCTGTCATGTGTCAGTGCAAAAAACAAATTCCATAAATGGTGGTTAACATTTCCTGAGTTTGAGGTAGCTGTGATTACACACAGAAACTTGCTAGGACACCATTAACTCTGAATGTGCATACATGTTGTTGTATTGTTCCTGATGTTTACATTTCAAATTGATTTTAAGTCTGTACTGTCAGTCAGAGCTATACCAACATACACATCTTAAAACCTATACATTTGCACCATATTTCTGTTATTGATGATTCAAATTATTACAGGGTTTGTACTAACAGTTTGAACTAACCCTTCCTAAAAACATTGTTTACTGTGCTTGCCCCAGTGAATTGAGCCTTCCTGTAATTTGTCATTGCACTAAATTGCCAATTCTCTGCCTTACTCCAGTTGTCAAATACTTCTGTACAAAGTTAAATCAGAAAATGTATTGCATTCTGTAAAAGTCAAGATCTTTTTAGTCTTCTGTCTTATAGAAGTTAAGATCTTTTAATTCGCGCAATAAATTTCTGTTGACCTGTCCTCTGCAGCTGTCTTATCTTTATCAGTGTGTGAGTTTCTGTGAAATGACATTGTCTTACTCTCCTTTAAAAATATTTAGCACTATGCAGCTAGTACATACTATCAGCTGTATGTTAAAAACATCTGCTTTCTTCAAGGTGATGCATTGCCAGTGCTGGAAAACTGTGTTAGTCCCCCCCCCCCCTCTCCTCCTGCATACTTTCCCCTTTCCCTATATGTGCTTCTAGGCCACACCCATCTCCTCTCTTTCACCTCACATGGGACTTGCTTTATGCCATGAAGAATAGCCCCCCCCACCCTTTACCAGTCTACTAGAGATTGTCATTATGTTTTTGTTTCTCTCTTCTTCCCTGCCTCCTTAAGGAGGAAAAAAGCAAGTTTGTAACTGATCCTCACTTTCAATGGATAACCCAACAAATGTTGTTTTTGGTTTTGTCCTTCAATTTTTTTAGTTATAGGTGTCATTCACAGATGGCATATTATCCCCCCAGCGGGCGCACCTACCTTTGTCACACAAGCAGGAGCACATTGTAAAATTTACAATATGGTCATTTGTCAGTAAAAACAAACTTGTCTTAAACAAACTATTGTATTTATTGAAGAAAGCAGTTCATATCCACTATCTTCAACATCTATAACAAAAGGTTCTGCTCCAATTTAGCCAGTTTCTATGATATATTTTGAGTTTCATAACACCTTTCACAGACAATTTGGTTGTGAATTGATTCTGGCAATGTTCAGAAAAATGAAAATGTAGCAACGGTCATCTCCTTGTAATTCTTCACAATGGGATCAGGCACACATTTTAGCTACAACTTCAATTCCATCTTTTGTCATGTTGTACTCAATTATAATTCTTCATCCACTGTTGCCATGTCATGCACAGCAGACAAAAGTATGATAGCACAATTTTTACAAAGAAAATATGAAACTAAGGTCTTAACCTACTAAATCCAAACATTGCACTTTCAATTTTTTTGTTTCGTTGGAAGAATTTCACATCTGTTCTTTGTCATTGTAGCAGTGCAAGTGATAGGCTTCTGCAGCAAATATTCAGAAAAGAGGTAGGTTGTGTACTAGTTGTGAATTGTAAGGTCACTGTTAGAATTTTCTATAGTCACCACATACCTTTTCATTATGTCCTCAGGAGCATTAGATAGCCAATCTTGTCCAAGCAGCATACAGCTTAGAAAAAGTAGAAACCCACTGTAACTCATTGTAGTCCTAAGCAGTAGCAATCCTGTTCCAGCTGCTGCCCAGAGTTCCAGTGCATTAGCATGATGGCTTTTTTTCCTTCTTCTTCTTCATCTTCCTCATCAATAAAGTCAAGGTCAATTACTTCCAAAAAAGCACTAACTTCATCAGTTATCCCCAGTACCTTTCTCTTTGGATCTGGTGGAATTTGTACAATATTTTTTCTCTTGGTTTTGATGTTTTAGTGCATTCACTTTCACACCAACATGAACCTTTGTCCTTTCAATAAATAACACTCATTCATCTGCTGTCTCTTCGGGATCATCACCATTGTCACCTTCAAGTTCAGATTCACTACCATGGTCCTATTTTGTGTTTTCATCACTCAAATCTACTTTACTTTCCTCCAAGTCTGAAAAAGTCTTGATAGATTTTATTATCTCCTTCTTTGAGCGGTTTGGGAATTCCTTTGACTGATACACCCTTTGAATTGGAACAAAACATCAAAGAAATGAAATGAATAAATATATTCAGATGTCAGTGTAATGAAAGTAACATTTAATGTGCATATATAAAAACTAACAAAACAAAAATGAGCAGGTATAGTTTATTTTTAGTTCACTTTCCTCAGCAACAAAGCCTGCAACTGTCACACCAGCAGGTGTGCGTTGTACTTTTTACAACATTCGACACATCATTGCTTGCAATTCAGAAAACAAACTGAGAAAGCTAACCAAATGAACTGAAGACACTTTCACATTGTCGAGAGAACATCAGCAATGGAATACATGGCAGCAGCAATGGCACAATAGCTCAAGATTAAGGCATTGATTAGGCATAAAAACTGCTACTGTTGTACTTTTTACAACAGCACGCCTGCTCGACGGTTAATAATAATTATTATAACACACTTATAGTACACTGAGTGTTGAGTGATACTACTGGGAAACATATTAAGTCTGTGTATCATTGTAAGCACTAGATCTTGAGCAAATATAGAGTGCATTATGGTGTGATATTAACTCCTGGTCTATTTTTACATTTTACCTCTTTAGATTAATGGAAATTAGTAATGTAAGTATGCTTACCACCATTTGGTCACATTCCAATCTCATTAATTTTCATCTGTCTCAGGATTATGTTGTTAATTTCTTGTATCTTCTGACAGTATTTAACAGTTACTACCAGTGTAGCTGTTCTTCCAAACAGCATCCCATATGAGCAAACCAGTTGTGTCTTTACCTGTAGTTACCTGTGCTTCAGGTGCTTGGGCTGTGCACAGCACTGCTTAAAAAGAATAGCTCAATGTAGTCACAGGATTGAGATGTGCACATCTGCTTTCATGCCCTGCAGCTAATTCACTGCAAATAATAATCTGCAGCTCTGATCCTGCAGTCAAATAATCTGTACATTGGTTAGAATTGTGAGTTAACAAAATACACACAAAAATACAAAATAAAAGTTAAATGAGTACTTCAATAACCAAGGTTCTATTCTAACACCTGCAATTGATGTTGATGACAGTGAAAGGACATCTCAAATAAATGGGAAGTAGCCCTTTGATATTCTGTTATAATACAGACAGAAAATACAGTTACCAAATGCCGTTAAGTTACATTGATAGTGTTACAAGAATGGAAGCAAAATCCCCAAACTAAGTAGTCATCAGAATTATGTAGAAACTAAGTCCACTTCATAATCACAGTACACGAAATATTTACCAGCTCAAAAAACTTCAGAGTTCAACATGTGCTATGAACAATAGTAACTCATACCCTGAATGAGATTTTCACTCTGCAGCGGAGTGTGTGCTGATGTGAAACTTCCTGGCAGATTAAAACTGTGTGCTGGGCCGAGACTCGAACTCGGGATCTTTGCCTTTCATGGGCACTTACTCATACCCTGTCTAACCTCAGTTCTGTAGTACTAGCAGAAAAAGTTAGAGTCTTACTCTGGAGCACATTCAGACCTCTTGAAATATAAAATCCTTTGAGAAATTAAAGTATAGCAGTGGTCATTTACCATCCAGAGTCTATTACCAACATGATCGAATATCACACATACCTCATGCAGGTGTGTCTTCCACCAGATCTCCGCGTACAGCGTCCTCAAAAGTTAGACTCATAGTGATCATTCACTGCACAGAATCTATCACCCAATCAATCAAATATCACCTGATACCACAGGCAGGTCTGTCTCTTTCTGGAACAAACATCCAAGTGTCCAGAATCACTCCTCTGAGCTCTTCATTTGAAAAGCCCCAGTCGTCACATGACTTCCATAGTGTTCCACTACTGTCTGCCTTTCCATTGGCTGAATGCCATCCCCACCAAAAATACATCATCCTTAAGTTCTGAAGACATGATATGACCACCTTACAACAAAACTAATATATTATAATAATATAGAAATAAAGAAATTTTATAAATATTTGGTCCCACTCAGAGTATTCAAAACAATTACAAACAAGGGTTTGTTCATAAATTAATAAGCTAGTATTCTTGCCCAACTGCACTCACATTAAATGACAATAAATTATCCTTAAATAATGTTTAAACAATTATTTATGCCCTCTTGACAAAAGTGTATTTTGGTTCTCTTTTCAACTGTGGTGTTCGCTAACACATGTGATTGACCACTTTTAAATTAGCACCAGTTTTTAATATCACTTGCAATCAACATTTAAATAAAGTTACTGGCAAAATAGTAACTGGTCATTAAACAACTACACAAGTATGTCAAGATATGAGGTATTCGTATTGCATCCACATGCTGTGTAACTATCGAGAACAAGAAGTTCTGACAAACATTTGTGCAATAAAAAAGAAATATGAGACATCATAAGTCAGCAAATAAAATAGATATGGATGAGTGGCTTTCTGGGATGATAGCTACTGTGCAATGCTATCATCTGAGATATTGTTTGCTGAAATCACAAGAAGCATTTACAAGTTGTTAACTCAGAGGTTCACTGTGAAAATGTCTAGTTACTGTGAAATATTCAGTTCTGTAGTTTTAAAGATATTGAGAATATTTTTGTGTCATTGGATGCATCTGATTTTCCTGAGATTGCAAATATATTCAGATTTGCTTTAATACTTGACTGTAAATTATTATGCATTCTCTAAGAGCTGTAAGAAGCCATCTTTCACCTTGTTTGACACTCCACCATTTCTGTTGTATTTCCTTCACAAAGGCCATGTGAGCAACAGCCACCCAAATTCCCAGGTTTGGGAGTCACCCATTTTTGACAATGCTGCTCATCTTTCTACTTGGACTCACCTGTACCACTGAACTGGTCCAACCTGCCATACCACACCCTGAGCCCATGGTCCACTAGCATTCAACCTTACAACAACTTAATCTTAACTCGTACCAATATTGGGTGGCTGAATCACACACTTAATTACACATAATGTTACTGCCTGTTACTTTTAAATGTCAGAAAGCATCCTATGGAAAACTTTGCATTTAGTATGTTAGATGTGAATCAAGAGTCTCAGTTGAAGGTACTGTATGAAAAGTGGTATTCAAGAAATCTCTCATCCACATGTGCTGAACTAGGACTATTACTAATTATCATATAATTTGTAAGTGCAATACTTGGCTTAAGTTTTGCAACTGGCTTAGTGCCACTCAGCTACCCTTATTTTAATCCAATTCCAGATACCATACATGGTGACATGGACCATTCACAACACAATTTTGTATGTGTGTTTCCATGAGACAATGATTAGTGTATTTGCTTTGATTTGTTTGTTGCATGAAATTTTTAGTTTTAAGGAGTACTAACTTGCTATATTCTTGCATGTGTTTAGTTTGTCTTCCCCAGTTCACCAACACCTTCCAGCATGGTGAATAACCAACTTCCAGCCAGACCTGTTATTCCAACACCTTCTTGATACACCTTTCTGGCATATAATAGGCATGGCACAGAAAGATGCCCTGAGATTTGCACTAATATTCTCTGGCTAGTTATTGCTACCATTTTTCAAGTTGAAATTACTGGATAACTTTGATATACACTCCTGGAAATTGAAATAAGAACACCGTGAATTCATTGTCCCAGGAAGGGGAAACTTTATTGACACATTCCTGGGGTCAGATACAGCACATGATCACACTGACAGAACCACAGGCACATAGACACAGGCAACAGAGCATGCTCAATGTCGGCACTAGTACAGTGTATATCCACCTTTCGCAGCAATGCAGGCTGCTATTCTCCCATGGAGACGATCGTAGAGATGCTGGATGTAGTCCTGTGGAACGGCTTGCCATGCCATTTCCACCTGGCGCCTCAGTTGGACCAGCGTTCGTGCTGGACATGCAGACCGCGTGAGACGATGCTTCATCCAGTCCCAAACATGCTCAATGGGGGACAGATCCGGAGATCTTGCTGGCCAGGGTAGTTGACTTACACCTTCTAGGGCACGTTGGGTGGCACGGGATACATGCGGACGTGCATTGTCCTGTTGAAACAGCAAGTTCCCTTGCCGGTCTAGGAATGGTAGAACGATGGGTTCGATGACAGTTTGGATGTACCGTGCACTATTCAGTGTCCCCTCGACGATCACCAGTGGTGTACGGCCAGTGTAGGAGATCGCTCCCCACACCATGATGCCGGGTGTTGGCCCTGTGTGCCTCGGTCGTATGCAGTCCTGATTGTGGCACTCACCTGCACGGCGCCAAACACGCATACGACCATCATTGGCACCAAGGCAGAAGTGACTCTCATCGCTGAAGACGACACGTCTCCATTCGTCCCTCCATTCACGCCTGTCGCGACACCACTGGAGGCGGGCTGCACGATGTTGGGGTGTGAGCGGAAGACGGCCTAACGGTGCGCGGGACCATAGCCCAGCTTCATGGAGACGGTTGCGAATGGTCCTCGCCGATACCCCAGGAGCAACAGTGTCCCTAATTTGCTGGGAAGTGGCGGTGCGGTCCCCTACGGCACTGCGTAGGATCCTACGGTCTTGGCGTGCATCCGTGTGTCGCTGCGGTCTGGTCCCAGGTCAACGGGCACGTGCACCTTCTGCCGACCACTGGCAACAACATCGTTGTACTGTGGAGACCTCATGCCCCACGTGTTGAGCAATTCGGCGGTACGTCCACCCGGCCTCCCGCATGCCCACTATACGCCCTCGCTCAAAGTCCGTCAACTGCACATACGGTTCACGTCCACGCTGTCGCGGCATGCTACCAGTGTTAAAGACTGCGATGGAGCTCCGTATGCCACGGCAAACTGGCTGACACTGACGGTGGCGGTGCACAAATGCTGCGCAGCTAGCGCCATTCAACGGCCAACACCACGGTTCCTGGTGTGTCCGCTGTTCATTGCTTGTACAGCCCTCTCGCAGTGTCCGGAGCAAGTATGGTGGGTCTGACACACCGGTGTCAATGTGTTCTTTTTTCCATTTCCAGGAGTGTAGATGAAAGATTTCATCATATGTCTCTTATTGTGTATTTCTAAATATTTCAGTATCCCATGTTTTGAAGGACTGTAAACCAATGAGGTAATATGTCTTAAAATGAGCAGGTAGAATTCTAATACTATAAATTCATTGTTTTTGTTGTATAGCCTTTGTTGTCTCCTAATTTTATCCATAATTGCAATGTTTCATCAGCATACTGTCTTTTGCCTCAATCTTCTACATTGTCACATGAGTTTTATCTTGAACCCTTGTACCAGCTCCAATAACCAACAAACCTTTTTATCATTTGTACAATTATGACAGGCATTATTGTTTCCATCCCTCAATATGTAAACACGTGTGTATGTGATATATGTAGATTAATGGAAACAATCTAGAGCCTAAATGTTTCAATGATTGGTTTTATAATTTATGAACTGTATATACAACCTTTCAGTAACATGGTTCCATAATCTACTAAGGCAGTGAGATCATCATTATCCATTCTGCTGATATGGTTGAGCGGACTCCATCACTAACCAGTTATATTTCTCATCGACCACAATCTATTTTGTGCCCTCTGCAGTGCTACTGAGGCTATCCTCTATCACTTCTTTTTCTAAGGAAGGGTAATTTATGCTCAATCCTTCTGGTAGTACCTGTTCTGCTGTTTCATCATTCCATCCACAATTTTCAACTATCATTCTTCCCTTGTTGCAGTGTCTGACCAGTACCCCTCACTTGTAATTTTGCTATTGAAGAAAAGTTGAACATACCATTCTGAATTGTGTTTACCATGGCATCTTCTGCTTTGCAGCCTTTTATAATTTTAAAACTGGAACTACCCCTTCATAATGTAGGATATACTTATTTTTCATAAGCTGTTATTTTATTGTTGCTGTACTTAACCAGTAACTGAAGATACATGGCCCTGGCACTCCCTATTATAAGTCAGTTCCATTTATCACATAACGATTTTTTTCACATACGATTGTGTAAGAGTATAAATTCTTGCCAATCTAAGCAAATAGTTCACCTGTTTCTCTTATTCCAGAATGGAATGTTCTACATTCTTTATTGAAACTGTGAATTAATGTTAGACAGAGAGCACAAATGACTACATCTTTCTAGGAATGGCTGTAAACCACTGAAACATCAGCAATGATTTTTAGCCAGTATCCACTCCTCTGTTCCACCAAGTTTAGCATTATAACAGTAAATTACTAAGGGGATATTGTGACCTAACAGAATCATCTAATTTTCATGAAACCTTCTGGTATGACTTTTGCTTTACCAATTCTAATACAGGTGCAGCAGAAGATTAAATGAATTTTATAGTCAACATTATTTTACAATTCTAATAATCATGATTTAAATTTTTAAATAACCTATGGGAATGCAGCTGGGTGACTTTGTTGCAACTGTCAATATTTTGACACGAGAACACCCTGCCATTTTCAAGATAAAGCTGCAGCAATTAAGCACTGTGCAAGTGAATTTAAAACCTCAGTTTCCCCAGAAACTTCATAACAATGGAGGATTCCACGCAGACTTCAAACAAAAACCACTATCTCTTACTTGATAATTTAACTTTAATAGCTTTCTTAATAACACTACCCCAATAGCTGAAAGTGTATGCCAGAATTCCATGTTGTTACAGTCCATAAGCTGACTGGTGTCAAGACAATTTTCTGCAATGGTGGATTTGCTTGGCTGTTATAAGCATGTGTGCTGCTTATGCTCAGTACACTGGTTCTCCACACTACTGATAGTCTGATCAATATATGACACACCACAACTGCAAGGAATACAGTAGACATCCACCTTACACAAACCAACATCATTCTTTATAGGACCTAAAAGGATCCTGATCTTAGACGGTCATCGAAAAATACATTTCACATCATATTTCCACAAAATACGACCAATCCCATTTGAAAAGCTCCCTGTATACAACAGAGACAGTGCAGTTTCATTAACTTAACACAACTATGCCAATAAAATGTACCTACAGGTAGATATAAATTATGAGGTCATCAGACAATTTTAGTGCAGCTTATTTCAGTGGGCAACTATGCAAACAGTCTCACTGCTACATACAGATGATATCAAAGAAGAGGTAATTAAAGTAATGGTGTTTCTGTGTGTAAGAGATGCAACATAAAACCTACAAGTTACAAAATATACCCAGAAACATTAAAAAATAAATAAATAAATGAAAACCAAATGCACAGAGCAAACAGAAAAATCTGAAATATACCTAGATGCTTTACGAGTTCTGACAACATTTCATACATCACACAAGTAGTCATATGATACAACCAAATGCAGTCACAGATGGTGCAAGTTGCTTTCACATATCAGTCCTCCAACAAGGCTACCCCTGCACCTACACCCTTACATACCAGTGCTAACACTCCATTCAATACAAAACCCAGCAGAATGCGAGAAATACAAAAAGAGATAACCAATGAAATAGTCCTTCTACATAGGTCCTTGCATGATCAGAATACTCCCACATGCGACACTAAAATCCTAATGTTGGATGTGAAACATAGTCCACTTTTGAACACAAAGACTCAAAACCCAGCCATTGCACTGGATTATACATAAATAGAGACAAACCTACAACTCAGCAAATTAGAGTCTAGGGGAATGTTACAAACAGGAATTATCATGAGAGTCAGTCACCCAAAGTCAAATAACTCTGCTTTCCAAAGACCGAACAAATAACCTCAGTGACTTTTAAGGACTGAAAACCTACCTACTACTTCACAGGAAATGTGTGGTTTATTGAAAGAGCATGCACTGGAAAGCCCAAACCCTGAATTTAAATAAATTCTACAAGGATCAAGTAAGGGCACATGGCCATCTGCACTTCAGTCTTGTAAAACCTGGGAAAGAATTTTATGTTTATACTAATACATGCAGATACAGTGCTCCTCCAAAAGCCATATTCTCAGGATGGTTGTTGACATGTTTCATATCAGACATGATAAAAATAATAGGATATGGGAAATCTAAAGCAGTCCTCACTATAGCTAATCGAAAGTAACTCTGACAGAAATCTCACAGTTATACTAATAACATCTTGCTACTGTTGAGTTAAAACATGGTAAACAGGTATGGGTGATCGTATCTTTGTATGACCAACATTACAATGAAATCAGACTACATGCCAAGGTGATTCAGAACATAGCCTCATATGATGGGTTAAGAAACATGGTAATAATGGCAGATATTAATGACCACCTTGTGCTTCAACACTTTACATAAAGAGGGACAACCATCAACATATAACACGAAAGCAGGGTTTCATGATAATACAGATGTAACTATAACAAATAGCAAAGCTCTTGACCTAGCTGAAGCATGGAAACTGCTACCAAGTGTGACACTTAGTGATTACTATGCAGTTCACATAAACACCAGCTCACAGAGAGATATACAGAAACCAAAGATACATGAAAAACACCATAAGGCTATCTACATACAGATACAACTGAGAGGTAACTTCTGGTTGGTTGGATGATTAAAGGGATGAAACTACTAGGTCATCAGTCTCTTTCTCCTCAAACAGACAGGTCTACGGGACTGTAGATCAGAGAAAGCATACTGCACAAAACCTGTAGGAATAAAACCCCAAGTTCTACAAAAGGTCAATGAAGACGAGATAAGGGACAGAAAAAAGAAAGGCAGGCTAGGTGCCCCATCTACGGAGCAGCCAGAGGCACTCAAGAGCAGAGGGCACATACACCACCACCCCTGCCACCTACCAGAGGTATTCCACTCAGAACTCACCTAGGAAAAACTAGCAACACGGACAGGACAAAAGAAGCCCTGAGAGACAAAAGAAGAACAAGGCTAACAGACAACACAAGAAGGGGAAAGAAGAGTAAAAGAGCAGGTAGGATGAAGACCAGGCTAGACCACAATGCTCAGGCAGCCACAGCCTGGTCTGAGTATAGGAGGCCAAATATGGTTCTGTCAACACCTCAATGGGCTGGTTAGGTTAAATGGCCCTCTCTTGATGACAGTGGTAAAAGCCCCCTCAAGAATTAAATATAAAACTGGCCCCCCTCTTGAAGAGAGTAGTAAAAGCCTCCACATGAATTAAATCTAAAACTAAGTCAGACACTGAGACGTTATCTCCTGATACCAGGGGTAGGGAGTCAGAGAGATTAAGAGTCCACCACAGGGTGGCTAGATTGGGACACTTGAGCAAAATGTGAACCACCA
Organism: Schistocerca cancellata; assembly: GCF_023864275.1. NCBI lineage: Eukaryota > Metazoa > Arthropoda > Insecta > Orthoptera > Acrididae > Schistocerca > Schistocerca cancellata. The sequence goes on from NC_064629.1 coordinate 317,372,969, forward strand.
TCAAAGAGTAACCACAATGACAGTGGGGTGGGTCCTCTTGATGGAGGAGATGACCATGGTTCAGCCAGATATGGCCAATGCAGTGTTGGAAAAGAATGGTAGAGTCCTTGTGAGAGGCCTGCATGGAGTTGTTAGACTACGACTATCAGTGTCTATAAAAGAAAACCGTCAAAAATGTGTCAGTAGATGGCATCTCCTGATATAAGCAAGAGAGCAAGTGGAAAACATTGCAAGTAAAAACCAAAATATTGTTAACGAACTTTTTCTTTATCTCAGAACATATCAAAATGTAAATAACTTAATTACATATCACTGATGATGCTTTAACTCAATGAAACAAAACGTGGCTGGAGAAAAAAAGATGCATCCACAATGAAGGGGGCCCAAGCTAAACAAGTAAGCTGTTCACACGGCTAGTTCGAAAGCGTCTTGTCACAAGTCAAGCTTCACAGTGATGTAAGAGATACAGTATTCACAATCCTGAGGGTGATGCCAAACCATATGCCAGGCTCCCATAATCAAGATGGGATTGTATCACAGCTCTGTAGAGCTACTGAAAGGTAGTGCAATCTGAACCCCAGCTGATGTTCCTCAGGTAGTGTAGTATATTAAGGTGCAGCCACCACTTTTGCTTAAGCTGGCGGAGATGGGGAATCCACATCAACTGAGAATAAAAGATCATTCATAATAAGTGATAAGTTTCCCCCACATTGATTAGTTGGTCGTCATGTTAACGTTCTGGCTGTGGATGAGTGGTATGATGACAACAGAAGTGCATGTTGTGAGTCTTAGCAGCTGAAAACCGAAAGCCTTGGGTGAGGGCCTATTCCTGTGTCTTTTGTATGGAGCCTTGCAGTTGATGTTCAGTGACACCCACATTAGAGGAGCAATAGTAAAGGCAAAAGTCATCAGCATACAAGGAAGGTGATACAGAGGAGTCTACAGCTGCTGCTAGACCATTTATGGCTACTAGAAAGAGAGCAACATTCAGTACAGAGCCCTGTGGGGCCCCATTCTCTTGGATGTGGAGGGTACTATGGGAAGCACCAATTCCAACCCAGAATGCATGGTGCAACTGGAAGTTCTGGATAAAAATCAGGAGCAGGCCCTGGAGATCCCACTCATGTAAAGTAATAAGGATGTGGTGACACCATGTGATATCATAATCCTTTTGCGGACTGAAGAAGACAGTTATAAGGTGTTCATGTTGGGCAAAGCTGTTCGGATGGCAGACTCCAGGTAAACAGATTATCAATAGTGCAACAGCCTTGGTGAAAACCACCCTCAGATGGAGCCAGAAGACCCTGAGACTAAAGGAAACAACACAGCCGCTGGCTCAAAATGCTTTCAAGCATCTCTCAGTGCTACAAAATTTGATTTCATCTAATTCCAACTTAATACCCATACATCACCTAAAACTACTTCTGGTTGGGCACCACAGCCTCAGAAAACTGTAGAATGATATGATTTTTACCATGACTGTTGAAAATAATGTGGCTCATTAATATTACATAGAGCTCCATAAGAAAGATTCCTTGGTGACCAGAGAGAGTTAGATATTGAAACTCAAATGAACACAAAAATGGCCTTAAAAGATATTTTTGTTGTCTGATTTACACATAGAGGTATCTTCCCATGTGATAACCTGGAGACAGTAGTTATATTATATTCTGTAAAATTTCTTTCCAAGTTGTTTCAGAAGACTACTTTCTCAGGTTATTCAAGGATGTATAATGTAATTCCTTTTCCACAATGAGAGTTACAAAGATATAGGAATAATAGCAGCTATAACATTTTACAAGGTGCTCCCAGGTCCAAGTGTGAAAATATTTTATTTAGGTGCATTTTGCTACCACCTACTCGCAGGTACTCCATATCAGTGATCTCAGTAGTCATTAGACATCATGAGAGAGCAGAATGGCGCACTCCATGGAACTCACAGACTTTGAATGTGGTCAGGTTATTGGGTGTCACTTGTGTCATACATTAGTGTGTGAGATTTATACACTCCAAAACATCCCTAGGTCCCCTCTTTCCAATGTGATAGTAAAGTGGAAACGTGAAGAGACCCATACAGCACAAAAGTGTACAGCTCAACCTTGTCTGTTGACTGACAGAGACTATTGACAGTTGAAGAGGGTCGAAATGTGTAATAGGCAGACATCTATTCATACCATCTCACAGGAAATTCAAACTGCAGCAGGATCCACTGCAAGTACTATTGCAGTTAGGCGGGAGGTGAGGAAACTTGGGTTTCATAGTCAAGCGGCTGCTCATAAGCCACACGTTATGCCAGTAAATGCCAAACGATGCCTCACTTGGTGTAAGGTGCATAAACACTGGACAACTGAACAGTGGAAAAACGTTGTGTGGAGTAAGAAATCACAGTACACAATGTGGTGATCCAATGACAGGGTGTGGGTATGGCGAATGCCTGGTGAACGTCATCTGCCAACGTGTGTAGTGCCAACAGTAAAATTTGGAGATGGTGATATTATGGTGTGGTCGTGTTTTTCATGGACCCCTTGTTGTTTTGTGTGGCAATATCACAGCACAGGCCTACACTGGTGTTTTAAGCACCTTCTAGCTTCCCACTGTTGAAGAGCAATTCAGGGATGGTGACTGCATCTTTCAACATGATTGTGCACCTGTTCATACTGCACTGCCTGTGACAGAGTGGTTATACAACAATAACATCCCGGTACTGAACTGGCCTGCACAGAGTCCTGACCTGAATCCTATAGAACACCTTTGGGATGTTTTCTAATGCCAGCTGCCTGCGAGGCCCCACCAACCGACATCGATACCTGTCCACACTGCAGCACTCTGTGAAGAATGGGCTGCCATTCTCCAAGAAACCTTCCAGCAACTGATTGAAGGTATGGCTGTGAGAGTGGAGGCTGTCATCAAGGCTAAGGGTAGGACAACACCATACTGAACTCCAGCATTATTGATGGAGGGTGCCATGAACTTTTAAGTCATTTTCCACCACGTGTCTGGATACTTTTGATCACTTATTAGAGTACATATGGCTGGATGTTGATTTTAACAGAACTCCTGACTCCATTTTGTGCAAACTCAATAAGAATCCATACTGTACTCTTATTTTATTGGACTCAGAATGGGATCCAAAACATAGGCTAATAGCATTTAAGACAAAGAACAAAAGAGTCGCAGATAAATACATGCTGTAGATGTAAGAATTCATACCATAAATTTAAATATAAACCTCACATCAATATGCAGGGTGTATCAAAAAGAATCATCCAATTTTAAAAAATCATAACTATTATGTTATTTGAGATGTGTGTGTGAACAATGTACTGTTCAAAAGTGTTGAATCCTCATTACCAGTTTTTGTGTCATATTGTTGTCCCTGTAGAGCTGTAGCATGGGCAGCAAGGAGAGGATGTTAGTTTGTGGCCAGTAACCTTGATCTATAACACAAACTGCATGCTATTATTAATTGGGGATTTTTATTCATAACCAAAGAGCTACTTAACTTAAACTTCCATGTGATGTGGTACAAGCTCTCCTATATGGTCTACTTTAGCTGCACATCTGTTGAAGTACAAAGTCCTCTATGAACTGTATTATGTTCTCTATGTGCTGTCTGATTCTAAGCTAGAGGCTGTGACTGCAGCTCCATCTCAGTGACACGCTAGTACTCATATGACATACAGACTTGAACTAAATGAGCTAACCGTCCCTCCAGTCTGTGGTGACGGTCCTAAATACTGGCGGCTGAGAGGGTGCTGGCTGTGCATTTCCAGTGAGTCTATCATTGGCCTGTCGATCTTCTCGTAACCTCTATGCGGCATTGCATGCTGGTGTCAGCATACGCTAGCACAGAAAGAGCAAACTCTTGAGTTTTACATGGTTCCTGCCAGGTAGCATCAGCGTGTGCCCAGTTCAGTTCTAGTAAAAATGGTGTTGGTACAACAGAAAGCATTTTGTGTTCCATATTTTGCACAATAAGTGTCAGTAAAAACTGTGCAGTGTGAATTTTATGCTAGGTATGGTGTGGATCCTCCTACAACACAGCGCAGTAGACAATGCCATGAACAATTCCAGGAAACCAGTTGTTTGTGTAAAGGCAAATCGCCGAGTCACCCTTGATCGTCTGACACAGACATCTAATGCATCTGTCACAGTTACACAAGGAGTCCGCAGGACTCTATTTTCCAAGCAGCTCAACAGCTCAACATGCCCCTGATGTTCGTCTGGCATGTTTTGCATTGATGTTGACACATGTAACCATACAAAATTCAGCTACTGCAATCTCTTTGTGAAGGTGAAAAACAACAACGTGTGGAGTCCTGTAATTTCATTCTTGGCAAGATGGAAGATGAGTTTTCTTCCATGGTTAGAGTTTACTGACGAGGCAACATTCCATTTAAATGGAAAGGTGAACTGTCATAATGTGAGAATATGGGGTACAGAACAGTCACACAAAGTTGTACAACATGTGAGTGACTCTCCAAAATATCATGTGTTTTGTGCACTTTCACAGGAGTAGGTTTGTGGTCCATTTTTCTATACTGAGAACACTGTTGCAGGAAGCACATATCTTGATATGCTTCAGCACTTTCTTCTCCAACAGTTGTAGACTGTTTTGGATGACTTCATTTAGCAACAGTATGGGGCACCATCACACTGGTATCTGGAAGTGTGGGAATTCTTAAATCAAAGGATCACTGAACAGTGCACTGGTCACACTGGACCAAATGATTCAGCCTTACCTTACTGTCCTCCAAGGTCACCGCATCTGACTGTATGTGATTATTTCTTGTGGGAGTTTATAAAATACTCTGTTTGTGTACCTCCTTTACCAGAAACAATGAATCAGCTGAGTCACTGCATAACAGCAGCTGAGGAAGCTGTAACTCAAGAAAAGCTCGCAGCAGTGTGGGAACAATTTGAGTACTGCACTGACATATGCCATGTGTCTCAAGGGAGCATACTGAATACCTATGAAAAGGTATGAAAAAAAAAACTTTTTGAATTTCCTCTTCATCAAAAAACAAAATTCATTGTAGGTATGTGTTTATTAGTTTCAGAAATATAGCTGTTCCAAAACGGATGATTATTTTTGATACAGCCTGTTCCAGGGTCAGGGTAAAGTTCTGTATTTTGCTGTAAAGGCTTTAATTAATTGCTACCATAGATGATAATAGAAACTGGAAATGCCCATAAATGAAGAAGTAAATTAAAAAGTTATTTCATGAGGAGCTATTGGTTAAATCAATACCACCATTAGAATAAATTAAAATATTATTAGTTCTTAGGAGCTTCTGCAAAATGGTTCATGTCTTTTCCATTCAGTATGGAAATACAGAGTATCAATAGGAATGAGTCATCTAATAAGTAAGCATCTTCGTTTGAACGTGTACTAATTACATGTTGGTCACAAAGTTTCCATCCATAGTGCCCTACTTTTAATGTTGTATAATGTTGTGTATTAAGATTTTCCAATATCTTGTTACCAAATTCTACATTCTTTTTGTTTACACATGATAAGAAATAGCAATATAAACAGCAAATGAAACGTGGTTTCATAATGAGTTGCTACTCATACTTTCATAGATATTAACAACTGATTGTTCCCAATTAATTCCCATTATACTATGAAAAAACTCATTATTCATAGTTCAGAGCTTCAAGTGGATTCCAATCAACATAAATACAAGAATATGAAGGGAGAAGAGGTTCACAATGGTGGATAAATTGGACTTAAACAATGCAGCTAATTCTTATGGAAGGACTAAGCAAGAGAACAGCTGAAATGTTGAGAAATGCATTATGCAATATACAGCTGTAATGGTATATTATATCAGAGATTATTGGTTTTTCTCTAGGATCAGACAATCATTTGGTCCAAAACCCATCTCAGCTATGCATTAATGCACTTGGAATAACAGTTGTCAGCTGTACATTGTTCCAACATCATTGACACTTAAATGTGTGGTACACTTACACACTTCAGAGACTGAAATTGATTGTCTCTAACATAGTATACCATTATAGTTGTGTATTTCATAAGCCATTTCTTACCATTCATTAAAACTGTACAACACCACCTCAATAAAATACATGCTGAAATGGATAACATATTTTTGTTTGCAATGTGAGTGTTGTCAGACAAAAGTAATGTAAAAATAAAAATGTTGGTATATTTTGATGACTTTCATTACATAATATCAACTGGCATCACATTTTGGGGTAGCTCAAGTGTAACATGCATTATTTATCATACCACTTATGGTCACCTTGGAGAAAATAGTTAAGTGAATTTGCTATATTAGCCGCTGGTTCTGAATATATTTGAAAACAATATTCCTCTTGGCCCTTCAGCCAGATCAAGTAGCCAGATCGAGCTCTCCATTTGTATTCCCCAGTCACATATTAATGAGTGGAAGATCCTGAAGACAGGTTCATGAGAACAGGGTTTTTAAAGCCTTCCTGATGTTGGAGGTATGTTGACGATACATTTATGGAAATTACCGCATGGAATGGTTGTTCTGAACTGTTTCATGGATCATTTTGATTGCCATCATATCAGCAAAAGGTTCACAATGGAAGCCAAAGGCGATGGAAGGCTTCCATTTCTAAGTGTAGTGGCCTATAGAAAGGACAATGGAGCACTGATACACAGTGTTCATAAAATATCAATGAACACAGACTGGCATGTGGAGGGGAGTGGACTGGATAGGTTTTAGGTTAGAGGGTCTCAGAAAACAACAAATACGGTTTTAGTCTCAAATGGTGCAGGTCAAATACAGGACATGAGTTGCCTAGAAACCATTGGTATTATTGTAGTAAATTGCTGTAGTGTGTTGGGAAATAACCAAAGCTGCAGGCACAGATAGGAAGCACTGGAGCAAGAATCATTATACTTGCTGACAGATGACTCATGCTGTAGATAATTGTAGCTGAAAATTTTGCAGGGGATCTGATGGTATTCAGAAAAAATAGCTTAAATACAATTGATAGTGTCATGTTTGTTGCTGTTAGAAGTAGTCTATCTTGTAGCAAAGTTGAAGTAGATACTTTATGTGAGTTTGTGTTGGTAGGGGATGTACTTGACATCCAGAATAAATTAATAATATGTTCCTTTTCCTTAACTCCTGACACATATGATACAGTGTTCAGAGAATACCTGAGTGTTGTTTCAAACTAGTACTCCACTCATACAACTGTACTTTGTGGTGACATCAATCTACCCTCAATAAGTTGGTGAAAATACATGTTTAAAATCAGTGTTAGGCACAAAATATTGTCTGAAATTGCACTAAATTCTTTCTCTGAAAATTATTTTGCATTGTTAGTTCACAAGCCCACTTGAACTATAAATTATAGTGGAAACATTCTCAATCTCTTAGCAACAAATACTCATTACCAGATAGGGGGATTATCATAGAAATAGAGACTAGTAATCACAAAGTTGTTGTAGTGAGATTGAATGTTGTAATATCCAAACTTACCAAAAATAAAGACAATATATCTACTTAAAGAAGCAGAAAAAATTCGCTTGATGCCTTCTTAAGTGACAGCTTGCATTCCTCCTGAACTAACTATAAATGTGTAGACCAGAAATGGCTCAAATTCAAAGAAACAGTATCAACAGCAATGGTGTGGTTTATACCAAGTAAGTTAATAATAGATGGACCTGTGCCCCCCAAAGTCTGTAAAACAGGTCAGAACATAGCAACAAAAGAAGCATGGCAAATGTGTGGTAGGATTTTGGATGTACATTTTTAATGTTACAAGCAGCTGGTCTGATTGTTGCAGAGTAGACCGAATCTGACAGGTTGGCTGTGGGCCAGCATGAATGTTTGTTGGCTCAGCCAGCAGTCAGATGTATGGTGACAGGAGAGGTGAGGGGAGGTACAGGTGACTAGCAAGCCACAAGGCCTAGCAGTCATCAGAGTGTTCCCAGGTTGAAAGAGGTGTGTTCTGGCAGAATGGTTACAGGATGAGCTAAAATTGTGGGACATGTGACTTTGAATACAGTTGCTAATATAACTGTAATCAAGCTCTATAAAATGCCTTACAAGCATGCTAGACAGAAACCAATGACACCTTTGGAACTGCAGCAATGGAATGAGCTCATTGAACATAAATCCATGTCTGAACCTGTAATAGTTAAACATTATTGACATTATTGTTTACATCAACGTGTAACAACTGGACCCTTCACAAAAGTCACACTTATGATACACCAGATGAAAGACAATGGTGATAGCAGTATAATGAACAGATTATTTTTCTAGTTAAACAAATGTACAGAGACGTTATAAGTAGTCGAGTTTGTTTATGTAAATAATGTCTTAATTAAGGAGCCCTCAAAAGAGACATAAATGATCTTATCAATGTGGGTTTCCTTCTTTAATATTTCAGTAACTTCTGATGTAGGCCTATATTTATTTATCATTTTGACCAATAAAATACACAAAGTCAGGGTTTTGAGTCAAGTGTCAAATGTGATGATTTATATGGTTGAGATTTGTTTAAAATTGTTGGAATAATGCATAAGTAATTTTACTATGAGGTCACTATGTTTTTGTAAGATGTAAGTTATCTTTTAGTATCTTCCATAGAGGTGTTGTTCAACATGTTAATGATTGGACAAGTGTTGCTATTGTCAGATGCATTTCTACTACAATGACTGGTTTCAAAAGTCAATGAGAGAAATGTGACTGTGAATAGAACCTTTCACATTTCTGAATTTGCCAAGAAAGACTTTGAGGAACCTATGTACAGACTGATGCTCCACTGGTGTTTTCTCACAGTGGGAGGAGAGCTGTTCCAGCTGAGAGTGTTTCTTATTCCATAAAGAGTCATGGTACTACAGAGGAATTTAGGTTAATCAGAGATGTATCACTGCATCATCATTAAAAAAAAAAAAAAAAAAAAAAAAAAAAAACACCCACCACTCTGTTGTTGAAGAAAGCTGAGAAATATTGTTCTTGGTGTTGTAGCTCTCTGGGCTGCCCTGTATCAGTCACAGTTTGTCCCTTAGTGACTCAGTAGCTGCTAGTATAAGGTTTTGAATAAAAATTATTATGTTGAGTTGTTGGTGTATAGAGCAATGATGTATGGCCACTCCCTAATGATGACAGCAAGCTAATTTCTGTACAATGTCTGGACTCTGGAGAAACCTACTACTGCATTATAATTGTTTGTATAGGAAAGGGCACATGATTTGAGTAGGAATTGGACTGATGACATCATTGTTTGGTTCCATTCCCCAAACTAACCAATCTATTGTAAATTATTTCAGGAGTGGATGTCCCAGTATCCAAGCCACAGTAGTGAGCAGCTAGCAAGGGGACTCATAAGTTTCTTTACAGTGTGACAATGGCAAAAGCAGCAGCAGTAGTATCACAATTAGTGCAGAAGTTAGGCATAATATTACATGTCAGTAGCAGCAGCAGCAGACAACAGCAACACGGTATGTCAACATTATAGTGGTTCTTGTGGGCAAAGTCATCAAGTTAAAGAGGCAGCAACTTCACAGAGTCACATGTGGATGGCTCACATTGGCACTGGACAGTGGAAGCAGGTTCTTCACATGGCATCACACATAGGTGGCATCGCAATGGCACTGAGATGCAGAGGTGGCATCTTAACACAGCATCACATAAGTGGCATTGCATTGGTATGAGGCTGTAGAAGTGGTGGTTTCACACGGCATCATATGAGGCAGATAGAAGTCCACATTGCAGGTGGTATTGTGTTGGCATCAGACCAAATGCAGAGCAAAGAGCTAGTATACCTCAGTGGGGAAATGAAAGTTATGTACAGTCAGCAGCTGCATTGTAAATTTCTATTCTGATCATCAGCCAGGACTGATGATCAGAACTGTTACACCTAGGACTGTTACACCTTCATACATGGGAGGAAGAAATATGTAGCTCAACTCTTATTGGAATATAAGTTCTCAAAACTTTTTGTGCTGCACAATGCCTCCCTCATAGCACCTGTCACTGGAGCTAGCTGAGCATCTCATTAACCCTCTTCTGCTGAATAAGCAATCACTTGATGAAATTTTCAGCTCTTTGTTGGATCTTCTCAACCTCTTCTATTAATCTTAACTGGAAAGAGTCCAAGACTGCTGATCAGTACTCAGCAATTGGTTGAGTAAATGATGTGTGAGCCACTTCTTTTGTGGCTGAATTAAGTTCCAGTAAGGGCGTTCCAAAGAATCTCTGTATGGGATCTGCTTTTCCTACTCTTTGTTTTATGTAGTCATTCTGCTTAGGTCACTGTGGATGGTTACTCATAAGTATTTTACTGTGGTTCCAGTTTCCAGTGATTTGTCACCAATAGTATAATTGAACATTGTGGGATCCCTTCACCGGTTGATGTACAGTATGCAACATTTATTTACATTGACGTTCAACTGCCAGTATCTGCACCCCTCATTGATCCTCTTTAAGTCTTCCTGCATTTCACTACAAACTTCTGGCATTGCAACCATCCTACAGACAACAGCATCAACTGCAAATAGCCTTGCAGACCCTACAACATCATCCACTAGGTCATTAATATAAATCATAAACAGTAGGGCACCTATAATACTTCCTTGGGATACTCCCAAAATTACCTATGCATTTAATGAAAAGCTCCTGATTTTCAGCAAGTTGGCGGAATTACGATACAGTTACATTTCTACAAGTGTGACTCATCATCATCTGGCTTCGTTGACACTCATCTTGTGGCTGTGCTGATATATGGTGTTCAATGTGAGTACCTCACGGATGAACACAGCAAGTTGATTTTTTCAGGATCCAGGTTTGAAGAATCCATATTGATTGCTATAAAAAAGACTTTCTTTCTTCAAAACCATCATCATACATTAGCATGAAGCATCTTCAATAATTCCAACAGATTGACATCAGTGATTAGAGCCTATTAATTATAGTGGTCTGTCCAATGACTTCTTAAAGACAGAAATGATCTGTTCACTTTTACAATTATTAGGAAATCTTTGTTGCTCTAGCGTCCTATGAAAATCTAATGCTAGAAGGGGATGAATTTCTTTCAGGTAATTGCTGTAGAACTTTCCAGTACATCATCTGGTCCAGTTACTTTTCCATTGTTGTGCAGTTGTAGTTGATTTTCTGTTCTGTGATCACTTATCTCAATATGATCCATTTCACCATTTAAGAAATGACTGACAGGAGAAACTGTATTGTGATATTTCATGGTGATGCCGTTTCAGAAGATTAAATTCAGTACATCAGCCTCCACTCCATCATCTTGTGTTTTGGTGTCAGTATTGCCCCTTAGTATCTGAAAAACTCTAAAGCTTCCAATGTCATTATAATGTAAAGGAATTGGTCAGTTTCAAGATGTACCATAAGAACTATATTTTATAGGTGGCAGAAAAAGTTGTTATATCCCAGAGGACTGATAGTTATCCATTCAATACATGAATAAAAATTAGGTGATCCAGGTTTCAGGTAGTGGGAGATGAGCGTATGGGAGCAAGTGCCAACACTTATGACTATGTTGAAGATTATTTTTGTTTTCAGTCCATAATTACAATAGTAACAGCTGTATTTTAGTGTATTAATATCACCCATTGCCATTACATAACTGAATTCACTGTTAATACCTCCAATTCCTGACAGAAACAGAGATCTAAAATAGAGATTTCCTTCCTAGCTCCATCTATCTGTACTATTTCGTCTCAAAAGAACATTTTTTCTGCTGTTCTGACTGTCAGTGAAAATATGTTCTTCACATCATTGTTCATAGACATAGCAGGTTTACCTCTTTAACCCACTGTCAACTGCAGTATGCACAAGCAGTAATGTTCTAAAACATAATTCCATTGTCTCTTGGTCCATGCTCAATCACTACAAATTTCTCTATTGACTCTAAAGCAAAGAGTACTAATCTATCTCTTATACAGTATATTTAGCTCCATTTAAGATCATTCATCTCTGTGCTTTAGTTCCTGTTTTATTTATTTTTTATTTGTTGCTTGTGTACCCTGACCATATTAGGATCTTAAGGTCACCTCTTACATCTGACAAGGAAATACATGTAACAAAGACATTACAAAAAATCGTAATTATTATTATCATTATTATTATTATAAGGAGTATTAAGAAGGGTGTATGTGGTTTAACACACTTGAATTCATTTTTAGTATTGTCAGAAGAAGAAGAAAGGATAAATAAAGAACTGAAGATTGAAATGACAGTGACCACGGCTGTTAGGAAAGAAGAGAATTTAAATAGAGAACTCTGTTGACAGGGGTCAGGAAAAAGTTGTTCTGGAGGGGGACTGGCGAGAGTGAGATGCAGACCAGTATATGAGACAGATGGCTGTTGTGATGGAAGATGGACCATTACCTGTCTCTTTAGGTTTGGAAAGGATTAAATTTCTCTGATCCTTTCAGGAACATTGTTTCAGCTGGTTCCCATGATGTTTGGGCATCTTGGATCTTTTACTTCTTCCTCTCAGCCTTTTAGTTAGCTGTTTTTGCTGATAATGTTGCTTCAACCACTGGTACTGGAGTCACTGTTCTTATCTCAGTTGTCTCTGTAGGGGATAATGATGTTTCATTTCTGTGTGTCTGAGTCTCCTAATGCTGTTGTTTCAGACATACCCTCAGATGGCCCTCTTGCGGATAACGAAGTGTCAGTTGTAGGTTTATGAAGGTGATGTTCCTCAGGTGCCAGTGACATTTTTATTACTGCTGTTTCTGTTTTTTATCCATTTGTTACTCCTAAAATTATGGCTTTCATGCTTTCACTTTTTTGTTTTGTTCTGTGTCTGATGGCAAAGGTATAGGATTGTGCCTGTGAAGTGTTTTCTCGTCTGAATCTTTCCTGACATAAGGATTCTCTAACATATGACTAATTTCCCCATTTTGTCCCTGCACAATCCATGTCTCAGAAAGAATTGTCTTTCCAAGTTTGGTATCTCTACAGACGCAAGATTTTTAAGTGTATTGAAGATTTTTTTGGAATCCTATTGATTTTAAAGATTTCCTTGGGTACACATGGTGGCTTTATTAAGTTATTCATGTGGGCAATGTTTTCTTTGAAAATATGAAAATTATGTTTGCAAAGGTACAATATGAAATATGAATTCAACACATGTTATTCCATTGTTAGTCACTCACACTCACATTTTCACACAGAAGCACAAAACATGGAAGACCAATTAACTTTGTAAGATCCATTGTTAAAACACAGATTGTAACTACACAACAGCTAGAATAGTGTAAGACAGAACTATGTTGGGCTGATCACTGTGATAAAGCAGAATCAATCAGCCACTCTGAGAACAATTTAAAATCTTGTGACTAATAACCTACGTATGAGGCCAGACATTACACATAACTTTAAAACAGGAAAAACATTGGTTTCATCACCACCAAAAATAGAGTATAAATCAGCTAATAAACCAGTTGGAGCCTGCACAGCTTGATATAAAACATATTCTGTTACAATGTGATGTACAGGGCTCAGCACACCTCAAGCACTTCACCTTGGTAGGTCATTCACTGACAGACATAATCAGTGTACTCCACATGACCCATTACTGTTTAATATGTTCAGTAACATTAGGCCTTTGACTCTCATATTCAGGTGTGTAATCATGTCAGCCTCTCATCAAATATGAGACTCAGAAACTCAACTAAACTTTTAAAATTGAAAAACAGTACCCTCTGTGTAACAATGGGTAGGTTAAAAGGGTTATGAGCAACATTAAAAATAACACAAACACATTTGTCACTAATTTAGAACCTGTGTTATTTATCCACTCCTCAAATCCTCTTACTATGCTGGTGAGTAATCATTGAAAGGTTGGAGGAGGAGCAGAATGCTGGAAGGTCACCCACAAATGATGAACACCAAACTGAGAATTGTGTACTATAGCAAAACAGTCATGCTTAGGCACATACTACCATAATCCTGCTTGAATTGCTCTGAAAGATCATCACTGACACAATATCTAAAAAACTGTCTGATAAAGAAGGACCAAACGATTATAGGTGGATGTTCTTGAAAGCCCCATTTATGGAGCTGTACAAGGATGTTATGTATCCATGTTATGTCATAGAAGCTCTCAAGATTGAAGATTTTACCTGTGAGATGCAACTGTATATGAAATATTGCTGTATTTCTGCTTCCAGCTGCAGTTTGTTCTCAAGTGTTGACTGATATCTTCTAAACACACAATAGAAGTTATTAAATAGTTCCTCCATTTCTAACATCCATGTAAGGTGCATGTTGACCATAATATCTAACATCTTTCCTACACAGCTAGTGACAGCCACACTGCGGTACCTACTAGGCAATGTGCGGTCATTCCCTAAAGTCAGGAGGGGCACTAAAATTGCCTCCAACCATGAGTCACTAAAGAATCCACTCAGTCAGATTGTATTTAATAGATATAGAAGTGTTTTGTTTGAATTATTTTTGAGGTACTACAACATGCTGTCGTGGATTCAATTCTTACCTGATGCAGTCTCCTTGGAATGAGGCAATGTACGATACAGATCCCACACATCCATAATTGTTTTTCAAATGGAAAATCCAACCACTCACCTCATTAATGACTGATCACAACAGAATGCTGTATCTTGGTTTTCAGTGGCAGTGAATTAACTGAAGTACTGTGTCATTGGTCATGCAGTGACTTCAGCTATAGATGAGAGACACCCGAGCTTCAGAATGGGTGCTGATTTATGTACATCAGAAACACTTCCTCTGACAATTCTTTGCTCTATTTGAATATTCTTCATATCTTTGCCCCTGTGCCATTAAAGGGTGTAAGGATTGCAGGTGATGATTTGCATTTGGAATGTCGCAGGCAGTGAGTTACTCTAGTTGCAGAGCAATTCTTATTCTTTCAATTCTTTCTTGTTGAGATGAGAATCCTCTGAAATCATCCTGAAGTCTTCATGAGAAAGTCATCAGCAACATGGGTGATCATACTTATTACATGATCCACACCATTCTAGACACTATCTTGGTGTTCAGTTGTTGTACAGAATCTAGTGGTGTTCAGTTGCTGTTAAGAGGAGGAGGAGGAGATTAGCGTTTAACACCCCATAGACCACAAGGTTGTTACAGATGGAGAACAGTCTCAGATTAGGTAAAGATGGGGAATGAAATTGGGAATGCTTTTTCAAAGGAACCAATCTGGCATTTAGGGAAATTATGGAAAACCTAAATCTGGACGGCCGGATACTGGTTTGAACCATTCATTATCCTCCCAAAAGCCAGTCCATGTGCTAATGACTGCATCACCTCGCTCTGCTGAGCATCTACCATGGTAGCTATCTTCCAGGGATGGCCCTTTCAGAGAAGGATCCAGATGAGTAGGTGATCACATGAGTGTGAGACATTGACCACTTAACATTGAGCAGCATCTGTACAGGCAGGGGAGCAGAAAGTATGGTCTATGGTGGAGAATGACTCCACCGCAGTGCTAAAGTGTATACTGCTACCAGTAATAAGAAAAAATTATGCTTTCTATGAATGATATAGATCCCCAAAGCACATAAAATGCATTAAAAGCCTCTACAGGTACGAAGGGTTTCGGGGAGTTGCAAAAGAAAATTAGAAACAGCATATCTGTCCAGTGCTGCCATGTGCAGCAGATGTAAAAATGTAAATTTGTATGGAATCTGCTCTTTTATAGCAACTGCCTCACTAACTCTTAGGAGAGTTACTGTAGTGGAGTGGTAGGTGTCATACACAAAGATGACCACTCAACCTGTAGTTCAGTACTCACTGAAAACATCTCAGTTTTGGAACAGAGGGGTGTCCATACATTGAAATGGAACTCCTGTAGACACAAGGACAGGGTCTTCCCTGTGCTAACTGTTTCAACACCTCTACATTTTTTCAGAACACATTCATGTTCCACTATAGCAGAGGAGCCAATTATCAGTGAGGTTCTTGTCTCCCTCTTTCTCTCCTATTTGTACGAGAATCCACTTAAGCAGGGGGAGAACTGAGATGACTTGAGGATTCACTGAAGCTGACCATAATGTGCAAAACTGAGTTATCACCACCATCAGATTTTTGATGTATCTAATGGAGAGCTTGTTCTGATTCTGTCTTCTTGATGGGTCTATGCTTCACATTGGTTTTCCCCTCCTGATTCAATTACACTGGCTCAAGCTTTGCTGATCATTGGACTGGTTTGATTACAGCAGCAGTTTCATCAAAAACTTAGCTTCCATAGGTGCTATTTCATGAGCAATTTTTGTCTTCAAATTAACTTGTAATGCCTGTCTGGAAGCATTTATCTTCTTTCCCTTTCTTCAAGAATGTTGCAGCTAAAAAAATTGAAAATGTTGAGTGTTAAATTAAGATTTGTACTTCTGCCTCATTGTTGAAAGTTTACCAGTGCATCTGATACAGAAGTGGGGTTGAAAGGGGTTACATGTAGTTCTCTCAGCAAGGTTGGCCACAGCATATTTCCTGATTGTGATGTGATCTTTACACCTCATAGTGGTGCTTCCATATTTCTGGACACTGAAACATCTCATATGGTTGGAGATATATGGTCTTACTCTCAGTCTTATAAACTCCTTTTGTCAAACCAAATGTCAGTGGAAATTATTCCATTTTTCTAATGTTCCATTTTCCCAATACATTACATTTCTGATTTCAATGACTCCTTTGCTGATTCAACCCTCCTTAAGATCTGCAGTTTCTATTGGTATGATGTCACTGCCTGATACTACACCTTGACTGTTGTTAAGTGCCTGGTGAATTTCTGTGATGTCATGCTGTTTTGGGTATAGAAGTACATTATTCTCTAATGATGAAAAGGATATTTTGACTCACTGGACATACACTATTGTGTCACAATGTTTTCACTTTGGAGGATACCTGCTCTGGAGGACAACCCTCTCCTGCTCTCTATGTTAGATGGGTGTATATATTGCCCAAAGGGTCACCCGAATCACTGGAAGTGATATTTTTGGAAATCATGAATGTCATGGCGTTCCCACAAGGAGCTGTGGATGTAAAAGTCCACACAGAGTACCATTAACTTAGCTAAGCCATGTACAACTGAGGTGTGGCAGGTTCCCCAGAGGTAGCACACTAACAATTATGCAGCCTTAACAGCCATTCATCCCATCAGCATCTAAAACACATTGAGGTTGAGATTTTTTAATGGTGGTTTCTACCAGCCTCGTGATCCTGGCACCTAAACCAAACAATCTATTCCTTATGACACAGTGCTGCACTACAGCATGCCCAGAGCTTTCAGTTACAGAGGACTTTCAGCATATTTATCTTCAGCACCTGCTGGCTCATTTGTTACTAGGGAAGCCAGTGAAGAGTAGTACATTTGATGCAAATATCTGAGAATTCTACCCTTATCTCCCACACAATCCTTACTCTAGCTGTTTCTTAATGAGTACATATAAGCATGCAATTCAATTCCTTTGAATAATTTTGAAATAGTTCTTTAAGCCTACATTTGCTGGAACAGATAATGGTGATTACTTCACTGAATAGAGTTGCACCTCTTTTGTACCCTATGAAATTGACAAAGCAAAAATGAATGCTTTTGATTAATGGCTGTGCAGTGTATTAGATCTATATGGCTTTTTTACATTTGGAATTTTATTTTAATCAATAAACTATGGATAACTTCTGATTTATCTTCCATGATTCTGAAAAAGTGACAAAAACAAAAATGTATCTACTTCTTGAGCATCCTGCAGTCATGTTTTAGAATCTGCCTGCCAATTATATTATACATTGCCATGCTAAGTTACTGTCTCTTTACATACCCCACCAACCTTAAAATATGGCAGTCCATTTAACTGCAGAGGGAAACAGTAATTACATGTTCTGGGAACACTGCTAATTTGAAATTTAATATCGATGAATGTCATCATGTCAAATAGGTGATTCATCCTTTTAGCTGCAGAACTCATTTCTGTGAGTCTTCTTTCTCACAGTCCTCCTCCATTTTCTTTGTATAACTCCATATTAATTCTCAATATGAAATACTACTTCACACTGTTTATCCTGTAAATTCCTTCTGAATAATATAACTGAATCAGCATATATGCTTCTGTAAGCTTTTACTTTTTAATTTATTAGCTAAAGGTGACTGTGAAGATGCTTTGTTCGTACATTTTGACCATCAAAGTCAGATAAACCATTAATTATGGGACTCACATCTAGTACAAAAAGACTGCTGAATTTAGAAATAAATTATCAATTGCTTTTACACTATGTTGTTCTATTCTTCTTTGGTTTGTTACTTTGGGCAGCAAACTAATGCTGGATATCAGTATAATTAACTGTGATTGATAAGCACTACCAAAGAAAAAATCAGTACTGAAATATCCACATACAATTATCTTCCAGATTTTTACAGTAAACTAGTTGATGAGGTTCAAAACACTTCCTTTTAGGTTTTATAAACTGTCAGAATCAGTATTTTGTGTGTTTCCAAGTCGATAGTCTGGGACTGTATTTCACTTTTGTGTGCAGAGCCACTCCTCACAGGATGACTGGACAAGGAACAGGATAACATCACTACTGAATTAAAATGGAGGGCCATAAATGATGAGTCACAGTTAGCAAGTGCTTTTAATAATCATTTCTTCAACATAGTAGAAAATATAGGGACAAAAAATCCAGCAGTATGATGAAAAAGCATCTCTCATAAAATTCATTCATGTGAATGTATCACTAGCTTCTCCCTATGCAAATAAGGAAATTACATATTCCCTCAAAAAACTGAAGCTCTTCTGGATTTGATGGTGTTTCTAACAGAGGGATTGAAATGTGCCATTGTTAAACCTCACTATAAGGAAGGTGACTTGAGAGATGGCAATAACTACAGGCCTGTTTCAATACTGACATAATTTGCAAAGGGGTTTCCAAATACAAATTATGAAATACTGGCCTGTCCTATCCTTGCTGCATGGAGGTGGGGTTCCATATGCCATTGGGTGTTCAAGTGCCATCAAGAAACATGTCATAAATTATGATTCTGTACCCATTTCTATTTCTCTGATTACAGTGCCATTTGTGGTGAAACAAAGAAAAAGCTTCAGACCAAACATCTGTAGTTATTGCAATAGAACTGTAATCTCAAATAAAAAACTGGGTGTTCCCATTGAAGATTTGGAAGTTGCCACCCTGCCACCAAAGCATGGGGTTGGGTTTGGGGGGTCAAGTGTGGTATCCTTGGACGTTTCCCTCCAGTAGAGACAAATTGAGATTATAACTTTTTTGTGACCCATTAAGTAGTTTTCGAGATATTTCAATGTCGTCTGTTAAAATGAACAGCCTGTATATACAGGGTGTCCCTCCAAAGAGTCATCAGGAAAATTTTCTCTGATTTTTAGCAGATATTTGCAATTTAATTTTTGCAATGTTTACCTGGAGTCAGCTGAAACGAACATTACTCATCGCATATTTCATGGAACATCCAGTATTGACAGAAAGCTTTTGGACCATGCACACTTCAAAACTGTATCCAACTAATAATAACTTATTTTAGAATTGACATACCTTATTTAAGGGCCCTTATTCCTGTCTTTCAAACAAATATTTAACGTTTTCTAAAAACTTAGTATTTAAAATGCATTTCTTTCAAAAATGTGTATTTCTGAAATTTTTGAACCTTAAAATACAATCGTTTCAAAATTTCGACATTATTGTGTTAGAAACCTAAGTTTTATGGTTCCAAAAAATATATTTTTTCTGAAATAATATTTAAGTTTCTGAAATAATTCAATTAGAAAATCAGAGATTTTAGAAAATTCTTGTTAGGTTTTTGCAGATCTAAATGCATGTAAAATGTTTAGTTGTATACAACAGAACCATTGTTTATACCAATTTAAGGACATCTATACAATAGTTAAAATGAACAGTGTTCCTACCAAATCTGTTTATGATTTCTTTTAAATTTTAAGTCTTTAATGTTAATATCTATAATGTAGTAGATTTATATGTTATCATTTTTCAATGTCTGTCCTACACACTTCTTTAAATAGGCATCCTGCACAAAGCCTGAGTCCATTGTATTTGAGCCATTATGACATATAGTCATTATCTTAGTCAAACTGAGTATTGTGACACATAATAATACCAACATCTAAACAAGTGTAAAAATATTTTTGTTGTGCCTATCGGCAACTCAGCATCTCCACTATATGGTGAGCGGCAACTTCCCTTCTCATATTATTGTTACAATATGTACAAAGATAGACCCAAGTCATCAACTTATATTTTGTAATTTTAAATGAAAAAACCGTGCATTATATGAAACTTCCTGGCAGATTAAAACTATGGGCTGGACCGAGACTTGAACTCAGGACCTTTGCCTTTTGCAGGCAAGTGCTCTACCAACTGAGCTACGCAAGCACAAACAATTAAAATTGCTCAAAAGAGGAAAGGCCGCTGGACCTGATGGGATACCAGTTCGATTTTACACAGAGTATGCAAAGGAACTTGCCCCCCTTCTTGCAGCGGTGTACCGTAGGTCTCTAGAAGAGCGTAGCATTCCAAAAGATTGGAAAAGGCCTCAGGTCATCCCCGTTTTCAAGAAGGGACGTCGAACAGATGTGCAGAACTGTAGACCTATATCTCTAACGTCGATCAGTTGTAGAATTTTGGAACACGTATTATGTTCGAGTATAATTACTTTTCTGGAGACTAGAAATCTACTCTCTAGGAATCAGAATGGGTTTCTAAAAAGACGGTCATGTGAAACCCAGCTCGCGCTATTCGTCCACAAGACTCAGAAAGCCACAGACACGGGTTCCCAGATAGATGCCGTGTTTCTTGACTTCCGCAAGGTGTTCGATACAGTTCCCCACAGTCGTTTAATGAACAAAGTAAGAGCATATGGACTATCAGACCAATTGTGTGATTGGATTCAAGAGTTCCTAGGTAAGAGAATGCAGCATGTCATTCTCAATGGAGAGAAGTCTTCCGAAGTCAGGTGTGCCGCAGCGGAGTGTCATAGGACCGTTGCTATTCACAATATACGTAAATGACCTTGTGGACGGCATCGGGAGTTCACTGAGGCTTTTTGCAGATGATGCTGTGGTGTATCGAGAGGTTGTAACAATGGAAAATTGTACTGAAATGCAGGAAGATCTGCAGCGAATTGACGCATGGTGCAGGGAATGGCAATTGAATCTCAATGTAGACAAGTGTAATGTGTTGCGAATACATAGAAAGATAGTTCCCATATCATTTAGCTACAAAATAGCAGGTCAGCAACTGGAAGCAGTTAATTCCATAAATTATCTGGGAGTACGCATTAGGAGTGATTTAAAATGGAATGATCATATAAAGTTGATCGTCGGTAAAGCAGATGCCAGACTGAGATTCATTGGAAGAATCCTAAGAAAATGCAATCTGAAAACAAAGGAAGTAGGTTACTGTACGCGTGTTCACCCACTGCTTGAATACTGCTCAGCAGTGTGGAATCCGTAGCAGATAGGGTTGATAGAAGAGATAGAGAAGATCCAACGGAGAGCAGCGCGCTTCGTTACAGGATCATTTAGTAATCGCGAAAGCGTTACGGAGATGATAGATAAACTCCAATGGAAGACTCTGCAGGAGAGATGCTCAGTAGCTCGGTACGGGCTTTTGTTAAAGTTTCGAGAACATACCTTCACCGAAGAGTCAAGCAGTATATTGCTCCCTCCTATGTATATCTCACGAAGAGACCATGAGGATAAAATCAGAGAGATTAGAGCCCACACAGAAGCATACCAACAATCCTTCTTTCCACGAACAATACGAGACTGGAATAGAAGGGAGAACCGATAGATGTACTCAGGGTACCCTCCGCCACACACCGTCAGGTGGCTTGTGGAGTATGGATGTAGATGTAGATGTAGACTCATGCCCCATCCTCACAGCTTTTACTTTTGCCAGTACCTCATCTCCTACCTTCCAAACTTTACAAAAGCTCTCCTGCAAACCTTGCAGAACTAGCACTCCTGAAATAAAGGATATTGCGGAGACATGGCTTAGCCATGTTGCCGAATGAGTTGAAAATGGAAAACTTGTGGAACAAGACTTGTCCTTTTTATAAATGATGAGCCAAAAATATCATTCTGCAGCAGGAAACAGGAAAATATTTAATATATCTGTCACTGACCTAAATCATGCTGCAGGCCCATATGAAAAGAACAACACCTGAGCTGTTCTCCATTTGGCATGACTCAAGGGGTACTTATGTGGCTTTACTGACAACATAGCTGTGATGAGCATTATCCCCCTGAGACAAAACAAGTTACAAGGATTCTCATCTGAGAGAGAAAAAAAAAACAGTACTGGAGAAATGTTGGTATGTTCAAAGCAGCAATTAATCCTCTTGGGGAACAAGTGGTATGAGAAAAAGAACTGTTTCCTGTAACGCGTAGATTACTAACCAAATGCCACTTGTCTTGTATTTATGAAGGGCTTAGATTCTTTTCTTCTTTTTTATTTCCTTCTAAATGCACATTCACTGACTTCATGTTCCACTGGAGCCCGTCTTCAGCATTCAAGACATCTACAGTACGTGTTGGTCAGTCTGAAGTGGTCAATCCTCTGCATCATATTATAATATTTACAAACATAGTCTGAGTATGTGAGGAAAGATAGCCTTTGGATCATTCATGTCCTTCTTGCAACAACTGATGAGATTTAAAATATATCTCTAGTGAATCTTATTTTACAAATATTATTGTAGTTGCTGTAAAGGAATCAGGTTTTCTGTTCAGTGCCTGATGTTTCACTGACAGAAAGATAGACATCAAAAATTGGGCTGTATAGTAAGACTGAGTCATTAATAAAATGTTCTTTAGTGAATGTGCTGTGATGACTGAAAATTTGTGGCAGTCCACTACTCAAACCCAGATTCCTCACTTTGGTCACTCTAACCAGTAGGGTATATGAGCATGCCTTCTGACACAAACATTCATATCCTGGCTTTAAGTTCATTTCATATTTACCCCTTGTGTCAGGTTAGCGATGTTCCCCTCCCACCTCTGTTCCCTTGGTAGTGTCATTCCCACATACCCTGTACAAGAACCTGTGATATTACCAGAATGAATTTTTACTCTGCAACAGAGTGTTTGCTGATCTGAAACTCCTGGCAGGCTAATATTGTGGTGGACTGGGACTCAAAGCTGGAACCTTTGCCTTTTGTGAACTAGTGCTTTTCTGGCTGAGCTATCCCCTGGTAGGAGTTGTAGCAGTTCCATTTATTTCGGTTGTTCATTTGTTGTCCTCAGTGTCAACATACTGCATTGCTATACTGGCTGAAAAGTGGGTTGTGGATTCTGACACTGACTCCATAAATAATGTAGCTGACAGTTGTGTTTAACAGTACTTCAATTTCACTTTTCACATCCCCCTAATAATACATCATTATATGGCAGTGCATTATAGTATAACTTTCAATAAGCCTCATTATTAGTTTGCAGGAAATACTACACACACTGCTACAATAGTTTCCTGTTAAAGATCTACGAGCAGTAAAACCTAACCACAAAGTTCACAGTTCTTGAAGAATAATCATGTAATTATGGAGCAGACAATGTCATTATTTTTACACACTGATTAATTGTTTAACACTTATTCCACAGTTAAGTTGAAGCAATGTTGTACTTCTATTCAACACATGTTTCTTGTCTGAAACTCTGCTGCAGACTCACTGTCTCATGACCGAAAATTTGGCCCTTATATATCATCACAATAACAGGCCCTGAAGCTACACATTATTTGAAGTTTAATTTACAGAAATTACAATTAAAACTTAACTCATTTCATTAACTGATTACATTGAAAAATTGGTTCTTTTTAACAATTTCTTCTACTACAAGAGTTAGGCTGAATTATTTGTTTAAATCATGAAATTAACAAATTGTATGTAAACAATACTTTTGACAAAACTGCTAACTACTATGGAATTAATTAAGAGCTAGCTTTGCTAAAATGTTTTCGAACAGAGCTAAATAGATACTTTAAGACTACTAGTATTTCATCTTCCAACTGTTTATAATTATTACAGAATTTGTATTTGTTGATATGTTATCAATAGAATTTAAGTTACGAAAAAATTACTGATTTCACCCTATAACAAAAGATACTAAGTAGGAATAGTTGAAAAAAATTAGAAAATCCATTACATTCCTAAAACAAAACACAAAATTAGATCTGGTGTTATATTCTTTAAAACTAAGGGTCAATCTTTCTCATTTATCAAAATTCAGATTATAATCTTGTATGGTAACTGTAATTAATGAAACATAAAAAATTAATTTAAGGAGGCAGGTGGCAAAACAAGAGGGGAATTAAAATTATCCCACCTTGCTTCATCACATCACCCCTTCATTGGATTGAACAGACAGATATTGTGAATAGCTAACAGGACAATCCAATGACCACAAGTGACGCCAGAAACTGGGTTTAAAATCTACACACAAAAAATATTACATAGTAAATCTTATTAAAAACTTCAGGACATATGTATTTTTTTTTAATTTATACTTATACTAACTGGCCATGTCAAACTCAACATACAAAATAATTATATACAGTGTATTGTTGTACAGTATCACAAAATATCTAGGAGTTCCACTTTTAGCAAAATTTATTCATCTTCATCATAAATGACATCCTTTTTGGCAAATTGAAGATTACATTTAAAGATACATTTTACACAAATCCTGTCTTACTTAACAAGAAATTGATCCTCATGGGTACAAAGAAGTTAAATTACACTGCACATTGCAGTTCATGTTCAGAGAAAAAATTTCACTTGCTCAATGTTTAGTAATGTTCACAGACACTTTCCCTTTTGTCATGAGCCCTTACACACTTTCTCATCAAGTTTTCCATGCCTTCTACAGGTCCAAGTGGCAGTTAGTGAGGAAATGCACTGCGATTAGTTTACTTGGGGGTGGTTCTCTTCCACCACAGTCCATGAAAAAATTAGACAAAATTTCCTTCTTTAGTGCACTTACTTCTTCTTCTGACATAAGTCCAAAAAATATGTTTAACACTAATGGTGAATGAGAGTCATCATAAATATATACATTACATAGTTCTCATAACATTACAATAATCATCACTAAAATTGGCTATAGTATGAAAGGTGTGGACTAGTAAAATTTTAAAATCAAGTGCACATTACAGTACAAAACCTTATTCTAAGTCGAAACTCTGTCTGAAACTGGTTAAACTTGAAAGATTTGGAAAGAGTCACCATCACATAACTTAATTACTGTTCAAATCAATATTAAGGGGATGGAAGTTGTACCAAATCACTGCCCCACTTCTCTATTCAATTCTGAACACTGCTCTCATTCAAACAGAAAATTAAATCATCACAAAATGTTACCAAATAGTTGACCTGTCCAAATATTCACATCAGTTTAGTACCACAGTTATCAGTGACTAAGTTCATAACTCCTCAGAACACAAACAGAAGTTTTCAGATAACGTATAGATTCAATGACGCAGCATTATATTACTTATACCTCACTAAAATATTGCTCTTTCTGTTAAGCTCTTAATCCCAGCTGCAGTGTCATGAATTGCATAATATACCTAGTACCCAATGTTGTGTGGTTCAAAAATATATAATCAATACAGTTACACCACATTTGTTTGCATGCAGTTATCTATTTCATTACCCAATCATCTCTGTCAGCTCTACTATTTGACTTACATTTCTTACCTTGTTGACTAGTGGAGTACTTTCTCAAACAATATCCCTACTGCAGAGACAGGCTCCCTAACAGTTAAGACCCTAACATTATTCATTAATTAATTATTCCATTATTGTTTCATTTTCTAATAAATAGACACTTGATCTGCATATCTAATAAACGATTTATTGCAGCAAAATAGCCATTATAGTTATACATTAGATTACAATCATTTGAGAGTGAATTACAAGGATGTACTGAGTGTCTGCATAATTCTTATCACATTACATTCAGTGCAGGTATTATAACAGATTATCATTTGAACCATTTATTGCATAGTCTCTAATTGATCTGGTCCTCTTGTTGCATGTTTCTATATGGTATCTCTCACAAGACTGTCCACATAGTGTACACTTGCAAAGATTTGACGGTTCGTGGTATGTTGTATTTGCACAAATTTCATGGTGGAATCCGTGTACTGCGAGTCTTGTAAGTACGTGTCTCATCTCAAAATTTGCTGTTGTCCAAGTGCGGTCGATCATGGCCCCTGATCCATAGAATTCCGTTGGTACTTCCTCTCTTCTCTTGAGTAGTGATCTTAGTAGGTTCTCCGATGCTGATGTGTTGGGAAGTAAGAACATTGTCCTTAGATCCTCGATGAGGAAAGATTCTCGGGCGAGAGGGTAGACTAATCTTGATCTTGTGGTTTTTGCTACCCCTAATCCTCTTTTGATATAGGTTCCTTTTACTCTTTCCAATATTTCTAAGTTCTTTTCATTTAGGTGTATCCATATGATTTCTATCCCATAAGCCAGTATTGGTATTATTTTTGCTTTGAAGAGTGCCATAGCTGTATCTATATTTAGTGTTATGATGGAACTTATTTCGTTTATCGCTCTGATGGCCTGTGTCGCTTTCTCTGTTGTGTGTTTAATGAAGCACTTTGCGGATGGCTGGAGTGTTATCCCTAGATATTTGTAATCTTTTGTGGTAGATATTTGCTTTCCCTGTAGTGCAATTCTTGTCGTTTTTGGGATTTGCCCGCCTGGTCTGAAAACCATTATTTCCACTTTGTCGGTGTTGATTACAAACTTGTGTTTTCTGCACCATTTTTCCACGTCTTCCATAGCCTCCTGTAGTTTCTTTAAGTTTTTTGAGCCTATCACGATGTCGTCCGCATAGGCATATGCTTTGACGTCTTCGTCATGAGTGATTTCCATAATGTCCTTTGCTGCCAGAATGAACAGGAGCGGGCTTAGTGGGTCTCCTTGGAGTACTCTGTTTGTTTGCCTTATTGGTTCAGACAGGTCAAGGTTGTCCGAGATCCTTATCTCATTGCATTCATTTATGGAGTTTATAATCCTCGTCCAGACGCTGTCTCTTCCCAGTGTTTCGTCAAGCATCCTTTTTACTAATGATTGGTCGAGGAGGTCGAAGGCCTTTGTGAAGTCTATGAATACAGCATAATATTTTTGCTTCTTATTGATGGTCTCCCATATGTTTTTTAAAAGCAGCTCCACTGCTGTGATAGTGGATCTTTTTTCCCTGAACCCGAATTGAGATTCTGGGAGGTGGTCTTCCAAAGTGTGTCTTATTCTTCCTGTGATTAGTTTTGTGAATACCTTAAAAGGGCTGTTTTCCAAGGCTATTCCTCTGTATTTGTTTGTGTCCTTTGGGTCGCCCTTCCCTTTGTACATTACCCTTACTATTGATTTTCTCCACTGGCCTGGGATTTTTGCTGTTTCAATGCATTTGTTATAAAGTTTTGTCCAGGTTGGTGCTAGCAGATGGGCTGTGTCTTTAAGGAATTCATTGTAAAGCATTTCCGGTCCCACTGCTTTCTTCCTTTTTGTTGATTCAATGATGTTTCGGACCTCATTCGGAGTGAGTGGGGACCAGGCTGCCATCTCTTGCAGTGTGAGCTCTTGACTTGCTACCTGTGCTCCTTCTCTACCATCTTTGTTGAGAATGTCTTTGAAATGCCTCGTCCATTCTTCCATGCTTATATAGTGTGACTGTGCCTGCTTTCGGGGGCGGATTGCAATGAATGGGTCTCTCCTGGCTTCTTCAGCTAGTCTTCTTCCCTCTTCTACCCTGTGTGCTATTCTCTTCTCCCTTGTTAGTGTTTTGTAGGATCTTCTTTTCTCAGCATATGTTTGTAGTAGTGAGTAATTATCTGTGTCCGTTTTTAGTCGGTGTAAAGCTTGGAGTACTTCTTTTCTTTGCTGATAACACTCTTGATCGAACCATGGTTTAGCTCTTCTCACTTTCCTGAGGGTAATTGCTTGCTTTAAGAGTTTCTCCAGTTCAAGTGCTGCCTCCTCTACTTTTGAGTTGTCGATTAAGGACTCAATTTGTTCTATCTGGTCGTGGTATTCTTCCACTTTCCTTCAATCCAGTCTCATTGAGAGCAGTCTCTTCTCTTGGTTCTCTCTTGCCTTCCAATCACTTTGTATGACTATAATCATTGGGATGTGTTTTCTTATAGGTGTGTGGTTTGCATTCCAAAGTGGGCTTATGTCCCCTTTTATGTTTCCTCTTATGAGGGCAATATCAATAGCACTTTTGCCATTATGGCAGAAGTACGTAGGGACATTTGTGTTGTTTAGCAGGATGAGGCCTTCTTCTTGTAGTGATTCGATTACTAATTTTGTTTTGTGATTCTGTACATCCAACCGACAGTTTAAATCCCCTGTGATAAGTAAAGGGATGTCTTCCTTGCTCCGTCTTATTTGTTGTCCCAGTTCATCGATTATGTCTATGGCCGATTCGCTTGGCTGGAAGTAGGTTGCTAATATTGTGATGTGTTTTACTTCTATTAGAATGGAGTGATTCAGTTCTGTTGTCACTATAATTGGTATTATCCACAGTTTCAGTAGGACTGTTATTCCCCCTTGGGGTCGCCCCCTTTCTCCTTGCCTTGCCAGCATATTTATGCTATAGAATTTAGGGTGTTGCCAATGATCTGTGAGAAAAGTTTCTGTGAATATTGCTACGTCATAACCTTCGAGAAAGTCTGTTGGAGCTATGCATGCTGCGTTTTTCAATCCTTCTACATTCCATAACATTATCTTCATGTTTTTTCTCCCTTCATTTTCTCCTGGTTTTGTCGTCTCCAGGTACATCTGGTTTTGACACTCTAGTACTGGTGTTCTTCTCAGATTGTCTGCTATGTTTTGGCATTGCTGGTCTTGGGCCAGTGAAAATCCTGAGTTTCCTTCGATGACAGCCTCTTGTAGGTTGGCCGGTTTCCGGCTTCATTATATAGGAAGTCCTGATCCCTGATAGGTTTCTTTTTTCTTTCTCCCCTCCCATATCTTATCTGTCGAGTCTCTGATGACCTTACTTCTTTTCCTGTTGTTTGCATTATCTGTTCCTCTTTTGGGGGTGGGGGTAGTGGGTCCTCTTCTGTTGCTGATGATGTTGCTTCTTTTTCCTCTATCGGGCATGGTGAGATTTGTGGGTCTGCTTCTGTTGGTGATGGTGTTGTTTCTTTTTCTTTTATGTGGCACATTGGAGACTTTCCTGACTCTTCCATCATTGGTAGTATTATGGGTGTGTGTGTCTG
Source organism: Schistocerca cancellata (assembly GCF_023864275.1). Lineage (NCBI taxonomy): Eukaryota > Metazoa > Arthropoda > Insecta > Orthoptera > Acrididae > Schistocerca > Schistocerca cancellata. Next base: position 317,402,218 of record NC_064629.1, read on the forward strand.
CCCTTGTAGTTTGTCAAATTTTTCCAAAATTTCTTTGCACAGAATAGTTTTTCCGCGGTTGTTTCTGTGTAAACCATGCCTTGTGAAATGCTCTCTTTGTGAGCTTGTTGCATTTATGAAAGTCACATTTGGGAAGCTGCTACATATCTTCCTAAATATCCTATTTGTTCTGGTAATTTCTTTATTTACACAGGACTCGACCATCAAGTCGTGTCTTTGAGGAATGCTTAGCACATATACTTCAGAATGAGTAGCTTTCCCTAAAGTTTCCCTCAGTACTCTTCTTGCATTGATACTTTCATTTCTATAAATGTCATTTCCTCCAGCTATAATGACACTTTTCACACCTTTTCTTACGGATGTTTCCCAGGATTTCAACACTTCATATATCTAATGCAAAATTGACTCTCGTGAAAAACACTCCACAGTAACAGATCCTTATGATAAGGCAAACTTAACTCTCATTAACAATCAGGCAAAATCATCACTTTGAAAAACTTCCTTGGCATTCTAGCCAGAAAGGCGATGTACATACAAATCCTACTTACTCCTTCCATATATATTACTCCAGGCAACTATTTTTAAATTTTTGATTCCTTAATGTTATAAAAGGCTGTACCATGACACACTTCTATGCATAGATAGTTATCTCCATAAACTGATTGCACAAAACACAAACATTTCTATTATACCACAATTGTTATTAATATCCCAGTATTCAAGATTGTTTTTACTGCATATTGCCTCTACTGCTACCCCAATGAGATCATTACTTCACATGTTAACCCTTTCCAGCCAGTGATGCCATATGGCATCATCATGTGGGTAGATCACGTAACTAATGAGGAGGTATTGAATAGGATTGGGGAGAAGAGAAGTTTGTGGCACAACTTGACTATAAGAAGGGATCGGTTGGTAGGACATGTTTTGAGGCATCAAGAGATCACAAATTTAGCATTGGAGGGCAGCGTGGAGGATAAAAATCGTAGAGGGAGACCAAGAGATGAATACCCTAAGCAGATTCAGAAGGATGTAGGTTGCAGTAGGTACTGGGAGATGAAGAAGCTTGCACAGGATAGAGCAGCATGGAGAGCTGCATCAAACCAGTCTCAGGACTGAAGACCACAACAACAACAACATGTTTAACTTTTTCCCAAGGTCAAACTATTTGTTCAAAGATTATAAAAAAGTGTGCAGGGCCTTCTAAAGTTCATTGTTCTTAGGTTGGCTACTGTGAATTTTCTAAAGCAGAGAGCACCAGGCTACAATGCCTTGACAAAAGTATTGTTGCATGATGTCTACGGTACAGTGCACCCAGCTGGACTTTCAAAATATTATATAAAGGTAAATGAAGCAAACTAATATCAAAGTTGCACTAACAAATGATTGTTGAAAGTGTAAATTAACTAGTAAACACCTTGAAAATAATGCTAGTTACGGCAATTTTCTGCTTGGAAGTCACAAACATGTGTGATTCCATTTGGCATCATTGGGCATTTGTTGTGTTACCAAATGTAGTACATGCAATAACTTCAACTAAAGTTTACCATAATGTGTAACTCTTAATATTTTCAAGTTTCCTTTGAAGCTTTATTATACTAACTAATATTAATATGTTAAAATTTTTTTTGCTGCTTTAGTAAAAAATTCCTGGTTTCTTTACCATATGATTCCCAATCATAAATTATTAACAGAAGAAGAAATATTGCTGCTTCTCAAAGGTGATTTATCTGATTTGGACCTTGATATGTCTGATGTGGAGGAAGAGATTGAAAATGCTCAGCAGCAGGACCCTACTACAATGGATATACAGTTTCTTCAAGGAATGGACCTTGATATGGTTGAAATTCTGGACCCTCAAGCCAATGATGAAGATGATGTTCCCTTAGCTTCAAGATTACTTGCTGAGCCAAACCTTGCACCAAGTCATTCAGCTCAGAAAATTCAGTGTGATACACACTGGGATCTTTGGTGGCGAATGAAGGACAGTGAAGAAGTGGACACATCATGTAATGCAGTTTTTTCTGACCCTCCAGGAGATGAACTGACACCTTTGCAGTATTTCAGAACAATGTGTAGTGATGACATTATCCAGAACTTAGTCGAGCAATCTAATCTATACTGCACACAGAAAACTGGTGCTTCTTTAAATACAAATGTTCGTGAAATAGAAAAGTATATAGGTATAAACATCCTAGCAGGTATGGTGAAAATACCTAGTTACAGAATGTACTGGGCAGAGGCTACAAGATTTTCTCCAATAGCTGACTCAATGCCTAGAAATAGGTTTTATAAGCCAAGAAATTATTTACATGTGAATGACAACACTAAAATGAAACAGAGAGAGGACCCTGATTATGACAAGCTGTTCAAGGTGAGACCATTTGTTGACAAAATCAAACAAGGTTTTTCAATTATTGAACCTGAGGAATATCATTCAGTGGATGAATTAATCATTCCATTCAAAGGCCATTCATCCCTGAAACAGTATGTAAAAAGCAAACCACACAAGTGGGTTATAAAAGTCTTTGCCGGTGCTGGTTCTTGTGGAATTGTGTACAATTTTGAAATATACCGAGGGAAAGGAACTGTACATAATGATACTGGTCTTGGTATAAGTGGTGATATTGTGATAAGGCTTGTGGAAGGACTGCCAAAATATAAAAATTTTAAAGTGTTTACAGACAATTGGTTCACATCTTACAATCTTATTACTGCCCTGAAAAACTATGGCATTTTGGCTATTGGAACTGTTAGACCCACAAGACTTAAAGGCTGCAATCTAAAAGCAGACAGTGAGCTGAAAAAGCAGGGACGAGGATCACACAATTATCGAACTGAAACAGAAAGGAACATCATAGCGCTGAAGTGGTATGATAACAAGTCTGTTGTTCTTGCATCATCATACAAAGGAGTAAGTCCAGTAGAACCAGTGAAACGTTGGTCAGTGGGAGAACAAAAATATATTTATGTTCCAGGGCCAGACATTATTAAAGAATATAACCGTTCAATGGGAGGAGTTGATCTGCACAACATGCTGGTTGCTTTGTATAGGAGTAATATTGGTGTGAAAAGATTTTATTTAAGGATCGTATTCCACCTCCTTGACACGTGTGTTGTGAATGCGTGGCTCCTATACCACCAACATTGCAGACAAAGAAGAATTACAAAACACATGTCTCTATTGATTTTTTGGTCTGATGTAGCTCATGGACTACTAAAAGCAGGAGACATTTTGGTAAGAAGATGAGGACGCCCATCAGATGACAGTCCATCGCCTACAGTTGTGAAGAAACTATCGCCTACAGTTGTGAAGAAACGAGCCCCATAGGTTCCCAGACCAGTTGATGATGTAAGGTATGACAACATTGGACACTGTCCACAGCACATAGAAAACAACAGCACATTCTTGAATGAAATGCATCAAATGTAATAAACCTCTTTGCATTACCAAAGACAGGAACTGTTTTAAATTTTCATGTAAAGTAACAATGATGCTGTAAAAAACATAAAATTGTCCTGAAATGCAAGTTGCATTGTTGTATGTACTAATTTTTCTTTAATAAACTGCATCAAATTGTGTAATTAAAATTTTCATTCAAGTTCCATTACCAAGCACTGTGACATCCCAACCACCTGACTGAACGAAACAAACCCTGCCCAATGATGCCATATGGAGTCATCCCAAATTTCCCTCCAAAAACAAAAAAATAACAAAATTTCTTATAAATATATATCATTCCAATCATTATGAAGGGAAATACGCGAAAAAATATTTTTTCCCACAAGTAAATAAAAGTTGGGCTGGAAAGGGTTAATTATCCTTCACATATGCTGACACCTTTGATTTTCTGGTTACCTTACCTATTTGTCTGATGTAAATTCTCTAACCAAGGTACCAGTTTACTTTGTTCCATTCTCTCATGATTACATTACTTATAACTGACACAACATAATATGCATTTCACATAGAAACACTGGAGAACCTTTTCCAAGTATCCTACTGCACAAAATTACGTGAAAGTCAAAGAGAGTGTTTCTGATTTGCTTATAAACTACAGAATGTTGAACCCTCAACTTGCTAATTACACAACAAATTAGTATGAAATATATAACATTAATGCTGAGATTTTGAATCCCCAAGAAATTGTATTTCAACAGTTGTCCTGCCAGTTCCACAGTTAATAGTATCTCTTGTTTCACACTCTTTGATAGCTTACCAGTAGCACCAATAATTTTTATTCCAGAAAGATTTAACACTACTATACCCTCTGTGTTCTTAATTGATACACAAAATGCTTATGAAATGCCATTCAAATCACTACCATTTTCCACTAAACACTTAACACGTATACATTGTACACCTGGTGTTACTACTGGATGTCACACTTCCTTTTTACTTACTGTGTGATCTTCTTCATACAACAAATCCTCAATAATCCTTTCCCTGGAAAAACTATCATCTTACTCACCAAAATGATTATCAGACACAGTCAAATGACAGATGGCATGGTCCTCTTCTTCATTACCACTCTCAAACTCTAATTCTTCATTAGACCTTATATTATCCTCCTTTATTCTCTCTTTACTTATTGTAATGAAACTGTTATTGCATGGGGAGAAAGTGAAATTCTGCTGGGGTGAAAATTTTCAATATCGAAAAGAGATTATTTGATTTAAACAAATAAAACCTCAAAACTTTGTTGTTATTCTTGTGTTCCATAGACATCAGGAAATGTGTGATCATGGGGGTGTTTCTTACTGATCTAATCAGCCTCCACCACTCAAAGAATTACTTTGAGACAAATGCAAATGCTTACTGCTAAAACACTTTAGTAATTAGTTCTGCAGTGACACTTATACAGTTAAGTTGATTCCTTATACATATCTTAGTTCGGTGTAACTCTGAGTGATCTGCTTGCTGCTGCTGAAGTAGTCGTTGGCTCGGTCCATTTCATCTGCTAATTGGATCAAGTTATGCGAATTCCATGAAATAATCCAGCTAACAGGTCATTTTATAATGGTTTATTTATGACAAGCTGCACCATTTCTTCTTAGTGGGAGCCCACTCCACATAACAGGCTACATGGTCACAATACTGTATTACAACAATTAGATTTTAGCACAGACATGTGACACAGTAGTTGCGTCTCAAAACTGTCTCCAACTGACCATCCTTGAGCCTTGTGCTCCTCCTATTTATACATTTTTTAACAATCAAGTCAACAAAACTACAGCACAAATTTATTAAATTACCAATTAAAAGCTTAACATTTTTATGTGTAACTATCCACAAAACCTTGCTTATTTTATGCTGAAACTGGCATATACAATAAAAAAGACTTTTACATAGGATATACATCATATTATATAAAATACTGAAAGATAACAATGCTAACCTAAATTTTCTTAATTACGGCTTCAATTGTAAATGCAAATTATTGTGAACCTATATTGGGGAAGCATGACCTACTAGTAAACAAATGGAATAACAAATTTTATGAGATTTAATGTTTCATGCGAAATCACTTATTAGATACCATTGGAATTATGGAACTTTCAAAACAGATATGTAAAACAAAAGGGTTGTTTTATTTCATTACCACCTGGCCATCATTATCAGTTATAAATTCAAATACCTCATCCTCATCACTACTGGATTTGTCAATACAACTGGATTTGTCTTTACAACTGCTGTCAGAATCAGACACACTTTCACTTTCTCAATGCTTTAGATTTTGTACCTCTTCCACCTTTTCTCCATTTCAGACAATTTTGAATCTACATTTTCATTTAATTTTACTTGTTTTTCCACTACCATTACTGCATAGTTGGTTTCTACCTGATTCTGAATCATTTTTAATGTTGTCAATTCGGTTCTCATGTTTAACCCTGTTTTCAGCACAAAATTTCCTGGCAGCTTTGACTTCACGTTTACACTGTTTTTCAGAAGCCTCCTCCTTCCTACTATTGTCATCACAAAGTTTCTCACTCTCTTCTACACATTTACTACTCAATGTTAATTTCTCATTAGTGTTATGTACTACTTATTTTATACTATTTTTCAACCTCCTAACGTCTTTTGTAGCTGTATTACCCAAAACACTTAAACTACCTCTAATTTGTCTTAACATTGCTCCCAAATTTTTGTCTGCTATAAACTTTTCCCTTTGCTGACTATTGCTACTAGGTTCCTCTTCCTTAACCTTAACGATCTCATGTATGCCAATACTGTTTTCGTCCATTCCACTCACCTCACCATACACTGTAGATGATGATTTTATCATTTCTACAATAGGACTTTTGTCCCCTCTCATTCAAAGTTACATTCATGTTTGATTTATAACTACTAGAATGTACTGAGCCAGTCTCCTGTTGTCCCTTGTCCCCCAACACACACTGTCTTGTTTGTTAAGGTCACTCATTATGTATCACTTAATACAAAACAACTTTTGCAATGAATTACCTAGTTTTTAATCACTTGTTGGCTGCTGCTGTTGTTGTGGTTGTCATCTTGTTCCATCATCTACTGCAAGTTGTAATTCTCTCAGCAAGGCATCTTGTTTCCCATCAGTCAGCTGTCTCCAATTGCAAGCTGATTGGCTGCTCCTGTACTTAATGGCTGCTTCCATATAATTTGCTCGCTGATTGGCTGTTGTCATACTGTGGCAATGAAATCATAGCGCTGATTGACTGTAACATCTCTTAATTGTCAACTGCTGTTGCTTTCACTTTTCAAAGTTCGCAAATCCTTGTTTTATTGTGGCTTCATACAATATTCCTCACCCACAAGGGCACCACATGTTACGTTTCTACCTGCTTTGTTTCTTCGTTTGTTCATGTTTTGTCCTTGATATCTATGTACTGCTTTGCTACACTGGCTAAAAATGGCTTGTGGATTACAACACTGACTACTGTAAATAATGTAGCCAACAGGTGCACAGTTGCATTTCACAAAACTTTAACTTCACTTTTCACAATCTCTTAATAATACACAGTTATACTTTTGATAAGCCTCATAATTAGTTTGCAGGCAAAACTCCAGATACTGCTACAATAGTTTCCTGTTGAACATCTACGAGCAGTAAAACCTAACCACAAAGTTCACAGTTCCTTAAGAATAATGAAGTATGTATTGAGCACACACTGTCATTGATTTTACACATGACTTAATTATTTAACACTTATTCCACAGTTAAGTTGAAGCATTGTTGTAGTTCTAATCAACACAGGTTTCTCATCTGAAACTCGGCCTTGAACAGACTGTCTCATGACCAAAAATCAGGGCATTATATATCATCACAATAATATAAATAAACAATGCTTTTGACAAAACTGTTAATTATTTCAGAATTAAGTAAGGGCTTACTTCGTTAACATGTTTCTGAATGGAGCTAAATAGATACTTTATGATTACTAGTATTTCATCTTCCAAATATTTATAATTATTACAGACTTTATATTTCTTTATATGTCAACAATAGAATTTAAGTTACAAAATAATTACTTATTTCAACCTATAGCAAAGGTACTAACTAGGAATAGTGAAAATAAATTAGAAAAACCATTACATACCTAAAACTAAGCACAATATTAGATCTGGTGTTATGTTCCTTGAAACTAAGGGTCAGTCTTTCTCTTCTATGAAAATGCAGTTTATATTCACGTACATTAATGGTAATTAGTTAAACATGAAACACTGAATTTAAGGAGTCTGGTGGCAAAACAAGAGGACAATTAAAATTATTCCAGCTTGCTTCATCACAAAGTAGACCTGTGAAGGCAGGTCATGAGTCATACTTGGGTAGCTCAGCCAGTACACCGCATACCTGTGAAAGGAAAATGTTCAAGGTTTGAGTCCCAGTCCAGCACGTAGTTTTAATCTACCTTGAAGTTCCTGTGTTACTACTTTTCAAAAATATCACAGACAGTGGAAATGAAATGAACATTTAGCGTCAGTGGCCGGGAGGCCCCTTGAGGTACAGGTCCGGCCGCCTTGGTGCAGGTCTTATTACATTCGACGCCACTTTGGGTGACCTGCATGCTCAATGAGGATGAAATGATGATGAAGACAACACAACACCCAGCCCCTGAGCAGAGAAAATCGCTGACCGAGCCGGGAATTGACCCCAGGCCCATAGGACAACAATCCGTCATGCTGACTACTCAGCTATCGGGGTGGACATCACAGACAATAAAAGTCAGGCCTTGAAGCATCCTCAGATAGCATAATAGTGAATTTTAATACTCACAAAAAGCAATAAATCCATGTTTCGATTCATAGCTGAACAAAATTTTCAACTGTCACATCGTATTCATTACTCTGCAGGTTCAGCATATCTGATCACTGTTCACACATATCTTTTCACATCATTGCCTGTCAGACTAAACGTGGAAATCAATAGAAGTTAATTATGCACTGGTTCCCTATGCAGTCAGAAATTACATCTATTCCAATGATGCTATTCCACTGAAGGCATCATGTTATACATCAAGCTGTTAACTTTTGAATATATGCCTCCATTGTTTCTTTATATGAAGAAAACACTCCCATATAGATATTGTGAAATATTACAGAATGTTTTGTTTGTTTAACTGGTAAATAAATTATAAAAGAAAGGCAATTTCTGGAGCATCTGAACTCCTTTGTACTCCACATAATGTCAGCTGCTTGGGAATTTTAGATAAGTGGGGAATATGGTCATTTCCCAGGTTCTCATTTATCTAACTATGGTAATGGAAGGCAAGAGATGCTCACCTATTTCCATACTTTGTACAGAAACGATATGTAATATGATTGTACATTTTATTGTAAAGGAAGAACAGGAAAATGAAAACTTTCTCTGACTGCTCATTCAGTCCATAATGTATGTTTCACTCATCAAGTAAGTGCATTAATTAGGTATGCTGATACATCAGATAGTAAAGTTCTCTTTCTTTCAGCTGAAAAATAAGTCATGCAGTGAGCACACTTACAGCTAAAGTTTTGATATCCTTAAGCAAATGTGACTGTTATGTGACAACCTCATGAATGTATCAAATATATTATGTTGTTACAATGGTCTATAAACATGCATTGCCAATGTTAGCCAGTTAAATACATTCAATTTTGTGTGTATCTTGCTATCTCAACGTAACTGGAGTACGTGCTGCAGAAAGTTGCACTGGAGCTATCTGTCTTTGTACTAGTGCTATGAGTTTTTCTCTGTACCTTGATGTCATCCTATTGGTTGAATTTCAATATTTATTTCGGAACTAGATATCAGGATAAAACTAGACAGTTCAAAATACCTCAATATCTTGCTATGAGGCAACTTAATATAGAAAAGGATCTGCTGTTAGTAGGAAACACTGAATATGATAGGTTAAAATGATAAAAATATGGAAAACACGAATGAAAAACCCACATGAACAACAACTTGCTCTTCTACAACTGATGGTTTACTTTTTTTAATAACAATATTGTTTCTAGTGGTATATCAGATCATAACTGCTTGAAATTGAGTACAACTACACCAGGTATAACAAAACAAAAAGAAACTTTCAAACATGTACTGCTATTCAAAAGGGGCGTAGGCAACAAAAACAATGTAGTTACTTTCTCACTTGTGCTCCATAAAGCTGACTACAGGGTATCTACTGTGCTAATGATGTTACAGTAACCTTAATGAATTTTAGCATTATGTAGAAATGTTATTATGTAGCACTTCCAAAAAATTTAGATCGAAGTTAAACACATGCAAAATGTCTTGTACTAAATGACTGGCATCAAGAATATGAAGCTACTGGCAACAAATTATTCCATAATGTTTCCAAACAATGTAAAAAAATTCTGAACAAGTTTATTGTGAAGCCAAGGAAATGTACAATCAGCAGACTCAAGTAATAAATTCAAAGCCATGTGGAAAGCCATCAACAAGACATTTGGTGAGAAACACAAGAGACAATCAATAACATGCATCAAGAACGAAGACTGTGTTCTCTCTGACCATAAATGGTTATGTCAGACAGTCAACAATCACGTCACAAGCACTGTGACACGCTTTCTTCTTTTACCAGTCTTTCTCCACCCAGTCATTGCCCAGACATAGGTATGTTCCCAAGATAATTTTTTCATCGTCCAGTCACTTCTAGTGAAATTTGCAGTATTACAACACAGAAACCCAACAAACAATTCTGCTTTTGTAACAACGTTGCAGTTATCTTCTAAAATGAGTGACATAATGTGACTGATCTGATATAAGACTCTACTACCCAATGACAGGTCACTTCCTTAAAATTTTCAAAACAGCAAAAGTAGTTGTTCTGTTTAATATAGTGGTAGCCATGTCAATAACTACAGGTGCTTCAAAATCCAATCAAACATATCCAAGATGTCAAGGAAGCACTATGTGATCATGTTATAACCTCTCAATCCAGCAACCTAAGAGCATACTTACATGATGTCGAGCATCTGCACAGGCAAAAACATGACCGTGTAAGCACCAGTTGCACTACTGCATGTCAAAGTGTATTGCTCTAACAACATAGGAGTCTAGGGTCCAGAAAATTGTAATCACCTAAAACATATGGTGAAAACATTCAATGAAAGGAGCAAGTAGTAAGAAAAGGCATTCCTCAATTTTTCATTTTGGTACAATTCTGTTTATTATATTTGGCAATAATCAGCCCTAAACATTCATAAACTTTGGCCAGTATTGTTTGGTGATGATACTAATACATTGTTAATAAATAATTATTTTTGTAATACCTAAGTAACACACATAACAGACCCAAGCTCACAAATGTGGCGTTATTCATAAACCTCTGAACAATACCAGAAATAAGACTCTCATGACCCCACGCACAGCAAGACAAAAGAATCACACAGAAGGTGCAACATAAGCAGTACACAAAACAACTGATGTGAGTAGTACAATCTAAAAGAACAAAGCAGGTGTGAGTTAGCACTGCTCCACATGTATATAAGTGCAAAATGCCAGTAGATAGTGCAGGGGAGACAGTGCTGTGTGCACAGTTCCTACAGGAGGCCTCCAGTGGCCAACCTGTGCTGATGCCATTGGCAGTTGACTTAAGTACACACACACACATGGCAATCAGCACACTCACACTCAGATGCACTAGTGGCAGGATATAGCACAACAACAGCACTGGGGAGGAAGGGTGATATCATCATCTCTGCATGATCATCAGTGGCCAGGTCCCAGTGTGGATGAGTCATGGGTGGACCCACTGGCAATGATGGCTGAGGTGAAGATGGTGAAGAGCCGTTGGAGGTGGCCCGACCAGAACAGCAGACTGTGGCAATAGACTCCAGGTTAGAGAGGGGCTGGAGCCTGGCACCAGGAAACTGGATCCCAAGGGCACCACACTTTAAGGAGGCAGCCAATGAGATGGGGCTGCCTCCAAAGCAGGCGATCACATAATTGAGGCAGAGGTAGGCAGAGCAGACTGCGGTGATGGGGGCAACACCGGAGAACCAGTAGCTTCTGGCAGTGAGCGGGGGCACAACTGATCAAAATGGTGGATCTAAAGCCTGTCAGCCATACGGATTTCATGAAGATGGCATCCCCACTGGCAGAAAACAGTGCAAGTGTCCACTTGGGCAGCAAAACATCTGGACGAACCTGACCACAGCAGGAATATCGAGTGCCACAGAATTTGAAGAAGCATGCGTGGGTGCCAGCCATGAAGTAACTGAACCAGGCTCTGCTCCCCCGTAGGTGTGAAGCAAAGATGCTCAAAAAACAGAACTACTTCGTCCAGTGAAGAAACCACAACAAACTCTTACATGTGGGACTTAAATTTACGCACTAGTCGTTCCACTTTGCCATTTGATTGGGGGTGAAATGGCGGAGCTGTAACATGATGAATGCCATGATGGGAACAAAACAACTGGAAGATGTAATAAACCAACTTGGGCCTTTTATTGGAAACTAAGGTACATGGCATCCCTCCCAAAAGAAAAAAATCCTCAAAAGCATCAAAAGAAGAAAACCTCGAAAGCATATGAATTGTGACCTCAGCCAATGTTGATGCACACCAGACAATGTAAGGAAACTGGGAAAATGCCTTCACAACCAAGAACCAGTACACATTCATGAGTGGACCCGCAAAGTCTAAATGAATGCATTCCCATGGCTGGGATAGAGCAGGCCAGGGGGCAGAGATGCCCTGGAAGCTGCCTATTGTTGGGCACGCTGCTCACAAGGTGCAAGAAAACAGACTATTTCACCATTAATCCCTGGCGAAACACCATGTCTCCTAACTAACACTTTAGTGCATGAAACCCCTTAATGGCCTTGGTGGAGATGGCACAGAACTTCACACCACAACACATCAAGAATGGTCTTCTGTGGATAACAGCAGAACACTGTCAAAAAGAGAGGGAGACAATACTGTAAGGAAAAATACTTGTGCATGGAGTCTGAAGCCTTAACTGGCAGTTTACCTGGCCTGGACAACCCTGTTAAATAAAGCACACCTCCTGACAGAGAAGTGTGTTGGCAGCAACGGCAGCTGCTATGCACAAGCTTGTAACTGGGAAACCCTGAACCGCAGCCTGTGTTTCAGTATCAAGATGGAAGCAAAGCAATTCTTCACCACAATCTAAGTCATGATCAGGACCCCCAGGAAGGTGAGACTAGCCATCCACATTACCATGTTTAAAGGCAGGTCAACCTGAAGCTCCTTTATGAATGGAGAGCAAGGCATATATGTAACAGTGGAAATGAGATCAGGCAGAGGGCGAACGCCAGCCCGAAAGACTTCAAACCCCAAATAAACAATGGAAGGCTGAGGGGACTGCAATTTTGCATGGTTACACCAGAAGCCTGAGGACTCTAAGACAGGAAATCAAAATATGCAAATTTTTAAAGCGGTAGGCTGTGGAAGAGCTTGTGATAACGATATTACCTGTATAATGAATGCAACCAATAACAGGCATAGTCACCTGCTCTAAACACCTTTGGAAATTTACAGGGGCACTAGCCACACCAAAAGGAAGGGGCAGATATTGACAGAGACCAAAAGGAGCATTAAAACCAGAACTCATAGAGACTTTTCATCCACAGGAACCTGTAGATACGCTTCAGACAAATCAATTTTAGAAAAGTACTGGCAACCTGATAATTTCGCCAAAAGTTCTTCCCAGAGTGGTAGAGGATATGTACCCGTGATTGGACAAATATTGACAGCAGCACTGAAGTCACCACAGAAGAAAAATTTCCCCAACACCTTCTGAACTACAGCCAGTGGTAACAACCATTCACTAGCCATAACAGGTTGCCTTACCCCTAGCTATTAAAGTCTGTCCAATTCTGCTTTCAATTCAGGCTGACAGGAATAGGACGTGCTCCACTAAAATGAGGCCAAGCAGTGTATTCCAAAGAAATATGAGCAGAAAAATTCGTGGTGCACTTCATACCTTCTGAAAACAGCTCTGAAAACTCCTCACACAGTGTACCTGATCAGTCACAAGGTGACTTGCATCGGTGATAGAAAATTTAAATAACTGTAATGCGTCCATTCTGAACAAGTTCTCAACATGAGCATCAGCAACCACCAAAATTGTAATGGAATGAATCACCAACTTGTAAGAGGCAGATGCTGTAAATTGTCCCAAGAGCACAATGTTCTGTTCGTTATAACTAACCAGCTTCCACGTGACCAGTGTCAATGCTGTGAGCCAGGACTCACACAGCATTCACTGCAGCATCAGTGTCAACAAGCATTTGGCGAGAAATACTTAACTCTATAAACAACTTGGGAGAAGTCACAAGCACTGGGGACACAGTTACATCCATGGCCATATCCAGAGTAGCCTTAACCCTTTCCAGCCCAGTGATGCCATATGGCATCATCATATTTAACTTTTTCCCAAGGCCAAACTATTTGTCTAAAGATTATAAACAAGTGTGCAGGGCTTTCTAAAGTTCATTGTTCTTACGTTGGTTACTGTGAATTAGTTAAAACAGAGAGCAACAGGCTACAATGCCTTGACAAAAGTAATGTTGCATGGTGTCAACGGTACAGTGCACCCAGCTGGACTTTCAAAATATTATATCAAGGTAAAGGAAGCAAATTAATATAAAAGTTGCACTAATAAATTATTGTTGAAAGTGTAAATTAACTAGTAAACACTTTGAAAATAATGCTAGTTACAGTAATTATCTGCTTGGAAGTCACAAACATGTGTGATTCCATTTGGCATCATTGGGCATTTGTTATGTTACCAAATGTAGTACATGCAATAACTTTGACTAAAGTTTACCATAATGTGTAACTCTAATAATTTCAAGTTTCTTTTGAAGCTTTATTATACTAACTAATGTTAATATGTTAAAAATTTTATTGATATAATTTACCAGTTTTTTTGCTGCTTTAGTAAAAAATTCCTGGTTAGTTTACCAGATGATTCGCAATCATAAATCATTATCAGAAGAAGAAATATTGCTGCTTCTCGAAGGTGATTTATCTGATTTGGACCTTGATACATCTGCTGTGGAGGAAGAGATTGAAAATGCTCAGCAGCAGGGCCCTACTACAATGGATATACAGTTTCTTCAAGGAATGGACCTTGATATGGTTGAAATTCTGGACCCTCAAGCCAATGATGAAGATGATGTTCCCTTAGCTTCAAGATTACTTGCTGAGCCAAACCTTGCACCAAGTCATTCAGCTCAGAAAATTCAGTGTGATACACACTGGGATCTTTGGTGGCGAATGAAGGACAGTGAAGAAGTGGACACATCATGTAATGCAGTTTTTTCTGACCCTCCAGGAGATGAACTGACACCTTTGCAGTATTTCAGAACAATGTGTAGTGATGACATTATCCAGAACTTAGTCGAGCAATCTAATCTATACTGCACACAGAAGACAGGTGAATCTTTAGATAAAAAATGTTCAAGAAATAGAAAAGTATATAGGGATAAACATCCTAGCAAGTGTTGTGAAAATGCCAAGTTACAGAATGTACTGGGCAAAGGCTACAAGATTTTCTCCAATAGCTGACTCAATGCCTAGAGATAGGTTTCATAAGCTAAGAAATTATTTACATGTGAATGACAACACTAAAATGAAACAAAGAGAGGACCCTGATTATGACAAGCTGTTCAAGGTGAGACCATTTGTTGACAAATTCAAACAAGGTTTTTCAATTATTGAACCTGAGGAATATCATTCAGTGGATAAATTAATCATTCCTTTCAAAAGTCATTCATCCCTGAAACAGTATGTAAAAAGCAAACCACACAAGTGGGATGTAAAAGTTTTTGCCCATGCTGGTTCTAGTGGAATTGTGTACAATTTTGAAATATACCGAGGGAAAGGAACTGTACATAATGATACTGGTCTTGGTATAAGTGGTGATATTGTGATAAGGTTTGTGGAAGGACTGCCAAAATACAAAATTTTTAAAATGTTTACAGACAATTGGTTAACCTCTTACAATCTTATTACTGCCCTGAAAAACTATGGCATTTTGGATGTTGGAACTGTTAGACCCACAAGACTTAAAGGCTGCAATCTAAAAGCAGACAGTGAGCTGAAAAAGCAGGGACGAGGATCACACGATTATCGAACTGAAACAGAAAGGAACATCATAGCGCTGAAGTGGTATGATAACAAGTCTGTCGTTCTAGCATCATATACAAAGGAGTAAGTTCAGTAGAACCAGTGAAACGTTGGTCAGTGGGAGATCGAAAATATATTGGTGTTCCAAGGCCAGACATTGTTAGAATATAACCGTTCGATGGGAGGAATTGATCTGCATGACATGCTGGTTGCTTTGTATAGGAGTAATATTGGTGTGAAAAGATTTTATTTAAGGATCGTATTCCACCTCCTTGACATGTGCGTTGTGAATGCGTGGCTCCTATACCACCGCCAATGCAGACAAAGAGAAATTACCAAACACATGTCTCTGTTGATTTTTCGGTCTGATGTAGCTCATGGACTACTAAAAGCAGGAGACATTTTCGTAAGAAGATGAGGACAGCCATCAGATGACAGACCATCACCTACAGTTGTGAAGAAATGAGCCCCATTGGGTCCCAGCCCAGTTGATGATGTAAGGTATGACAACATTGCACACTGGCCACAGCATGTAGAAAACAAACAGAGATGTAAATTGTGCATTACAGCATATTCTCAAACGAAATGCATCAAATGTAATAAACCTCTTTGCTTTACCAAAGACAGGAACTGTTTCTTAAATTTTCATGTAAAGTAACAATCATGCTGTAAAAAACAATAAAATTGTCCTGAAATGCAAGTTGCCTTATTGTATGTACTAATTTTTCTTTAATAAACTGCATCAAATTGTGTAAGTAAATTATCAATTCAAGTTCCATTATCAAGCACTGTGACATCCCAACCACCTGATTGAAGGAAACAAATCCTGCCCAATGATGCCATATGGAGTCATCCCAAATTTCCCTCCAAAAACAAAAAAATAACAAAATTTCTTATAAATATATATTATTCCAATCATTATGTAGGGAATTACGCAAAAAATTATTTTTTCCCACAAGTAAATAAAAGTTGGGCTGGAAAGGAATAAGTGAAAAACACATGGAGACAATGTGGCCTTTCTTCTGGCAACCATTACTATTAACCCAGTGCTTAGGCCATGGCAAATGTTTGTACAGCACAAAACAGAAGGAACAAGATGGAAACAGATAAAGCTGACTCTGGCAATGTGGCAGTTGGGGTTGCTCAACACAGGTCTTGTGTGTCTGCATGATATTCTCAGTGCCTACAATGACCGAGATAACCTGCGATATTTACTGAGAGGCTGGGTAACTGCCTTATTTTCAAGCATTTCAATCATGTTTATAAGATGAAGATGTGTGAAAAAATCGAATATAAATGATCTTATCACAACTAATGCAATGGACCTTAGCTAACACCACTGAATATTGTGCAGCAAATTTGTTATGGCTCTTCTATGCTGCCAACCCTCCTCCTTTCTCCAGGCTTGGGATCAGCAACAGTATCTGCAGAGTAATACAGCTCACTCTACAACAACTGCAAGTAAAGTTAAAATTTGCCACATTCATAAACATCTTCTACTTTCATGCCCATGCAAGAAATTTCTGTTAACATTTTATAACGATTTCCGCAATCACACACAGCAGACTCGTAATTTATAGGCAGCAAGAATACGGGCACTTAACGAGAATAAAAACTTTGCTGTGAAATTTGTTGGCTTTTATGACCATGCCCCAAGAATCTCTTAGTTTAGGTAATTTACCTTGAATCTCAATTGCAACAGACATGAAATACTGTACCAACAGTTTAAATGGGTGGAGAGTTGCCTAAGGCATCTCATCAGTCATGCAGTTAACAAGGTTTCTCAACTTCTATCCGAAATGGCAGCATGTACCACGTGCTCTTATATCCTCAACCAAAAGTAAATTATAGGAATAGCTTCTGTATGAGTGTTTTATGAATGTAGTGACCTAGAAATGATTAAAAAATGATAGCACTCATAAAGACACATTCTAACCCAGCTTTTTTGAAATATGTCCAGACTCCTGCAGTACCAATATTTATGTTGAGAACCACCGACTGTTCACCTGTTGTTGACCTGTAAACTGTGGTGGGCTCAGGGAGCAGAGGAAGAAGCTCTAGACTACAGCAGGCTGAGGGGAGGTATGAGGGAATGCATCTACTATCATGATCTGTAGTACTGACCATCTCCTGTGGTAGAAATAATGTGTGCTAATAACAAGGTTTCCTAAAAGCTTATTAAAGAGATATTCATGTTCAAAAGTGGTGGCATTTGTAGTAATAATATGAAATTAAATTGAAACTTTTATAATACCATTGTTGTAAGGTCGCATAGGCTGGCAGTAGCAGCCTACCTACTGCCAGGTAAGGATCAGAACAATGGGCTCACAGGTCAAGAAAATGTGAACTAACTATAGATACGTTTTATTTCTACATTTTTATGTTTAGAAACTATTACACACCTTATTATATGTTTCACATCATTTGCTCTTTGTTAACAGTAGCCAAAGAGTACAGCTTATCTTCCTTAATTGTCATTTGTCATTTATTAGACAGCTGTGGGACTCTTTGCCACTAAATTTTTATAATCATGGTATACTTGCAACCGGAAGTGCACAGACAAACTGCTTGTTTATTTTGCCCAGTGACTCTGGATTAGAAAGAAAAGTCTTTCTGTATTTGCATTGTAGGATAGAATGGCAAAAAAGAGCCCCTTTTAGCAGTTCTGAATTATAGAAAGAATGTCTGAATTTCTCAGAATATACGGTCCACTTTTTGTGAGTTATACAATTGGTGAAATCATGGTTATACTCATGTTCTTCATTTACAAACTTCTGCAGGCAGCAGGGCTCATTAAGACATTTCACATCACCTACATGTACACCTTTATCTGAAAGATATTTCCTGCTTGATTCTGAGTCCTTCCATTCAGGTGATTTTTGAAGAGATACCTACATAAAATATGTGTAATCTTGCATGGAGTCAGCCACTTCTGAAGATATTCTTAACATATGTTGTGGAGCCCAAATACTAATGCAGTGAATTTGTCACATCAACAACCAATCCATTTTTATGTTTCCTCTTCCAATAGAGCTTTCAATATTCTGCACATAAATTTATTGGCCTTATGATCAGTGAGCTTGCTATTAATGAATAGTAAGAAACAGTAAGGTTGGGCGGGCCTGTGCTCCTGTGGGTAGTTGCTAGGTGACGGAGTATGTGCCCCAGAGTCTTCTACAGAGGTCGATGCACTGCCGTTGCGGGGAGTTGAAGGTGCAGGCAGGGCGGCTAGTTTAACGAACTTGTTATTAGCAGCACCAGACAAGGGTGTGGCGTCAGAAAGCATCTCAGTGCGGTCACGTCCAGAATGCAGTGCACGGAGCTCACGTTGCCTGGCAGAGTATGCTTTGTCGGCGGCGCGTAAACGTGCATTTACTGGACTATCTTCATATGCAGAGATTGCAGTCTGGACAGGCAAAGGCAGCTTTTCAGTCCAGATTTCTGCGAGCGTGTCATCAGGCATAACTTGCTCATCGACGAGAAGACGGATGCACCGCCACAGCTGTGACGGAGACCTGTCACCGAGACGCTTTTCGTAGATGAGCTGTCGCACATTTTCTCTCCTGGTTTTAGAGACGCACTCCAGTATCGTCTGTTTCACCACAGCATACTTCCCTGCTGGGGAGGGGGGGGGGGGGGGTGCTTTGACAAGATCGTAAATTAAATCGACGCAGCCGTGGAGATGGTTCATGAGGCAGGCGAAGCGTGCGTCATCGTCCAAAGCACAGACATTGAATGTTTGCTCAACCAGCTTAAACCAGAACTCTGGGTGAGCGGGTTTGAAGTCTGGTAGTTTCGGCAGATTCGGCACTGCAGTCACTGCGGAGGTGCGCCTATTACTTCAGACGGAAGGAGAGCATGCAGAAGATAGCGAGTCAGAATTATTGGCGTCCCGTAATGCGGGGATCGTGAAATTCATTTGACGCCGGGGGTGGGGGGGGTGGGGTGTGGGGGGGGGGGGGCGGCTGAGTAGTGACGGACGCTCAAACGGTGTGAGGATCGTAGTCAAAATATGCATTCTCATTGACGTGGTAGCTTGGAGAGAAGCCACAAGTACTTAAGTGTGCCGGTGAATGTCCGTTACGCACACAGTATTCACTCGACCGTGAGTGGTGGGGCTGGTTGTAGATGTCAGAGTAATTACTGTCCAGCACAGAATTGTTGACTTGATTAGAAGCAACACAAGGATCCCACACACTTCCACTAGGATGCACACTCGGTGTGATATTTGCTGTTTGGCGAGCATTGAACACCTGTTGACTAGCCAGCGCGGAAGGATACACACGTGGCGGGAACTGGTTCAAGTTTGAATTTACTACTGGATTTTCCAAAGTAGCAAAACCTCGCTCAACACCACAAACTGTATTGAATTGTGCATTCAACGCAGGGGTAGGAATGTTCTGACCAACACTCTGTGGAGAACATGTGGGAAGGTCTAGGCTAACAAAGCCAAAGTCCACGACTGTTGGCAGTTCGAAGAAACTGGCGGCACTCGATGAATTCCACTGCATGTTCTGCCTAAAGGATTCCAAAGATTCTTGTGGCATGTCCACTACGGCAGGAGTGCTGGAGAGATGTTGCTGAAATCCGGGTGGTGGTGAGTGCTAAAAGGCCATTGTCTGGAGCTGAACAAAGGCCCTCGCGATCGCGGAGAAACCTGACGTGGTAGGCGCGTAAATAACCTTTGGGCAGTAACTCGAACGCCTATTACACAAAAAACAGGGTCACCAGTGAGGGAATATGGAATAGTTGTAGGTAAACAACTAGAATTCTCTCAGATACCGGTTTATTCACACTTAGCTTCTACACAGATGCAAGTCCGGAGGCTAACTGCCATTAGCATCCAACATCCTGCCCAAAGCCCTCTCCTCAAAGATAGCACACTTATGCACTGAACAAATATCGATATTTATGGCGCTCTATGCCACAAATGTTTAACAATGGCAATGTCACACATCACTGGTACAATATATGTGTGATTTAAGTTTTAAACAAAAATTATGATTTTACAAAAATTCAAGTACATAAATATGTTCTACAAAAATGGAAATACCCATTAAATAAACTAATACATTGTTAAACATATTTTTTCCTATAGCACTTTATCAGATGTGTTACATTAACAATTAATTTTGGTATACTTTAATTTAATTTTTAATTATGTAACAACTTTTATTGTTTATATTTACTCTGAATCTTGATTTAGTAATCAACATTTTCCATCTAACATTTCTAAAATAAGTAATTTCGAAATGTGATTTTAGTATCTGCGGCCAGTCCAGTTTTCTGGAATTTTCTGACAAATTATATTTAGGTTAAGTAATATAAATTGAAGCCATCTCCTCTAAAGGCAAATGATTAACATTGTTACCTTCAATGCAGAACTGTCTCTAAAGGCCTCTTTGTTGAGGGACATTAAACACTAATCTGCTCCTCCCCTTCTGTGCAGAAAGATCCAGGTTTGATTCCTGGTACCTACTCAGATTTTTACTGAGGTACAGAAAACTGGCGTTTGACCACTCAGCCTTGTGAGGCCAAATGAGGAGGTGCATGAAAAAAGAAGTAGCAGTAGCATCATGACACATCTACTAGCAATTATTGATGGAAAGACTAACAACATGCCAATCACATGTCTGACAATTATAGATCACTCTTCATACTGCTATTTTGGCAGCAGTTCACCTTCAAAACAGGTCTAAGGCCAAATCTGTGAGTGGTGTAGGGAGTGAAAAGACAGAAATAAACCTCTCTGAGCTTAAAAATAATTATAAATTTCTAGTCAAGTCAAATCAAGAAAGGCCTTATTAACAGTCATTTTCAGAATACCTATTTATTCATCCAGTGATAATTTTACAGTGATACTGGATTTGTCATGAAAAAATTAAAATAAATATCTCTAAAATATACATACACACAGAATATTCACTACGTGATTGAAATACTGCTCTGTCTCACTCAGTAGGACTCTAATGTACAGTCAACAAAACAAAACCGTTTCCATGGGAAATGTCTTAAGTCCTGTATTAGGCATTATCAATGTGTTGCATATTATTTGTCATATTTAAGAGAACTACTTCAGTAGAAGCTAACAAAAGCTGTACACAAAACTCACAAAATTTTAATCTTTATTCATCCAAATTATTTCAAGGGCATGTATTTTATAGCAAAGGAAAGATATTTTTATTTTGAGCCATAACTGATTTTGAATCAGTCAGACTTATGGTTTTCTGTGGTTTTCCTAAACCATTTTAGGCAAATTCTGGGATGCTTTCTTCATGGAGGCCATGGCTAACCACCTCTCCTATCCTCATCTAGTGTACTTATATATTCTGTCTGTACATATATTTTTCACACAAAGGAACTGAAAAATTGGCTGCAAGTGGGCATTGATTGAAATCAATTTGGAAAGTTGGAAATTTTTGTTCGACTGGGATCTGAACCCAGGTCAGATACTTACTTGGCCGACACTCTGAGCACTGAGCCATCCAGACATAGTAGTCATTTCAATTGCATGGACTATCCTAGCAAGTGTAATCTTACGCCCCCCCCCCCCCCCACCCCACACACACACACACACATAAACAATCAACATAAAATTTCTCATTCTTTGCACAAATTCTGAAAATTTTGAGAGGAGTAAGATTACAAAAGAAATTTTTTTTACGTATCTTGATCATCTTGTTGTTGTTGTTGTTGTTGTTTTTGCAGGCTCAAAATCTTGTAGTGTCTAGGAGTACATTCTTGCTGCTGGAAATTTTGATTTAACATTGCAAATTCTTGAAGACAAAATAACTGATGAAGAGTCGTGTGTTGGTATGAATATCTTTTTATTTTATCCCATTCTTCTGAACCATACCAACTTTATAATTTCCACATTCAAAAAAGCAATAATTACATTGTTGGTGACAAACTTATAGAAACATTTACTTCTATCTCAGGCATGCCCACTACTCCTTACATTTTGCAGTACTCACAATTGCCGAAGGGTTCACAAATCGAAAGAGTTTACAAACTTTCTTGGCAGTAGAAGAATGTTTACCAAATTATATCATTATTTCATAAATAAATCTAGAAACGAATGAAATAATTAGTGTTTGATTGCACAATTAATAATATGAATTTTAAGTATGCCAGAAATTTTGCAATTTCAATTATTCTTAAAAGAAGAGTAATTTTAACTGTTAGCAGATACATATCGAAAGGAACACATTAATTTCTTTTTTATACATTTTATATTGACACATAATACATTATACACAAAATCATATGAAGTCTTTTAGTGTAACAGCTGAGATAACTTTAACCTATGCAAGAAGTGATGTTATACATGGTATCAGTTATCACTATGAAAAAAAAGGCAATTTTAGAGGAGGGTGACTGGTTATAATGTAAGTATCTGCTATGTAACATATTACAGATAACATAAGAAAAATATCTACTATACAAATCAGAATCTATACATATATCAGGATACGGCATTCAGATTTTCATATCTATGGAACATACTGTCACAAGACAAGTAATACAAAATTAAAACTACAACCTTACGCCACTAACCTATAGAAACAATTACAGGGACGAGGTAAATTACTAGAATTTATAAATTTTAGATTAAGATCTATACAATCAAACCTTTAAGATCTTCAAAGGAGAAAATAAAAAAATTCAGAGCCTGGGGTGTATGACATATGAGCTCACTATGATGGGTATAGACCAGAAGAATACAGTCAATCAGCCATATAAACCATAGTATTTATGGATATATTGACTCATGAAAGAACAAACTAATGGAAAAATATTAGGGCCTAGATTTATGATACGGTGATCAACCAATGAATCCAAACCACACCGGGTACAAACCGGCAAAAAATGTTTTAACACAACAAAATGAATAAAGTTCATAATAATATCAGTAAGTCCAATCATATGCAAAGAGGAATTGTGAGAAGCATCTAGCTCAATCAATGGCTGTACGCTCTCCTTGAGTGCACACACACACACACACACACACACACACACACACACACACACACACACAGTTGTGATGACCAGGGATACCAAAAACAGAGCTAAGAATGAGGATAAATACAGGTAAACATAGTGATAAATAGCTTTGAATGATGTCACAACCCAGTAACTTGAAAAACCAAAATCAGAGTATGAAAGCAGATATGTATACATCTTATTATATTGTCCATACTAGTAAATGTCTTCCACTCTAACCTATGTACACAAAGACCTAGAAAATTTATTTACAACTGATGAAAAAATATATATATACTGATTTAAAGTTACGTAATGTTTCGGAGAGTCAGTTCCCCAATAACAAAAACATGTATTTATGCTGAATTACACTATCTTTAGCAGTCTTGGCTAATAATTCACAAATATCAGT
This sequence comes from Schistocerca cancellata, assembly GCF_023864275.1. Taxonomy (NCBI): domain Eukaryota; kingdom Metazoa; phylum Arthropoda; class Insecta; order Orthoptera; family Acrididae; genus Schistocerca; species Schistocerca cancellata. The sequence continues at coordinate 317,426,189 of NC_064629.1, forward strand.
CACAACACACATTCCCATTGACAGATGCTTGAGAACGTTATCTGGCATCCACGGTCTCTTGCAAGATGACTGGTCCAGCAGGGTAGAGCCATACAGCAGTGTGGGGAGTGTATCTGCCCATATCTTTCAGCTTCCTCCTTAGAATTGTCATTACACACTCCAATGGATAGGCAACTTACTGTCTAGCATTCACATCAAATCCTGAAAAATTGTTTTGTGTACTAAATAAGTTGTAGCTCCTTCACATTGCACAAGATACAGTATACTCTCCCTCTTCATTTTACAGCCAGACGCGGAGGTGTAGCGGTTCTAGGCGCTCAGTCCGGTACCGCAGGACTGCTACGGTCGCAGGTTCGAATCCTGCCTCGGGCATGGATGTGTGTGATGTCCTTAGGTTAGTTAGGTTTAAGTAGTTCTAAGTTCTAGGGGACTGATGACCACAGATGTTAAGTCCCATAGTGCTCAGAGCCATTTGAACCATTTGAGCCTCTTCATTTTACATAGTCAATTATGTGGGATTTATGTCAGGCAAAATTAAGAAGTGTTCACATGTGCAACATTTATAATCACAGTTAATTGAAATAAAAAAACAGACAGACAAGGTAATGCACACAGATATGTTCAGATACTATTCCTAATATTTACAGTGCAAATTATTATTATTGTCCCATTTGAAAACTGTAAAAATCTCTACTCATTTAGTCTCATGGCATCTATATATTACATTCTAAAGCACAAATCTATTACAGAACACAGCTATATAGTGTATCATAGTTTCAAATCAGTCAGTAGATAAGGCAGAACTTTAAATATCCCAACAACTTACATATTAAATTCCAGACAAACAAGACACAGTTATATAGTCTTGTGAATCTACAGATTGATGTAAACTCAGTCAATGGATAAAACAGAACTCTAGAAATCACATCATCTTACCTACTACATTCATGACAATGGAAAAGAGAACAAACAAAGAAAATTATATACTTAGGTATCATGTCTGTATGCTTTCAGTTCAGTGATATTGCATAATCCAAAAAACTTCTTAGATTTTGGATACACAAGTCTGTATGCATTAGGATGTGGATTATCAACAATTTTGAAAGGCCTAATATAAACATCAAAAAATTTCTTTATCTCAGATGTCAACACTTTAGATTTCTCTTTGGCTTTCACCAACAGAAGGTCTCCTACTTCATACTTAGAAAATCTACCTTTACCATCATGTCAATGCTTTCTCCTGTCCCCCTATTTTTTCATCATCTCCCTAACACATTCTTCCCTCTCTTGAGGAGACAAAATTTTGCATGGTGGAAACTCAACATTTTCAGAAATAAAGTTAGCTGGTCTGTGAATAAACATCATTTCAGATGGTGAAAAACCCGTTGAAGAAGGTTTTAAGCTGTTGTTCATAATATCCTCAAAGTCAGCGACATAATCTATCCAACTGGTGTGATTCTTAGTACAATATGTCCTAAACAGACTTCGAATCTCTCTCATATATCTTTCTGCAGAGTTACTTGAGCGACGGTACTCTGAGATTAGAACATGAATTATTTTGCATGATCAACAAAATCTTTCCAAGCTTGTGATGTAAACTGAGAACCATTATCAGATAACATGGTTCTAGACATACCCTCCTGATGAAAATATGTGTTTTCAAACTTAGAGATGATTTGCTTACTCGTAGGTTTCGTAAGAGGAAACAACTTTATGAACTTGAAAAAATACATCAACCACCACAAAAACATAACAAAATCCATTCTTAGACTTACGTAAAGGTCCATAAACATCCACAGATGCAAGATCATGGTTACTATTAGGCATTATGTTATGCATTTGATCTCTATTTGTTTGGTTACTTACCTTCCCTCTTTGACATCTGTCACAGTTGACAATCTTCTTCTTGACTCTTCTTTGTATGTTATAAAAGCAGATGTTTTCCTGAATCTTTTGTGGGCATTGGGTGATCCACAATGACCAAAACTCTCATGTGTATAGGTAATTAAAGTATCAATACAGTGTTCCGGCCAACATAGTTTCCAGTCCTCTGTGTCAGTCTCATGTCTCCTGAATAAAATACCCTTGTGTACCTTATAACACTATTCTGTCTTTTCTTCTCCTTTATTACCCAACATGCTTTTAACCAATTTCCAATTTTGAATATGCTTGTCATACCTACAGATGTCTTCACAAGTTTTCAAGATCTCTTTTCCCTCTTTCACACCTTTCAAGTACATAATTTTAAACTCTTTTTCACCTTCTGCAAATTTGTTAGATTATTCACTTCCTAAACGTGGACTAGACAAAGCATCAGCAAATACATTGTCTGTGCCCTTAATGTATCTGATTTCATAATTAAACTGTTGTAAAAACAAGGCCCAATGAATAATTCTGTTATGGTACAGCTTATGCACATGAACATAACATAATGCTTTGTGATCAACATAGATGATGACTTTGTGACCTAGTAAAATTTTTTTGAGTTTGTTGAATACCCAATGTACAACTAAAAGTTCTTCCTCAGTAACAGTGTATATCTTTTCATGTTCCTGCAGTACTCTACTAGCAAATGCAAGAGATCTATGTCAAATAACACCATCAACTTCAACCTCCTGAAATAAATGAGCACCCAATCCAATGTCACTACTGTCTGTCGTAATAGAAAAAGGGAGAGACAAATTTGGTCTGAAGAATATCAGAGTTTGACACAACTGTCATTTGATCACAGTGAAAGATCCTGACACTCCTGATTCGAATCCCAAATGGTATGCTTCTTCAAAAGTTCACACAAGCATGGAGCATTTAAAGCTTGGCTGCTACAAAATTTTCTATAAAATACAGTTAACCCAAAAAATGATTTAAACTGTTTTCTATTGCAAGGTGGAGGAAAATTAGCAATAGCATTTAGTTTCTCTTTATCAGGGACAATTCCTTTTTTAGATATAGCATGTCCTAAAAATTTAACTTCTTCCACTCCAAATTTACACTTTCCTACTTACAAAGTCATGCACCTTGATTCTAGTTTTGAAAACATATTTCTTAACAGATTCAAATGTTGTTCCCAAGTCTTTTCTGTGACCAGAATGTCATCAACATACACAATTAATTTTGAACTCATTTCACCTCCTAAGACAGAATCCAGAGCTCTTATGAATTCAGATACATTTAACCCAAATGACACCACAAAATATTGAAAACACTTACCTCCATACAAAAATGTTGTGTACTTTCTAGAATTAATTTCAAGTATGATCTGGTGAAATCCAGAGGACAAGTCCAAACCATTCATGCACTTTACATAATCAAACTTGTGCAACAGTCTGTCAGTGCTCTCAGGATGGTCACTCTCTCGGATAAGAAAGCCATCAAGATGTCCTGCATACAAAACAACTCTCACTCCAGCATTTCTCCCACTTATCACAACTAAAGGATTATTGTAAGCACTCCTACTTCTGTCTAACACACCCATGTCTCCATTGTATGAATTTCCCTCTCTACATCCCTCCTTCCTGAAAATGGTAAATTACGTGGTTTGAGAAAGAAAGATTGATGATCTCAAAGGTAAAGCATGCATTGATAGCCTTTCACTCTCCCTGGTTTTCGACTAACCACATTTCTAAAATCCAATAACAAATTTCTAAGTTTTTCCTTTTGTATGTCATTAAGAGTCGTAACTTCACTTACTTTAGAATCTGCTACACTTTCAAAATCCTGATTTTCAATCTCATTGACATCTATATCCCACAGTTTAAGATACAGAAATTAGTTGTATTATTTTTAGGTTCAAAAATAAACAATTCCTTAACATCCCATCCAAAGCAAGCCTGAACTTTCAATATCCAATCCATACCAAGAATTATATTTTCTTCCAGACTGGGAATCACTAAGCATCGGCATTCAAACATCTTGCCATCTATACTAAACATTAAAAGTACCTGAGATTTTACCAATTTGCTTTGCTTACCTGTGGCTCCTCTTCTCTTTACACCTACAGTAGGCATTCCCACAAAATTCTTACTATGCTGAATTTTGGTCTCTAAATTGTTCAGATATACCACAAATCTGGCTACCTGTATCTATCAAATAGTTCCCTTCTCATTGTTCAAGCTTAATCTTAATGTAAGGACATCCTAAATCTGAATTATCATCTCTGATATTAGATACTTCATGAAAAGGTCACTTTCAAATTCATAAAATGCTACATCCTCACCGTTTTTGCAGGGTTTTATCAACTTTACTGGTACCGTAGCCCATGTTGTCAGATAAAGATTGTACACACTGAATGGGTTTCATAGCACAACTGACGTCACGTATTACAGAAGGAACACAAATATATTACTGTCAAAATTACATTTCTTACTTAGATCTTCTTTCACTTCATTCCGCCAATTTGGATACAGATTTTGACTAACCACAGCCAACTTATTCCAGAATGCACATTTTTCTACACTATCGTCAACTTGGTCCCCAACAAATTTCAAAAAAAGTCACCACTATTCTCTAAGCTTACAGATAATCCACCTTTACTGTTTGGATCATTACTTTGCATGACGTTACTGAAAACCTGTTTTGACTGGACTGGTATTCCATGACTCTCACTTACATCATCACATACATCACTTACCTTACCTGTAGTCACAAATAACTATGAAATTACATTGTTGTTAAACCCCACAAAAACCTGATACTCATCATCATCATAATTATCATTATCATCATCATATTCTTTCAAAATTACTTCATCAACAGCATCATTAACACCAAAATTCTCATCACTATCGAAGTTACACACCTCACTTGCATTCATTTCCAATAAGCTACCAGTCTGAAATTTATAAACCTCAGTCAATTCACAGCTCTCTGTCACACCTACATAAAAAATACCACCTAATTCAGATCCAATACAGTCATCTGTTGTTCTACGTATATCAATAATACTGTCTCCTGACCAAAGGAAGAAATCATTAGTGCACACTACATCAAAATTCTCATTGCCTTGACATTCTGGTTTGTGATTAGTATCTACATCATTATAATTGAACATAATATTCCAAAACTTTTGATCAAAACATAAATTATAAGTCTGATGTTCCTTCTGTTCAACTTCAAATACCTTTGTCACATTATTAATACTGTTATTATTGTCTGATTGTAAGTGTAAATTGGGAGTCCTTTACTTGTTGTGCTTCCTTGGCCCAAAACTATGGACCTTCATTGACGCAGAACACCGTTTCCTGAATAGTTGCCTCCATGATTGTTTCTCCTATCATATGGCTCATAGATATCCCCATTGTTCCTGTTCTGCTGAGGTTCACAATTTCTGTCTCTATTACCATGATGACTGTGATTGAAATTACCATTATCTCTGTTTCTGTAATTGTTACCACTGTGGTACCTATAATTTTGAATATTGTGGTACATGTTTCTTTCTAATGCCATATACAGACTGTATACATATCTTAAAAATTGTTTTAGACAATCAGCAGGTCTGTGTACTAAATCACACTGCAATATTTCAGTAATCTCCTTTTTAGTGCCTCAATTAGTATCATTTCATGAAATGGCCTGTCAAGGTGTGCTAGTTTCTCAAGTTAATTCTTACAAAACTCTTTCAGTGTACCATCTCTATTCCTATAATTTGGACCATTCAGAAACTCAGTTTTAATTCTCCCTTGTTCAGCTTCTGACCAAAATTTATTTAAAAAACTGTTTTCGAAACTTTGGTGTGTCTCCCACAGACTTAAACTTAGATTTACCTATGACAGAGCTTCATCTTCAAGACATCTTTTGACAAATATAATCTTTTGGTCCTCACTCATGACTGTAATAAAACTAACTCTGTAGTGGTGTAGAAAATTCACTGGATGTAAATTGTCTGATGGAAAACTTTTGATTGTAGTGCTGGGCCACACAGTACCATTGTTTGAATACAGGTTGTAGTCAGTACAATTTTCTTGAACAACTGAAATTTTTTGGTCTAAAATATTTACGTTAGTTAGCATACAGTTTCCAACATTAAAAATTTTTTGATCTAAACTACTTAAGTTCTGTTCCATTCTTTCTGCTACAGCTTTCTGTTGAACTCTGGACATCACCAAGATTCTTCACATGTCGTGGAGATTATGCCATGAACTCATTTTCCAAAACAATAAATTTATCTTAGCTAATGCACCGACTTTTTCATTTACACTTTTAAATCTGTCCGACAACCCATTTTTAGTTCCAAAACCTGATTACTAAGTTGGTCTATTTGGTGTTGTAACCTGTCCATTTTACTATTGTACTCAGTTCAAATTTCGTTAACACTCTCTGTACCAGGCCTATTTTATGCACCCGTCCCTAGAAACCGGGCAATTTTACCAATATTAAAAAAATTACTGCATCAAATCTACTGTTTGGATTGTGGCAAATTTGGTACCATCTTGAAGCTGCACATTTCTACTTTAATTCTGAGTGAAAGAAACTACTTTACAATGCACAGCTTTAAGGTACAGTTATAGAAATCACTTAGATGTTTTAAGAATTTAGAAAAAGTCATACGAATAAGGGAATACAATTGTGATTTATTTTTAACCAAAATTGTGGCACTACATTACATGTTTCTGATAGTATACAGTATTACATATAAATTTCACACAGAATCATATTGTTTTTTAGTGTGGAAAATTTTAAAGCAAGGTTCCAGGCAGAGTGCAACGCCACACTGTTCACATTCGTATCGTGTCTCTTTGCGAGAAGCCTTGCCACTCTGTTTCTTGCTCCTGGAACTGCACACGTGACACACACGAGCAGCATACTTCTTAGTAGTTGCAGGTATGTGCTGCAAAAAATGTCTCTTTGTTAGCCGACCTACAGTTCCTTCATTTCTTGGAATGAATTCAAGTGTGTCGTCTTCAACAAGCTGAACTGCAAGCACTGTTATAAAGTCTGTTATTGTAATTTTCTTCCTGTGCACTGCATTGTACAGCCAAAATGCATTTGATACTCCCATAAGCAGCAAATGGAAATATAATTTTCGCCACCATTTCACAGTTCTGTGCTGGAACGGATTGTACTGCAGGCGTTGGTCTCCAATATCCACTCCAATTTTATTGAGGTTGTAATCAAGTACCTGAAGTGGTTTCAATACTACAGACCCATTTCTCTTAGTATGCGTACCAAATGTTGCTTGATGCCTTGTAGACAATGTATACACATCTCTCTTATCTTTCCACTTCATTGCCAATACATTATCTTTACGCCGAAAAGACATTTCGCCCTTTTTCAGCTTAGCAGATACTAAATCTTTAGGCAATCCTTTCCTGGATTTGTTCACAGTACCAACAGCTCCAGTGCCTTTCTCTGCCAGTTGCTGAAATAGCTCTGGACTGGAATAAAATCGATCTAAATACACAGTGTGGCCTTTGTTCAGCAAGCTGCTGTCAGACAACAATCGCAAAATAACCGCAGACGAAGAATTGTCAACAATATGCTTACCAGCATAAACTTCAAAATTTACAACATAGCCACTACTGGCTTCAGCAACAGCATATACTTTCAGTCCATACTTATGAGGCTTATTTTGCATGTAAACACGGAAACTCACACGACCTCGAAATGGGCAAATTCCTTCATCAATTGTCACTTTTTCTGAGGGACGATATGCCTGGATACATCGCTCCTTCAAATTATTATAATATGGCAAAACTTTGTAAAGTGGATGAAATCCATCTTCGCCTGGTTTTTTCTGATTTGAATTGTCAACAAGATGCAAGCATGACAGTATCTGAGTGAAACGCAAACGGCTCATGACATGGGGACAAAAGTTACAACTAAGAACAGGATTAGTGCTCCAATGGTCCGCAATTTTGGGCTTTTTCGAAACACACATGTGGAAAATAATACCCAAGAAACGCCTCATCTCACTTATAGTCACTGGCTTCCACGAACTCAAAACTGAATGGGGCTTCAGATTATTTCCTCTTCTTTTCTTCTGTATTGTCTGTGATGCATACAAATTTGTCTGTCTCTTGAGTTCATTTACGTCACTGTCAGTAAGGAACACTTTACTGCAATCCAGTACAGAACTCGACTCATCAATATCCACTAGTATCTGCCTGGGTGTCGTGTTGACAGGCAGAGGTCGGTAGGTGTCAACTGCAGTCCACTCACTGTCTTTCGGATACGGCACAGCTGCTGGATTTGAAGCAACACCTTCAACATCATTCTCGTCTTCATCTGAAGACAAACTGTCATCAATCTCGTCTTCTAAAAAGAATATCACATTATGTGTAACTACATACATCGTTTACACATGTTCAACAGATATGTGCGTACTGCACAATTACGTGGAAAATTCGGAAATACGTACCTTCAAACACACCATTGCATTCAGAATCGTCTGAATCACTCTCTACATTATCCAGAGTGTCGCTATGATTGATCAAATCCGCAATTTCTGCGTCTGATAAACCGCGCCGAAACATGATGACAAACAACTGAATGATATACAGACTGAGAACGCAAAGATAAGTTTTAACATGAATTACAGCGCTGCCGTGACATCTATGGACGCATTTTGTTAATAAACATCTGAAAAACGTATAGCGCTGGCCAAACCCGTAGAAATAACGTTGCAGTGTTTTGAATGAAATTAAATGTAGCGGCCCGTAAATTTTACGGGCTTGGTGATTTTCGCGCGATCCCAGGCCCGTAAATTTTACGGGCTTGGCGCTTAGAGTGTTAACTGATCATTGACTGGACTAAATTTGGTATTGTTGTCCACTTTCATCTCCTCTAGTTTTGCCAACATCAATTGCAGAATATCAGTTTTCACTATTTTTTGCTGATTACACTTTCTCTTGTTTCAAACATGTCTAAGCTGAGTCCTATAGCTTTCATTTCATTGCCACTACCCTCGTCTCTATTCATTTTGCTAGCAATCACATGACTCCTCAAAGAAAAATTAATTTCTTATATAGTTTGTACTTATCTTTTCTTATGTCCTTCATCATAGTTGTAAAGTCCTCTTTCAGTTCATCTGATCCGTCATCATTGATATCATATGGAATTTTCCTCACTGTTGATCCGACTTTGTTGGGCAGTTCTCTGGTCTCCTTTTTTAAGTTGATTGGAGTTTTATAACTGTAATTGACATAAATTACTGTTCATTCTTCTTCTGCATCAGAGAAAACTTTGTTATCAATCAACATATCCTGAATGATTGCACAACTTATAATCTTACCCACCCAGACATCACCATTAAAGTTCTATTTCCTTATGCACAGATTTTGAAACCTTTGGGAGGAGTAAGATTACAAAATAAGAACTTTTTACTTGTCTTGATCATTTCATTGTTGATGTTTTTTGTGCTGGCTCAAAATCTTGTGTGTAGGAGTACATTCTTGCTGCTGAAAATTTTGATTTAACACTGCAGTTTCTTTAAGACAAAATAACGGATGAAAAGTCATCTGTTGCTGTGAATGTCTTTTTATTTCATCCCATTCTTCTAAATCATACCAACTTTATAATTTCCACATCCATAAAACCAATAATTATATCAAAAGAGTTTACAAACTTTCTCACCAGCAGAAGAATCTTTACTAAATCGTATCATTATTTCATAAATAAATCTAGAAACAAATTTAATAATTAGCATTTGACTGCACAATTAGTAATATGAATTTTAAGTATGCCAGAAATTTTGTAATTTCAATTGTTCTTAAAAGAAGAGTAATTTTAACTGTTAGCAGGTACATATCAATTGGAACACATTACTTTCTTTTTTTATACATTTTAGCCTCAAATATAATACTTCATATACAAAATCATATGAATTCTTTAGTGAAACAGCTGAGATGATTTTAACCTATGCAAGAGTCGATAGTATACATGATATCTGTTATCTTTCTATGTATAAAAAAGGCAGTGTTAGACAAGGGTGGCTCATTATACATGCTTCCAGTCATACCCAAATTCTCAACTTATCCAGATGCTACTAATCTTGAGCCTCTTGCTCATTATTCACATTACTCATGGCATTTTGCCGTTTCCCAAAAGAGTTCAAATCTGGTATGCATCTATACTGAAGAGATCATTGGCTGTCTCATCTAAATTGTATATATATTTCAGCTATTTATTTCCATTGTTTCATGATGACTAATCCAATATCATTGCCAAATTATCACTGGATGAATGAATAAATAAATATTTTGGAAATGCCTTTCTTGATTTCAATTCAGTAGATGTTTATTATTATCTTTAAGGTCAGATAGGTTTGTTCCTGCCTTTCCACTCTCTGCACCACTCACAGATTTTGCTTTAGGCCTGTTCTGAAAGTCAACTGCCACCTAAAGGCAATAAGAGGAGTGATGTATAACTGTCCAACATGTGACTGACGTATCACCAGTCCTTCCAGCCATAATTACTTGTAGATGAGTCCTGATGGTACTGCTGCTTCTGTTGCCATACATCTTCTCATTTGGCCTTACAAGGCTAAGTAGTCCCCATGCCAGACTTCCGTACCTCAGTGAGAACCTGAATAGGTACCATGAATAAAATCTAAATCCTTCTACACTGAAGGCAGCATTGGCAACCATTTGGCTATATAGGGAATGGCACCAATTTTTATTATTTTACCTAAATCCAGTTCAACAGAAAATTCCAGAAAATTGGACTGACATCAGTTTCTAAAATCACATTCCAAAATTATTTATTTTAGAAATGTCAGATCGATAATGTTAATTACTAAATCAAGATTCACAGTAAATGTTAATAATAAAAATTGTTGCATAACTAAAAAGTAAATTAAAATTTGCTGAAATTGATTGTTAATGTAACACATCTGATAAAGTTATATAGAAAAAGATATAGTTTTTTTAAAGAGTATTTCCATTTTTGTAGAACATATTTATGAACCTGAATTTATGTAAAGTCATAATTTTTGTCCAAAAGTTTGATCACACACATGTTGTAACAGTAGTGTGTGACACTGTCATTGTGAAACATTGCTTATAAGAGAGTTTAGTTCAGTACAGTCTTCGTTGAGAGGTGGTTAGGTTTTGTTGTGTCTTCAGTTCAGTCTGCTCGGAAATATATCTGTCAAGATTGCTCTACTGAATGAAATTTATTAATACATTGAAGATGAAACCAAAATTAACTGTACATCATTCCAATAATTTGAGTATCACAGGTTTCTTCCTTCATGTTAAATAGGTCCATCCGGAATGTAATGCAGCAAGATAAAATTGAAGCAGGAATGCATGAATCACCGCTTACCAGGTAGTGGTGGAGTGGGCCTGTCTCATTGCTGCATCAACACACTGTACTAAAGGTGTAGGATGTGGTGGCAGTCACTGACAGAAAACATCTCTGCACAATGGTAAATTTATTAATTTGTTGCAAAGAAATACACAACCAATTAACAATATATTGTAATGCTGAAAGTCTGTGCTTGGAGTAACAGATGTTGTCCAATATATGTGCTCGAACACAGTTCCCAGACGGTGTTCACTCCTCAGTGCTTGAGCACATGGTCCAATTGTGAGTGGATGAAACTGATTATCAACTTCTGATCCACTGAGCACCATGTACTTTGCGATGTAATTATATGGATGAATGGACAACCTGTCTAAATAATCCCATATGCAGTGTGAGGAGCTCAAATTAAGTTCAACCCATTGTCCCATGGCAAGCAGGCTCATAAACCTGGAGATATGTCTACACTGGTCCATCGCTCAGCTCATACTGGTCTCTGGTTTGTCCTGTGCATGCCTTTTTATGATGCTCCTTTGCCAAAATTAATTAAATCTGCATGTGCGCCAGCAGATGCTTGGTGCTGCTAGCTTGTGCTGACTGTAAGTACTGCTTTTGCATCTCTCAGTGTGACTGCCACTCAGATCTCTCTGGGAGAGTGGAGCTATGGAGCCATGAGAAAGTGCTGTCTACCAGTTTGTGACTAGTTTGTTTGGAGCTCGTAAACTTTCTGGTGGTATCAGCAGTAGCATGATGGCAGAGTTCTCCACAGTGACTGAGCAGCTGCCAGTGATGTCAGCATGTGGACTGGAAGAGCACATGGTGGGCATGTCCACACATATCCAGCTAGTGACAGTGGCAGCAAGCTGCACACAGACCCATGGCCATATGTGGTTCATTTCTGAGGACACTATCACACAAGCAAAGTCTTGTGGGCAGATAAAATCACAAAATAAAGGGTAATCGAGTTGCACAGAAGGCAATGAAATAAAGTGTTCATTAGTTCCAAGGAAAGTAATGAAATAAAGCATTCACAAGTTTCACAGAAGGAATGAAATGGTGTTCATGACATAGCGAGGTTCATAGTTCACTGAGTTCACTGACTCTTTTTGGCATGGAAGTACTGTGTGGCATGCCATCTGTGACATTTGAGAGAGTGGAAGCAGGGGAATTGCATGAAGTATCTTAACTGAGATGAGCATGTTGTTACTTTGATTTGAAAGTGGGTCCCTGAACTGCAGTGGACTAGCCCAGCGACACAGGGGGGGGGGCTGATGTCTGGACCTTGATAGGAATGCTAGCATGAAAAACTGTGTGGCAGTTGATCCAGTCTCACCACCTGATATGGCACAGGCAAAGAAATGCAAACACAGGTACATGCGATGGACAAACTGCTGGTGTGATCGGTGGCGATGACCAGAGCTCACCTGGAGATCATCTGATGACATGACTGTACGAAACAAGCAGTGGTTCCAAGGGCATATTGTAGCCCCGTACAACAGATGGGGAGGGGGGCAGGGGGTGATGCGCGCTTCATCATACAGCATTACTTCTTTATTATGCAGCACGTGTGTTTCAAGCAGATGCAATGCCCAGTGTACATTATGTAGTCCGCTGTCAGCTGTGGTGGCTTTGCTCAGTGCACCTGTGGTGGGCATGACCCGGGTGATTGTGCTGACAGCCTGGGTGAGATGGGGGAGGCTGAGGTGCACGATGTGGCAAAGTGAGAGCTTGTCGCATCCATGTGTCAGGGACCATGTAGCAATGGACACTGCTGAGGGGGGGGGGGGGCTCCCTGTACAGAAGCAGAACAAGTGACCTCCACTGACAAGTCATCTTCCACCAGACCAAAGGAATGACCATCTGCTGGAGTGCAAATGACAGAAGCAGGGTTCACTTGCTTGATCAAGACTTAAGTCAGTTTGCCATTGAGCTCGATGCTGAATGTTTTTCTGCCCCAGGCGATTACATGGTGCAGCCCCAAGTAGGGCAGCTGAAGTGATGGCTGTATCTCATAGGTTCGCAACATCATGTATGTACAGTGCTGCATTTAGGCTTGTATGAATACTTTGCCAGTGCCATGCCATGTTGGTGCATGTAGTCTGTGGCTGGCCATATCGGTGCACAGATGTTCTGGCAATAGTGGGGTTGAGACATCATGTTCCCATGGTACTTCTTCCATGAAATCTCCAGGAATTGCGAGTTGTTGTCTGTAGGCAAGACTGGCAGGTGACGCATCCATCTCTTCCTTCAGTGATATTCACAGGTTGAGGAGTACCATTGGAAGTGCTTCACTCCAGGAGGTGTCACGGCAAGTGAGGGCAGTTTTGAGTGTCCTATGGAGGTGTTCAGCCTTGCCCGTTAGATGTCGGGTGGCAGCTAATGGTTCTGTGCAACTGCACACTACACAGTCAGATGAACAGCACAGAGCCAATCTGGTGTGCTCAGTCTGCTGTAACGTGACTGGGGCATCCAAAACATGCCACCCCGGTGTCAACAATGGTGGTCATGGTAGTCTTGATGTCTGCTATGAGCATTTCTTCTTGCCAACAAGTGAAATGGTCCACCATTGTTAGCAGGTTGTGCTTGCCACTGGACAGAGGAAGCAGGCCTGCAATTTTCACATGGTCATGCACAAAGTGGCGTGTTGCTTTGGGAAAGTGTGTGTTTCCTGACTTTGGCACATTGGCATATGGTGCAAATGTATTGGTTCTACCTTTGTTAGTGTTAAAGCCTAGGCCTTGTAGTCAAGAGGGGTTTCAGCTTTGTCTTCAACAATAACTCTGGTTAATGGAGGCAGTGTCCACTGAGACATTATTCAACTAAAAAGCAATGTATAATTAATAAATAAATAGTTACTTATGACTTGACCCTTTGTGTAGCCACTACATCTAGTGTAATTGGCCAATTATAAGCTGAAAATTCACTGATTCGTCGTTATAAGAAACCTTCTCACAATTTTGATACAATATTTTTGCCTTTCAGCCATTGGAATTGAGTCAGTGATTGCAGTTGGGAGAAGCAGAATAAATATTTTAAATTTTACTCTTCTCCACAACTCATTTTCTAATCAACAACGGATGTGACTACCAGTCCTCTTTAACAGCGTGCTCTATGAATGCTTCAGTGACCATCTGGCAGTATGATGGTGAAAAATTATTTGTCAGATGGAGTAGGGCTATTAGCTTAACTGCCTAGATAGCAAGGATCATACAAATATCTGTTAAAAAAATTATAATTAAAATAAATCCTTACCCTCAAATTGTGTTACATGCCAATAAGGTGGATGGCTGATGAGGTGAACAGTAATTATTGGGCTGCCTTGGAACCTGTTACACATTTTGTGTAGGGCCAGATCAGTAGGGATCTGTGTGGGTGCATCCTTCTTTCTATGGACATTTGTAGGACCAAACCTGAAACTTATTGTTGGACTAAAATTCCTCCAGCCAGTCAGGTGAACCACTGGTAGTACCAAGCAGCTAGCCGCCAAAGAGAGCTTGATGGACAGAACTTCCAGAGCAATGTTGAATCCGTCACCAGTGAGAGCATACATCCGTAAGGTCAGTTGGTGTTTGTGGGATGAGAGGGTACCTGGACTATGGTTTTTCCATAAAATTTGTGAGAGTAATTTTACTTCAAATGGTTGAGAGTAGTGAAGAATGATGGCATCTCCCTTTAACAACTTGTTTCATATTTCTATGTTTTGTGGCTTTGGTATTTTTTTCAATTTTGTAATGCTAGATTTCCACAGCAACATGATATTTTTATATTTATGGCTCGACTATGCATGTACAGTTTGTGAATCAATAACATATCCAGACCTCACAAATTTAAGACTGTCCACCATCAGGTGCTTAAGCTGGATGCAGGTGCTTACAACACCAACCCCATGGCCAGTTCTGTGAGGAGAGTGTGGAGCTACCAGATGCCATCTGCTGCCTGCTCCTCATGGTGTTTCATGCATACACATTCTTCAGTGTTACTGAATGAACAGCATACCAAACTATTGCTCACCATTTCTTGGAAGCAATTTTCACAAATTGTCCACATTCAATGAGCAATTTATAATCAATGGAAAGATCAACCTACTTGCATTTGGTATGGGGCAATTACCAATTATTGTAAGCCAGAGTTGGAACCAACTGCACCTTTAGCTACTGAAGAAGTCCATAATAATTTCAGGTTTAATGAGAAGAGAGGCCGCACCTTTATAAGAGGACCACAACTATACAATTTTATTCATAGGTGAATCAAAGTTGATAGACTGTCTTGACTGAGTGTTCTTCAGAGCAGGAAGATAGACATGCAGGCCTGTGAACATGACTGTTATCATCTTGTAACACAGAGATTTTCACAGCATATTCAATATGAGGATGAAGAAGACAGTCAATACTAAGACATCAATAATGTTTAAATAAATTTTCTGGTTCACGTTCATGATACGTTGAATGAGTGGATCCAAGTCACAGTAGGAAAAACATCCCCAAAAATATCACACACCACCTCTAGCCTGAACTAGACCCACCATACATGATGGGTTAAGTGGCTCATTGGGGTGTCAGAGCACTTAATGTCATGCATCATTTGAAAAGAGGAAAAGCTGCATCTTGTCAGACTGCACTAAATGCCTCCAGTTATCTACTGTCTAGTTGCTGTGTTGTTTGGCCAAATGATGTTAAGCTTCATGTGCCACTGTGAGCAGTGGCCTTGAACAATAGAGTTTTTTGCAGTATTAGGCTCCAAATGTCTCTCCAATACAGTTTGAGATGGATTTATGTTCACTGCCTGCAGCACTTCTGTCAGGTTTGAAACTAATTGTCTTCCAAAAGGAGAACACTTGTCTCCATTCTCTCTCAGTTAGGATCTCTTCACAACCATTGTTCTTAAACTGTGTTACATCAATGTGAGTGTTACACCATACCTTATGGACGTGTTGGGTGGTCCACATATTTGGTACATTTCCCAAAAAATTGAGCAAAATCACTGTATAGTTATGTTCATGTCCCATCATGATAGCTCCTTTCTGATTTTCTGTGAAGGCTCAATGTTGACCCATCTTAATGTGCTGATTCTATACAGTTGACAGACACATGCACACCACTTCACTGCCATGACTGCCTGGTGCCATTTCTGCAGCATCTACAGCACTCTAAAGCTCTTTTAGTTGAGTGGCTAATATTTTATCAGGAATAGCTTTCTAAGGTAGAGGAAAATGCATAGAAGATAACTAGCAAGGTGGCACAGTGCCTAGCACACTGGAATCGCATTCAGGAGGACGACGGTTCAATACCGCATCCGGCCATCCTGATTTAGGTTTTGCGTGATTTCCCTAAATCGCTCCAGGCAAATGCCGGGATGGTTCCTTTGAAAGGGCATGGCCAACTTCCTTCCCCGTCCTTCCCTAAACCGATGAGACCTATGACCTCGCAGTTTGGTCTCTTCCCCCAAAACAACCCAACCCATAGAAGATAACTTAACTGAAATGTAAGTCAGCCATTTTGAAACACTGGTAAGAAAAACCTGTGAGATTTGATGGAGTCCAGATATGGTATTTCATAAGATTTTGCTAGAAGTGTCTCATTACATGCCTCATACTGTCTTATGGTCAGAATGTGAAACCTGCTGTATTAAAACATGGCAACTGGTTATTCATGTGATTCAAGCATCGTAAACTGGAGGTTCTCTTACAGCAGCATTAAACACTGCACTGATGGTCAGTGCCTATTTTGAAGGTGAGTGAGGGTGACTTTGTGCTTTTGGAGTTATTGCCATGAGGAACAACATGGCCAGATAGTTAGTTTCACCTTCTGCTGCTTTTCTTCTTTACTGTCTACCTATACTTAAACAGTTGCATA
Source organism: Schistocerca cancellata (assembly GCF_023864275.1). NCBI lineage: Eukaryota > Metazoa > Arthropoda > Insecta > Orthoptera > Acrididae > Schistocerca > Schistocerca cancellata. The sequence continues at coordinate 317,443,279 of NC_064629.1, forward strand.
GCTTTCTGTCTCAGTAAAATAACAGAGTGCAGAGGAGTGCAGGAGCTAGAACATGTATTTAACTGAATGAAACATCAGAATCAACACACATTTTTCTCCTGATATGATATGCAAGTGTATTTGTACCCTTTTCTACAAGAAAACAAGTTAAACTTCAGAAATGACTGTGATCAATATAATTGAAGAGATATTTAGAGTAACTTATTATTATTACTATTATTATTATTATTTATCCTACAATAAAAGATAAGAGTTTGCTACAGAAAGGCTATATTTGTCCTAATAGACATGTGAACAACAATTCCACCAAGATGAAAGTGACTTTAAAATAGTCACAGGATGTTTCTGAACCCATTTATTATTCATTACACATTTTGGGCTGTGCTCACCTTCAGATGACCTTGTGACAAATTGGTAACAGTTATTTCTTAGCTTTACAATCTTGCAAATTTACACAAGTGTCTTAAAAGAGGACCTATTCTAAAACATGACTGAACAACAAAGGCATTTGAAATAAAATATGTACCATTTAGTACAGAATGAAACTACAATTCTGACAATAATGTAAATTAATATCAAAAGAAACTTAAAGCCCATTAGTCCACTTAGCAAGTAAGTTTATGACCAAACATGTGTGCTGCTTACAGTCAGTTGATGTGGCTGGCAGCCTGTCACTGTCACCACCAGCTGTCATGTTCTGATTTATTTCATCTGGATCAGCATTGTTGTCATCTTCTGCTGACTGTATATCCCCTTGTTTTGACACCTTCCTGCATCTCCACTTGTGGTGTCTTGGGGATCACTGTTTGGTACACAAGTCATCTGCCTCATTGCCAGTTGGCCGCAGCTTCATTTGTGGGGTAGGATCGGCATCTGGTCGGATTTATGGATAATATGGCGATGTCCCTGAGGGTGGTGCAAGGGGTTGACTGTATAAGTGGGTGGTGCTGCGAGACAGTGGGAGATATAAGGGCTGCCATGTATGTCACTAGCACTATGTTTGGAATGGATGGGATCACCATGTCTGTGGGTGGTAGCTGTATAATTCTTTATTGTATGAATTAAGAGTGGAGATATCCCTCTTTGCCACATCTGGAACATATCCTGGGTTGGTCATCATACACGTCCATTTCTCTGTAAGATGGTTGTGCACTGTGCCGTATTAATGAAGCACTGCAACAACATCCTCCACCAGTAATTTAAAAGGTAACTTGAGAATATGAAGGGTTCTCATGCCTAATTCAGCATGGTCCATGCTAACGTACCCATGTTGCCATTAGTGTAGCAAAATTGGAGGTTGCAACCTGTTTTCTTGATGATCTGGTCACACAGCATCATTAACAATCTTGACATAGACCATGCTACTCATGATCAAAAAATGGACATCTATAATGTTAGTTGCCGGTATCCTTGTGTCATTGCATAGAAATTGCTTCACGTTGAGGGCCTTAGATTAGGCAGAGTCACTACAGAAATAAACCTGAGGGTAAGTAAGTGAAGGTGGTGCACAAGCAGTGGTTGACAGAATGGTACCACAGGTGAGCACTTGCTCCACACATGGAACACAGGCTGCAGGTCCACACTGCTACTCTCCCAAAGACAGACTGGATAACCAGTAGACCATGGGCTTTGGAATAACAATATTATTGGTCCTGTCATTTCTTCTGTAACTTTTCCAATGTTTACTGGTACCTGAATAATGAAACAATCCCAAACACATGACATTAATAATCCTTTACAAACATTCCACCAACTTTTTTATGATGTAGATTGGTATTTCCATGGCACATTATGACTTTTCATACAAGATACTGAGTCAAGGCTACAAGAAAGGTATGTGACACAGATACTTTGTTAAGATTTAATAGCTGAATTTCTTAATGGCCATATGAAAATATACAAGTCTCCAGGAAGCTCTCAGTTGCCACCTAAATTAGTATTCTCTCCAAAAATAATTGTGTTACCTTTAATGGAATACTTGCAGTCTTAACTTACACATGTATGATATTCCTTAGTTCAATAAATGTAATTCACTTGTTCATTGTCATATTTGCAGTGAAAATTACCCAAAATATTTCATGTGGCTGACAAGTAAAATGTAAAGTGGACTTAGTCAGACAATTCAGAGTCACACTCAACAGAAAAGAAACAATTTCAATCATATCCTACCATGTTTTGTTGTCTCAGTTACACTAGTGTAGAAAGAATACACTTTTGTAGTCAACATTGTGTTAAGTCTTTTCCAGACACCTCGTGGTACTACAGAACACATTGGTCAGCCTTTAGCCCCTTTGGTAATTGGCTGCAGAAGAAAACCAAAAGAACCCTTCAAAGTTAATAGCAGAATTATTGTTGTGCTAAATGTATGTTTCAGAGGATAAATTGTTTACAGCACATCACAGTCATATTCCAAAAACTTCCTCATCACGTTGCTACCAAATTATTCTATTAAAGGAGAGTTAACAAAGTACTGCTATAGTGTAGAAGTCCAATATGTTTGATGTGTCACACATATTTATTAATCCCCCTGCAAAGCTGAGTGGCAGTGAATCTATTGAACTGGGGAGTGAAGATCTGTCTCGTTTCAGTCCTAAGTTGTTCTTTTTTGGCTATGTTGGCAGGGTTAAACATTGTTTTTAAGCTGCCATAATCATCAACAAGTGTGTAACCAGGAAGCTCCAAAACTTATCCGCCTCTTTAATCTACAGCTTACAGAGTATACCTCATGGTATTTGTAGTTTACAATTCGAACTCATTCTAAATGATCTGCCATATTCACTCAGTGAACATTTGATGGAAAATGTGATTTTCACTTGGATAATTTTGATTAATCATCATACAGAAAGGTGTGCCGTATTAAGCTTCCACTTTTTCAACAGAGTTCCAGAAGGGGGTAAAAAAAGCCCCTGAGCAATAAACCTGTGGAACACTTCTGTTAGGCCAATGATGTAGAGAAACTCCTAGATGGTTTAAAGAATTCCACTGTAAATTACTATTCGTTGTATATAGTACTATGAATAACTATTTATTGCATTTTTTAAATTTTTATTTTATTCTTTCTTTGCTGTTAAATTTTTGTTTCTGCTACTTAGGAAATATGCAGTTACTCATTCTCTGACCAGGCAGTCTTGGCACACAAGGTTCCACAGAATCTGATAACAATATAAGAAAGAAATACAGAGGTATGGTGGGATAAAGTGTAATGTTTGGATTTGTCTGTAAGTTATCATGTTGGTAATCTTGTGTTTAACCTTTTTGCTAGTGTCATATGTTACCACTTTTGGCCAGCTTACTTTGAAAGTATTTACAATTCATCACCTAACTTGTGGATTTGTCTGTAATGTATCATGTTGGTAGCCTTGTGTTTAACCTTTATGCTATCGTCATATATTACCAATTTTGGCCAGCTCACCTTGGAAGTAATTACATGTCATTTTAGGTGGGTAATGAACAAAATATGTTCTGAGGCATATGAAGTAAATTTTTGTCATACTACAGTATTCTATCTGCAATTGCAAATTGCTGTAGTCATGAGTATTATGACCACAGTCATATGTAAGAGTATCATACTACAGTGCAAAAAATTCTTAATTATTTGCACATTTTTTTAAACTTAAAAAAATTACATAAATCTGCCCTATGGAGCACTATGTAATAGGTTAGTGTGGGGCACAATGTAAAACTGTTGCAGTGATTGAAAGAGTGCAACCTGTATCCTATGAGGCGCTGACAATGGTGAGAGACAAAGTGAGTCACAGAACACTCTTCTATGTAAAGTATCAGCTGAGGAAGATGTACCATGTAAGCATTTAGTTGGTACTGATATTTTTCAACGTTTTCATGAAGCTGATGAATGAATGAAACACCAAAAAAATATATAAGTCACTTAAAATGTGTCTGAAGATGATTCAAGACCGTATATCATTATACAGCTGATACAACATATGTGTCAGATCAAAATGTAGCAATGGTTTCTACTATAATATTCTGGGTTATAATGCCATGGCTGGATGAATTTTTCTTCTGGGTTTTCAACAAAAAATTCATCTAACAACTGCATAATGGCCAGCAATATTTTAATAAGTGCTAATTTTGTGGCTGTGGAAGTTTATATTTTAGCAATGATTTTGTCAAAACGCGGTTGTTTGGGAAAACCAAGATGCAGCAGGTATGCCTTACTTTGTATGTCAGTTTAACATTTTTAATATTTGGTGCAATTGTAAAAAAAATTAAATTATTGAGAATACTTTTAAAAATTATTTTTGTCTAGCATTTAATTTTAGCTTGTATTCTGAAGCAGCTGAATAATACAAGTTACACTAAGATGAACGTAGTTTTACATGCTTGCTTCATTGTACCTAAGTTTGTGTTATGCTCTGCCCTGCACTGGAGCACACTGTAATAGTTTACATACAAAACTAATATTCTCAGTAACTCACTAGTTTCAAAGCCTTACTAAGTCTCTGAGCTTTAAATTACTTTTAAGGGACCCTTAAATAAAAGAACATAAAAAAACAATGCCTTCACAAATATATTTTTCAAAATTGAAGAAAATAAATTTTTTGTTACACTGTGCCCCACCTTCCCCTACTAATGAGAAACATATGATTTCCATCTTAATGGATGACACTTTATTTACAGAATTAAAATCATGACACTTCAGAACACAGAACTGAGCTTCAGACTTTAGTAACAAGGTTGCTATATCTCACCCTGTTCGTAAATATACTGCATGGATAAAATGAGTAGTGGAGAAATCCATACATATTATAAAAATGGATGGATGTGTATATGTATGTATGTCTCTGAAATCATTGGACCGATTTCAACAAAACATGGTAGACATATCACTTACAGTCTGGAAAGTATTGCTGTGTGGTTAAGAACCTCCAACCTATCAAGGAGGGGAGGGTCACAGGGATGACCGTAGGTTTTCATATCAGTTGGGGCAAAACATTTTACCCATATGTGTGATTTAGAAATTGGAGGACATTATTCTCTGTGCATCATTTTCTTGTATTAGTTTCTACAGTGCACTTTTAGTACCCGGTGAATGTTATAAACATAAACAAGTCAACAGCTTAATTACAGTAAAACAAAATGTCCAGATTTTACATTTTCCCTACATTTACATTATTTTCTGTTAGTCCCATTGTAAGCCCATTCTCGCAATTGTTTCCTGGTATCAAAAATTTCTTATGGGTAACATTCCCCTTGTTTGCACTTTTGAACCACTACCCCAATCTTGAACATTGATTTGACATAAAACACTCATTCACAATTACTAAAACTAAACACCCCCCAAACAAGCCATGCTGGCCCAATGATACCGAGCAGCTGCCGTGCCATCCACTGCCCACAGGTGTCACTGGACGCTGATATGGAAGGACATGTGGTCATGTGGTCATGTGGTCAGTTTCTGAGACCGGAGTCACTGTTTCTAAAGCAAGTAGCTTCTCAGTTTGCCTCACAAGGCTGAGTGCACCCCGTTTGCCAACAGTGCTTGACAGACCCGATGGTCACCCATCCCTTTGCTAGCCCAGCCCGACAGTGCTTAACTTCGGTGATCTGGTATTCACAATTATCACAGAGTATAATTGTAGGACACTGCTGTCAATACTCTGCAAGCCACTCGACAGAGGGTAGGCCTACTTCCAGTACCACTAACTGATCCCCAATTTCCTGTTTCATTTGCGAATGCTGCGTGGGAATATCTGTAAGTTTCTGCAGTAGATCTAATTTCTCGAATATTCTCGTTGTGATAATTTCATGAGACGTATGTGGGAGGAAGTAATATGTTGTCTGGCTCTTCTTGGAAAGTATTCTCTCGAAATTTCAGTAGTAAACTCCTCTATTATGTGCAACGCGTCTCTTGTAACGTCTAACATCTAAGTTTGCTGAGCATCTCTTATAACTCACTTGTGCCGACTAAATGATCCCGTAACGAAATGCACTGCTCTCATTGCATCTCCTTTCTGTGTATCTCCCCCCCCCCCTCCCCCCTTTCTTTCTCCCTCCCTCTCTCTCTCTCTCTCTCTCTCTCTCTCTCTCTAAGTTAAACTTTCAAAACGCTGTAGAAATAACAACACTGCTAAGAATGACGTCAAATTGTTGCAGCGAAATATTATCGGAGAAGGAGGAAAACGTATGGCATAGGAAAAAAGGTAGTGTGAAAACTGATCAATAGCTGGCGCTGCATGTGTCAGAATACGTAAATGAAAACACGTCGGGTACACGGCTTTTCTTCTTTTCGCGTGTGCGACGTTCGCTATGACTGTCTAACTGTCTCAATGCAGGATTCTTTTGAAACTTTAATGAAACTCTCTTTTTCGTGGAGCAGTTTTCTAACACGCCTTTTAAACCGCGGTGGGTTTTTCCATCCCTAAAGACCTTCTGTAGGCGCTGTAATTGTTCACTGCATCTCGTGGTCGTGCGGTAGCGTTCTCGATTCCCGGCGGGGTCAGGGATTTTCTCTGCCTCGTGATGGCTAGGTGTTGTGTGCTGTCGTTAGGTTTAAGTAGTTCTAAGTTCTAGGGGACTTATGACCACAGCAGTTGAGTCCCATAGTGCTCAGAGCCATTTGACCCATTTTTTTGTTCACTGCCCTTTTTTGACATGGTTTTCACGTTTTCGGAAGTACCATTTTTGAGAATGTTACGGTAGTTTGAAAATGGATCTCGGTCCAAAATTAGTCATCGAGTGAATAACAAAAGTAAAATTTGAAACCTTGGACTGGTTTTTCGTTGTATTCATTAACAGAAGTTGCTGACCCACAGCTATCCCAGGACGCTGGAAATTCGCAGCTTTACAGAACTGAATGTAATGACCTATTTCTTTCATTTTCGAGCTGTTAATTTAAATCCACTTGCGTTATATCGCCCCATTTTAGACTACCGGTACACGTTTTCCCGAGCGAGCCTGTGCCTCTAGGAAAAACGCAAGAATGATGATCAAGAATGTATTCGCACATGTTGGAAGTAAATTTGTAGTTCATCTGCTAAGCGACTTTGTCAAATCACTTGCTGTTGTTAACTTGCACCAGATATGGATAATGAAAGTTCAAATGGTTTAAATGGCTCTGAGCACTATGCGACTTAACTTCTGAGGTCATCAGTCGCCTAGAACTTAGAAGTAATTAAACCCAACTAACCTAAGGTCATCACACACATCCATGCCCGAGGTAGGATTCGAACCTGCGACCGTAGCGGTCGCTCGGTTCCAGACTGTAGCGCCTAGAACCGCACGGCCACTCCGGCCAGCGATAATGAAAGTAATTATCGATATTGTTCAAAATGTAAGGTCCATTTATGAAATACTGATGCTCGTATGTCAATTTTTTTATGTAAGTTTTCAAACTATAGGATGGGAAAAGTCAAATGTTTTGTGAAATGATTTGTCTAAAATCAAGAAATAAAATAGATTAGAGAAACATTGAACGCGTGTTTGAATGATGCTCGAATTTATAGTTCAGTGTTAAACTTAAGAGTCAGTGACGTAAGGAAACCACTGAATAAAGTTCATCAAGCGATTCCAACTTCTATCTGACCCAGGGTTCGAGTTTAATTCGATTTTTTTTATCAGCCTTTTTCATTGAATAACGTTAGTGAGCAAGAACAATACTGCCAACGCAAATTAGAAAAGATACACTACTTTCCAGAATGAGATTTTCACTCTGCAGCGGAGTGTGCGCTGATATGAAACTTCCTGCCAGATTAAAACTGTGTGCCCGACCGAGACTCGAGCTCGGGACCTTTGCCTTTCGCGGGCAAGTGCGCTACCATCTGAGCTACCGAAGCACGACTCAGCCCCGGTCCTTACAGCTTTACTTCTGCCAGTACCTCGTCTCCTACCTCCCAAACTTTACAGAAGCTCTCCTGCGAACCTTGCAGAACTAGCACTCCTGAAAGAAAGGATACTGCGGAGACAAGGCTTAGCCACAGCGTGGGGGATGTTTCCAGAATGAGATTTTCACTCTGCAGCGGAGTGTGCGCTGATATGAAACTTCCTGGCAGATTAAAACATCCCCCAGGCTGTGGCTAAGCCATGTCTCCGCAGTATCCTTTCTTTCAGGAGTGCTAGTTCTGCAAGGTTCGCAGGAGAGCTTCTGTAAAGTTTGGAAGGTAGGAGACGAGATACTGGCAGAAGTAAAGCTGTGAGGAGCGGGCGTGAGTCGTGCTTCGGTAGCTCAGATGGTAGAGAACTTGTCCGCGAAAGGCAAAGGTCCCGAGTTCGAGTTTCGGTCGGGCACACAGGTTTAATCTGCCAGGAAGTTTCATACACTACTTTCTTCATCACACGCATACCGTTTCCTAGTATTAATACAGTTCTCTAGAGAAGTTTTTTCCAGGTTCTAAAACGATTGAAGTTTTTCACGTTTATTGCGATATAGCGAAATGTGTCATAGCTACACAGCAACATTAAATGTTGTGAATAACATCGACGTGCCAAACATTTCCTGGAACCATGTGAAATTTGAGTTCGAACATTGAAGCAAGAATGTGCACTGCTATGCAAAATCAGGTATTTAAATATTTAAAATCAGAATCAAAGAACTGTAGCTTTTGGAACGCTCATATGTAAGTGACGTAGGAAGAAAACTAAGTAGAATCCGCAGTTCGATTGAACAGCTCTCCAATTTATGGTTCAAGTTTTATTCTTTTTTATATTATTTTTTGTATGAAGAGAAGCGAGGGAGAAAGAACAGTGATGTCGACAGCGCTTACAAGGGAGACATTACTCCTTGCGTGACAAGCAATCTCTTTCTAGCTGTTTAAAGGTCCTCTCTTGAAAAATTTTTGAGACTGAGAATCTGTTGCAATTTCTTTACGGCTTCGGGCGTAGATGATAGAAACACGTCAAGGCCTCACAAAAGCAGACTGCACGGTCTGCATTACCCACCAGACAAATATTCTATATTACTCTTTTAAATTCTAATATAGTAATTTAAACACTGAATTTTAAATTTTCATTCCGCATCTCATTTGCTGTACATGATTTCGAGCATAATTCATAGGCGCGTCAAATGTTTCTCTCACCTGTTTTATTAATTACTTTTAGACACATCATTTCAGAAAACAGTTGAACTTTTTAAATGTTTTTAGCTCTAAGCTGGTTATACAACAATTTTCGCACATAATCGAAGAATGAGATTTCTTAAGACAAAACAAAAAAACAAAAAAAAAAAAACAAAAAAAAAACAGGGCGACTTTAAATTAATGATCCTTGTTTTAAATTTCAGCTCCAACTCCTAGCAAGTTTTTCATTACAGTTCATTTTGTAACTCGCTTTATATATGCAAATGGTGGACATAAATACATAAAACCCAAATTCACAACGCGTTACCATGCCTAATATGGTGTATAAAACCGGTTGGCCTTCAAAACAGCTTCCAGTCGTCTCGGAATGGGTGATTTTGAAGGGAATATTATACCACTCCTCTTGCAAAATTGTGGCAAGTTTAGGTAACAGTGGTGGAGATAGGCAGCTATCACGCAGGCTTCTCTTCCCGGAATACCACAAAGGCTCTGTAATATAAGATATGGTGACTATGGTGGTCTTCACAAAACCATGGTCCCTGCGAGATGTCTGAACAGGGGCCCTGCTCTCTTGGAATACTGGACCACCATTGGGCAACAACCATTGTGCCAAGGGATGGACCTGATCAGTCAAAATGGTCACATAATCTTCGACACTAATGCGATCTTGCAGAGTGTAACCATGGGGCCCATGGAATACCACGATATGGCTTCCCAAATCACCGCCAAACTCCCGTCAAGTTTCACATTTGGAACGTAAACTCGGTCAAAAGTTGGGAACAGTGTGAAAAAAGGTTCATCCGACGCAATGATGTTCTTCCATTGTTCCATAGTCCAGGATTCGGCACCACTTTTTCCTGTTACCGGCATTTTCATCATTGATGACTAGGCTTTTCAGCTCGCCCTGCAATTCTCTGGTTATGGCAGTCCCATAATGTTGTTTTGGTATTGACAGGGGTCACGAGTGCGACTTCCAGTTCTGTAGTGACTTTTACAGCTGTCGACCTCTTCTTTTTCATCACAATCCTATTCACGATCACGCAACACACAGTTTCGTCCGTCCTGGGACTTGGCAGGATCATGTTTTCCCGCTTTCCGAATAGAAATACGATATAAATCTTCGATAAAGTGCCTCTTGAAACACCAAAAACTTCGGCTGCCTCGGTTACGCGAGCAACCACCATAAGAGACGAACAACTTGCTGATGTTCAGGTTCACTTAGCTCTGACATAACGCACTCACGATTACACAGCACACAGTTCTGACCTCCTCTGATACTTGCAACGTGTTGAGGAAGTAGCACAGTTGCCGTTCGTTGTCAAGTACAACAGCGCAGCCTAGAGGCTTGGCTAGCGTTTGGATGTATGTTCAAGCGTGCATTTCTCTCTGTACTTTATATTATTTTAACGTTACTTTGTCGATATTTTCGGATAGTTTTAGTGATAACTTTGCAGGCATTTTAGGTCTTAAAAATTCAAGTCCTTTGATTACAAGCCTCTTTCAATATTCGTAAACCAAATAAATTCTCGCTAAGAGCAGCTGCCCCGCTGGCCCAGACTTGCGGGGTCCTTAGGTGGGGGTGAAAAGGCTAAGTAGCCAACGACACACCAATACGCGTACCTTAATCATTCAGTATTTGAGAGTACTTGGTGACTTGCAATAAACAGTACACATTATTTCAAATCCTTGTGAAACTTTTTCTCTCTGACGACTCCCACAAAATGATGATAGGAAAAAAGTTCTTCGCTTACCAAATTTTTGTTGCTCATGCAGTAAATATGCCTAATGAAGTACGATGTGTTAATTTATTACTTCTCAACTACTAACCGTATTCGCTACACACTTTGCAGACAGTATTTGCATATATCACTAAATGTACTAGCAAAATTATATCATTGTATGACACATAAGTCAGGAGATACGGCATCAAATAATGAGATGCGTGAAAAATTGCTGCATCATACGTGACAGTTTAGTTTATCACTTCTTTACTACCCATTCTATTCGCAGCATGTTTCGCAGACAGTATCCACATGTGGCGCTGGCTGTAGCAACATTATATGACACTTAGTTCAGCAGTATCATGTCAAGTACTGAGATGTGTAAAAAACTGTAGCTTCATATATGACGTTTTAATTTATTACCTCTTTACTACTAACTACTATCGTCGACGTACTCCTGTGCTGTATCGTGGTTGGGTGACAATCGGGTTGGTATCCCATTGCTGTCTCAGGCGTCTGTAGACACGTCTTGGGCCAGGAATCTCAGTGACTGGAGTAGAATTGCGTTCACTTCTGAGTCCCACTTCGAACTGGGCTTGTCTTCAGACGCCACGGGCAGCAGTGGGATACCAACCTGACTGTGTCCTGCCATACTGCTCGACAACTGGGAGCGATGTTCTGGGTTGTCATTTATTTTCATAGCAGGACACCTTTGGATGTCGTCCGCAGCACCCTTACAACACACCAGTATGTCGACGATGATTTACGCTCCGTTTTGTTGCCCATCATGGCAAGCTATCCTGGGATTACATTTCAGCAGGTTAATGCCCACTCACACACGGCGAGAGTTTCCTTCTGCTTATCGTTTTGCCTGCCACAGCCTATCTTGGTGAGCAAGGTCGCAGGATCGCTCCCCAATTGACGAAGTTTGAAGTATTGTGGGCAGGGTCCTCCAACCAGCTCGGGATTTTGACGATTGGACAGAATTTGAAATGATATGGTGGTGGTGGTTAGTGTTTAATGTCCCGTCGACAACGAGGTCATTAGAGACGGAGCGCAAGCTCGGGTTAGGGAGGGATTGGGAAGGAAATCGGCCGTGCCCTTTCAAAGGAACCATCCCGGCATTTGCCTGAAACGATTTAGGGAAATCACGGAAAACCTAAATCAGGATGGCTGGAGACGGGATTGAACCGTCGTCCTCCCGAATGCGAGTCCAGTGTTGAAATGATATCCATCAGAAGTACATCCAACAACTCTGTCAATCGATGCTAAGCCGAATAACTGCTTGTATAAGGGACAGAGGTGGACCAATGCGTTATTGACTTACTCAATTTGTGAAGCTCTTTCCCTTGAATAAATCATCAAATTTTTCAGAAACTGTAATCATTTGTTTGTCTGCACACATACATCAAATCCAATTCCTACGTAGTGCTTCGTTTTTTCTATATGAGAGTGTATCTGGTTTATTACTCGAGTAGTAGGTCTACATTATACAATAACACTATCGCTCTTGACAAGTAAGACGATGAACAGGATATGACACCGTCGAGGTGTGTTTATGTTGGCTATATAAGGACTGTTGAAGCAACTGCTCTGGTGTAAAAGAAAAAATAAATAACCGTCTAAAGTTTGAGCCTAGTATGCAGAGTATCTTGCCCACAACAAACCACTCATACTACCACCCTCATGAACATTATTCACTTCTAAGCTTCAATGAGACATGGGAATAAAACTCGAAGGGGCATTCGTTTGACTTATTTGCTTTCTTTCGTGGCCAGACCCCACAGTACATCTTGTTGGCTGGCCAACGTAGTGATCTGTAGTAGGTACTCTTCCAGCAAACTGGCTACAGAGAGGGTTTCATCCTTACACTATTGTAATCTGATATGTCTGTCAAGAGTGAAACAAAAAGTATCCACGTAGCGATGATTGATCAGGTTGATGTATCAAAAGTTAATAGCATGTCAACTCCGATGTGGATTGGACAAAAAGGTAAAATAAGGCACTTCTTAGAACAGAACAATAACACCCGCACTTCTGGTGGCTGAAGGCTGGTTAGAATGTCACAGAGTGTTAAAACTCACTTTATAAAAGTCAAAGTCATGTAGGATGCTCCGTGTTAAAGTAAACATTGAATGAAAGAAATCTAAGTCTCATAGGGAACAAAATTGTCAAAGTCTAGTTGTGTAGCCGTCTGAACGTTAAACAGGAATAAATTTACTAGATCACAAGTCGCCTGTCTTTTTCAAACTGGAGACCTCTAACACTCTAAATCCACAGCTGGCAGCTCCCGGGGTCACGAAGACAGATGTGAATGGCAGTGACGCTGCAGAGGCTGCTCTAGAGTGAAAATCCTGATTGATGGAATCATTGCGGAATCGGCGCCTGGCCCAGGAAAACTCACTAGGAGTGCCCTGCTGGGACTGGTCTAAGAGCTGCCCTAAATGTCGCTCGGCGTTAGGACACAGCCAGGACTATTTTCGGCCGTATGTCTTGCAGAAGAGGATAGGTCCGTGAGGCCTGCGACCTCTAGCGGCGCTTGGGTCACTTCCTGAAAAGTCGGTTGGATCATGGCTGTCGGTCTTCCTGAAAACTGTCCACAGTGCGTTAGGCATCTTCGAAGCACTGATGTGATGTTGGTAGCTGACACCACGGATGTTAAGCTTCAGACCGGCCGCGGTGGTCTAGCGGTTCTAGGCACTCAGTCCGGAACCGCGCGACTGCTACGGTCGCAGGTCCGAATCCTGCCTCGGGCATGGATGTGTGTGATGTCCTTAGGTTAGTTAGGTTTAAGTATTTCTAAGTTCTAGGGGACTGATGACCACAGATGTTAAGTCCCATAGTGCTCAGAGCCATTTGAACCATTTTGTTAAGCTTCGGTACAGCACCCCTCCCCTGCACAGATCTGAGGAGATGGCGAAGCTCATATCCACGTCCCTGGAGTAGGAAGGTTCTGCAATGGTGTCCACATCCATTGGTGTTGGTCTTAATGTGGTGTGTGAAGCTGTTGAAGGCCTCTCCAGCGAGTATGCTGCTGGCAGCACTTGAGATTGCTCAATTTCTTAAACAAACGAAAGTGGTTCTCGGTATCAGGAGAAGAACCAAAGCGAGATCGTAATTGGTTAACGTGTTTGCAGCACAGTGCGTCATACTGAAGTATTACTTCAGCCATGGCCCTGCCTAGTAATTTAGAAATTATTTCGGAAACCCATGTTAACATCCCTTCGTATAATCAAGGACTCATAGTGGGAATTTCAGAGAAAAATGGTAGTTGTATGACTGCCGAGTGTGGACAGGGGGGGGGGGGGGGGCTGTGCTGTGAACTGTTGGGTAAAGGATATAAAGATGGGACTAATGGGATCGGCCTTGAGGTCTCCCGGTAGGAGATCAGCCATCCTGCGTAGTTGACCTGCACGATGCCAGAAAAAAAGGACAACGGCCTCTTTCAGAGGAAGATGGCAGTGAGGTTTAGACATCTGTGTTTTAAAAGTGCAGACGGTACGTTCCGCTAGCCCATTTGAGGCAAGATGGGAGGGTGTTGCTTCAACTACAATGATGCCACTTTTGTCACAGAAAGTGGAGAATATAATAGGCGCGAATAAAAAGTATGCGAGATAATCTCTGAATATGAGAACGAAGTCTTTCGCGACGGCACTGTTGTCTAAAACGTACTCGGAGTCCTGCCACGTCAGTAGGGTAAAACCTCGAGCTTTCGACGATTTCGACCATCGTCATCGTCAGGAACAACAGACTGTGAAAATCGCCGCTGTGGTGGATTTATATAGCCCGAAGACGGCTTTTGATTGGTCGACAGTTGGGTTGTCGCAGGTGGTGTCAATGTATGCGCTGGTGGCACCACCGCTCCTGCTACAGTCTAAACACTGTGACGCATAACTATGGCTCTTCTCTGCATCGAGAGCTCGCTTCCATGCACCGCAAAGATTATATCCGCCGTCAAGGCTTAAGATTTTCTCACACTTTATTATTTCTACAGCCTTTTAACTATAGAGTCCTTGTATGTGGGAGCCTGGGACAAAGCTTTTGTTTCGTCAAACAGTATTTTATGTTTGTTTGTTAGGCTGTGCTTAGGAACTGCGGATTTCTTCAGCTTACGATTTTTAATATGCCGCTGATGTTCTGCACAGCAGTCGGAAACGGTGCGGATGGACTGAACGATGTAACTGCTTTTGCATTCACATGGAATGCTGTTAACTCCAGGAATGCTGAGGCCGAGACTGTCCTTAGCAGTGCGTAGCATGTGCTTTATCTTCTTAGGAAGACAGAAAACAGATCTGATACCTCGTCTTCCCAGGTCTCTGCCTATTTTTGGTGGATGTAGCGGCGCTGAAAGGAAGGATCGCAGGCGGTGGCTCATGACGTGAATGTTCAACATTTTCACTGTTTCTTTTCTTGGTGAATACTGAGTTGATGTCATGTGAAACATAGCCACATAATTCAGATGATTGATTTCGGAATCCAAGTGGTCTTCGTCAGAAGCGGTTTTCGCTCTGTGTGCTAGTGTATTTAAAGCCGCTCTTTTCTGTACTAGATGCCACATAATTCAGATGACTGATTTCTGAATCCAAGTGGTCTTCGTCAGAAACGGTTTTTGCTCTGTGTGCTAATGCATTTAAAGCCACTCTGTTCTGTACTGGATAGTGAAAACTGAGCGCTCAGATATAAACCAGTGTGTGTCGGCTTGCTGTACACTGAGTGACCGAGACGTCCATCCGACTTCCATTGTACCAGAACATCTAAAAGCTTTCCCTCTTTCTCTGTCTCGACGATGAGCATGGGTGCATGGTGTTCATATGTCCCTGGAAGTGTTCAAGAGTTTCTACGCCGTGTGGCCGGACCATAAACGCGTCGTCAACATAACGACAAAATGAAGGTGGACAAAGGGGAGCTGAATTTAAGGGACGTCCCTAAATATATTCCGTAAAAAATTTGGCCATTGCTGGAGACAACGGTGAACCCATAGCCATTGTGTCCGTCATTTCATAAAATTTACCGTCGTACAAGAAGTAGGTGGTCGTCATAACATGTCGGAACAATTATATCGTTTCAGGAGGAAAATGCTCTGCCAATGCGTCCTCCACAGGAACTTTTGCATACAGCGATATCCCATCCAGGCTGACAAAAGTTCCTGGACGTCTCGGCCATTCAGTGTATCGCAAGCCGACGCACACTGATTTACATCTGAGCGCCCAGTGTTCACCATCCAGAAGAGAACGGCTTTAAATACTAATACACTAACACACAGAGCAAAAACCGTTTCTGACGAAGACCACTTGGATTGCGAAATCAGTCATCTGAAGTGCATATTCCGGAAGAACGGCTGTGGGTCACGTGATATCAAGTCAGCATTCACCAAGAAAAGGAAACCTAAAAATGTTGAACATTCAGGTGATGAGCCACCGATTATATTCTTTCCCTTCTGCGCCTCTATATCCAGCAAAATAGGCAGAGACCTGGGAAGACGAGATATCAGATCTGTTTTTCGACCTCCTAAGAAGATATCAGATGCTACGCCCTACTAAGGACAGTCTCGGCCTCTGGATTCCTGAAATTTGCAACATCCCATATGAATGTGGAAGCAACTACGTCGGTCAGTCCATTCGCACCGTTTCCGACCGCTGTGCAGAACATCAACGGCATATTGAAAATCGTAATCTGAATAAATCCGCAGTTGCTGAGCACAGCCTCACAAACAAACATAAAATACTGTTTGACTAATCAAACGTTTTGTCCCAGCTCCCACATGTTGGGACTCTACAGTGAAAGAGTCTGTAGGAGCAAGAATGTGTGAGAAAACCATCAACTGTGACGGTGGAATAATCTTAGCGGCCCATGGTAGCGAGCTCTATAGGCATAGACATTCGTCGCAATGTTTACGCTAAGGCGGGAGCGGTGGCGCCACCAGCACAGACGTTGACACCATCTGTGACAGCATGAAGCAACTACCCATTAGTCAGAATCCGTCTTCGGGCTATGCAAGGCCACTCCAGCAGTGATTTGGACAGTCTGTTGTTCCTGACGATGACGTGGTGGAAATGTTCGAAATCTCGAGATTTTACCCTGAACTGATGTGGCGGGAGTCAGCGAATGTTTTATTCTTAAGGTTTGAATAGTTTGACTAGTTGATGTGGCAGACATGTGGGAAACTGTTGGCAGCGTCTATTGATTGCAATGAGTCCCAAGATATCCAAATGAAACCTGGCCCAAGGAATCGAAGAATCTGGCCATGGGCAGAAACGGCATGGAGGGATGGTCTGCTTGCTCTGGCAGGTGGTACAAGGCTGATTAATAGCAGTTTCCATGCTATGCCAATAGATATGGTGACAGGCCAGATGTTTAGTGAGCACCATGTCCCAGTGTCCGATGTGGAGAAATGACAAAATGTGCTGCTGGAGAGGTGCAGGAATGACCACTTTGGTGCAGATGTTTCCTCCTTGGAGCAGTAGCATGCTGATAAGTGTTGAGAGCTCATTCTATCTGCACGAGTAGTCCTGGATCTCCTGCTGCCAGGTCTGTTTGCGATGTGATGGTTAACCGTGGTGTCCCAGAAGGAGGATCTCGCTGAGGGTTTGGTCTTCCAAGTACAGCGTGCAAGAAGCTCTGTGTCCAGTGGGAGTTTGGCTACAGCATCTTCTACAGCGATGTCCAGGTGGAAACACATTTCAGGTTACTTATCGAAAGCAGGATCCTGACCAAGAGGTAGGCAGGAAAGGAAGTCAGTGTTTTCATATTGTGTGCGAGAATATTATTGAATATCATAATCATAACTCGACAGGAACAGTGCCCCCACTGAAGGTGGCACACGATTTTGGTGGGAATGTTGGCTGAAGCTTTGAAACGAGGAAGCACTGGTTTATGGTCAGTGACTAACATGAAATGTCTACCATGCACATAATCATGGAATATTTTAAGGCCAAAAATGATGAGTAATTTTTCTTTCTCAATCTGGCTACAATGTCACTGAGCTATGGTGAAGGTTTTAGTCACAAAAGTGAGTGGGGATTCTAATCTGTCACTCACGTAGGAAAGGAGTGCTCCCACTACATAGTCTTTTGCATCTGTCACCAGTGTAAGAGGTTTGTGGGGCCCAAATTTTAAGAGTAACTCAATTGTCCCAGCACTAATTTCAGCTGGCTGGTATTGGTGGGAGACTGATTGTTTTGTACTGCCTCAAGGTACTGAGGTGTGGGGTCTAGGCCGGAAGCACTGCAGATGTGTCCATGATATTCATGTTGATGAACAAAGAAGCAACACTTTCTGTCATTACATTTTAGACTGGCATGTTGGAGGACTGTTAAGAGAGCATCCAATTTGTTGGGCATGTCCTGGAATCTTTGCCTGTTACGAAATTGACGTGTAAGTAATTTACTGTCCCCAGTACATTGCGAGTAAGATGCTCCAGATATCTGGGGCGCTGGCTTTACCAAAGAGAAGTCTGTTGTACTGTAACAGCCTGAAAGGAGTGGTGATAACTAGGAGATGTGGGGATTCTCCGTCAAGTGGCAGCTTGTAGCGTGTGTCTCTCAGGTAAATTTTTGCAAACACTTTTCCACCCACTAAATGGGCCTTGATATACTCTATCTTAGGTACTGGGTACACATCAATGACTAATTGGGTGTTGATGGTCATCTTGAAATCTCCACAAATGCGTAGGGCACGATTTAGTTTTTCAACAGTGACAAGGGATGTGGCCCATTGGCTGATGGGGACTGGACTGAGGATGCCCTCATATTGCAGCTGTAATTCCCCAAGAAGCTTGTCACTGACTGCAAAAGGAAAATTTCTAGCCATAAAAAATTACGGCACAGTTGATTGAAGGAAGGGTGGGTGGGCTTCAGTGACTCTAACACCCGAAGAGGGTTGTGAAAAGATGGAAATTAAGTGTGAAAAAAATCTTTGAGGTATGTTTTTGTACCCAGGGAGCTCACTATCGGGGTAGAGTCGTGAATCTCTAACCCAAGTGAATTTAAAAAGGTCTATGCCTAGGAGACTGACAGCTCTGAGGGCAACTATCACCAAAATTCTTGCCCTGATGTTGTGCTACCGGTACTATACTTGCGCAATAAATTGTCCATTAACTTGAATAATATCATTGCTATAGCTCGCTTTAGGGTATCAAAGGGTTGGAGGTGAGGGGACCCGAAACTATAATATGATTTACAATCGATAATGGTCGTGGTGGACCCCGTATCCATCGCAAGGAGATGGATAAGTTACTGATTTTGAAAGTGTGCAGAATTTGGGAACACTTATATAATACACAGAAGAGCCAAAGAAACTGGTGCAGCTGCCTAATATCATGCAGGGCCCCACGAGCATGCAGAAGTGCCGCAACACTACGT
This sequence comes from Schistocerca cancellata, assembly GCF_023864275.1. Classification (NCBI taxonomy): domain Eukaryota; kingdom Metazoa; phylum Arthropoda; class Insecta; order Orthoptera; family Acrididae; genus Schistocerca; species Schistocerca cancellata. Next base: position 317,462,395 of record NC_064629.1, read on the forward strand.
GGCATGGACTCGACTAACGTCTGAAGTAGTGCCGGAGGGAACGCACCATGAATCCTGCAGGGTTGTCCATAAATCCGTAAGATTACGAGGGGGTGGAGATCTCTTCTGAACAGGACGTTGCAAGGCATCCCAGATATGCTCAATGTTCATGTCTGGGGACTCTGGTGGCCAGCGGAAGTGATTAAACTCAGAAAAGTGTTCCTGGAGCCACTGTGTAGCCATTATGGACGTTTGGGGTGTCGAATTGTCCTGCTGGAATTGTCCAAGTCCGTCGGAATGCACAATGGGCATGAATGGATGCAGGTTATCAGATAGGCTGCTTATGTATATGTCACCTGTCAGAGTCATATCTAGACGTATCAGGGGTCCCATATCGCTCTGACTGCATATGCCCCACACCATTAAAGAGCCTCCACCAGCTTTAACAGTCCCCTACTGACATGCAGGGTCCCTGGATTCATGAAGTTGTCTCCATACTCGTATATGTCCATCCGCTCGATACAATTTGAAACGAGACTCATCCGACCACGCAACATGTTTCCAGTCATCAACAGGCCAATATCGGCGTTCAGGGGCTCAGGCAAGGCGTAAAGCTTTGTGTCGTGCAGTCAGCAAGGGCGCACGAGTGAGCCTTCGGCTCCGAAAGCTCATATCGATGATGTTTCATTGAACTATTTGCACGCTGACACTTATGATGGCCCAGCATTGAAATCCGCAGCAATTTGCAGGAGGGTTGCACTTCTCTTACGATAAAAGGATTCTCTTCAGTCGTCGTTGGTTCTTTTCTTACAGGATCTTTTTCCAGCCGCAGCGATGTCGGAGATTTGATGTTTTACCGGATTCCTGATTACGGATACTCTCGTGAAATGGTCGTACGGGAAAATCCCCATTTCAGCGCTATCTCGGATATACTGTGTCTCATCGCTTGTACGCCGACTATAACACCATGATAAATCACACTTAAATCTTTATAACCCGCCATTGTAGCAGCAGTAACGGATCTAACAACTGCGCTAGGCACTTGTTGTCTTATATAGGCGTTGCCGAGCGCAGCACCATATTCTGTCTGTTTACATATCTCTGTATTTGAATACACCTGCCTATGCCAGTTTCTTTGGCGCTTCAGTGTGTGTGCTGTGCCGTAGCATATTTTGTTTTTCTGTTTGTTTTCTCAGTTCAATTCTTACATTTTTTCGTGTTTTGTGTGCTTGATGGCTTAACTCTGAAATTCGATGGGTACTTGCGTTTCTGAGAGATTAGTATTGCGTTTTGGCAACGGTAACGTGTACATTAGCGCAGTCAGCATCTATTTGTCTGTATTTGGACAGCCATTAATCATTGACTGCAGCTCGTTCAACTTCCAGCCTGTCAAGGCACCTTCCAGCTTACCTGATGTGGGGATCATCGCTTACTGCAGGGTGAGTGGCGGTCTCGTCGATTGAGATGGAGAATCAGTGTGGAGGCTGCCCGTCTGCCCTCATCCATTTACTCAGTGAGTGGACAGGTGGCCGCTCCTTAAGCGGGGTCTGAGCAGGCAAACAGGAGAAGAATTTTATTAATCATCGGGAGCTGTGATGTTAAGCCCACTGTTTAGACCCTTAGGGAAATAGCGTCCGGGTCTAGAAAGAATTCCATTGTACGATCGGTGTGTCTGCTGTTGGGCCTCATCCGAAACGGGGAGGAGGCCCTGCCTGCAGCTATCGGGGGCACAGGGTACAGTAGTTTGCAAGTTGTTGCCCACGTCGGCACCAATGACGGCAGTCGCTGGCGCTGTGAATACATCCTCAGTTCCTACGGCAGGCTGGCGGAAGTAATGAAGACCGCTGGCCTCACCTACAGGGTGCTAGAAGGGCTCACACTCTGCAGCATCATAACCCGAGTCGATCAGGGTCCTGTGGCTTAGAATTGAGTAGAGTGTCTCAACCAGAGGTTCCATCGATTCTGTGCCGATCACACCGAGCGAGGTGGCGCTGTGGTTAGCACACTGGACTCGCATTCGGAAGGACGACGGTTCAATCTCGCGTCCTGCCGTCCAGATTTAGGTTTTCCGTGATTTCCCTAAATAGCTTCAGGCAAATGCCGGGATGGTTCCTTTGAAAGGGCATGGCCGATTTCCTTCCCATCCTTCCCTAATCCGACATTGTGCTCCTTCTCTAATGACCTCGATGTCGACGGGACGTTAAACGCTAATCTCCTCCTCCTGCGACGGTCACGGCTGCAGATTTTTGGACTTGTTTTAGGGTGCAGACCTATAGCTCTCCCCCTGATATGTCAGGGATGCACTACACAAAGGAAGTAGTTAGTAGGGTAGCAGCGTGCTTGTGGAGTGCACATGGTTTTTCTTTTTTTATATCTTATATTTTTTTATTTTTTTTAAGGCTAGACAGTAGTTTGAGGTCTTTTCATGAACACTCGCTAGTCGATACACAGAAAGCGAAACCAGATCGAGTACAAAGTAGACAATTCGACTGTTAAAATTTTAATGGTCAATTGTTGAACTATTCGTAACAAAGTTCTCGAATTTAGTGCCCTCCAGGAAATTTCTCAGACTCAAATTATTCTCGCGACCGAGAGCTGGCTCAAACGCGGAGTAGAAGCTCCGAAATGTCGCGGAACGTATATCGGAAAGTCTGATTAGACGCCATAGGAGGAGGAGCATTCATTGCAGTTGAAAAAAAAATATTGTCTCTATTGAGGTCGAAACTGAGCGTGACAATGACTTTTCTGATGGATTATAACAGGTTTAGGTGAAATAAAGTTAATTGTTGGATGTTTTTACCGGTCACCCGATTCCGCTGAGACAATTTTAGAGCCATTGAAGGAATGTCTACGGCCAGTAGATCGGAAATAACCAGATCATGCAATATTGGTTGAAGGCGAATTTAAACTAGCGAATAGCCTATAGACTGGGACGTCTATGGATTCACTGCAGGTGGTACGGATGGACAGACTTGTGAAGTCCTTCTGAACACGTTTTCCGGGAAGTGCCTTAAACAACTAGTCAGACAACTCACGCACAATGGAAATATTTTAAACCCCGTAGCTACAAACAGGCCTCACCTTATCGACTGTGTAGATACTGGTATTAGCGATCATGATGTCATCATAGCGACGATGGATACTTACGTTAAGAAATCCTCTGAAAGGAGAGGTGAGTGTTTATTCTAGAAGAAGCAGATAAGCAGTTGCTAACTTAAACAATGTCACTTAAACAATGAATGAACATCATTAAGCTCCACTATTATGGACATAGGGGGTTAAGGGGCAAAGTTTAAACTGATTGTCAATCGGACTCTACAGAAATATGTGCCAAGTAAGCGGTTTAAGGGTGGAAGGGACCCGCCGCGGTTTAATAATCAAATTCGGAAAATGATGTGGAAACAGAAATGATTACACTCTAACTACAACAAAGAGTGCGCAAAGTTTGACAGACAACAGTTAGCAGAAATTCGTAGGTCCATAAGAAGATAAATGCGAGAATCATACAACAAGGAAAAATCCAGAGGCGTCAAGTCTGGCGAACGATCCGGCCACGACACATCTCCTCTGGATCCAATCCAACGGTTTGGGAACTGTCTCTCCAACTCATTTCTAGCCATCACCGAAAAATGTGCTGGACACCCATCATGTTGATACCACATTCTGTTCCTTGTTCGTAAAGGTATTTCTTGCAGTAACAGACCTAATATTTCTTGCAGGAATGTGGTGTACTTCCTGCCATTAAGATTTCCTTCGATGAAATAGGGGCCTATAATTCTGTCGTACAGAATCTCACACCATACATTTATCGACCACGGGTTTTGGTGTGCAACTTGTAGCAGCCAACATGGATTTTCAGTTGCCCCATAATGCATGTTATGCAAATTAACATTTCCATGTTTCGTGAATGTAGCGTCGTCAGCAAATAAAATCAAATTAATAAATGTATCATCCCTCTGAATCTGAAGTTGAGCCCATAGGCAAAATTCAATGCGACGCATACAATCCGTACCAGTTAATTCTTGGTGGAGACTGATATGGTAAGGATGATATTTATGGCGATGCAGAACACGAACAACACTACTCTGGCTCATGCCAGATTCCCTTGTGATTCGACGCGAACTAACACAAGGATCTCGAACCACAGTGGTAAGAGTACTAATTTCCGTTTTCTCGTTAGTAACTTTCCTTTGCCAGATATGTTTCCGACGTGTTAAAGATCCAGGTGTTCTCAGTTTATCATACACATATTTAAATGTATGACGTGTAGTGTGAGTACGTTGAGGATAAAATGGTTCAAATGGCTCTGAGCACTATGGGACTTAACTTCTGAGGTCATCAGTCCCCTAGAACTTAGAACTACTTAAACCTAACTAACCTAAGGACATCACACACACCCATGCCTGAGACAGGATTCAAACCTGCGACCGTAGCGGTCGCGCGGTTCCTGACTGTAGCGTTGAGGATATCTTTTAGCGTATAAGTCTCTGGCTCTCACTGAATTTCGTTGGCATTCTCCGTAAATGAGAAGCATATCGACTTGTGATTCGAAGGAATACATCATTCACATTCGCTTGATTCGACGGTACTAGTCTTACCGTTCCTATTAGTGTCGTATTGCGAAACCGTCGAATGGTGTTCACGTGTCAATGGCACTGCAGATGGATACGGCGTATTCGGCGAATATTTCCTATTTACACTATATGGAAATTAAGTTCCACGCTTCTTGACAGAGCGTAGACAACGATGCGGGAGATCCGCACCGCCTCACTAGGCAAGGTCCTAATGAAGGTGGTTTTCTGGTTGGCTTTTGCTTTCCTCCGACCATAATGGGGATGAATAATGATGATGAAGACGATACAGCATCACCCATCATCTCGGGGCAGGTGAAAATCCCTGACCCCGTCGTGAATCGATCCCGGGACATTGTGCTCAGTAAGCGAGAATGTTCCCGTATACCACGAGCTACGGACATTTGCACGATGTACGACAGTGAATTGTCATAGCATGTGCTTCAATAAGTGCCGACGTGATAAGGAATACCACTCAATCCAAGATGAAAAAGATTGCAGCACTGCATTGATACCAATGGTCATAACTTCGAACACCTTCTTTAAATGGACGTTCATGCCAACTTTTTGACCTTCGTTGACCTTCAAAGACCTTACTGTTACACATCATTGGATTCGTCTAGATAGCTCATATCAGAAAATAAGTATCAAACTATAGGATCCCGTTTAAAAAAACAAAGTTGACCTTCATATCTCTGAAGCGACCCCACCCAGCAACAAAAAACCAACGTCATATTATGGCCCCCGTTGTCCCTTGCAACATTTGTCCCACAAACGTTTCAGCTACTATCATACTTGCGGAGTTATTCTAGGTGGCAATAGTTAATGACTCACCCTGTAGAACGCTAGTGCGACCCATTCTTGAGTAGTGTTTGTGTGTTAGGGATTTCCACCAGGTCGGGTTAAAGGAAGATATCGAAACAATTCAGAGCCAAATTGCTAGATTTGTTACCGGTAGGTTCTGTCGGTAGACAAATACTATGGAGACGCTACATGAACTCAAATGGGAATCCCTGGAGAGAAGATGATGATCTTTTTGCAAGGCACTATTGCGGAAATTTAGAGAACTAACATCTGAGGCCAACTGCAGAACGAGTCAGCTGCCACCGACAGACACTTCGCGTAAGGACCACGAAGATAAGATCTTGGAAATTAGAACTCGTTAGGAGGCTTTTAGAGAGTCGTTTTTCCCTCGCTCTATTTACGAGTGGAACAGGTAACGAAATGACTAGCGATGGTACAAGGTACTATCCACCATGCACAGTACGGCAGTCTGCTGAGTATATATGTAGATACAGATGTAGATGTTTGGATACAGTTTCCGCATGTTTTCTGCCCCCATGTCTGAGGTCCATGAGGGTGCTGTCCACTGATATCTACAGAGCTGATTGACACACTTCAGCCCTATGTAGGGTCTCGCACAGGAAGTGCACTCTGCTCGCTAGTAATGGTATTGGTGTTGCTGATGACTGATAAAATACTGACTCCATAAAGGAAGCTGTTGGTGTTGGCTCCTGGATGTCGCGTCTTTGCCTGAACTTTGTAAATCAGATCGGCAGCTGTCCCTAATTGGATTGGAGGATGACATGTTGTCTGATCTGCAAACACTTGTGAGTGGTCCTGTAGAGTACCTGAGTACCGAAGAGTGTGTTGGAATACCCTGATGATGGGAAGACAAGTTTCTAGAGGCGGGTCCATGAGTTTCAACAGATCGGTTCAAAGACCATCATCCATGCCATGCACGAAAAACATGCCTCTATCCAGGGAAGCAGCATATGATTGTGTTCACAGGGGTTGCTGCGCTGATAGCGGTACTTGAGAGATAAACCTTGTACGCAGGCAATCCTTTCTCTGTATGACCGTTCTTGGCATTTAGGACAATTAAAAATTTGAAGTAGGCTACTACCATGTACACTTGAGACTAAAATTATTCAAATAAACTGGTCTTCAACTTGTCATATGGAAGGACACTGCGCTCCACTTCCGGATTTAGTTGGAATATGTGATCATGGACCTTGCCGTTGGTGGGGAGGCTTGCGTGCCTCAGCGATACAGATGGCCGTACCGTAGGTGCAACCACAACGGAGGGGTATCTGTTGAGAGGCCAGACAAACATGTGGTTCCTGAAGAGGGGCAGCAGCCTTTTCAGTAGTTGCAGGGGCAACAGTCTGGATGATTGACTGATCTGGCCTTGTAACATTAACCAAAACGGCCTTGCTGTGCTGGTACTGCGAACGGCTGAAAGCAAGGGGAAACTACAGCCGTAATTTTTCCCGAGGACATGCAGCTCTACTGTATGATTAAATGATGATGGCGTCCTCTTGGGTAAAATATTCCGGAGGTAAAATAGTCCCCCATTCGGATCTCCGGGCGGGGACTACTCAAGAGGACGTCGTTATCAGGAGAAAGAAAACTGGCGTTCTACGGATCGGAGCGTGGAATGTCAGATCACTTAATCGGGCAGGTAGGTTAGAAAATTTAAAAAGGGAGATGGATAGGTTAAAGTTAGATATAGTGGGAATTAGTGAAGTTCGGTGGCAGGAGGAACTAGACTTTTGGTCAGGTGATTACAGGGTTATAAATACAAAATCAAATAGGGGTAATGCAGGAGTAGGTTTAATAATGAATTAAAAAAATAGGAGTGCGGGTTAGCTACTACAAACAGCATAGTGAACGCATTATTGTGGCCAAGATAGACACAAAGCCTATGCCTACTACAGTAGTACAAGTTTATATGCCAACTAGCTCTGCAGATGATGAAGAAATAGATGAAATGTATGACGAGATAAAAGAAATTATTCAGGTAGTGAAGGGAGACGAAAATTTAATAGTCATGGGTGACTGGAATTCGTCAGTAGGAAAAGGGAGAGAAGGAAACACAGTAGGTGAATATGGATTGGGGGGAAGGAATGAAAGAGGAAGCCGCCTTGTAGAATTTTGCACAGAGCATAACTTAATCATAGCTAACACTTGGTTCAAGAATCATGAAAGGAGGCTGTATACATGGAAGAAGCCTGGATATACTGACAGGTTTCAGATAGATTATATAATGGTAAGACAGAGATTTAGGAACCAGGTTTTAAATTGTAAGACATTTCCTGGGGCAGATGTAGATTCTGACCACAATCTATTGGTTATGAACTGCAGATTGAAACTGAAGAAACTGCAAAAAGGTGGGAATTTAAGGAGATGGGACCTGGATAAACTGAAAGAACCAGAGGTTGTAGAGAGTTTCAGGGAGAGCGTTAGGGAACAATTGACAGGAATGGGGGAAAGAAATACAGTAGAAGAAGAATGGGTAGCTCTGAGGGATGAAGTGGTGAAGGCAGCAGACGATCAAGTAGGTAAAAAGACGCAGGCTAATAGAAATCCTTGGGTAACAGAAGAAATATTAAATTTAATTGATGAAAGGAGAAAATATAGAAATGCAGTAAATGAAGCAGGCAAAAAGGAATACAAACGTCTCAAAAATGAGATCGACAGGAAGTGCAAAATGGCTAAGCAGGGATGGCTAGAGGACAAATGTAAGGATGTAGAGGCTTGTCTCACTAGGGGTAAGATAGATACTGCCTACAGGAAAATTAAAGAGACCTTTGGAGAGAAGAGAACCACTTGTATGAATATCAAGAGCTCAGATGGCAACCCAGTTCTAAGCAAAGAAGGGAAAGCAGAAAGGTGGAAGGAGTATATAGAGGGTTTATACAAGGGCGATGCACTTGAGGACAATATTATGGAAATGGAAGAGGATGTAGATGAAGATGAAATGGGAGATAAGATACTGCGTGAAGAGTTTGACAGAGCACTGAAAGACCTGAGTCAAAACAAGGCCCCGGGAGTAGACAACATTCCATTAGAAGTACTGATGGCCTCGGGAGTGCCAGTCATGACAAAACTCTACCATCTGGTGAGCACGATGTATGAGACAGGCGAAATACCCTCAGACTTTAAGAAGAATATAATAATTCCAATCCCAAAGAAAGCAGGTGTTGACAGATGTGAAAGTTACCGAACTATCAGTTTAATAAGTCACAGCTGCAAAATACTAACGCGAATTCTTTACAGACGAATGGAAAAACTGGTAGAAGCCGACCTCGGGGAAGATCAGTTTGGATTCCGTAGAAATGTTGGAACACGTGAGGCAATACTGACCTTACGACTTATCTTGGAAGAAAGATTAAGAAAAGGCAAACCTACGTTTCTAGCATTTGTAGACTTAGAGAAAGCTTTTGACAATGTTGACTGGAATACTCTCTTTCAAATTCTGAGGGTGGCAGGGGTACAATTCAGGGAGCGAAAGGCTATTTACAGTTTGTACAGAAACCAGATGGCAGTTATAAGAGTCGAGGGGCATGAAAGGGAAGCAGTGGTTGGGAAAGGAGTGAGACAGGGTTGTAGCCTCTCCCCGATGTTATTCAATCTGTATATTGAGCAAGCAGTAAAGGAAACAAAAGAAAAATTCGGAGTAGATATTAAAATTCATGGAGAAGAAGTAAAGACTTTGAGGTTCGCCGATGACATTGTAATTCTGTCAGAGACAGCAAAGGACTTGGAAGAGCAGTTGAACGGAATGGACAGTGTCTTGAAAGGAGGATATAAGATGAACATCAACAAAAGCAAAACGAGGATAATGGAATGTAGTCAAATTAAGTCGGGTGATGCTGAGGGAATTAGATTAGGAAATGAGACACTTAAAGTAGTAAAGGAGTTTTGCTGTTTAGGGAGTAAAATAACCGATGATGGTCGAAGTAGAGAGGATATAAAATGTAGACTGGCAATGGCAAGGAAAGCGTTTCTCAAGAAGAGAAATTTGTTAACATCGAATATAGATTTAGGTGTCAGGAAGTCGTTTCTGAAAGTATTTGTATGGAGTGTAGCCATGTATGGAAGTGAGACATGGACGATAACTAGTTTGGACAAGAAGAGAATAGAAGCTTTCGAAATGTGGTGCTACAGAAGAATGCTGAAGATAAGGTGGGTAGATCACGTAACTAATGAGGAGGTATTGAATAGGATTGGGGAGAAGAGAAGTTTGTGGCACAACTTGACTAGAAGAAGGGATCGGGTGGTAGGACATGTTCTGAGGCATCGAGGGATCACAAATTTAGCATTGGAGGGCAGCGTGGAGGGTAAAAATCGTAGAGGGAGACCAAGAGATCAATACACTAAGCAGATTCAGAAGGATGTAGGTTGCAGTAGGTACTGGGAGATGAAGAAGCTTGCACAGGATAGAGTAGCATGGAGAGCTGCATCAAACCAGTCTCAGGACTGAAGACCACAACAACAACATGTGATAAATGTTTAGGCCTAAGTGTGCTAAACAAAAGTACATTGCTAGTAATCCTTTGAGATGCTGTGAGTCAGGAAAAGTTGCTCGATGCATGCAACATAGTTTGCCCTTGGTTTGACCTTGACCAGTGGCTGGAGGAGGATTCGGGGGGCAACATAGAGATGGCCACCAGACGCTCAGTCGGGAGTTTGTGGCTGCACTGCATCTTCTGGAGCAAAGGGATCCATCAACTCTGTTACGCTGTAAGCAATGTTATAACGATCGTATTGTCAAGTCAGAAAGAGAAGCAAGCACTGACTACCTGGATCTGAATACACGTGTAAACCTGATGTGTACACAAAACTCCATCGCCCACAGGTATGTCCACCAACAGTGGCACAAGAAATATCCATGTAAATGATTGAACAAATTTACTGATCAAAGATTAACAGCGTGTCTTCTTTGATGTGGATTGCAACAAAACATAAAATCAGTCGCTTTATGAAATAGAATAATAATGTTTCTGGTGGCTGAAGACTGGCCGGATGGTCACTGAGTATAAACACACATGTTATTAAAAGTCAAAGTTCCATAGAAGCTGAATTAACAATATGTAACTCCAGTAGGGATTAAAATTGTCTAAATACAGCGTGTAGCCGTTAGAAAGTTAAACCGGTACAAATTTACAAGGCCACCCATCTGCCACGATGATAGAATCCTTGTCTTCTTCAGGGAGGAGGCCAAACGCACTCTCTGAGTCCACATCCAGCATCTCGCAGGATTACGAAATAAGATGTGAATGGGAGTGACATTATGGAGGCGGCTCTTGAGTTAGACTACTGATTGACGAAATCCTTGTGAATTCAGCGCCTGGCCCAGAAAAACTCATTCGGAGTGCACTGCCTGGTCTCCCCTGAGTGCTGACCTAAATACCCCTTGATGCAATGATACAGCAGTGCCTATTTTAGATCATATATCTTTGCTAAGGAGAATAGGCCTGTGTGGTGCGTAGCCTCTAGTGTCACATGCTTTGCCTCCTGCAGGACGCTTGGAACATGACTGTCTGTCTTCCAAAAAATTGTTATTTGTATCTCTGGCATCTTCAAAGCACTGATGAGATATTGGTTGCTGACACGGCAGGTGGTTAGACTCGGTAGAGCATAAGCTTCACAATTTTTATTGGTTACTTTTGCCAGATGTAAAGAATACTACATTTCAAAAAGTTCTGAGCATTGTAAAATTTGAATCAGTCTCTGATTGCAAGCGTTTTTTGTGTTACATCTGATTACTAGTTTATTTGAAATGTGGTAATCTTCAGAGTGATATAAAGGAGAGAAAGTGAATGTGCATAATTATAGGTGGGAGCAGTGCAATTCTTCATTAATTGATGTTACCTTGAGTGAAGTCCAATAAAATAATGGAATGACCAATATAATTAAGCCTGTGGCAAAATAATGTTTTTTGTGATTACCAAAATAAATATTCTCCCAGATATATTTATGACATGCTTAGTATAGTTATTGTGATGCAAAATGTACTAAAAGGGATGTACAAGACATCGATTGGAAACATGGGTTCAGATAGTGCACAAGACATATAAAAACAACGTTAGAGGATTTATGGCTTCTAGCATTACATATATCATGTAACGCCTCATATTCTAATGGCCGTTAATGTCGCAAGTGGCATATGGTTGAGAACATAATTTAAAAACCTGTTGGGTCAGAAAGATTACAAAATATTTTGCTATTGAAATAGCCCGCCATATAGTGGAAAATAGGTGTTCTGTGTGAGTTCGTTTCATTAAGAATTTTATTAGGATGGTGTTTCTGGATTTTGTGAATCTCCATTCTTCGAAGAGTTTCAGTGAACGGATTTCCCATGCAACTTGTAAAGCTTACATTTTGTTTCCTATGTCTGCAACAGTGTGCTTTGAATCTGAAGTTAAAAGTTCGGCCCCTCTGCACCATATAATATTTTTCACAGTCTTCATAAGATATTTTACAAGCACATTTTTGAAAATGAATGATATTTATTAATTTTCTTATCCATGGTATGAAGTTTCACTCACTGAACATTTTATTTCGTGTAACTGTTTTTTATGTTCATTTCATACATTTTTCACCACACTAAGCATGTCATAACTGTATCCATCGGAACATTTATTTTAATAATTATAAAAGTAATTATTTCACCATGGACTTAATTACATTGGCCAATTCCACCATTTTATTATACTGTTGACTCAAGTTAACATCTGCTAATGCCGAGTTTTATTATCTTTGTTTGTCTTTTATCACGCACAATTGACAATTGTGTACTCTGTATGCTTCGAGCGACATCTACCGGTCAAGCCTCTTCACTTGCTTTCGCCTTACCTACAAGTACACCTTGACGAAGTTTGTCCAGCCTTACCAGTCACGCTCAGCCGTCTGTCTTTCAGTTGCATCAAGTTTTGCAGTTTCTGATTTTACCATTCTTGGTCAAAAATTTTATGTTTTTGAGACAACTTTCTTTGGCTTATAGGGCGTGCAAAATAAAACTGGCCCGGAAAGTATTTCTCTCTCTTTCTCTATTCGTTTAGTCGGTTCCGACTCTTCGTGGCCCCATGAACCAAATCACGCCACTTTTTCCTGTCTTGCACTTTCTCCCGTAGACATTCCAGGTTGGAAGACATTGCTTCTGTGATGCCATCGATCCATCTCATCCTCTGACGTCCTCTTCTTCTGGTTCCTTCAATCTTCCCCAGCATTAATGTCTTTTTCCGGCGAGGCATGCCTTCGCATTGTGTGTCCAAAGTAGGTCAGCTTTTGTTTTAACATTAGACCTTCCTGGAAGAAATCTGGTTTTATTTGCTGCAATATTGATCCGTTAGTTCTCTTTGCAGTCCATGGAACTCTAAGAAGTTTCCTCCAACACCACAATTCGAAGGAGTCAATTCTTCGCCGTTCAGCCTTTCTAATGGTCCAGGTTTCACATCCATACATCACAACTGGAAAGACCATAGCCCTCATAATACGGATCTTTGTTGCTAGTGTTATATCTCTGGACCTTATAACCTTGTCAAGGTTTGACATCGCCTATCTGACGAGCAACAGGCGTCTCCGGATTTCATGGCTGCAGTCGCCATCAGCAGAGATGTTGGAACCGAGATATGGTCACTACTACCTCCATGGTTTCTCCTGTTATATCCCACCAATTGGTAGGTGTAGTTGCCATAATTTTCGTTTTCTTCACATTCAGCCTAAGACCGGCCTTTTCACTTTCGTCTTTCACCTTCAGCAATAGTGTTCTCAATTCTTCTTCACTTTCTGCCAACAGGATCGTATCATCCGCGTACCTGAGGTTGTATTTACGATAAGACTAACGAAGGATTGACCTTTGTCAGTGAACGTCACAGAAGATGCTGGAAATGGCCAACTTTGACGCCGATGCAGAGCTGTTCTCGATTTATCATACTGTGAAACAAGCGTAGATGCTTGCCTGAGGGATAGCAGCACTTGCACTTTCGGTGTTGTGCTGCAGCTCTTCAAGTGTGTGACGGTTATCTGAATACACATGGAACTGTAAATCGCAGGGAGAGGGATCAGCCGGTCGCAGTGGCCAGGGACTGCACGGCCTCTGCTGAGTGTCCTCGCCTCATTGGACACCGACACCAAACTTCGTGCACCAAACACCAAATTTGAGAGTATGCAGTGGCTCTTCCAAGTATTGATGGGGATTTTCTGGTGCATAACCTGTGAATTAATGTACCCTGACAGGCTGAACCGGTCCTCATCTGAAGAAATGAAAAACTGAGTATTCAAAATTTTGATTTCACATCACTCGGAAACCACCGGCACAACTCAACATGCGGAAGTTCGTCTGGACGATTTAGCTCATGCACAACAGTAAATTTGTAAGGATACAGATTTAGGCCATTTTCGATAGTGTTTCGATGTCGAGCTGTTAATTCCCACGTGCACAAATAAAAGACGTTGAGATTTTGGCAGACTTTGTTCCAGTCTTTCCTCACTCAAGCTCGTGGTGTTCGAATTCTTTTCGGGTAGTTACGGTTTTAAATCGGTATAGAGCCCGTTTCGCGCAGTTTTGCCACCAAGTTTTACATTGCAGATTTTCCTGGAGAGTTTGTCAAAATACTTCCAGTCCAAAACTCTTCCACAAATAGTTCCTCACACGTTTTCCACGAATTGGACTTCGCGTAACTTTCGATCATGAACATGATTCATCGTGAGCACGATTTTTTATTGCGTTCAGCTTGTGATGAAACTCGTCTGATCCTCTCACACACTTAAACACAATGACGTAGTGAAGTAGTCGAGGCAGATCACGTGGGAGATGCGCCTGTGCAAATATGTCACAGCATCCGATTGGTGCATCAATATCACGGCTCCCAGATTTTTATATGGTGGACAGTTCTCCTGGTTAGGAAGATGGATCAGTTCCACGTCAAGCCCATAAATATCTTTTGGGCCGGTTTTATTTGGCCCACCCTGTAGTTAGCTGTTGCACATGTTGCCGTTTCTCAAGTTTGACGCAGATAGTATCACTAATACTTTCTTATAAGATTGCACTGCTCCCACTTATATCCATGCTCATTCACATTCATTTTGTCTATCTTCTGACCGATCTGAAAATAGTCATAATAGATAGAAACTAATATTCAAATAAAATATAAAGAAACCTGATCTCCAAATACTCATTGAAATTTCAGAATGCTTTTCTTAGAAGCTGTTGACCATCTACTCAGGAATAATTAGACCTAAATTATCCGCTAATCACAGAAAGAAGTTCTAAGCTTTTCTGCAGTTTGGTGGCTACCTTTGATCAGACCATTAGTTACTGAATGAAACGTCCAAATGTTCAGTGTCTAAGAATTAAAGTTCATAATTTCTCTTTGGGTAGTGTGAGATTTTGAATTAGATTTTCGTCGCAGGTGAAACATCTACAGACACGACTAACGCAGACGTTTGCGAGCAATGGAATTATAAAATTGTAACACTGTGAAGAAAATGGAAGCAATGGAATCGTACTATGGTACTGTGCAGAAAACGCAATTTTTTCAGAGAATTTTAGGATGATAAACCAACATGAACTGTCTGTGCAGTAGAATGGGTTTGCCGCAGAAAAATTTTTCCTGCTATATTCGAGAAGTTCGTGAGTGAACGCTACGCGGTGGATCGTAACGACCCTCTCAGTTCCAGACCTCGCTGTCGGGGAAAAGACGGATTTCCACGTAAGCGGCCAGTAGTGTCACGGTTAGCTGCGCTCTGTTCCCGCCTCTGATGCTTCACTTGCCTACACGAACAACGTAGGACGTCCGTCTAACGCGCTCCCTCACGTTACAGTTCCGGAAATCACATTCAGGGTCCAAAGACAACGGCACAACAGACGCGAGTCTGGGGAATTCTGTTGATTTCAAGACCAAATTTGCTTCTCGCCGAGATGCTACACGTGCCATACAAGCCACAGACCACACATCGTACAAAACGATACTCCACTGTTCCCCTTCACTTATTTACTTGGGATTACGATTCCAGACAGACTTTGAAATCCAACAGATTAAAGTAAACCTTGCTCACTGAACCTTTTTGGCGAAAGGTGTTGTCATTTCACTACCCAACATACGTCGGGACACAAATATAAATGATAGTATTCAATAAATACAAAATTATGATGTAAATGGTTTATTTACTATTGAATTATTATAGCGATTGTGCTTGTTATGATGTCCATATGTACTTGTCATGAGGAATACGAGAGCAGTGGAAGACTGACAACGATACTGTTGGTAAATAATATTGATTAATAACTCTCCTCAGAGGAGCACTATGAGACTTTTGTGCAGTTCATGGAGTTGGAAGAAAACCAACAAATTAGGGAAAGTATGTGTTTCCCGTGCACGTGTTAAGATTAAGCTTTAGGGACCTTCCTGGCCATTTCTTTCTGTGGACAGTCCAAGTCCTGGAAGACCTGGTACATGCTTAACGAAATAGTTTTATGGTCTTTGCAATTGTACTTTCCTCAGAGATTTTGTATGAATTACCTTAGATGACAATATTAAATTAAAAACACAAAGTGCACTGACTGCCTTGACACTAGTTACCAACAGTCAGTAATGTAAAACTATTTATTTTCTAAGTAAGACAGTTGTATCTTTACATAAGTAGTTTCTGTGATTTTTCTAATTTGCGTATAAAATTTGTTAAGATATGAAAACTAAATTTAAGTAGTAGTGAATCAGATTCATACATCTGAGTGTGAAATATGAAGTTGATGGCTCCAGTTCTGTTTCCTTGGTCTATTTATCTTTCATCAGTCCACTTGGGTCCTTTTTTTAATTTAATTATATTTTTCTTTTTTCTTTTTGGAATCTCAGCCTGTGGCTGAACTGCACAAAAGCTTACCTTTCGATTTAACAGATTCGTGTCTATTTCGACTGATTCTATCTGGACTATCTCGAAGTCATTTTAAATTTTTGGATCCATGGTATAAATTTAATTCACTTATATGTGCCATGAATTTGCGTTTGAGCCTCATCCTTGGAAATCTTTGAATATGTTCCTACAATTTTTATCGCCATTTCTGCTGAGAATAAGTTTTCCTTTGCGTATAGAACTTCACGTTTCATCATCGTTTTGAAATGTGTAGTCTTCGTATGTGTGCACACCCACTTTTTGTTATAGACGCCATGCGTTCTCCCGTACGTCGTCCTGAGTTTCTGTAATCAAGCTCTGTGTACTTCATTTTCTAGTCCCGTTGGTTCTATGATCTCACAAAGTACGTGAAGCGTCTGATCCTTTGGTTTCCCCGTACTTCGTGTCTAATTTCTCAATGTTAAATTTAGTGCTTTCCGAAATGGATGTGTATGTCAGCCTTTTCAGAGCATTCTTTGGAAATGTGTATCTGTTTAATTGTTGTGACTTCACTCTCCACTAATATCGCTAAATCGTCTACATAAGCTATGCGAGCGATCTTGACGTCGTGTTTTGTTTGTCCAAGTTAAGTAGATGGCGAGCGATTTTGTTTTATTAATGTCTCCCCACATCCGTGGTAAACACTGGTTATAATTTTGTAAATACTCCTAAATACTGGTAACTGACGAGGCTTTTTTTAATTTTTCATTTTTTTAAATAAAAAGGAAGACATGCAGATGTGAGTACCCATCACCTTTTCGCATCACAATAACAGAAATTCATCTACGGAATAGAAGAAGCGTCAAGGAGAAACTTTTTAACTTTATTTTCCAGTTTTTCTCTGCAGTCTGTCAGACATCTTACGTCAATGGGTAAGATACCAAGAAATTTGGTTGCAGCATTGAGCACCCTTTTTGTGCTAAAGGAAACCTCAATATGGTGTAATGAATGTCATTTTTCTTCTGTTATTTTAGTTATATACATAATTGTTCCATTTCAGTTGCTGTGGCTGATTTACAACTAAGTTCATGAGAGAATATATGTAATGTGAAACTGCTGTTAAAACACCTAACTCCTTAACAAATGTCTACAAGAACTGACACCATGAATCCTGCAGCGTTGTCCACAAATCCGTAAAAGTACGATGGTGTGGAGAGCTCTTCTGAACGAAGCACGTTGCAAGGCACATCAGATATGCCCAGTAATTTTCATGTCTGGGGAGCTTGGTGGCCAGCGGAAGTGTTTAAGTTCAGAAGAGTGTTCCTGGAGTCACGCTGTAGCAATTCTGGACGTTTGGTGGTGTAGCATTGTCCTACTGGAATTGTCCAAGTCCGTAGGAATGCACAGTGGACATGAATGAATGCAGGTGGTCAGACAGGATGCTTAGGTACATGTCACCTGTCAGAGTCGTATTTAGACGTATCAGGGGTCCCACATCATTCCAGCAGCACACGCCCCACATGATTACAGAGCCTCCACCAGTTTGAAGAGCCCCGTGCTGACTTGCATGGTCCATGGATTCATGAGGTTGTGTCCATACTCGTACACGTCCATCCGGTCGATACAATTTGAAACGAGACTCGTCCGACCAGGCAACATGTTTCCAGTCATCAAGAGTCCAATATCGGTGTTGACGGGCCCAGGCGAGGCGTAAAGCTTTGTGCCTTGCAGTGACAAGGGTGCACTAGTGGACCCGCGGCTCCGAAAGCCCATATCGATGATGTTTCGTTGAATGGTTTGTACACTGAGACTTGTTGATGGCCCAGCGCTGAAATCTGCTGCAATTTGTAGAAGGGATGCACTTCTGTCATGCTGAACGATTCTTTTCAGTCGTTGTTAGTCCAGTTCTTGCAGGATCTTTTTGGTGTTTTACCGGATTTCTGATTTTCAAGGTGCACTTGTGAAATGATCGTACGGGAAAATCCCCACTTCATCGCTACCTCGGACATGCTGTGTTCCATCGCCCCCGAGTGTAACACCACGTTCATACTCACTTAAATCTTGATAACGTGCCATTGTAGCAGCAGTAGCCGATCTAACAACTGTGCCAGACACTTGTCTTATGTAGGAGTTGCTAGCCGCAGCGCCGTATTTTGTCTGTTTACATATCTCTGTATTCGAATACGCATGCCTATACCAGTTTCTTTGGCCCTTCAGTGTAATTTATCTTGGAACCTTTTGGACGAACGGTGTACGAAGGTTCCTTTGCTGGTAGTTTGTAAGATAACTCTGGTCTTCGAGATCACGATAATCCACGTCCCCCATAATCCGAATGCATGGTTGCCATTCTTTGAGTGGTGGATTACTTACCACTTGAGTTAAAGTTGTTTTTGTTCTAACGGATCATAACAGCTTGTAATCAAGATTTAGCCCAGTGTTTCCACCTGGGTTCAAAGATCAGGGGTTGTAAGTTTCTTGTTGAAATGTAGTGTTGAAATGTTCTCTATACTACGCGATTACGTATAGGAAGTTGTGTCAACAACAGATCGCACAGTTCTTTCAGAGACCTTCTGACAATGCCTAACCAGTTTTTTGGAATATCAGTTCCCTCTTTCCTTCAAAGCATGTATCTCTTGTTTCTTGGCATATGTGCTAGCTGGACATATTGTCTCTAAGAAAAACTTTCAGTTTAGCGTTATTTGGGTACTGAACAATTTCCCGTCCAGTCCAGTACCAGTAAAAACTACCTTTCGATCGTAAAACCTTGTACTTAATATATCATATATATATATATATATATATATATATATATATATATATATATATATATATATATATATATATATAAGCTATTAATTGTTAATGGACATGAGTTAGCTATTATGACAGAAGATACTTCATAAAGTGACAGTTTTTTAATTTCATTAATTTAGGACTGTATCCTTTACTTATATCTGTATTAAACAAGCATGGTGTATACTTCATGTTTTCCTGTTCGTTGCTTAATTACCTTACCATTTATTTTCATCGTTAGTGAATAAATCCTGAAACTCACTGAAGAGCAATGTGATTTTTGTGCTTCCACATACTTAAAACAGTATTAAAGATTTTCCTACTTGAACGTTCTGTGGGGGCGTCCCATTAAGCTCTATCGGAAACACAAGTTTCATTCTGAACTGCTGAAGGATTTCTGCCACAGGAAGATTTTAAGTATGCGAGATCCCACGTGATGAAGCCAATTTTCATCTATTAACTACTAATGGCGTGTCAGGATGTAGGATGAGTTGGCAGATAAGATGATGGCATTTTCATCTGAAACTTTGACTTTAAAACCACGAATCTGTTAAGGTTCAATAGATTTCCGTTTGCTCAGTATGTGGAGAGGGGGTGACGGCATTTAGTTCCAGATTGCCTGACTAAATACGAACGTATAGGACTACAGTTAAAATTTTTACTCCCTGTTTTCTAAAGTGAGGGCGGGACAGAATAGATTATGTGATAGGACCAGGGTTCCACTGCTTTCTAACATCTACGTCAGAGACACAAAAGTGCTAACACACAGTGCATTTAATGACGACAGTTTTCTATCTTGAACCACTAGTAGACAGTTCATAGCGGTTTTTGTGCCATGGTTCATGGTGTTCTGACCACTGATGCAAGTAATTTTGGTGATTTCTGTTATTAGTAAACGACAGCTCCTTGGAGAAAAGTGACTTTGCGGGAGACGGAAACCATTTTACTGTGTACTGGTATGTTCGTATACTCAAAAAGTGTTATGCTATTTGCAAATATAAACTTCGCCTTAACTGTTCACAGTTATTTTGAAAATAAGAGATTATAAATCAGACAAAGTGCATTTACTCCCCAGCACATAGAATGGTATTCATGCTGCACACGAAATGTACACTCATCAGCCGGAACATTACGACCAACGACCTACTATTGATATAAACCCCTCCAGGCGATAGTAGCGTCACCTGGGGAGGAATGACTGCTAGTCAGACACACGTACGGTCCATGTGGTATCAGTGAGCGTGCTGTCCGTATGTAGAATGAGGAAGGCGCGGGAGCTATCTGAGTTTGACCGAGGACGGGTGTGATGGCCCGAAAACTCGGCACGAGCATTTCGTAAACTGCACGACTTGTCAGGTGTTCGAGGAGTGCTGTGGGGAATGTATTCAACACGTGGCGAAACCAAGGCTAAACGACGTCCAGACATCGCGGGGTTGGGCTGCCACCCCTCATTACAGATGTCGGACGTCGTATGCTGGGCAGACTGGTAATAGAGGACAGGCGGCGAACTGTGGCAGAACTAACATCAGACTTTAATGCTGGGCAAAGTACAAGTGTGTCTGAGCACACAGAGCACCGAAGACTCATAACTATGGACCTACGCAGCCGACGACACATGCGTGTGCCAATGTTAACACCACGACATCGGCAAATACGACTGAAACGGGCACGTGCCCATCGGCATTGGACGTTGGCGCACTAGTAGAGCGTTGCATTGTCTGATGAATCCCGATGCCTTCTTCATCATGCCGATGGGATGGCGTGTATCCGTCGTCTCCCAGGGGAACAGCAGTTCTTTGACACCTGGACTACGGGACGGAGACAAGCTGGTGGCAGCTCTATTATGCTCCGGGGAACATTCACCAGGGAACCTGTGGGTCCAGTGGAGCAAGTGTAAGGCACCATGGCGGCAAAGAGGTGTCGTACACTGGTTGCAGACGACGTACACCTCTTTATGACGATCACGTTTCCCAACGACAGTGGCATTTTTCAAGAAGATAATACGCCATATCACAAGGATAGGAGTGCGAGTTGCAGTAGATTGCCTGCATCCCAGCTCCATGCGATTGAACGTGGCGTCATTGTCCACCTCCACGGAATTTACGGGAATTATGTGACTTGTGTGTGGAGTTGTACCAACTCCTTCCAGCGACTTACCAAGGACTTGTTGCTTCCATTCCACGACGCGTCGCCTCTGTTATTCTTGACAGAGGTGGACACACTGGCTATTACGCAGATGGTCATAATGTTCTGGCTAATCATGGTATATCAGAATGGGAACAGAATTACCTGGAAACGAATGTGGGCTCTATAGCAGAAACACAAACAGAATGAAAAAAATTATCGACAAATACCTGAGAAGAATGGGAGTAAGGAATGAAAGAGGAAGCCGCCTGGCAGAATTCTGCACAGAGCATAACTTAATCATAGCTAACACTTGGTTCAAGAATCATGAAAGAAGGTTGTATATATGGAAGAAGCCTGGAGATTCTAAAAGGTTTCAGATAGATTATATAATGGTAAGACAGAGACTTAGGAACAAGGTTTTAAATTGTAAGACATTTCCAGGGGCAGATGTGGACTCTGACCACAATCTATTGGTTATGAACTGTTGATTAAAACTGAAGAAACTGCAAAAAGGTGGGAATTTGAGGAGATGGGACCTGGATAAACCGAAAAACCAGAAGTTGTAGAGAGATTCTGGGAGAGCATTAGGGAGCGATTAACAAGAATTGGGGAAAGAAATACAGTAAAGGAAGAATGGGTAGCTTTGAGAGACGAAATAGTGAAGGTAGCAAAGGATCAAGTAGGTAAAAAGACGAGGGCTAATAGATGTCCTTGGGTAACAGAAGAGATATTGAATTTAATTGATGAAAGGAGAAAATATAAAAGTGCAGTAAATGAAGCAGGCAAAAAGGAATACAAACGTCTCAAAAATGAGATCGACAGGAAGTGCAAAATGGCTAAGCAGGGATGGCTAGAGGACAAATGTAAGGATGTAGAGCCACATATCACTTGGGGTAAGATATATATTGCCTACAGGAAAATTAAAGAGACCTTTTGAGTAAAGAGAAACACTTGCATGAATATTAAGAGCTCAGATAGAAAGCCAGATCCAAGCATAGATGGGAACGCAGAAAGGTGGAAAGAGTGTATAGAGGGTCTATACAAGGACGATATTCTTGAGGACAATATTATAGAAATGGAAGACACTGTAGATGAAGATGAAATAGGAGCTATGATACTGCGTGAAGAGTTTGACAGAGCACTGAAAGACCTGAGTCGAAACAAGTCCCCGGGAGTAGTCAACATTCCATTAGAACTACTGACAAAAAAAAATGGTTCAAATGGCTCCGAGCACTATGAGACTTAACATCTATGGTCATCAGTCCCCTAGAACTTAGAACTACTTAAACCTAACTAACCTAAGGACATCACACAACACCCAGTCATCACGAGGCAGAGAAAATCCCTGACCCCGCCGGGAATCGAACCCGGGAACCCGGGCGCGGGAAGCGAGAACGCTACCGCACGACCACGAGCTGCGGACAACTACTGACAGCCTTGGGAGAGCCAGGACTAACAAAACTCTACCATCTGGTGAGCAAGATGTATGAGACAGGCGAAATACCCTCAGACTTCAAGAAGAATATAATAATTCCAATCCCAAAGAAATCAGGCGTTGACAGATGTGAAAATTACCGAACTATCTGTTTAATAATTCACGGCTGCAAAATACTAACACGAATTCTTTACAGACGAATGAAAAAACTGGTAGAAGCCGACTTCGGGGGAAGATCAGTTTGGATTCCGTAGAAATGTTGGAACACGTGAGGCAATACTGACCTTACGACTTATCTTAGAAAATAGATTAAGGAAATGCAAACCTACGTATCTAGCGTTTGTAGACTTAGAGAAAAATTTTGACAATGTTGACTGGAATACCCTCTTTCAAATTCTGAAGGAGGCAGGGGTTAAATACAGTGAGCGAAAGGCTATTTACAATTTGTACAGAAACCAGATGGCAGTTATAAGAGTCGAGTGGCATGAAAGGGAATCAGTGATTGTGAACGGAGTGAGACAGGGTTGTAGATTATCCCCGATGTTATTCACTCTGTATATTGAGCAAGCTGTAAAGGAAACAAAAGAAAAATTAGGAGTCGGAATTAAAATCCATGGAGTATAAATAAAAACTTTGAGGTTCGCCGATGACATTGTAATTCTGTTAGAGACAGCAAAGGGCCTGAAGAGCAGCTGAACGGAATGGACAGTGTCTTGAAAGGAGGATATAAGATGAACATTAACAAAAGCAAAACGTGGATAATGGAATGTAGTCGAATTAAATCGGGCGATGCTGTGGGAATTAGATTAGGAAATGAGAGGCTTAAAGTAGTAAAGGAGTTTTGCTATTTGGGGAGCAAAATAACTGATGGTGGTCGAAGTAGAGAGGATATAAAATATAGACTGGCAATGGCAAGGAAAGCGTTTCTGAAGAAGAGAAGTTTGTTAACATCGAGTATAGATTTGAGTGTCAGGAAGTCGTTTCTGAAAGTATTTGAGTGAAGTGTGGCCATGTATGGAAGTGAAACGTGGACGATAAATAGTTGAGATAAGAAGAGAATAGAAGCTTTCGAAATGTGGTGCTACATAAGAATGCTAAAGGTTAGATGGGTAGACCATATAACTAATGAGGAGGTATTGAATAGAAATGGAGAGAAGAGAAATTTGTGGCACAACCTGACTAGAAGAAGGAATCGGTTGGTGGGGCATATTCTGAGGCATCAAGGGATCACCAGTTTAGTATTGGAGGGCAGCGTGGAGGGTAAAAATCGTAGGGGGAGACCAAGAGATGAATACACTAAACAGATTCAGAAAGATGTATGTTGCAGTAAGTACTGGGAGATGAAGAACCTTGCACAGGATAGAGTAGCATGGAGAACTGCATCAAACCATTCTCAGGACTGAAGACCACAACAATAACTTGAGCATTTTGCTCAACAGTATCAAGAGAGGAAACTTATAGTCTAAAGAACAGTCTCTTTTTAAGAAAATTGAATGAAAATTTTTATAAAAGAATTCAAATGAAGGAGGATTATGCTACTAAAATTGAATTAAATTGTTGGAATAATAAGTAGACACACATTAAAAGGGCGATTACAAGGATATGGGGCACTGGTCCATTGGCTGGTACAGGCAATATACCTGTACACTACCACTGATAATATTTCAAATCTGACACAACAAACAGATACTCAATGACGTACAAAAAGTGTTCTTGTTGAGCCAGATTTTAAAACTTCCACTTAAGTTCTCAAAATGTCACTTAGAATTCACGAAAAATCATTTCACGTCTTTTAGAATAAGAAAGTACGTTACAGCAAAACTTCACTGTTCCCTCTTGCAGCATTTGTAGAATTTCTTGTTCAGTTTCAAGAAGAATATTCTAAAGTTGTGAAGAGTGGTGAAATAATGTGTCACCTGTTCATGATATACAAGCGGGGAGAAAATGTGTTTAGATCGGTGAAATTCAGCAGGTCCAGAACGGTGATTATTGAGTCAAGAATCCCACGAAACTTGCCCGGAAGTGTCCAAGGTGCCCATCTTTACGGTAGTTGCACCATCTTTCCTCATTTTGTTCATCAATTATCTCAAAGATATCTCCTCGCTTAAGGCTTAGTTCGTCTGTTTCTCTCGATCACAGAAGAGCTAGCATCAATTTGCCCCTTTGATGTGGAGGTAATTTCGTAGTTCTTATCGATTTCGTCTAGTACAGGCATCTCGCCTTTTATACTACGTAGACGGGATTCGTATGTATCCTCTCCAAGAGCTCCACATTGTCTGAGAGTGATTCGAAGAGTTACATCCGTTACTGATTTGTGTTTTATGATTTTCTTATGCCCTTCATAGAATTCTTCAAAGATTTGGCACTTCATAGCCATCTTGGTTCCGTAGGTTCTGTGACCACCACTGTAAGTCTTTTTCGTGATTTACGTTATTAACTGTCTCGTAAAATTCTACGAATATCTGCGGTAACGTAGGTTCTTGTGATGTATTCAGGCACTTGTACACAGAGGATTGTTTGAAGAAATAAAGCCTCTCCCTCTCCATT
This sequence comes from Schistocerca cancellata, assembly GCF_023864275.1. Taxonomy (NCBI): domain Eukaryota; kingdom Metazoa; phylum Arthropoda; class Insecta; order Orthoptera; family Acrididae; genus Schistocerca; species Schistocerca cancellata. The sequence goes on from NC_064629.1 coordinate 317,487,469, forward strand.
ACTTAGCATTGTTCGAAAACAGCTGTCATATCTTCAGTATATTTGGAATTATATGTATGTGTGTTACGAAGCGTTGCTTCGTATTTCTCTTTTGCTTTATGTAAGTGCTCTTTCTTGTGTGTTCAGCCTGACTCAGTGACGAACTAGTGTCAGCAAAAACGTTTCTCAACTAGTGGATAGCTGAGCATTCCGCTGCGTACACAAAAAAATAGACAATCTTAGCTTTTGATACTTCTTTAAGTATTTTCTCCCACGGCTACTGAGCGTTTTCAGATGAATTTTCGAATTCTTCTTTATTTGCAGAGTTGATCTGTGATATGTCTCTTTTTTGCAACATTTCACCGCCTTTATTACACGATTTTACAGCCTGTCGTTGATTGTTACAAGTAAGCCGCCAGTTTTGCTGCTTCAATTAGGATGCATTTCCAAACTACTTCTACCGTCCCGTAATCAGGCCCATTCTCATCGAGCTCGTTCCGCTTCTTGGCCCAGCGACGCAGATCCTTGGTGGACGCATTCTCAGTGTCTGCCTTCGCCGTATCAAGACGCGCCACGTCACTACACAGGCGGTGCCCGCCGTCACTGCGTTGAGCAGTGCGCCTGTAGTTGCCCAGTTCCTAGAAAGAGACGTTGTTTGAGCGCGTCAGGATGTCGGACATTGTGCCAGCTCCCTCACTTTAACGTGAACTATGGTAGTACGCGCTAGCTCAGCTTCTGAAGAGTTCCAGCTTCGCATGAGGTCATCTCCAGCTCAGTACTGAAACTGATAATAGTCCGAAACTTTTGTAAGATACAGGAACCACGTTAGGTCATAGAAACTGCAAACATATGACATACAACGTTATGGTCCAATGCAGCAGACGTCTGTGTGAGTAAAATCTGGTGATAAAGCATTGTCAGTAGGTAAAAATTAATAACAATGAAGCCCCTGACGACCGAATTTCGTAGTTTATGATGAGTCTTCCTGGTTATATAGCCGTAGTGCAGGAAACGTTTTGGTTCCTGACGTTTGACGTTTCGTCCAGAGGAGCGCTGGACATCTTCGGAAGTGTTCCTGGCGACGCTGAGTCTTTCCGACTTGTCAGAGGTTGCACTTGTGAGAGATTATGTCTGCTGATCATCTGTAAATTAGATCGCATCCGTTTCACAAAATATTTCAGTTGCTCTCCAACATCCGACTCGTCAGTCGGCAAGACTCAACGTCGCTAGGAGCAACTCCGAATTTGTCCAGCGCAGCTCCGAAAAGTTTCTTGGACCACGGCCGTATATCCCGGAACATTCACCTGGAATTAAAGGCAAATTTTGTTGTTACATGTATATTTAAACAACTTTCACGACTAATGTCACTATCATGAGATGCATTAAATAGGCTTAAGATATCTGGAGCATCATACAACACTGCATTCAAACTTCTACATTGTGCCATTCAGGTTCGCCTGGGTTGTAACATATACTTCATGGGCCCGCTGGGATAAAGGGTAATTTAACGATCATCCGAAAGCAAGCTGCAGAGTGGGGTGGAATTTTCTATCAATAAGGCCATTCGTGGCATCAGCTGGGTTCCCCGAATACGAATCAGTTTCGTTTATGAGGCGCTTTACTACCTATTACTATTTTCAAACGAAGCCCACAAAAGACAGACCTCCAATTTCAAATCATGGTCGAAAATAGAGTTTTCATTTTTCGCTACCATTAACGCAGTACATACTGAAAAAATTGTAAGAAAATTGAATCTCAGCAGTAATTGTGATTGGATAAACCAAATTAGTTGCCAGAAACGTCCATTCCTCCGGAGTTGCTAGTCATAAAGCATGATGAAATTACTAGTGCAGAGTTAAAAAGCAATTGGTAAATTAGCTTTGAGTCGGTTCTTCAATCAGGTGCACTACACATGGAAATTTAGTGAGATGATGCCTGATAGCAAGAAATTCAGCCTCACCTGTTTTATCTGTATATAGAACTGTACCACGCGGAATTGCTAGATTTTTGGTACCCGCCGACATATCACTGCCTAAAAGTACTAGTACAATACAGCTGATCACAAACATAATTTCGAGAAGCTAGTGACAGCTTTGTACATACTCACAGTGTCTGATTACAAAATTCTAGGCGCTCAGTCCGGAGCCGTGCGACTGCTACGGTCGCAGGTTCGAATCCTGCCTCGGGCATGGATGTGTGTGATGTCCTTAGGTTAGTTAGGTTTAAGTAGTTCTAAGTTCTAGGGCACTGATGACCTAAGATGTTAAGTCCCATAGTGCTCAGAGCCATTTGAACCATTTTGATTACAAAAGACCATGCCTGTATCAAAACCTAGAGGCCACGTAACGTTACGGGGCTCTTCAAAAACTATTACTCAGCCAACAAAAAACTCGTTGGAAGCAGAAGCGGCCACATTGCTACAAACGTGTCCCACAACTGACGAAATATAAGAAATTTTCGAGCACCACCACCAATGTTGGCATTGTAGAGGCAAGTGAGCTCTGAGAAATGAACAGGCAAAGGTAAGCACAAGCAACCAAGAAAAATATGTTATTGGTAATAAGCGGTGAGAAGTAGAATCGCACCATCAGCGTGAGAGACGCTGTCACAGCACTTTGCCATTGGCTGTAGCAGTTTTATAATGAGCAGCTCGCTGAATAGAGGCTCTGTTTTGATACTGTTTTGAGCTATATTGTGTTGTTGCTTTTTCTTAAAGTATACTTTAAACTCTAAATTACATTTAAGAGCCAAAAGTGATTTTATGTTGGCTCAAGTCGAGTGCGTAAACGTGGCCTGAAGAAGGGATACGTTTACGCACCTATGGGAGTACGTTTAGGTACATCATAGAACACAATAATGAGTAAACAAAGCACACTACTATAATTTTCAATATATGTTTTATTGGCAATAAACAAAATTAGAGGCTAGCCTACAGCAATTAACATGGTAAAATAGAAATTCTGGTGAATCATCTCCTGTTGGCATAATATGGCCTACATAGAAGTCTGAATGTTAGATGAAAGCTTGTTCATCATCATTGTCCGAGTTCCAATTTATGCATACAAAAAATAATGTTTTCTGTGGCTCAATTGTCGTGATCCCTCCATTTATAGCAACGGCACTGCACCCATTCTCGATTTCTTTTTGATTGGTTTTATCGTTTAAAGCAGTAAATAGAAAACCAATTTTTATCCTCTTGTGTTTGATGTCCTTAGGTTAGTTAGGTTTAATTAGTTCTAAGTTCTAGGCGACTAATTACCTCAGAAGTTAAGTCGCATAGTGCTCAGAGCCATTTGAACCATTTTTTTTTTTTTTTTTTTTTTTTTTTTTTGTAATGGCTCCCGGAAAAGTGGTCAGCGTAAACGGGCCCGGGTCTCGCCTACATCTTCAAAAGCCACAGCTGTGCAGATAACTACTCAATGCATGACTTATAAAACCGCGGTGCGAGTCGTTGCCAAAGTAAAATGCTCTCGTGGAGATCCTCTGAGCCGCCACAGTTTCAAACCCTGCGTAATTAAAAGCATTGAGTTACTTCATGTCATAATGGGCCTACATAACATTTAAACTCGGAGCTCGATGTATGAAACGTGAATCAAATTTCAATGATCTGCCCCCTTTTACCCCTTTCTTTTTACATCAGATGATTCGTACATTGATCACTGATCAGTGCTGCCAATCATTTAAAGTTTTTGGGTAATTGATCTAACTCATTAGCTTTGAAAATCAGTCAGTTTCGGTGTGATCTCATGCGTACTCCTAATATGGTAGCTATAAGATGAGGGGCCGTTCTGGCAATGCAGCTGGCGGCCAGTTTATTGCATTCGGTGTAATATGAGTGTGGTGATAAAATATTAAGTTGGTGCATAAGGTCGTAGCGCTTTTCCTTAAATTTAATAAACAAAACATATATACATTACAGAGGTTTTGCCTGCCCGGTTGACCGTGCGGTCTAACGCACGCCTTTCCGGGCGGGTAGGAGCGCCGGTCCCCGGCACGAATCCGCCTGGCGGATTTGTGTCGAGGTCCGATGAGCCGGCCAGTCTGTGGATGGTTTTTAGGCGGTTCTCCATCTGCCTCGGCGAATGCGGGCTGGTTCCCCTTATTCCTCCTCAGCTTCCCTATGTCGGCGATTGCTGCGCAAACAAGTTCTCCACGTACGCGTACACCACCATTACTCTACCAAGCAAACATCGGGGTTACACTCGTCTGGTGTGAGACGTTCCCTGGGGGGGGGGGGGGGGGTCCACCGGGGGCCGAACCGCACAATAACCCTGGGTTCGGTGTGGGGCGGCGGAGGGGTGAAATGGACTGCGGTAGTCGTCGTGGGGTTGTGGACCACTGCGCCTGCGGCGGGGACGGAGCCTCTCCGTCGTTTCTAGGTCCCCGGTTAACATAACATAACATACAATGATTTTAGTCATTAACAATAATTGCTTCTTCGCTATATATAACAGTCTAACAACTCTGGGGTAAATTTTCGATTCCGCAACTGTAGAAATCACGTGGTTCTGAGGCGAAGAACTTGTCGAGCCATATTTTCGGAGCGCAAAGGAGTTTCTTTGAAGGTTATTCGATAGAGAGCGGGAAAGTTGAAAATCTGAGGGCACAAGATCAGCTGAATAAAGTGGGTACAGTGTGACTTCCCGCCCCAACTCGTCTATAGTGTTTTATGTGAGTCTAGCATAATGCGGGCGGTCTTTATCGTAGAGTAGCATCACTTCACCTTGTCTTCCTGGTGTTCTTCGAATGTGTCTGCAAGACGACTCAGTTTTTGACAATAAATGTCAGCAGGTAAGCAATTCGTAGAACACCACACCGTCGCTGTTCCACCGAACGCAGAACATTATCTTTTGTGGATGGGCGCAGGATTTTCTCCGGGGAATTGCTACTTTGTTTGGGCTCAGTCACTTCTTTTTTTACTATGTTAGCATAGAGACACCTTTTCTTGTCACCAGTAAAGATACGGGATAGGAATTGTCGATGTTGTTCACGAACAAATCGATGATGAAAAATACAAATAAAAAATGGCAATCGATAAAATAACCAGCAACCGGAATACCAACATTCAAAACAAAAACGCTACGAACTTACACACCAACCTAATAATAACTGTAGAGTCAATGTTCCAGTGTCTACTTATTTTATTATACCGGTGACTCGACTCAAGTTCTAATCCGTGTCGGTCAAAAAATTCTAGCTTGTTATGTACAACAATTTTCTGCTACCACGGCGTAAAGTCGTAAATAGCCTATAATTAACTGCAAATAAACATATGCACATATGGCCACCCACCTATTTTCGTGATTTTGGCTTCGAGAATGCGGTGCATATACACCCGATTTTTAAACCTTCCCCACTGCATGAAAATGACGCACGATGGTGGAATTTTCACAGCTCATCACATTTGCCAGTTCTCGAGTACACTGACGTGGAACACTGTGGATTCATACGTTTAAACAATCCTCATCAAACCCCGAAGGTCTTCCTAAACAGAGAGAGTCACTAATGTTAAAACGATCCTCCTTAAAACGAGAAAACCATTTTTTTAGCGTGCTTTGCGCAATGGCATTATCCTCATAGACGTCGCAAATGTTTCTGGCTGCCTCCGCTGCTGTCAGCCCTCTGCTGAACTCAAACAGAAGAAAATGGTTCAAATGGCTCTGAGCACTATGGGACTCAACTGCTGTGGTCATAAGTCCCCTAGAACTTAGAACTACTTAAACCTAACTAACCTAAGGACAGCACACAACACCCAGCCATCACGAGGCAGAGAAAATCCCTGACGCCCGCCGGGAATCGAACCCGGGAACCCGGGCGTGGGAAGCGAGAACGCTACCGTACGACCACGAGATGCGGGCTCAAACAGAAGAATATGTCGGAAATATTGCGATTTCTCCACTTGGCACTCTCTTTTAACGTCCACAGCTCCATTCACTGCCTCCAAACGACAAAATGACAATATGTAAACACAAATAGCAACAGTGAACTACAAATAAAACATGGCAATCGATCAAATAACCAGCAACCGGAATACCAACACGCAAAACAAAAACGCTACGAACTTACACACCAACCTAATAGTAACTATGGAGTCCATGTTCCAGTGTCTATTCATTTTATTATACCCGTGACTCGACTCAAGTTCTAATCCAAGTCTGTCAAAAAATTCCAGCTTGTTATGTACAACAATTTTCTGTTACCACGGCGTAAAGTCGTGCGTAGCCTATAATTAACTGCAAAATAAACAAAGTACAAGATGTAAATTACCAAATAAATGGAAATTTTCGGTTGCCACAGACTTTTCACTGTTAATTACGGAGGTTAAATGCAAAAATATTACTTCATAGTCTATTTTATATGAATATATCTCAATCTTCAGGAAGAATTTTGCATGGTCACAAAACAAAAAACATGAAGAACGTAACTGAAACCTTCGATCTGTAATGATTTCCCAACAGGTTAAGAAAAAGGGAAGAAAACGTTTCATCCTCTCGTTGGTGTAGCTTCATGCTATAAAAGTGTGCGATATTTACTGGATGATTCGTGATTTGATCGACGATTCCTCTTAGGTCATGCACGTTTGGCACATTACGTCAACTATCTCTGCGTCTTACCCAGTGTACAGTGACTATTTGGCGTTTGACATACGAGCCTTTGCCTTTTGTCTAATAGTTATTATCTTATGCAGATACGTTTTTTGTGTTACGCATTGATTAAACTTTCTCTACAAACGTGGTACTGTGTCAATTACTTCACGAAAATGTCCTATTTTAAATCACGTAATTAGTTTCACCAATACAATAACATTTGCATAGCAACGTCTGTGAAATACTGTTCTTATAACTCGGAACTATCATGGTTCTAATGGTTAAAATGGCTCTGAGCACTATGGGACTTAACTTCTGAGGTCATCAGTCCCCTAGAACTTAGAACCACTTAAACCTAACTAACCTAAGGACATCACAGACATCCATGCCCCAGGCAGGATTCGAACCTGCGACCGTAGCGGTCACGCGGTTCCAGACTGAAGCGCCTAGAACCGCACGGCCACACCGGCCGGCAACTATCATGGTCTGGTTGCCCGTATTAAGTATACAAATGACTGATAGCTTTCTTTATTTTCTGTAGTTATGAATCCAAATCATGGTAAGATACGGGGTCCACGGAGCTACGACGACCAAAAACAACTATAGAAGCTATTACGAAGAAAGAAATGTCAGTCTATAAAGCAGGAAAAGAATTTGATTTTCCACGGAGAACTCTATCTGGATGTAAAATCAAAGCAACGTTGGGGCGAAAGTTTACTTTGTCTGAATAACAAAATACTGAACTAACATGTCGAATAGTAAGGTCTGCAAAAGTGGGCTATCCAATAACTAAAATTTTAAGACTATATGTTCACAGACACTGTAAGAAAAACAGTGTTGCTCATTAATTTTCTGATGTTAATCAGACTGCAAGGCACACGTGGGCAAGGAAATTTATTAACGATAGCCCTACAATTTCCGTTAAAAAAACTCAAAATCTTAGTGCGGTTAAGGCACAGGAGTTAAACGAAGTAGATGTTCAAGGCGATTTCGAAAAAGTTAAAACTCTCTCTGAAGGGATTGATAGCTTTGAAAATCCTGAAAGGCTTTTCAGCATGGATGAGAAAGTTTGCAGATTGAATTTACACAAATAACAACGTGAACTCGCAAGAAAAACACACATAAAGTACACGTAATTGGCAGCGAAAATGGTGAAAATGTGACAGTTGTCTTTTGTTCGAGTGCAACAGGAGCAGTAGTTCCGCCGATGATCCTGATCAAAGGAAAACGTCAAAAACCGGGGTTTGCTGACTATCTACCTACGGGCTCTGTTTGCTGCATGACAGAGAAATGCTCAATGACTCCAACGAGTTTTGTTGAATGATTACACCATTTTGATCGTCATAAATGGTTGATCGGCGCTAACAGATTTTTATAGAGCGAAAAGCTAGTTAGATTGTGCAGTAGTGGAGGCCTGCACCACACAGCTTTATATTGCCTCCCTTCCAACACTACTTAAGAGCTGCAGCTTGTCGATAAGGCAGTATTCCGTTCATTCGAATAGAACTGGGATCAAGAAGTAATAATGATGTACTGGTACAATCATTGTGAGAGAACATTTACTTAGCGACACTTTTGAACAATCTTAGCCAAAATTAGGGGGAAAACCCATGACCATGTATAATATCACATCTGGGTTTAAGGCTACTGGGCCGGCCGGTGTGGCCGTGCGGTTCTAGGCGCATCAGTCTGGAACCGCGTGATCGCTACGGTCGCAGGTTCGAATCCTGCCTCGGGCATGGATGTGTGTAACGTCCTTAGGTTAGTTAGGTTTAAGTAGTTCTAAGTTCTAGGGGACTGATGACCACAGATGTTAAGTCTCATAGTGCTCAGAGCCATTTGAACCATTTTTTAAGGCTACTGGATTGTATCCGAATGATCCTAATGAGATTCCGGAAGTTGCATTTGCACCAACCCGGCTTCCGAGTTGGGAAATTCCGCAGCTCAGAACCTCTGTCAACATCAACTGCGCGAAACTCAGGAGACACTTCATCTTCAGAGCCTGGTCTTTCAGGTGTGCCAATTAGAAATCTGAATGAAGTATGTATATTGTCTGTGGAGGAAAATGACTGTCGAAAAAAGGCCGTTAATGATTCAGATGACGATGGATCTGCTGATTCGAGCACATTTGCCGAGCTACTCCCAACGTAAAAGAAAAAAGATTCTCAAGTGTCCAAGAGAAAAGCTACTTTTGAACAGAATAGGTATCATTTTGAAACAATTATTTTCAACGAAAGATACAACCGGAATACCTAGCATATCCAAGATGCTGCCAAATCCATCTAATTCACCAGCCAAACAAGCCAGACTGACAACAAGGATCAATCTTGGTTTTGTAAAGTTTGCAAAGAATGTTCGTCGAAAGATTTGTGCGTGTGTTTTGTTTGCCGTCATTACTTCATGAGGGATGTGTTGGATTAACGAAGTAAGACGAGGACAGTTTGATATGCTGAAGCTGCGACGACAGTGATTAACATCATTTAAGAATATTTTTCTATCAGTTCAGTATAATAAATAACTTATGTAAGTGAATAATTAACCCTTCGGAAACCATTGACATTTGTTGAATATGTTCTCGGAAACAATGTTGTGAGATCGAATCATAAGTGCTGTTTGTCTTTTTCTCTCATTTTGTATTTGCATCAATTAAATTCCTTAATTTTACCAATGTCAAATAAGTAATTTCATTTTATATTAGTTTAAACGTTGCGTACGGTAAATCAGATTTCATAAGTTCCCAAGACTTTTAATTTGTTACTAAGAGAAGTTGAGTAGGCCACTCTGGGAAGACAGTGTCTTCAATATGCCAAAATAAATCTTTTCTTACACATATTATTATGGCTTGACTAATCATTTTACTTGCTCCACATCATTATATTACATGTATAATTTGAGGTATTTTAGACTGCAACCAGCCGTAACAACTTACTGACACTCACAAAGACATAAGAAACTAACTTTCCTTAGGTAGGCCATATTCGGTACAGTTGTGTTATTGCCATACAGGCACGGGTCTGTGGCTGTTACGTCCGCGGCATATGGGCGGCGGCAACTGTAGCCCCGCCCCTGCTGCGGAAGCAGAATGGCTGCCAAGCGGAACTCGCGGGCTGGCGCCTGAAAGGCGCCTGTACTTTACCCATCAGGCTGCTGTCACAGTGGCAAAGACATCGGTCGATTCTGTCGACAACCGACATCGGCGGAAAATGGCCTCTACGTGCGCAGACACAATGCAGCCGATTTCATCCCCCAACCGTGCATGCCTCGGAAGACAACCGTCGAAATTCGAGTCAGTTTCTTTTCTTCGGTCTAATTGGCCGACGTTCTCGTACACGAAATAAGAATTGTGAGAAAATGATACCTTTAATTCAAGAAGGAATTAATTTGTGGCGTACTGAGGATAAAAATATAATAATCGGGATATAGCTCGGAATCCATGGACTGAAACAGCAGCTTTATTGAAAACCAAAAGTAGGCAAAATATGAATTGGAAATTTTAGACGTAAATTATAACCTCAAAAAGAATTTGTTCGAGTAAGAAAGGTGGGATATCTTATCCTTAAAGTTACTGTAGTGGATCTTTTTCCGATTGTGGTAGGCTGTCTACAAATTGTTGTTACTGTTGTTTACTGGCGTTTTTATGCCAGTAGAATGGTGATTCTGTTGTATGAGGTGGTTTGCAAATGTAGTGTATGTGTTTCCACTTTTCAGTGCTTCATGTGTTCTGAGTGTCTTATACTAAAATTTATGTTTGTCTTTCACGCCAACAGTGAATGGCAGTCACTGAAGATTAATAGAGTCTGTTTTAATTAACCTATTTGAAGTTGGGTAAAGCGTTTGTAATGTTGCTTTTTAATGTCACCACGAATCACCTCATGAATGTAACAGAAAGTTTCTCTCTTCATCTCATATATTCCTAAAACTTCTCTGGTTATCGCAGTAACTGAGGTAAGACTGTACAGTACTCGCCACTTACTTTTCGAGAAACATACAGCTCATTGCATACATTCAACGCCTTTCAGCCGTGAGGCAGCACTCGTCTCCAGGTTCAGGTGTGTCGTGGCATCCATCCCGCCCACGGAGGTCAGAATAGATTCTAACCTTCTCAACAGCATAAATTTTAACGTAACTTAACCTCCTTGATGCCGCCAAAAACTGAAAGGAGATTGGACGCACTATGACCAAACTGCCGGCCGATCTTATAGGGCCGGCCGAGGTGGCCGAGCGGTTCTAGGCGCTACAGTCTGGAACCGCGCGACCGCTACGGTCGCAGGTTCGAATCTTGCCTCGGGCATGGATGTGTGTGATGTCCTTAAGTTAGTTAGGTTTAAGTAGTTCTAAGTTCTAGGGGACTGATGATCTCAGAAGTTAAGTCCCATAGTGCTCAGAGCCATTTGAACCATTTGATCTTATAGGGCTACCCACCTCTGGAGATGACGCCTGGCCATCGTTGTCGGTGTCACTGTGAACCGAGCCGAAGAACAGCTGCATTCCCACTTACTGTGACGGCACCGTTATGTTTCTGCCCAGAAAGAAGATGGACACGAATCCAGATATGATCTGTGATTGTCCCAATTGCTACACGTTACTCCAGTAAATGACCACTAAAGTGACTGCCAAGTTGTTGAAAGATAATAAATTAACTCAATTTCTTCTTTGCCGCTCGTGACACTTTCTCACAATAATCGTGCAGTTAATATACATGACAATATCACGATCTTCGTCAGTTGTGACATTGGAATTGTCTTGTCCTGATTTGACCGTGAACAGCTTCAAATATATTTTCGAACTACGGTATTTTAAATTACAGTACTCACAAAGCACGTGCAGTTCGGTAATCATCACACAATTTGCTGATATGATGTAGGGCTTTACGATACTGGAAGATAAAATGCTGTTTCTACGCCCTGGAAGTGAAAAGCTTATCGCATCATTTCCAAGATTCCAGGTAAGTTCTCTGGCTTACAGTCCGGACGATACAATGACAATTGGCAATGGTTAAAACTTTTTTCTTCGTACTGTGAGTATACCGTACAGAGGACAAGGTGATATTTAAATCTACTCACTACTGTATGGTATCTGCTGTTTCTTAGCTCACTTAAAGTCGCAATAAATTGCTACAATATTCAGGAAGCTTTTCATATGCACTTTTCCTACTTTGTTTCGGTCGTCAACGTAATGAATAACGTTAACAACAAGGCGTCACAACGGGTGAATACAATTTCTGTTACCTGCTGTTCTGATTGTGGGTCAAACGAAACAGCGTGGACCACTTTGCTCTTGAAAGTCGCTATACGTTGATATATGACAAAGCTTAGCTCCTGAAGAGATGAGAATACGCTGCCAATTAATAATCCTTAAATTTAAAATACAGTTACAACGGTATTTAATTTGCAGTTGTTTATTTCAGTTTCATTTTGCCCCCTAGACCTGCTCGTCATCTGAATGTCCTACAGCTTAATAATGAGAGAACTACTGAAGAAATAATACTACCGTGACGGCCGGAGTGGCCGAGCGGTTCTAGGCGCTACAGTCTGGAACCGCGCAACCGTTACGGTCGCATGTTCGAATCCTGCATCGAGCATGGATGTGTGTGATGTCGTTAGGTTAGTTAGGTTTAAGTAGTTCTAAGTTCTATTGAACTGATGACCTCAGAAGTTAAGTCCCATAGAGCTCAGAGCCATTTGAACTATTTTTTAAATAATGCTACCGCTGAAGGAGATAGGAAGTGCAAGAATTTTTCCAGTAAGGCCGACAGAAGTCTCTGCCAGCGTGACAAAGTTACACAGGAGACAGACAGAGAAAGGTACTATCAACGTGCACCATTGCATTCATGCGATATCAGCAAAAAGCGTAACAATAATCATAAATTAATCGCGATTGTCAAACGTTCCATTCGTCCATGCCACGGAGGTTCCGTGGCGACACGCGAATTCATCTTCGGTGCAGCAGCCAGAATCCATACACCCTGAAGCCGTCGTCACACGGGACGTGTTTCTCACCGCGAAGCACGCCGGGCGGGATGTCGGTCGTAGTTTTTGCACACTCTGAAATTACCTGCTACATCTCACGGAACGTGATCCTCGTCGTGATTTGTAACCTCAGCGCTCTTCAGTGGCAGTCTGCAGCATATGGTGCGTAAATCTCACAGTTTCTTTACGAAAATGGACGTGCCTAAACCCGCGTCCACACCAAGAAAGAGGTCCGGCGCAATGCGGCGCGTCCGATGTGGACGTCAAACCGCCCCCCTCTGCGCAACAACGAACAAGTTCAGCGCATATCGGAGGGAACGCTCCGTTCGCGCATGGTTCTGTTTGGATGAAGTGTTTCGTTTTGAATTGTTATTGGCGCGACCGTGCGCGCAATCAGGAATATTGCTGCGCACCTACGAATACTCTGCTCCATTCTGCGTTGCTCTGCGACGTTCTGCGCTGCTCTGTGCCGCGCATCTGTGCGCGGCGCGGAGCTGCGCGGTGCAGCGCGTCCAAGTTTGGACGCAGTTTAAAATAGCTGCATTAACTCTGTTGCTGGTTTTCGAAGACAAGCGGAGGAAATTGCTAAGACTCGTCGATGGCTTGAACAGCGAATAATGCTGTATAGGAATCTGATACACATACTAGTAGAAGTTATTCGTTAACTCAAATGAATCTTCGATCTGTTTTCAGTTTCAAATTGAATATGGTGTCTATATTCTCGATATTGCGTTGACTAACATGACTCTGAAGTAATTTTCTTAATCACATAGATTTCAAGATCGAGATTCGTTTCGTAGTTTCATTTGAATGGAATATGGAAGTTTTTCAAAGTTTCACACCATCATTGAAAAAGAGATGTACAAATATGAGGCAGTCCACAAAATCATTCTGCGTTGCTCTGCGACGTTCTGCGCTGCTCTGTGCCGCGCATCTGTGCGCGGCGCGGAGCTGCGCGGTGCAGCGCGTCCAAGTTTGGACACAGTTTAAAATAGCTGCATTAACTCTGTTGCTAGTTTTCGAAGACCTGCTACATCTCACGGAACGTGATCCTCAGCGCTCTTCAGTGGCAGTCTGCAGCATATGGTCCATTGATAGTGACCGGGCCAAATATCTCACGAAATAAGCACCAGACGAAAAAACTACTAAGAACGAAACTCGTCTAGCTTGAAGGGGGAAACCAGATGGCGCTATGGGTGGCCCGCTAGATGGCGCTGCCACAGGTCAAACGGATATCAACTGCATTTTTAAAAAATAGGAACCCCGATTTTTATTACAAATGGGACTTAACATCTATGGTCATCAGTCCCCTAGAACTTGAACTACTTAAACCTAACTAACCTAAGGACAGCACACAACACCCAGCCATCACGAGGCAGAGAAAATCCCTGACCCCGCCGGGAATCGAACCCGGGAACCCGGGCGCGGGAAGCGAGAACGCTACCGCACGACCACGAGCTGCGGGCTTTTATTACATATTCGTGTTGTACGTAAAGAAATATGAATGTTTTAGTTGGACCATTTTTTTTTTCGCTTATGACACTTCGTGTAATATATGACAAAGTGTCATAATAGCAAAAACTTCCAGTGTGTAACTTGTGTTTACTTTTTGATATAGATGTACAGCTATGTTACTATGTTAACATTTCTCGCCGCAGTGGAAACATTTCAGGACGGAGAATAGAGCCGCTGGAAATATTTTATTTATAATAAATAACATAGGATACTGGAAGTAATACCTCTATTAAATTAATAAGAAAGACCCAACTCTTTTACAAAACAAAAGATGAAAAACAAAACCGGAAGGAGGTAGACGCAAACCTCGTATCTTTCTTTTCACATTTCACGATGCCACCAAGTAAGCTACAGCTTCGACAGCGCAGTCTGATATTCGTATGAGATGTAGACTCGTATACATACAACCTGTATCCACAAACGTCATTATCTCATATTTAACCCTTTTGATAGATCATCGCTGCGCCGTAGAATTGAAACATTACACTTTCATAGCACACAAGTTAGAGGCTAACACTAAAAACACCACGCAGCCTACAGAAAACCGTTATGTCACTTTATTATAACTAATCTTAGCTAAAATGACGCAGTCTCGAAAGATACTCAGTTTTCAGACGATTTGAAACATATTCATTTCATGTACTCGCTGATAAAGAAAAAAAAAACCGCCAAATACGTTGTTTAACTCAGTATCACTTGACGGTCCTACGTTATGCTTGGGACATGAAAGAGATGTCGCATCTCAATGGCCACGTTCCTCTCTACAAGGCAAATGTCTGAATTTCCAGATAATTCATTTCGCGCTCCGCAGTGTAGTGGAACCGGCAATTCCATGCCGTGACATCACCCGTGCGGTTTTCACGTTCCGTAAGAGAACAGCTTTAGCGTTGCGCGGATCGCAAGATTTAATCGAATAGTTTGTTGGGAGACTTGGACTAAAACTCTGCAATACCTTACATATACGAGTACTACGCCTAAATAAGGATAGACAGCCTCGCATAGACTTGCGAGACAGGGTTAAAAGTGTCATTACTCCATTACCACTAATCATTTACCCGTAGCATTCCAACTGATTGAAAAAAAAGTTGTCTGATCCTACCACTGTAGTGGAAAAAATACCATAAATAGCGGTAATAAATCTCCAACTAGCTTTTAGCTTCTCTCGACGACAACCACCCCCATAAACAAAACATTATAAGAGTCAAAATTTAAGAAGCGAAAGGACCCACACAAGCGTGTCACACGGCAAGTTTCTTCGAGAACAAAAGTAATTCATTGGCTTCTAATAGACTATGCCAAGTCCGCCTCGTACGTTAAACACCTCCAGATAGCTAACGGCTCCGTGCTGTTTCGCGACCTCTCCCTATCGACTATATACATAACCACGAAACTTAAAACCCTCCTACAAAACACAATCTCAGTTTACGGCCTGGCAGGCCAGGAAGGAATGATAGACCTTAATTGATGTACAATCCTGTTATGCGAGTATTTTTGCCACAATAGAAATAATGCATTTTCAGGGATCTTCAAGGATGATTAGTGGTCATCGAATTAATTTATGTAGTATCCTAATGGGATATCACTGATCACTAAGTGTGGTATAAGGATGAAGAGTAGCCTCTTATAAATCTCTCTTTCTCTCTCTCTCTCTCTCTCCCTGTGTGTCTGTGTGTGTGTGTGTGTGTGCCTCTATATCGATGCAGTTTCATTTCTTTTTGTTTCTGTGACAAAGAAATTGAGATGTGGCATTATGCCAGTAAACAATAAATCTGTGACACCGCATTTGGAAGACTTTGCTTGTTCATGTTTGTTGATAGCATGATTAAGCTGTTATAACGTTAGCATGAGGTAAAAGTGTGAACGTCTGAGACAGCGCAGGGATGAATGAGGTCAACTTCTCCAGTCAGTTAGTGCATTGTCGTAAGACTGTTGTCTACAATTTTATTTTAAACTACAAATTGCCTCATATTCATTGATAGTTTGGTGAAGTTTGCAGTACCAGTAGAGACTAAAATGACGCGCACATGTGGTTTAATTTTCAGAAAAGTTGTATGCAATACATTAAAGGTTGCTATTAACCTGGGATAACTAACGTAGCATGAAATACACACATCAAAAAAAGTTTTGCATCACGTCGGTTACCAGAACTCCTGAAGATAGGCGTTGACTGTGGATTCCGTATCACAGACACAGTCCCTTTGACTGTTCAGAGATGTCACTAAACCCGCACAAAAATGTAAACAACCGTGCATGAGCAGCGCCTATTAGACGGAGGGGGTCCGACAGCTGATCAGTTCCAGTCATTGCACCAGGAAGGAGGTACACGGCTCGTGTTGTCTATTGTTCAACCATGCCTAGACGGTCAGCACCGCGGTTCCATCGCGTCTGCATTGTTACTTTGTGCCAGGAAGGGCACTCAACAAGGGAAGAGTCCCGGCGTCTCGGAGTGAACCAAAGCGATGTTGTTCGGACATGGAGGAGATACAGAGAGACAGGAACTGTCGATAAAATGCCTTGCTTAGGCCGCCCAAGGGCTACTACTGCAGTGGATGACATCTACCAACGGATTATGGCTCAGAGGAACCCTGACAGCAACGCCACCATGTTGAACAATGATTTTCGTACAGCCACAGGAAGTCGTGTTACGACTCAAACTGTGTGCAATAGGCTGCATGATTCGCAACTTCACTTCCGACGTCCATGGCGAGGTCCATCTTTGCAAGCACGACACCATGCAGCATGGTACAGATGGGCCTAACAACATGTCGCATGGACCTTTCTGGATTGGCATCACGTTCCCTTCACCGATGAGTGTCGCATATGCCTTCAACCAGATAATCGTCGGAGACGTGTTTGGATGCAACCCGGTTAGGATGAACGATTTAGACACACTGTATACCGAGTGCAGCAAGGTTGAGAGGTTCCATGGTGTTTTAGAGTGGCATTGTGTGGGGCAGACGTATGCCGCTGGTGGTCATGGAAGGCGCCATAACGGCTGAACGGTACGCGAATGTCATCCTCCGACCGATGTGCAACCATATCCGAAGTATATTGGCAAAGCATTAGTCTTCATGGACGGCAGTTCGTGCCCCCATCGTCCACATCTTGTGAATCACTTCATTCAGGATAAGGACATCGCTCGACTAGAGTGGCCAGCGTGATCTCTTGACATGAACCCTATCGAACATAATCAAATTTTCACTCTGCAGCGGAGTGTGCGCTGATATGAAACTTCCTGGCAGATTAAAACTGTGTGCCCGACCGAGACTCGAACTCGGGACCTTTGCCTTTCGCAGGCAAGTGCTCTACCAACTGAGCTACCGAAGCACGACTCACGCCCGCTCCTCGCAGCTGTACTTCTGCCAGTATCTCGTCTCCTACCTTCCAAGAACAGTTTTAATCTGCCAGGAAGTTTCATATCAGCGCACACTCCGCTGCAGAGTGAAAATTTCATTCTGGAAACATCGCCCAGGCTGTGGCTAAGCCATGTCTCCGCAGTATCCTTTCTTTCGGGAGTGCTAGTTCTGCAAGGTTCGCAGGAGAGCTTCTGTAAAGTTTGGAAGGTAGGAGACGAGATACGGGCAGAAGTAAAGCTGTGGGGACCGCGCGTGAGTCGTGCTTCGGTAGCTCAGTTGGTAGAGCACTTGCCCGCGAAAGGCAAAGGTCTCGAGTTTGAGTCTCGGTCGGGCACACAGTTTTAATCTGCCAGTAAGTTTCCTATCGAACATGTCTGCGATAGATTGAAAGGGACTGTTTATGGACGACATGACCCACCAACCACTCTGACGGATCTACACTGAATCGCTGTTGAGGAGTGGGACTATCTGGACCGACAGTGCCTTGATGAACTTGTGGATAGTATGCCATGACGAATACAGGAGTGCATCATTGCAAGAGGACGTGCTACTGGGTATTAGAAGTACCGCTGTGTACAGCAATCTGGACCACCATCTCTAAAGGTCTCGCAGTATGGTAGTAAAACATGAAATGTGTGGTTTTCATGAGCAATGAAAAGGGCGGAAATGATCTTTATATTGATCTCTATTCCAATTTTCTGTACAGGTTCCAAAACACTCTGAATTGAGGTGATGTAAAACTTTGTTGATGTGTGTAGTTATAGGGTTCAGTAATCTATCTGAGAAAGTACTGTTGTAGTAATCTTAAGTTTGTATTACTTATTGTTGTTTGTAATTTTGCACATGTTACCGGAAGTCATAGCCTTGGTCGAGAGTTTTCCCTAGGTAGTGGTGAGAATTATCAATTTGGCCGTTCTAGTTGTGGACAGATTTGCTGTCGATACTTAGTGGAGGGCTGAGATTGGTGTGTACAGTTTCAAAGAGGTAGTTGTTCCCCAAGTGTGGGGCAAGACGCACACATGTTAAATATGGGACAGCTTATTCTCCTGGAGTACTCAGGCGACAGAGGCGCAGGCCCTCTCGCCTATTTAGACTTCCGCTACTCCCTCACATCGCATACCTGCATACTGGTGCTGAAAGTGTTTGGTCAGTGCTCCCCATTGCCTCATCTGTCAAGAGCTGAACGTTCTCGCAAGCACAAAGCAAGACGTTACCACACCGTCTCCATGTTGCGACAGCAACTTTAGGTGGTGCGTGTGGAGTGTAGTGCATGCCACAGGGGGTTAGTGTATGAAGGAATGTCTTGCTTGGTAGACATGTAGGTTTCTCTCCTCTGTGCTACGCATGGTGCAACACTCTGACACAAGAGTCCCAAAACCACAGCTCAAATACAGTTGTAATAGTAAAATGACTTTTTTTGTTTTGTTTAAACTTTCATAATAGTAGTACTGTATATGTAGTATATAGATTGTTCTTGTTTGTTAACAACCAGTTAAATAGTTTTGTAAGGTGGCTATAATTTCGCACCTTACAAGCACTCATCTATATACTTTGCGTGATTTGCAACCAGAATTAGGTATCATTTGGTAGGTTATACATAGTACACTCCTGGAAATGGAAAAAAGAACACATTGACACCGGTGTGTCAGACCCACCATACTTGCTCCGGACACTGCGAGAGGGCTGTACAAGCAATGATCACACGCACGGCACAGCGGACACACCAGGAACCGCGGTGTTGGCCGTCGAATGGCACTAGCTGCGCAGCATTTGTGCACCGCCGCCGTCAGTGTCAGCCAGTTTGCCGTGGCATACGGAGCTCCATCGCAGTCTTTAACACTGGTAGCATGCCGCGACAGCGTGGACGTGAACCGTATGTGCAGTTGACGGACTTTGAGCGAGGGCGTATAGTGGGCATGCGGGAGGCCGGGTGGACGTACCGCCGAATTGCTCAACACGTGGGGCGTGAGGTCTCCACAGTACATCGATGTTGTCGCCAGTGGTCGGCGGAAGGTGCACGTGCCCGTCGACCTGGGACCGGACCGGAGCGACGCACGGAGGCACGCCAAGACCGTAGGATCCTACGCAGTGCCGTAGGGGACCGCACCGCCACTTCCCAGCAAATTAGGGACACTGTTGCTCCTGGGGTATCGGCGAGGAACATTCGCAACCGTCTCCATGAAGCTGGGCTACGGTACCGCACACCGTTAGGCCGTCTTCCGCTCACGCCCCAACATCGTGCAGCCCGCCTCCAGTGGTGTCGCGACAGGCGTGAATGGAGGGACGAATGGAGACGTGTCGTCTTCAGCGATGAGAGTCGCTTCTGCCTTGGTGCCAATGATGGTCGTATGCGTGTTTGGCGCCGTGCAGGTGAGCGCCACAATCAGGACTGCATACGACCGAGGCACACAGGGCCAACACCCGGCATCATGGTGTGGGGAGCGATCTCCTACACTGGCCGTACACCACTGGTGATCGTCGAGGGGACACTGAATAGTGCACGGTACATCCAAACCGTCATCGAACCCATCGTTCTACCATTCCTAGACCGGCAAGGGAACTTGCTGTTCCAACAGGACAATGCACGTCCGCATGTATCCCGTGCCACCCAACGTGCTCTAGAAGGTGTAAGTCAACTACCCTGGCCAGCAAGATCTCCGGATCTGTCCCCCATTGAGCATGTTTGGGACTGGATGAAGCGTCGTCTCACGCGGTCTGCACGTCCAGCACGAACGCTGGTCCAACTGAGGCGCCAGGTGGAAATGGCATGGCAAGCCGTTCCACAGGACTACATCCAGCATCTCTACGATCGTCTCCATGGGAGAATAGCAGCCTGCATTGCTGCGAAAGGTGGATATACACTGTACTAGTGCCGACATTGTGCATGCTCTGTTGCCTGTGTCTATGTGCCTGTGGTTCTGTCAGTGTGATCATGTGATGTATCTGACCCCAGGAATGTGTCAATAAAGTTTCCCCTTCCTGGGACAATGAATTCACGGTGTTCTTATTTCAATTTCCAGGAGTGTATATATGAATATTTAAAGAAGACTGACATTGTCCCATAGACCTTGCAAATAACTGTTAACGCTTATTGCAGAAAAGGTGACAGAGTGTCTTTATTATCAATACGGTGTAATGAAAGATTGCCTATACTAGTAGAGGTTGGTACGCCAGTGAAAATGAAATGGCAGGCGTAGCTCGAGCCCTGAGTGGAAAAGCCTGAACAGGTGTGTTGATCATGCTTTACACAGGAAGTGCCAAGACGGACTGTCTGGGCACCTGAGCGCGGAAGCACAATACAGCGGCGGCCGGCCGGTGTTGTAGTGGGGCCAGAAGGACAATCGGATAATACTTCGGAAACTCTGAAACTCGTGGACGCAGCAGAGAGGAAGTGTTACCTCAGAAATCGCAGACTGGGTTATTTCCGAGGATTTTTACTCTGAGAAGTGTACCATTGTATGAGTATATGTATTTCCTCTCAAACTTTCCACGCTCGACGACAAAAGACCAAAATATGGTTGGTCAGCGTTCGGAATGGCACCATATGTGGGGAAGTGTGCACAACAACATCCGCAACTCACGGGACTTTGTGGAACGTCTTAAAAACCTACGTCTCTCAGATGCAGATGTAATGGTCAGTTTTGACATGGTGTCCCTGTTCACCAGAGTGCCCCTTAAGGACACGCTTGACTTAATCAGTGAGAGGTTTGATGGAGCTGTGATGGATCTGTTTAAGCATATTCTGACATCGACTTACTTCCTATGTGGAGGTCAATTCTATGAACAGACTGAAGGGGTGGCGATGGTAGCCCCTTGTCACCAGTAGTGGCCAACCTGTTTATGGAGAAGTTCGAGGACGAGGCTCTTACAACTGCCACTTACCAGCCAACGTGCTTCCTGAGATACGTTGATGACACATTTGTCATTTGGCCCCACGGTCACGAAAAACTGAAAGACTTCCTGGACCACCTGAACTCAAGGCATCCGAATATTAAATTCACCATTGAGCTAGAAAAGGACGGTCAGCTTCTGTTTCTGGATGTCCTGGTGAAGAAGAAGGCGGATGTCACCTTCAGCCACAGTGTGTACCGAAAGCCAACACACACCGATCTATACCTACAGGCCGACAGCTGCCACCACCCAGCACAAAAGACCGGGGTGCTTCACCGAGCCAAGACACTGTCTGACTCTGACAGCCTGGCAGGGGAACGTGAACATCTTCAAAAAGTGTTTGCTAACAATGGATTCTCATCCAGGGACATCCGCAGAGCTCAACATCCCACCAGACGTCAGGATACACTGGAGAACGAGCAAGAAGAAAAAATCAAGAAGCTGGCATTTTTACCGTATCCCGGGCCTGTCTCTGCCAAGATCAGCAGAATACTGATGAAACATAACATCAAGAGTGTCTTCTGCCCACCTAGGAAAATCAGGGCTTTACTTGGAACAGTCAAAGATGACCTGGGCTTAAGGAAGCCTGGCATTTACAATATTCCTTGTGAATGCGGTATGTCCTACATTGGCCAAATGACTAGAACGGTGGAAATCAGATGTAAGGAACACCAGCGACATACCAGGCTAAGACAAGGCCACAAAATCAGCGGTAGCAGAACACTGCCTAGAGTTGGAACATTCCATGGATTATGAGAACACCAAGGTCATGGTCCAGACCCCAGATTCTGTGATAGTGTCATCACTGAATCTATAGAGATAAAGATGGCACAAAACCTGATTAACTGGGAAGCAGCATACCAGCTAATCACTGCATGGAACCCAGCATTTGAACTGCTGAAGCAATACTGGAGAAAATATGTTTCCAACACCTACAACGAGCCTCAGACATCCGCACACTGCGGGCACGAACCAAGTAGGGAACACCAGGAAGCCTCAGCCGCAGTCGGAGGCGGCCAGAGCAGGCGCGGCCGGAATAGAGAACGTCCTGTCACTGTCACTGTCACTTATCCATACGGGTTTGCCATGACCCGTGTTGGGAGCAGGCTAAGCATACACTGCTGTTCCTGCATAATCCTGTATCTGTGGAGTGGCTTCCTCACGGTACGAATTGGCCTGAGGTGTTTCCTGGGGTGGAGTTGTCCTCTCTCTGCCACGAGATATTAATCTCGTAACAGGTCAGGCCAACGCGTGGTTGGCCTGTGGTGAATAGGATGGCCCAAGTCCCTAATGAGCCGATTGTCGGACTGTACAGTCCGCTCATAGAAGAGCCGCGCCGATTGTTTAAATCGGTAGCGGAGGAAGGGGATGCCGGTTTGGCGGTGTAGCCGAGCGGTCGAATAGAGCCTCGGTAGGCGCAGAGCGAGCTTGAGCGCCCTGTTCTGCACCCTCTGCAGCTTGTTGATGTGTGTGTCGGCCGCGTTGCCCCACACCACGGCCGCATATTCCAGCATTGGACGAACCAGCGCCACAGCATGATGCCGTGGGGGGGGGGGGGGGGGAGGCAAGGCAGACGACGGGTTGGGCAGAGGGTACAGAACGCGTAGGCACCCTATTGCTCTGCCCCTGACGTCCTCGATGTGGGCTTTCCACATTAGCTTCTGGTGGAGAATCACTCCCAGGTAGCGGCCAGTCCTACTCCATGGGACGGGGCTTCCCATGACGGTGACTGGCGGAAGATCTGGTGGCAGTGGTCTTCGTGTGAACACCACTGCCTGGCTCTTCGCCGCATTCTGTTTCAGGCGCCACTTGGTCGACCACGCACCAAGGGCCTCACATCCACATTGGAGCAGGCGGCGCATCTCGACTGCCTTCATACTCGCACGAATACGGCTGTGTCGTCGGCGTAGAGCGCCAACTTCATCGACGCCACGCGCGGAGCGTCGGCCGTGAATAAGGAGTAGAGCAGGGGGCTGAGAACTGACCCCTGCGGCACTCCAGCACGGTTGGGTCGGTGCGTGGACGTCCCCTCGTCCAGGTGGACGTGGAAAGTCCTGTCGGCCAGATACGACCGGAGTAGGACCCCGTGCGACATCGGGACCCTGTGCACAAAAAGTTTGTACATGAGGTTGTCGTGCCACACGAAGTCGAATGCCCTGGAGACATCGAGGAGCACCGCCCCAAGGTATTCTCGCGTCTCCAGGGCGCGCATGGCCTCTTCCACCAACTGCATCAGCCGATGGACCGTGGAGTGACCCCTCCGGAAGCCGAACTGCTCATCCGGTATCACTCCTTCTACTGTCACGTGGCGAAGCAGGCGCCTGGCGTAGAGGCGCTCGAACACTTTGGAGAGGGCCGGTAGCAGACTGATGGGTCTGTAACTGGCAGCGTCACGCGGGTCCTTGTTCGCTTTGGGGATGGCCACCACCTCTGCATGTTTCCACACAGAGGGGCAGACACCCGAGCGAAGGACCTGGTTGAAGATACCCACCAGCAGCGGATGGGCCCCTGCTGGAAGGTTCCTCAGCAGGTGGTTGGTGACCCCATCAGCGCCTCCGACCTTCCTAGTATTGAGTGCCTTCAGCTGTGCAGCCACCTCCGCCTCAGAGATGGCTTCGATGACGTCCCCGTAGTCCCTTGCCTCCAGGAACACTGGGAGTTGCTGGGCTACCCGCTGTTTGTGGTCTTCATCCAGATTGTCGTCCACCGGGATGAATGACGATTGGAATTGGTCCGACAGGACACCTGCTTTTCCGTCTGGGCTGCAGACGATGTCTTGCCCAACCAGTATTGGTGGTATGCGCTGTCGTCGGCGCAGGAACGACTTCACCGTGCGCCAGATGCTGCCATCCTCTGGGTTGAGGGAGGCGATGAAGGCCGACCACACACTGTTCATGTGCACCTCAGCCGCTGCTTTGATGTCCCTCCGCATGCGGTTGAGGCGTCGCTTCGTCGCGGGTTGGCGGGTGAGCTGCCACTCCCGGAGCAGCCTGTTCTTCTCACTGATTGCTTCCCGTATCGGAGGTGGTAGGTTGCGGGAGAAGTCCCTGGGCCCCTGTGGCTGGGGGGGGGGGGGAGTGGCTGCGTCGGCTGCGTGCAGTAGCTGGGGGGAGAGGACACGCAGAGCGGCGTCCGCGCCCACTGCGTCTGGATCGGGTGTGTCCGCGATCGATTCCAGGACTATCTCCTGGAAGCGCTCGCGGTCCATGTGCCGGTACATCTGTCGGCGTGGTGGCAGCGTGGCTCCGGCGACATCTATGTCGAAGACCACTGGTAGGTGGTCTGACGACAGTGCACACCGTGTGGAGGCGGTCGTGTGGTGCCCGATGCCTTGTATGACTGCGACATCGAGCACGTCCGGCCGTCCCCTGGCTGGGTAGATTGTGGGCTCCTGTGGGCCCAGGATCAGGGCGCCGTTCCTCGCGGCAGCGCGGGAAAGTCAGCGGCCACTGACATTCGTGAGGCGGGAGTTCCATTCCGGGTGCTTCGCATGGAAGTCACCCGCAATGCACACCCTCCCCCCAACTGTCAGCAGCGCGTCGACATCCGCCTCCTGGAGGTGTCCGCGTGGTGGCCTGTATACTGCCACGAATGTGATCTGCCTGGCTGTCGTGGTGACCTTCACCCCAGTGGCTTCCAGGATTGCCAGGTCCGGAAGTTGCACCTGGTGGTGCCTGAGTGATGCACGTACATAGATGGCGGTGGCACCGCCGGCTGTTGGCCTGTCATTGCGGTAGCAAACATAGTTTGCTACACACACGTGGACCCCAGGTTTAAGGTGAGTTTCGCCGACCATGCAGAGGTCAATGGCCTCGTCCTGCATGAACTAGTGAAACTCACCTTGTTGGGGGAACAGGCTGTTTGCGTTGAAGCCGCAAACGATCAGTCCATGGATGAGTGGATTATCCATGGTGCGGCTTCATGGTGACGGTAGCAGCCTGGAGGGCCTCCGTGACAGACGTGACTAGCACGGGCAGTTATTGGAGCAGGGCAGAGAGAGAGAGAGCCCAGAAGGGCTCCCAGGTCTGCGGCTCCTGGTCCTGTTGATGGTGCAGGTACAGCCACAGCGGCGGGCGCGGGGGCGGCCGGGCGCGGCATCGCCGTCGCGTCCGTTCGCTGGACCGCGCGCCCAGCAGCCTGCGGCGCGGGAGTGTTGAGTGGACGGGCAGTGCGTCGTCCACCCTGGTGGTGGTCGGCCTGGGAGGCAGCCTGTGGAGCTGACGAGCCAGGCGCGGAGGATGGTGCGGTCTCGTTCGAGTCCCGTGGCGGAAGTGGCGGGAAGGCCGCTTGTCGTCTCGTGGTGGCGTCAGTGGACTCCCACTTGGTGGCGGAGGCGTAGCTGGTGCCAGGTTGAACCTTCTTGGCAGGTGCTGATCGTCCATTCTGCCGTGGGCGGCGGCGGAATGCAGCGCAGCCCCTGTAGCTCGCCACATATGGCTCGCTACAGTTGCAGCACTTTGGCGTCTCCTCTCTCTTCTTCGTACATTCCCGACTCTGGTGGGAGTCGGCGCACTTGACACAGCGGGCTGGCATGGAGCAGTAGCGAGCCACGTGGTCAAGGCCCTGGCAGGAGAAGCACTGGGTGCGCCTCCCCTTGGCCTGGAGCGGCTCCACTTCCACCCCAATTCGGGCCACCATCTGCAGCTGGAAGATTTTTCGGTTCTCGAAGTTGTCTGGGAGGACAACTAGGAAAAGAGGCAAGTCTCGCCTCGTCCTGGGCGATTTCATGATGGTCACGGAGCTGGCCATGTAGCCCAGCCCCGCCAGGGCTTCTTTGAGGTGCGAGGGCTCCATTTTCAGCGGGAGGCGGCGGAAAACCACCTTCAGCTGCTTCAAGGGCTCCGCATTATGTGTAATGCAGTGTAGCTTGTCGGTCTCAATGACATTCATGGCTGCGCGGTAGTCATCCATGGTGGCGGTCGAAACCCGATATAGGTCTCGCCCAACACATTTGACCTTGGCAGCGGACGCAACTGTCTCAAATTTATCAAGGAAGGACTTGTAAGTGCCCGTCCATGAGACAGTTATCGGTGGTGGGGCGGGTGCCTGCCTCTTGGGTGGCTCAGTGGCCTCCATGGCCCCTGGCTCGTCGACATCGATGAATGAGTTCGTCGTCGGGAGCGGCTGCACTGTTTGGAGCCGTTCGGCCCGAGCAGTGTGCCGCCGCTTCGGGACGGTGAACCCGTCATCTGGTGTCTGGTCTGCGTCAGTGGGGGCAGGGTCGTCTGCGATCTTCTGCTTCTGGCTTCTCCTGCAAGCAGACTGTGAGAATGTGGAGGAGTCGTCCTCCTCTATTGCTGCCGGCCTCTTCCTGGAGGGCTGCGGTGTTGCCATGGCTTCCGCCTCGAGCAGGTCGCCAAGGTTGGCCTCTACGATTGGGTCGTCACGTGGCAGGACATTGAGGGAACGTCCAGAGCGGCAGGGGAGCGCCACTCGCGGGTGCGGACCGAGAAGGGAACACCAGGAGGCCACGACCGCAGTTGGAGGCGGCCGGAGTGGGAGCGGACGGAATAGGGAACACCTAGAGCGGCAGGATAGCGCGACGCGCGGGCGCGGACCGACTAGGGAACGGCAAACAGAACACCAGGCACCGGGCAGGCATAAATATGCGACCCGGTCCAGCAAGCAGCCAGACTCAGGGAATACCTGATGACGTCAAATAACGACGTCGAAATATCATGTTTGGAAGACGCTGATATCCGGCTGAAAACCCGATTCCCACGAGATGTCATATGTACTTACTGCTAAATGAAAAAAAACTAGTGTACCGGCAGAAGGAAGGAGATACCTCATCCCTTGCAAGATACAGCAAATAGGAAATACACTACCAGTAATATTAAAGGACAATTCCTCAAAGTAGCAAAGGAATCTGAATTTATTGTTCAAGGGATATATTATTTCATCATCCTCATTGCATAGGAATTAAATTCGTATGCGTGGCAACATCTCCTCGAAAGGCTACCCAGCCCTCTCTCCTCCCTGGCTACCACCACGCAGTTGTTTCCTGCTGCTGCTGCTAAATAAGAGTTTAAGTAGACGAAACAGCGAATGCCATCAGTCTCCTGTTCTCCCTCCAGGACAGAATCAGTGTACCCACTTTGACTGTGTATAGAGTAAATTCTATGTGCAAGTGTGGGGAAGTGTTCTAAGTGTTTGCATCTTGTGTAGCTGAGGCGTATCATGTGAACCAGCCCGGTATTCACCTAGGGGGATATGGGAAACCGCCTAAAAGCGACATCCAGACTGGCTGGCACACCGACGTCTCGTCGTTAATCAGCCCTGTGGACTCAATCCAGTGCAGCATATCTCCACGTCCCAGAAGCTGTCGCGTTAACATGCGTGGCTACCTGGGCAGGTCAACCATCTACTGTTGTCTACAATACAATAGCATTACTCCACAAGCAAGTGGTCACCACACTACTCACTTCCCTGTTAATATTAGCATTAGAAATCGGATCCCTTGTTCCTGAACAAAGTTGCTCCTTGTAATTGAGTTCGAGATTTTGAGTAGACCCTGGTCTGTTCCTTTCAACAATATCTGGCAACACTGGCTGTCAAATGCGGGTGTTCCTCAGTCTTTCACATCTGCGCCTGCCATCTGCAAACAAGGAACGGACTCACTGGAGCACTGTTGATCCTGCACCACTGGCCGGAGACTTACAGCAGCCGGTCTAGAAAATCACTATCCATGTGTAGACCGCCGTTAACACCATCACACAATCGGCTGCATCTGGAGTGGAGTGGTGCCATGAACAGGAAACATAGATTGCTGATGAATGGCTTCGCATCGATTTTTGCGATGAATCACGGTTCTGCACTCCTCCTGAAGACCATCGTCGGCTCTTACGGTGGCGGCCCGGGGAGAGGACGTAGTCTCTAATGTTTGTATCATGATGTGTGAAGCCATCAGGTATCGTTTCAAGTCATGACTGGTATCGAAAACGTGAATTCTGACGGCACAACAGTACGTCAGAGACATCATGCGTGCTCATGTGTTACCTCTCACAGCGACAGTTTCGTGGTCCCATCTTACCGCAGGAAAATACTCATGCATACATGGCACTTGTCTCTATGAGATGTCACAGTGATGTTCAGGTACCCCTATGGCCAGCAGGATCTTCAGATTTGTCCCCAATAGAACATGCGTGGGAGCAGCTCCGATGTCAACAGTGTCTCACTGCCATTATCCAGGATATCAAGGACCAGTTACAACACTTGTTGACCAGGTTACCTCAAGAGACGATAGAACGGACTTATGACATCTTTTCCAACCGAATCAGTTCATATATCCAGAGCAGACGGGGCGCAATGTCATACAGATAAGTGTTCTCATACTACTAAGTTCTTTGTAAATTTGACACTATTTTGCAGTCACTGAAACAACATCATGTACCCTCTCAACCACTGCAGTTTTTATTTCCTTTCGTCCTCCCCTTATGCTTCACTTTTCTTGTCGGGCAGTGTATGTAGTCAATTTCATTTTTACATTTTTCTCTTGTGGAAAACACATGTTTCATCTCTTTTTGTCACTCTGATGCTCTCTGTGGGGCTTAATGTTTATGAGTAAAATTACAGTAAAATTTTAAGTGATTCGAGTTTTAGCGTTTTGGACCGTAATTACTTTATGTGCACAGATTTTTGCTACAGTTGTCCAAGAAAGTGCGTGTATTTACATCTAAGATTTAATGTAGTGCCATTGATTAGTACATTTAATCAATTACCATTAACGATGGTACAATCTTTTTTCCCCCTAAAATAATTTTTTCCAGTAATGACTTAGTTTAGACCGTCAGTTGGGCCGTCAGCGGCAGCGCACCTGCTACTTAATGAGGCGAGTACACCATTCGCTTGTTACATATTTTTCGAGCTTCAAACAGGAGCGACTGCAGTAATGGATAGGAACTGTGATTGTTGTGTACGGATGCGAGCTGAGCTGGCGACCCTTCGCTCACAGCTTCAGGCTGCGTTGGCTTCCGTCACACAGCTTGAGGCTGCTGCCAAGGGACGTCACTGTGGGGGATCGGACGCGGGGATGCGAGGGACGTCGAGCACGTCTCACGTGTCCTCCGATCAGTCCACTGCTGTGACCTCCCCGGGTACTGCCTGCACTGAGGTTGACCCCTCACCTGCAGTCGAGTGGGAGATCATTCCAAAGTCTGGCAGGCAGCGAAAAACTTTCCGAAGGCCCGATCGTAGGGCCTCCCCGGTTCGTTGGACGAACAGGTTGCGGGCGTTATATGTGGCTGACGATGTCTCTGGGCCACATGCAGTCGTCCACCCTGTTCCAGAGGAAACTTCTCGGCCCGCAGGGTCTGGGCATTCACAGAGGGTGGGTTTTCTGGTAATTGGTAGCTCCAAAGTTAGGCGCGTAATGGGGCCCCTTAGGAACATGGCTTCCAATTAGAGGAAGGAAGCCAGTGTGCACTCCGTGTGCATTCCGGGGGGAGTCATTCCGGATGTGGAAAGGGTGCTCCCGGATGCCATGAAGAGTACAGGGTGCAGCCAACGGCAGGTGGTGGCTCATGTCGGTACCAATGGCATGTGTCGCTTTGGATCGGAGCACATTCTGTCTGGTTTCGGGCGGCTTGCTTAAATTGTAAAGACTGCCAGTCTTGCTTCCGAGATTAAGGTGGAGCTCACCATATGCAGCATCATCGATAGAATCGACTGTGGTCTTTTGGTGCAGAGCCGAGTGAAGGGTCTGAATCAGAGACTCAGGCTGTTCTGTGACCGTGTAGGCTGCAGATTCCTTGACTTGCGCCATCGGGTGGTGGGTTTCCGGGTTCCGATTAATAGCTCAGGAGTCCACTACACACAGGAGGCGGCTACACGGGTAGCGGGGGCTGTGTGGATGGGACTGGGCGGTATTTTAGGTTAGAGGGTCTCAGGGAACCACAGAAGGGACGTCCGTCTAAAAGTGGGCAGGTAAAACACAGTAAGGTAGTTGTAGAAGCGATTGGTATTATAGTAGTAAATTGTCGTAGCTGTGTTGGGAAAGAACCAGAGCTCCAAGCCCTAATAGAAAGCACTGAAGCTCAAATAGTTGTAGCTACAGAGAACTGGCTAAGGCCGGAAATAAGTTCAGCCGAAATTTTTTCAAACCATCTAACAGTGTTAAGAAAGGATAGATTAAATATAGTTCGTGGTGGAGTATTTATTGCCGTCAGAGGTAGTTTACCTTGTAGCGAAATTGAAGTAGATAGTTCATGAGAAATAGTGTGGTTATAGGCTATACCTGACAATCGGACTAAACTATTAATTGAATCGTTTTACCGACCCCCCGACTAAGAAGACATAGTTCCTGAACAGTTCAAAGAAAACTTGAGTCTCATTTCAAATAAGTACGACGTTCATACAATTATAGTCGGTGGTGACTTCAATCTACCCTCGATATGCTGGAAAAAATATACGTTTAAAACCGGTGGCACGCATAAAAAATCATCCGAACTTGTACTGAATGCTTTCTCAGAAATTTATTTTGAACAATTAGTTCATGAGCGCACTCGAAGCGTAAATGGTTGCGAAAGCATAATTGACCGTTTAGCAACAAATAACCCTGGAAAAATAGTGAGTATTGTGACGAATTTAGGGATTAGCTACCGGAAGGCAGTTGCTGCTAGGCTGAATACCGTAACACCTACAACCATCAAAAAGAAACGCAAAGTATATCTATTTAAAAAAAGCTGATAAAAATGCTCTTAACGCCTTTTTAACAGACAGTCTTCACTCCTTCCGATCTGATCATGTAAGTGTAAAAACGTTGTGGAATATTTTCAAAGAGACAGTATCGACAGCAATTGAGAGATATATATCACATAAATTAATATGTGATAGTACTGATCCCTCATGGTACACAAAACGGGTCAAATCACTGTTGCAGAAGCAGCGAAAAAAGCATGCCAAATTTAAAAGAACACAAACTCCCCAAGACATGCAAAGTTTTCTAGACGTTCAAAATATGGCTCGTACTTCAATGCGAGATGTTTTTAATAATTTCCACAACGAAACTCTGTCTCGAAACCTGGCAGAAAACCCAAAGGGATTATGGTCATACATCAAGCACACCAGTGGCAAGACGCAATCAATACCTTCACTGTGCGATAACAACGGTGAAGTCACTGATGACAGTGCCACTAAAGCAGAGTTACTGAACGCGGTTTTCCGAAACTCCTTCACCAAAGAAGACGAAGTAAATATTTCTGATTTCCCATCAAGAACAACTGCCAAGATGAGAAACATAGAAGTAGATATCCTCGGTGTAAGAAAGCAGCTTAAATCACTTAATAAAGGCAAGGCGTCCGGTCCAGATTGTATACCAGTCAGGTTCCTCTCAGAGTATGCTGATAAAATAGCTCCATATTTAGCAATTATATACAACCACTCGCTCACAGAAAGATCCGTACCTAAAGACTGGAAAATTGCTCAAGTCACACCAATACCAAAAAAGGGAAGTAGGAGTAATCCGCTGAATTACAGGCCTATATCACTAACATCGATTTGCAGTAGGGTTTTAGAACATATACTGTATTCGAACATTATGAAGCACCTCGAAGAAAACGATTTATTGACATATAGTCAGCACGGATTCAGAAAATATCGTTCTTGTGAAACACAAGTAGCTCTTTATACTCATGAAGTAATGAGTGCTATCGACAGGGGATGTCAAATTGATTCCATATTTTTAGATTTTCAGAAGGCTTTCGACACCGTTCCTTACAAGCGTCTTCGAACCAAACTGCGTGCCTACGGAGTATCGCCTCAGTTGTACGACTGGATTCGTGATTTCCTGTCAGAAAGGTCACAGTTCGTAGTAACAGACGGAAAATCATTGAGTAAAACATAAGTAATATCCAGCGTTCCCCAAGAAAGTGTTATAGGCACTCTATTGTTAAAAAAAATTGCTCTGAGCACTGTGGGACTTAACTTCTGAGGTCATCAGTCACCTAGAACTTAGAACTACTTAAACCTAACTAATCTAAGGACATCACACAACCCCGAGGCAGGATTCGAACCTGCGACCGTAGCGGTCGCGCGGTTCCAGACTGTAGCGCCCAGAACCGCTCGGCCACTCCGGCCGGCCCCTCTATTATTCCTGATCTATATTAACGACATAGGAGACAATTTGAGTAGCCGTCGTAGATTGTTTGCAGATGATGCTGTCATTTACCGTCTTGTAAAGTCATCAGATGATCAAAACGATTTGCAAAATGATTTAGATAAGATATCTTTATGGTGCGAAAAGTGGCAATTGACCCTGAATAAAGAAAAGTGTGATGTTATTGACATGAGTACTAAAAGAAATCAGCTAAATTTCGATTACGTGATTAGTCACACAAATCTGAGGGCTGTAAATTCAACTAAATACTTAGGGATTACAATTACAAATAACCTAAATTGGAACGATCACATAGATAATATTGTGGGTAGAGCAAACCATAGACTGCGATTCATTGGCAGAACACTTCGAAGGTGCAACAGGTGTACCAAAGAGACTGCTTACACTACGCTTGTCCGCCGTATTCTGGAGTATTGCTGCGCGGTGTGGGATCCGCATCGGGTTGGACTCACGGATGACATCGAAAAAGTACAAAGAAGGGAAGCTCGTTTTGTATTATCGCGAAATAGGGAAGATAGTGTCACAAACATGATACGTGAATTGGAGTGGGAATCATTAAAACAAAGGCGTTTTTCTTTGCGACGGGATCTTCTCATGAAATTTCAATCATCAGTTTTCTCCTCCGATTGCGAAAACATTCTGTTGACACCCATCTACATAGGGAGAAGTGGTCATCACGATAAAATAAGAGAAATCAGGGCTTGCACAGAAAAATTTAAGAGCTCGTTCTTCCTGCGTGCCATTCGAGAGTGGAACGGTAGAGAGACAGCATGAAGGTATTTCATTGAACCCTCTGCCAGGCACTTTATTGTGAATAGCAGAGTAATCACATAGATTTGTAGATGTAGGTAAGTACAGCACTGCCACTGACGTTATTCTTATGAATATTTCTGTCTACAGACTTTTATAGAAGAAGAAATACAGATCTCTTCGCTTCACTTTGCCGATATAAACATGCTAAATCAAACGGATTTGGCTGTCAAGAGGGCAACGCTAGAAGCCTTAAAGTATTATCCTAGCAGAATAGTATCGAAATATCTTTCACAAAACCCAAAGAAATTCTAGTCAAATGTAAAGGTTGTCAGTTGCACCAAAGTTAGTGTCCAGACACTCATGGATGACAGACAAACTGAAATTAGGAGTAGTAAAGCAAATGTAGAAATTTTGAACTCAGTTTCCAAATCTTCGATTACAATGGAAAATCTACGTTTAATTATTCCCCTACTGCAAATAAGATTTTATCAGTGGCCTTGAGTAACATCTGAAATCGCTGAAACTGAACAAAGCTCCAGGGCCCGATGGAATTCCTGTCACGTTTTGCACAGAGTAATGCACTTGATAGTATTTTGCAGTGTATAGATGTAGGTAAAGGTCTATGTTTATATAAGAAAACAACGATTTCGAAACGTATATACTTCAGAGGAGAGTAGAATGGAGCGTTCAGGCAACTCTGCCGGCCGCGTGGCCGAGCGGTTCTAGGCGCTACAGTCTGGAACCGCGGACCGCTACGGTCGCAGGTTCGAATCCTGCCTCTGGCATGGATGTTTGTGATGTCCTTAGGTTAGTTAGGCTTAAGTAGTTCTAAGTTCTAGGGTACTGATGACCTCAGAAGTTAAGTCCCATAGTGCTCAGAGCCATTTGAACCAGGCAACTGTGGGAAAAGTTAAAAATCTGCATAAGAATTTTGAAACCGCGCGAATTTAGATTTATAAACTTGCATGCCAAAGACTTAGATGTTCGAGATAAAGATAACTTGCACCGTCTTAAACAGAAATAATGTAGTGAATTTGTCATGACAAGTGAGAGTTTGTACCCGACCGGGATTAAATCCCAGATCTCTCACTTACGGTCAGCAGCAGCCTTGGCGATTAAACTGTCACAGGATGATGCCATGTCTGGCTAAAATTCTGAGTGCAACAGATGTTCCTTCCTATATCTTCCGAACTCTGTAGCTAGGGATTCTCATTCAACACATATATGAGTACCACAATGGGGGGAAGGTATTCGGTACAGCAATGTGACTTAACCTGCGACTGGCATAAATGCTAATCAATTTTCGTTTGTCACAACATATTAATTATGTTTCATACTGAGACTTTCAGAAAAGATTATACTGATATTATTTCAAGACGGTGCATTTAATTGATTTCCTCTACGTTAATTCCCTTCCTTTAATTTCAGTGAATTAAAAAGAACCATAATAGTGTTCTGTCTAGCAAGATTGTAATTAGTGTATAGCTAGAACCAAATTCTTTCTTTCTTTCTCGGGGCCTTGGACCTGCTTCATCGCGGGGTCGACCTTGCAGAGAATGGCCACATGCCCTTCCCGCCGCCACCCCAACCCCCCCCCCCCCCCTCCCGGGACAGAATTAGTGTACCCCAGCTGTCTGCGTCTAGTGTAAGCCATGTAAGAGTGCGAACGTTTTCAAATGTCTGCAAGTCGTGTAACTGGGGCGAAACATGGGGACCAGCCCGGTATTCACCTAGCGGGATGTCGAAAACCGCCTAAAAACCACATCCAGGCTGGCCGGTATACCGGCTATCGTCGTTATCCGCTGGGCGGATTCGATCTGGGGTCGACTCGCCTACCAGAGTCCAGGAAGCAGCGCATTAGCGCTCTCGGCCACCCTGGAGGGTCAACAAGAACCAAATTCTCGACGAAAAATTTTTCTCTGTTCAGTAGATTACCTTCTGGACTGAGTTCTTTCTTCATTGAAACCGAAAATTAATGGCCGAAAAATCGACTACGAACTTTACATAGCTATGTTGTATCAACTAGAAGGGAAAAAATACAGTCTATTTGCTCTTCACTAACCTAAGGCGACTACGACGACATTCAGTCAAGTGTATTTTCGCTATCCAAGTATCTGCGTCATGACAAATATTTGGTGCTTCGACATTTTCAAACATAGTAAAAACTTGAATGTGTCACTTCGTAGTTCGAAAAAGAGATTTTCAGCAAGAGCGCAAATATAACTAAGTACTGAGTGACTTATTAAAAAAACTGTTTTTAAGACACGTTCGTTGTCTTCGCCTACTCACAACGTATCACCTTCCAACCTAACTTCTACCACAGGCTACGAAACAAATATTTCTATCGTAACAAATTTTGGTTCAAGAAAATATTACCCACGTTGACGTTACTGGTCAAAGAAGAGTAGCAGTATTGCGAAATTACTTACACCCACTGTGTCAGTTAATAACTTTTCACAAGGAATGACACAAGAAATTTTAAAATGGTTGAGTCTTAGTTGTTGTGCTATTTTTTGATTGGTCCTTGGTGGTTGGTCCACATTAATCCAAAATACTGTTATTTCGTTAACAATAAATATTTCGCGATGGAATTCTTGTATTTTATATTCTCGGTGAACTTGTTCCGAGAAATAAGGTGTGCTCAACACTGCCCTCTGCAAAAGCACAAGACCCTGTTTCAAGTGATACGGATTGTGGCCCACATTCCAAGGTGTTGGAATCTAATATCGTGTAGCCCGAGGAAACCAGAGAGTGCTCCAACAACTTTAAAACAGATACGGTTTCCACATTCCGCATTGTGCGGAAGCGGACGCTTCATATCTAGGTACGTAGCAGTTAAAATTAGAGCCGTACGGCTGACGCACCAACATTCACACCTGCTTAATCTCTAGCCAGTGGAAATATCACTACGTCCTTCATATCTAAGGGTTCCCGTTATCTCTCTGGCGGTGAATATCACTGTGGATTCCCGTTATCTCTCTGGCAGTCAGTATCTTGTCGAAAGAAGACAATGAGGGTTGCTGTTGAAAGCTTGGCATTTTAACCCTGTAGCCTGTATCATTTAGACTGGTATTAGTTCTTTAGCTAATCACATTTCGTCCAAGTTTTGCTTTCGTAGTTACAAATAACGAAAATGAAGAAGACGGGTAGAGAAAAAGCACTAATTTATGATCTTCACTCCCATTGTATTTTCTTCATAGCGATAGTGAAAAACCATACATATTATTAAAATATGTGTATGCATGTACGTTCCACATCTTCTAAATCACTGTACCGATTTCAAGCAGACTTGGTACACATATCACCTACTGTCTGGAAAGAATTGTTGCGGACGGGGGTGGAAAAGCAGTCTAAACCACAATGTGTGAATACCCATATTTTATTCGACCAGTATTTGAGAATGAGAGCACTTAGTGACTTGCAACCAACTTCACACGTAATCTGATACTTTTCTCACTGACAGCACCACATAATAATGAAAGGAAAAAAAAGTTTATCGTTTACTACATTTTTGCTGTTCACGCAGTAAAACCGCCACATGAAGCATGGCGTTTTGATTTGCTCCTTCGCCACTGTTAAATGTATTCGCGAAACACTTTGCGGACAGTGTTAACATACACCAGCAGAATTATATCTTTTTACGACTCATGCTTTAGGAGACACGACGTCATAAACATTGCTCTGCGTGAAAATGAAACTGCAGGGCGAAATTCACTAGAGAGGCAGGTGAAAAATGTGTACAAATACGTGTGAAATATATATGTGACATACATTTGACATACGCTGTAAATAGGCAAACCCACAGTAAAAAGTTCACCGTAAATACCTGGACCGATTTCAGCAAAACTGGGTACACATATTAGCTACGATATGAAAAGAAATGCCGCCTATTTGAGTTTGGGTCAAAACATGGAGAGAGAAGAGGGGAGGAAGAGTTGGACAGACAGAGGGGGGAAGATTGACACATATAGGGGGGAAGAGAGGGTGGACAGAGGGAGGAGGAGGAGGATGAGGAAATAAACAGAGAGAAATAAGAGGAGGAGATGTACAGAGGAGGAGATGGACAGAGGAGGATAGGAAAGAGGAGAAGATGGACACAGATAGGGGAAGGAGATGTGCAGAGAGAGTGGGAGTGGGGGTTGGGCAGAGAGGGGGAGGAGGAAATGGACAGGGAAGAGTTGGAGTTGAACAGAGAGAGGAGGGAGGAGGAGACGGATAGTGAAAGTGGGGAGGAGGAGATTGACAGGCAGAAGAGGAGCAGGAGATGGGCAGAGAGAGGGGCATAAGGAGATGGACAGAGAGATGGGGTAGAAGGAAATGGAATTAGATTTTAGGAAGAGGATATGGACCGAGGGAGAAGGAGCGGATAGGCACAGAAGGAGGGAGGAATACATGTATAGAGAGGGGGCAGATGGATGGCGAGTGAGGGGTAGGAGTAAATGACAGAGAGAGGGGCAGGAATGGATGAACAGAGAGTGAGGATGGCCGAGGTGGACAGACAGAGGGATGGAGAAAATGGACAGAGAAGGGGGGATGGAGGGGATAGACAGAGGAAATGGGAAGGAGGAGATGGAGTGATAGAAGATTATGAATAAATATCTACCCAGGCAATGCTGGACACTAAGCTAGTTCTGTGATAAATATGTGGGTAGAGGAAAAAGTCTCTCTTCAAGATAAAGTAGTGTTCAACCCAAAGACTAGTTTGAACATCGCATTGCTTCACTGAGCATGGTCCTATGGGAGGTGTTGTATGCCGTCGCCTTCCTTCAACCTCTAAACTGACATTACCAGACAGCTGTAAAAGGAGCTACAATACATAATGGACTACTAATTATAATGCAGCTTATCACGATACGTATACACCTACACAGGTGAAAATTCTTAGAACCGACTGAAAATTTAGTCCTAGCTCTTCCAATTCCTAGTCTGTTACTTGTTCACTGTGAAATGGCACTCGCGTCTAAAGCGTGCGGGTTTGACAAATGGACTCAGGCGGGCTGATTTCATGAGTAGGTAGCGTGTCGGTGTAGGCAGATTTGTGCAGACGACATCCGTCTGCTATTGGCGGGATATACCGACCACGAGGTAAACCGCGGCACTCATGAGGGCTGCATGTAGACTGAAGTTGTTGTCATCATTGGTGCATCTTTAGTGTCGTCAACAACACGGTTCTCTGCGCCTGTACGCCGACTGTGTGAGACGAATGGGGCTAGAGCACACAAAAGGAGTATAGCAATGGAGTCGTTCAAATGGTTCAAATGGCTCTGAGCACTATGGGACTTAATTTCTGAGGTCATCAGTCCCTCTAGAACTTAGAACTACTTAAGCCTAACTAACCTAAGAACATCAAACACATCCATGCCCGAGGCAGGATTCGAAACTGCAACCGTTGCGGTTGCGCGGTTCCAGACTGTAGCGCCTAGAACCGCTCGGCCACCCCGACCGGCCAATTGAGTCGTTCCATGACTTCACTGATATTAATAGTTGTAGATAAAGCCTGTGAAGTCGGAAACGACAGAAGCTTGAGCGCCTGTTTAGTCGCCGGCCAGAGTGGCCGAGCGGTTCTAGGCCCTCCAGTCTGGAACCGCGCGACCGCTACGGTCGCAGCTTCGAATCCTGCCTCGGGCATGGATGTGTGTGATGTCCTTAGGTTAGTTAGGTTTAAGTAGTTTTAAGTTCTAGGGGACTGATGACCTCAGCAGTTAAGTC
Source organism: Schistocerca cancellata (assembly GCF_023864275.1). NCBI lineage: Eukaryota > Metazoa > Arthropoda > Insecta > Orthoptera > Acrididae > Schistocerca > Schistocerca cancellata. The sequence goes on from NC_064629.1 coordinate 317,526,344, forward strand.
CCATAGTGCTCAGAGCCATTTGAACCTGTTTAGCCACAAGGGCTGCCGAGCAGCTAATGGCAGCTAATGGCAGCTCCCTTGCCTCTTCACACAAGCTCGGTGTAGGGCTCGTCCAATAGGCTCCTGTGGCCATTCTGATGCCCACGTGGTATGCGGAGTCCAAAATCTTTAAATATGTTGTCCGTGCCGAGCCATAGACCGTACAACCATAATCAAGACATAATCGCACGAAACCGTTATAGAACTGCAGCAAGTAGGATCTATCTGCGCCTGAGTTCCTCCCATTCAAGCACTTCATGACGTTCAGCGCTTTAAGGACCTTATTTTAAGCTTCTTGAGATGTGGCAGGTAAGTGCGTCTGCTACCAAATAATACACCTAGAAACCGCACCTTCACCTTAAAATGTAAAACAGTATCCCACATCCTTAATTCCGAAGGTGTAAAAAGAGAACGATCACGATTAAAATCGAAAAGTACTGTTTTCTCTGGGGAAAATTTTAATTTTTCCCCAGAGAGAACAGTACGTATCGAGTGTCAAATGTAACTGACGAGAGGAAGATGTGGGGCTAGAAATGAAACATTAAACAGGAACTTCATCCACAAACAATGAGCGCTGCACAGGACTCCTTCCCGCAGTTGCCATTGACTGAAATGGCGAAGAAAGTCACGCTTAAAACACCCCTCTGTGGGACACCAAGGACCTCAGAAAAATGGGGAGGAGGCCACGAAACCCCGATTCATGTAGTTGACAAAGTACATACTGTGTCTTCACGTAGCGTCGTATGCCCTTTCAGTGTCAAAAATTATATTAAAGGCTGCTTTCGTAGGAATGCCTCCTTTATAGCTGCCTTCACTAGGGCGAGGTTATCAAGAGTGGAACGATATCTTCTAAACCCACAATGGATACGACTGAGGAGATTTAGAGCTTCCAGGGTCAAGAATAGTTGGGAATTGACCATCCGCTCTAGCGTCTTCCCTACACAGTTGGCAAGAGTAACACTCTGTTAGCTGTCTGAGAGTGTGTGACCCTTCCCTGATGTAAGAATGAGAATACTTACAAATTCCTTCCAAGAGGCAGGATATTCTCCATCGCTCCATATCTTATTAAAGAAAGCAAGTAAATATCTTTAGATCCAGGATTAAGGGACCGTCTGGCCCAGGGGCGGTTTCGCGAGAGCCGCACGGGATTAGCCGAGCGGTCTGAGGTGCTGTAGTCATGGACTGTGCGGCTGATCCCGGCGGAGGTTCGAATCCTCCCTCGGGCATGGGTGTGTGTATTTGTCTTTGGGATAATTTAGGTTAAGTAGTGTGTAATCTTAGGGACTGATGACCTTAGTAGTTAAGTTCCATAAGATTTCACACTCATTTGAACATTTTTTTGGTTTCGCAAGAGGTGGTTCATGTTGTGGCCAATTCCCATATGGAGAACGGGAAGTTATAGGCCTCGTCATTGTTGGTGGCGAAAGCAAGGCGTCTTGTCTCCTGAACTTCGCGACAGGCGTGGAAACCTGGAACCGTACTCACGGACGATCGCGGCATGGTGTGAGTGATATCTGCTGGCGTTACTTTCAGGACTCCATCGTCCTGTATGGCAGATAATGGGCATGGCAACTTTTCCCCAGATATCTTCCTTACAGATTCCAATACTGCAGTGGCGGAAGTTGACCGATTAATGGATTAAGAAACTCGTGCCATGATTGCTTCTTGCTCTCCTTCACTGTCCGTCGGGCATTTGCTCTCGATAGCAGAAAGGGTTGAAGATTCTCTGCTGTTGGACTATGCTTGGACCTGCGCACCACTGTCCGCCTGTCCCGAATAGCGCAACCACACTGACCGTTCCACTAAGCAACAGGTTTCTTTCTGTGACGGCCTAACGATTTAGAATAGATGCATCAGCGGCAGAGTTGATTACATCGGTAATGTGACCCACCCAGTCGTGGACGCTGTCACTGCGCTCAAACACAGCCAGCTGGCTATAAAGCGTCCATTTCGTCTCGGATAGAATCCACTTGTGTGGTTTTCCCTCAAGCTCCGTTCTTTGTAAAAGGCGGACACTAATATTCAAGTGGTCACTGGCGTAGAGATCGACTGCCACCTCCCATCCGACAGAGTCTGTGAGACCAGGAGAGCAAACTGTCAAATCAGTGGGTTTGTCCCCGTTGCTGTGTAAAAATGTGTCATTGCACCCGTATTCAGGAGACACATGGCATCAGATTGTAATACACTTTCAACCACTCAGCCCCTTGGGCAGTTTGAGATACTACCACATAAAGTATTTTCGGCATTACAATCACCTAAGAACCCAAACGGTGGTGGAAGCTGGTTGATCAGCTCGGAAAGTGCCTCGCCGTCCACGGGTTCCTGTGGCGGAAGGTAAAGGGACCATAAGATTACCTGAAAGGACACAAAATGCACGTGACAGCAACTGCGTGTAGTGTAGTGATTAGGGTTACAGGTGAGGAGTAAAGTGTGTCATGGACGAATACTGCCACTCCTCCCTGAGCTCTGTCGGCATGAAGGTCACCTTTTCGGTATAGACAATAACCTCCAAAAACATGGATATTGGAATCTTTAAAGTGTGTTTCCTAAAGACACACGTACACTGGTCTGGTCTGTGTGAGGAACTTTAGTCATCCACAGGAACACAGCAAGGCCGGTTTCTTATACTTAACAACTCGCCTTTTCTTTCGAAATCCAATGCGGTGTTTCAGGTGTCAAAGATTCGGTCACACTACCGGTGCGTGTAATGGTCATTCTGCTTGGGCAACTGTGGTCAAGCAGGTCATGAACCAGGCGTCGAATATACTTCTCTGCCAGCGTGTGTTAATTGCTCTAACTCACATCCAGTCTAGAGTAGGGAGTGCCTCACCTATAGGGACGGGAAAAAAAATCAAGAACTTAAAATTACACGTCATAAGAAGCGAAGAAGCTCTTTAAAACCATGCAGCCTCCATCATTAATTACTTCATTTGCATCAGCTGTGAAGTGACCCATACCCAAAATTTGTGTGACGACACAAGCGGAAGTGGCAACTGCCGCTACCAACATTTGATCCTGTTCCTGCACGTGCCAACAGACAGGCTCTAGTAACCTGGCGCTTTCCAGTGACTCAGTTACACGAAATTTTCAGACTGACAATATGCAGCCATTGCCCCTTACAGCAAATGTTCCACCGGTACCGACTGGTACACTCATTCGGGTACGTTCCTGCGTTTCAGCCCAAAAAGGGTAAGGCACCACAAAAACCAAGTCAAAGTCCAGTGTAACGGTGCCTAAAATAACAGCAATGAAATCAACATCTATTGCTCCAATTGACGATATGGCGATGGATGTGGTCCGTTTCGGCGACCCACCAAGTCCTACGTAGATGTTATTTCAAGCTTTCCATTCATTCTGGTCTTCACGTTTTGAATTTACTTAACGCCGTCGTCTGCCCTTTCCCCTTTGTAAGACAGTGATGTCCTCATCTATAAGGTCTTCATATGTTACCACTCAACGGCTTTAACTTAAGGTTTTACAGTAATACGGTATTCACCCAATCCAGTTGCTTTCAGAAGTTTCTGTACTTGCCCTGAAGTGGCCATTTCAGTCAACAATGTACCATTACGAAGCCCTTTTATTGACTTCAGACCACTCGTAATATAATCTAAACCTTTATGGTTGCAGAATGGGGCGCCTTAGCAAAGGCAAACGATCACAAAAACGTTTTGACACATCTGTGCCTTGTTAATATAACTGATTCTGCATTTCTGAGGAGTATGCTCAGGAGAGGTACCCTCACGGCTTTTCTTGTTGGGATGGGTAAGAATGCTGACCAGTGGCCTACCCTATACAGTGGGAGCAGTTTTGGAAGCTCCATGGTCGTTCAAATCGTTCAAATGGCTCTGAGCACTATGCGACTTAACTTCTAAGGTCATCAGTCGCCTAGAACTTAGAACTAATTAAACCTAACTAACCTAAGGGCATCACACACATCCATGCCCGAGGCAGGATTCGAACCTGCGACCGTAGCGGTCGCTCGGTTCCAGACTGTAGCGCCCAGAACCGCACTCCATGGTCGTCCCACGAGCAGCTAGGGAACGGATATCCACCCAGACAGAGCGCCACTTGCAACTGAGTAGCGGCTAGTTCCCCAGACAATTTTATATTCAGGACGATGGGTTAGCCATGGGGTCCAATATTTCAGGAACTATGGCGGACATTTTTATCAATGACCTTGAAGATAAAGTTCTAAATTCTGACGATAACATTATGGATAAAATTGTTTATTACAAACGTTATGTAGACGACACTCTGCTACTTGTCGATGGTTCCCATGAGGACATTGAGGAAATAGTAAAAAAGTTCAACGACTCACATAATAAAATAAAATTTACCGTGGAGTATGAAACTGACAATTGTTTACAATTCCTGGACCTGAATATAAAAAAAGCAGGGCAACAAACATGCGTTCTCCGTTTATAGAAAACAAACTACGACTGATGCCGTGATGCCGAATGATTCATGCCATCCGCAGGCTTATAAAGAAGCTGCTTTCCGTAGTCTCGTGCATAGGGCAATCAATATACCTATGAGCGAAAAAGATAGGGAGACTGAAATTAATACCGTTAAGAGAATAGCGATGAATAACGGTTACAGAATAGATATGGTTAAAAAACTGTTACGGAAAAGTAATAAGCGCAAAAAGAATAAACCTGATGGCGAGAAATTGAAAATTATCACGATGCCAGCTACGGAACAGTCCCACGAAAGATAGCAAATATTTTTAAGCCATACGATGTTAAAATAGCTTTTCAGACTAATAACCTAGTGAGGTATAGCCTTAAGCACGATATTGGCGAGAAGAGAAATAAGTTTGAAAGATCGGGAGTTTATAAGATTCAGTGCAGAACTTGTGATGCAAAATATATAGGGCAGACGGGAAGATCATTCGCGATCCGGTATAAAGAACATAAAGATGCGCTCAGGTTAGGAAATTATGACAAATCAGCTGATGCGAACCACATATATGAAACAGGCCATCCCCTTAATAGCATAGAAGACATCGTAGAAATATTGCATGTAGAAAAGAAAGGGAGGAAACCTGATTTACTAGAGGAATTCGAGATAGCTATCCATGAAAAGAAACAAAGCAATATTCTAAATGCACAAGGCAATTTTAAAGAAATGAGATTTTTTAGCGGGTTTTTAGAATTACTTTAGGGTAGGTATGCGACTTTAAACTTCTAGCATGTCACTGACGGAGTTGCGAGAGGCTAACGATAGCACACCAATGCAATAAGGAAATCAGGCGCCCAATAGCATAGCGTTACCGTCAAGCACACGGCTGTAACCACGCCACAACACCTAGGCACGTCAGTCCACAACAGCTCCCGGGCCGGCACAGTGCGACAGCATATTTGGTAGCTATGGGACGGCCATCGACTTGTGTCAACAACTTCAATGTAAGACGAGGACCCACAGTCCAATATACTTTTAATTTTGTTTTACTCTATGGACTTCCCAACTATTTATGATGGTATTTTGTCTTTTTAGTCCGTTTAATTTCATGACATAGATTTTACAACCTGATGATGGGAGCATTGTCTCTTGAAACGCGTTGTTAAAAAACATATGTATAAGAATCGCGGTTGATTGCTAACAGTGATAACCAGTATAACGACAACTGCTACCTCGACTCCATAATGGATTATATTAAACTGATTTATAATTTTAGAACAGGGTCGCGTACTTGGAACTGAAAGACATCAACTCCATCCTTTAGCAACCAAAAACAGATTAAGCAAAGAAAATGCCATCCAGTTACTTAACAAATCAGGATGAAAATTTTCTCTTTGCCCAGTATTAATTAAATGCAGAAGCTGGTAAAACACATAAACATAAACGTGCTACTTCTGACATTAAACGGATCAAGTATTTTAAAATGAGCATTCAACTCAGAGGTCAGAACAAGAAGTACCTGGTGATTTGATGAAGCACAACAGTGCTGCGACCGATGATTACGAGAACTTAGCCGAGACTGAGTCATTACCAGGGTTTCTAATGCGTAGACGGATTTAACAGTTAATACGTTAACATAAAACTAAAATTCGTGGTGCTTGATTGTGAGTAAATTCCAGAAATTCGAGAGCAATATCGTAACAGGCAGATCTTTTCTTGTCATTTTATATAACTATAACGGCTATGAATAGCTTTAAGTAATTTTTTCGGTGACGCTACTAGTCTTCTAGAAAGATATGAATAAATTTTGTTTCTCAGGAACAGAGACAAAGCGCTGACTGGCCTATACGGTAGGTAGCACGTTTTAGAGATTCGTAATCTCTTATATGAATGATTGGTATCTTCTCTTTCGGACATGCAGGAATCTCGAAGTAGCGAGCATGGAAGACATGGACAGAGACTGCGGATAAGTGGCGTTAGGTGGGAATGTGGGTCGGCCGAGAGGCGTGCTGAGATGGTCCGCGCAGTTGCGATAAGCACTGTGTCTGAGTGGCGCAGTGGTGAACGCATTTGCCTAGTGAGCAGAAGATCACGATTTGCCACAGATTTTAATTCGTCGCCGCTGATGGCGCACAAAGCCCTGATGCAGCTGATATTAATACTCCTTTTCCTTTCCTTCCTCTCCCCTCCTCTTTCAATTTACGTAATTCGTAATCTCTGATATGTAGAGTTTATTTTTAAACACCCTCAGTTTGGCTTATTGACATTTTTCAACTGTCAGCTATGTAATACTGGAATGTCATTTACACGCTATAGACACGCGGTATCACCAAACTAAGGGACGTCTATTAGAAAGAGCTCATGCATGTCTGTGGCAATAAAACAGCTGCTAGTTAATATTCAATACCATGTTGTTCCACGCCATGCATCGTACAGTCGGTCTCTAAACTGAAGAGTGAGCAACAGTTGGAGTGGAGGAAGTGGCATTTTCTGTTAGATTGCTGTAACTGCCGTACAGGAATACAATCAGCAGTGTAGTGGAACATATGGCGGTTTACATAGAGTATGTCCCTGTGCGTTTCTTGCATTGGTTATATTAGATACTAAAATTAGCATTTCGTATAGTGTAAACTTGTAAACACATTTAGTGGCAAACACTCTCAGGCATTACTAAGCACTGCGTCACCTATCATTTAAGAGAGACGCTGCGGTAGGATCGGTATAAAATTTAGATACAGTCTGTAGATGCTTCTTGTGTCATAGCAGTTGGCCAACAGGCTATAACATGCTGGGAAGTAGCGTAATTTTGTAACTCTATGGAAACGGATAAAGATATCAAGAAAATTTTCAAGATTGTTCGAGGACGGGATATTAGGAGTATATAGTAAAAATTTCAGCCATTTGCAGTGCCGTTATGGAATTCTCGGCTGGAGTTTGGTCTACATCTACATCTACATCTACATCCATACTCCGCAAGCCACCTGACGGTGTGTGGCGGAGGGTACCCTGAGTACCTCTATCGGTTCTCCCTTCTATGTCTCGTATTGTTCGTGGAAAGAAGGATTGTGGGTATGCTTCTGTGGGGGCTCTAAACTCTCTGATTTTATCCTCATGGTCTCTTCGCGAGATATACGTAGGAGGGAGCAATATACTGCTTGACTCCCCGGTGAAGGTATGTTCTCGAAACTTTAACAAAAGCCCGTACCGAGCTACTGAGCGTCTCTCCTGCAGAGTCTTCCACTGGAGTTTATCTATCATCTCCGTAACGCTTTCGCGATTACTAAATGATCCTGTAACGAAGCGCGCTGTTCTCCGTTGGATCTTCTCTATGTCTTCTATCAACCCTATCTGGTACGGATCCCACACTGCTGAGCAGTATTCAAGCAGTGGGCGAACAAGCGTACTGTAACCTACTTCCTTTGTTTTCGGATTGCATTTCCTTAGGATTCTTCCAATGAATCTGTCTGGCATCTGCTTTACCGACGATCAACTTTATATGATCATTCCATTTAAAATTACTCCTAATGCGTACTCCCAGATAAGTTATGGAATTAACTGCTTCCAGTTGCTGACCTGCTATTTTGTAGCTAAATGATAAGGGATCTATCTTTCTATGTATTCGCAGCACATTACACTTGTCTACATTGAGATTGAATTGCCAATCCCTGCACCATGCGTCAATTCGCTGCAGATCCTCCTGCATTTCAGTACAATTTTCCATTGTTACAACCTCTCGATACACCGCAGCATCATCTGCAAAAAGCCTCAGTGAACTTCCGATGTCATCCACCAGGTCATTTATGTATATTGTGAATAGCAACGGTCCTATGACACTCCCCTGCGGCACACCTGAAATCACTCTTACTTCGGATGACTTCTCTCCATTGAGAATGACATGCTGCGTTCTGTTATCTAGGAACTCTTCAATCCAATCACACAATTGGTCTGATAGTCCATATGCTCTTACTTTGTTCATTAAACGACTGTGGGGAACTGTATCGAACGCCTTGCGGAAGTCAAGAAACACGGCATCTACCTGTGAACCCGTGTCTATGGCCCTCTGAGTCTCGTGGATGAATAGCGCGAGCTGGGTTTCACACGACCGTCTTTTTCGAAACCCATGCTGATGCCTACAGAGTAGATTTCTAGTCTCCAGAAAAGTCATTATATTCGAACATAACACGTGTTCCAAAATTCTACAACTGATCGACGTTAGAGATATAGGTCTATAGTTCTGCACATCTGTTCGACGTCCCTTCTTGAAAACGGGGATGACCTGTGTCCGATGGTGACGGTGGAAATACAGTAAAAAACCTTTTTCTTGGCGTTCTCTGAGGAATCACCCATGAAATAATGTTGCCTCCAGAAGCCCCATCAAACCCACCGTAGACCACCTCAAATACAAAATGAACCACCTGGTTTGCTACATTTGCCCAAGCAGGAGGAAGTGTGCAATGTTCATACTCTGACCCTGTTCTGTAGATAGTGAGACTGAGAAGATAAAAAAAAAAAGTGTGTGAAATCTTATGGGACTTAACTGCTAAGGTCATCAGTCCCTAAGCTTACACACTACTTAACCTAAATTATCCTAAGGACAAACAAACACACCCATGCCTTGGGAGGACTCGAACCTCCGCTGGGATCAGCCGCACAGTCCATGACTGCAGCGCGCTAGACCGCTCGGGTAATCCCGCGCGGCCACTTAGAAGATCCTCCTGTTGGGCATACAAATTGTCTCTAGCCCAAGGACTATTCAAAATACTTCACCCTACCTTTTTTTATCAGAAACAGAACCCGACGTATGAGTACCGGGATATCTCGTTTTCATGCCCGGCGCTTTGGAATATATTAGGTAAGCATTCTGTCGCATGCATACCGATAAAGGAATGCAGTAAAAATTGAATGGTTAGCTCTAGGGGTGAAATGGTGAAGGCAAATAGGCGAATTGTGCGATGCTCTGGAAAAATCCTTGGCTAACACTCGAGACATTGAGTTTAAATACTGAAAGGATGGAGTATTAAGACGCAGCAAATGGTAACGGGTGATGGCGAGTATCTCCATGCCGATGGTGGGTGGAGGTGTAGAAAATGTAGCCAGCCAGTTTACTGCCAAAACTCTTGACGGATAATGACACATGAACGCAGAAAAGTGTATCTGCAGCAGGCGGCAGACAATATCCCTCTGGCAAGCACATTACCTCTCACCACCTGGCAGGCAATGTCTGAGGCCTCATTACGGTTCTGGGCTGTTTCTAGAAATCCATCCCGGAACATTTCCTCCCTCGTTGGATTAATCTGGACCACCGGATTGCTGTTCAAGAACCTGATTGCAACTGAGACACTGATATACCCGTAATTGTTTGTACGCTGTACGTTTTACTGCGCGAATTCGGAGTATGGGACTTAACTGCTGAGGTCATCAGTCCCTAAGCTTACACACTACTTAACCTAAGGACAAACACACACACCCATGCCCGAGGGAGGACTCTACTTCCGCCGGGACCAGCCGCACAGTCCATGACGGTAGTGCCCTAGACCGCCCGGCTAATCCCGCGCAGCCACACTTCTTACATAACTTTTCGCCTTTGTGTTTCCTTATTCCTCTCTTATATTACATTATATGCAGTATCTAATTTTTGGAACACATTAAAAACGGAGTCTAGGGGTCCCTTGTTTCTTTCACTGCTTTGTTTCATTCACTGAGGTCGAGTCACTGGTGCTGACAGGAGTGCTATGGGCCTACATGTTAAAGGAAGGTGAGGATGGGCTTTCGGCCACTCTACGTCTGATGTGGCAGTACACAATACTTTTTACCATCGGAATTACACAGGTAGCTGATTTGCTAGTTCCTATGGTTTTTTTCGTAGTAGGTTAGATTTTCCGTGGGCGGGGCTTCGAAGGGCATGTCTGGCAGGTAGATTAACGAGTATTTGGTTTTTAGAGTTGTGGCTCATGTGATGCTGGTGGGTGACCGGAAGAAGGTCCTGAGACGGAGAATCAGGTACCATTTATTCACACTCTCTGACGCTGCAGCTCTGCTCAGTGTGGGCTTCCGATATGACTTTGTTCGAAGCAGGCGCAAATGACAACTAAGAGTTTTGGTACTGAGAATGGCTAGTTTGACTCTATCTATTGAAAGAATTCGGGTTCACTTGTAGTGACCTCCCTGGGGCACTCGGTCTCAGGCTTCTCGGAGCGAAACAGGGTGTACTCACATGACTCAAGGACTGTACGTATCGATCTTGTGGACAGACAGTGAATTGCCAATTTCGGCACAGCAGTAAAATCGCGGTGGAGAGTAATGTTCCCTCTAATCCCCCATCATCGTAAAATACTAAAGTGACCTAACAAACATTCACTGCAAAGGATCTTAAACAATAAGTGAAACACCAAAGGGTATAACACATACAATCACTCATTCTCATTTACTACCATCCTACTTCCTGTGAGTCTGCACAACAAAGTATTTAATAACTACGTTTTTGACGAAACAATAAACGTACTGCAACGTGTGGCATCATTTTTTTCCTTCTGAACGGAATTAGACAAGCAAAGGGTCTACTAACTTTGCAAATAAACTTTCATATGGAACTTCTTATCACCCATTACCTAAACAAAAATGTTTCCTTCCCGCTCACTAGTGAACCTCTTCCATAAAACTAAATGAAACGTGAGTGTAACCATAATTATACTCACAAGTATCCCTAATAACTAATAGGAAAACACAAAAAATTATCTTGAAAGGCCACCTCGTGATCTCAAAGCGTATGAATGTGTTGGAACAACTGTAGGTACACCCTGATTTAGTGGCTTAGTTTAATCTTTCTTTCTCTTATTTTCTCCAACCACTTCCCTTTCACCTCGTGAAGGAGCTGCCGCAATTGAGGCAGTGCTTCCTGTTCCTGAAATTGACGAATTCCTTCTACAATGACAAATGTGCTTCACATATGAAGCTGTAACTCGGCGTTAAGAGGAGAAATCATCTCTACTACGTGATAAGGTCCTTGCTAACGCGAAATGAATTTCATCTTTCTTTCTGGCACGTGAGGATAACATAGCATAACCCACTGGCTGTCGTGGTACGTAGGCAATTTCGCTTCTATGCTGAGGGTACCTTCTTGCTATTCTAGTGCCTTTTTATTCACCTTTTTAACCTGATGCTAGATTCTTTTTAACCTGTGAGCCCAATTTCGAAATAGGATATGTCCTCTCCTAGTTTAAGTTTTCCTAATTCCAAAAGGGAAGGCTTTTTTACCCCCCCCCCCAAAAAAAACATAAAAAGGCAAAAAGCCCTGATTTTCATGGATTTGCAAATTGTATGCTGCTACGGTATATGCTAGTAGAGCGTCCCAGTCATTGTAGCTAATGTTAACATAATAATTTACCATTTTTGTCACAGTTCTGCGAGCTGTTTCAATTTTGCCACTTGATTGCAGGTGTAAAGCACTAGTTCCTAACATTTTTATGCGTAATAGTCGGCATAATTGCTGCAATAACTCAGACATGAAGTTGGTGCCTTGGTCAGTTATTATAGTCTCTGGTGTCTCAAATTTCAACACCCATTAGTTAACCATAGCCTCTGTCACGTTTCCTGCATATTGATATGATACAATGGCGAGACAGAAGTCATCGTATAGTGATGTACACATATACAGATGGTGGTAGTCCCGCTACACCAGGTATGAAAGGGAACTGCATTACCAGAGCTTTCATTTCTACTCTGGCGAGTCATGTGAAAGATTTCGGACGTCATTATAGCTGCATGACGGGAGTCAACCGACTCTGAACAAGGAATGGTAGTTGGAGTTAGACGCATGGGGCAGTCCATTTTGAAAATAGTTACAGAAATCAGTATTCCGTGATCCAGAGTGTCAAGAGTGCGCTGAGAATATTAAATTTCAGGCATTACCTCTCACCACGGACAACGCAGTGGCCGACGGCTTTCACTTAACGATCGAGAGCTGTGGCGTTTGTATAGAGTTGTTAGTGCTAACAGACAAGCAACACAGCGTGAAATAACCGAAGAAATCGGTGTGGGACGTACGACGAACGTATGTGTTAGGGCAGTGCGGCGAAATTTGGCGTTAATGGGCTTTGCCAGCAGACGACCTGCGTGAGTGCCTGTTCTAACAGCACGAAATCGCCTACTGGACCTCTCCTGGGCTAATGACCACATCGGTTGGACCATGGACGACTGGAAAACCTGTGCTGGTTGGATGAGTCAAGATTTCAGTTGGTAAAAACTGATGGTAAGGTTCGAGTGTGGCACAGACCCCACGAAGCCATGGACACAAGATGATAAGAATGCATTGTGCAAGCTGGTGGTAACTCCATAATGGTGTAGGCTGTCTACATGGAATGGGCTGGGTACTCTGGTCCAACTAAACTTATCATTGCCTGTAAATAGTTATGATCGGCTACTTGGAGGCCATTTGCAGTTATTCATGGACTTCATGTTCCCAAACAACGACAGAGTTTTTATGGATGACAATGCGCCATGTCACTGGGCCACAGTTGTTCGCAATTGGTTTGAAGAATGTTCTGGACAATTCGAACGAATGATTGGGCCACTCATATCATCCGACATGAATCTCATCGAACATTTATGGAACATAATCGAGAGATCAGTTCGTGCTCAAAATCTTGCACTAGCAACACTTACGCAATTAGTGATGGCTATCGAAGCAGGATGACTCAATATTTCCGCAGCGGACTTCCAACGACTTGTTGAGTTCACGCCACTTCGAGTTGCTGCATGACGCAGGGCAATAGGAGGTCCGACACGATATTAGGAGGTATCCCATGACATTTGTCACCTTAGTGTATGACGAGAATGGCTGTTCTAGTCTGATCCTCGAATGCTTCCTCTAATTGGTAGTACCAGTTTCACAAATCAATTCCAGTTAATGCATATCGATTCTCTGCCGGTGTTTGCGCAAAAGAACAAAGAATGTCCATTTCAAAAAAATGGTTCAAATGGCTCTAAGCACTATGCGACTTAACTTCTGAGGTCATCAGTCGCCCAGAACTTAGAAGTAATTAAACCTAACTAACCTAAGGACATTACACACATCCATGCCCGAGGCAGGATTCGAACCTGCGACCGTAGCGGTCGCTCTGCTCCAGACTGTAGCCGGCCGCTGTCCATTTCAATCATTTGAAAACGTCTATCCATCTCATGTAACCTTTGTGATGATATTCGCTAATGATTCATCTCAGCTCTTTGAGCAGAAAGAATGCCATTGTTTACATAACGCTCTACAACTTGCTACCTTTATGGTCACCAAAAATTTCCTGCAATGTGTCACTCTGTGGCACATCTTACAGCATGCTCTACTAAGTTTAAAGTATGAGCCCGCTCATCACCTTATTTCACAAACTTTATGGTACAGCTTTGCAATGGCCACATCTTTCTGCAAGTACAGCTCTCTGTCGTCAAAGCTGAACTGTGCTTGCCTAACGATCTGCTGGCAAAGTGGGTTAGCGCTCTGTGCTCCGCTCCATTCTTCCACGCTTACCCAAATACTGTGGGGTTATAATTAAACTGACGGTGTTCCGAGTGCTGCAGTGTGGGCTGTATACATCGCAGGACATTTAAACATCATAGGTATGTGCATTAATCAGTGTGCTCATGGAGTATGTTGAAAAAATAATAGTTCCACTTTCTGCTACCAGGTGAAAATATGGCGCTGTAAGCAGTCAGAATGTGGTGTGGATGAAGGATAAGGGGATGAACGATGAAACATACGATAAAGGCGGTTCTTACACGTTTATTAGGATATGATCACAAGTTACAATAAGTGTTCAATATGGTCTCCTGACTCACCAACATACTGAGTTCGTAAAACGGTATGGTCGGCAGTTCCTTGCAGCATATCCGGTGCATTCAGAGTGATTTGGCATTATGTGCTATCCTTCAGATAAGGAAAATTCCATATACATGCCTGACAGGCACGATCTTTCAGATGTCCTCGTAACCAGACTTGAAATTTCCTACAGCAGATGCAGTCGTTACCAGAGGTTTCTCGAAGCAGATCTCTTACCTAGCAAGCGACATGTTGTGTCGCATCATCTTTCATGAGAATAGTGGTGTGGACACAGATATATTCCAGAAATGCTGGAATCATGTGCTGCACAAGGAGGTCCTTATAACGTGCACATGACACTGTACATCTAACAGGCGAATTGATATCTCCTGAAAGAAAAATGGACTGAGAATGAAGAAGTTTGTGAAACCACACCACACAGTCACATAAGCTGAGTGCAGTGGATGTTTCTGCACAACATGTGGCAAAGGAGAACCCTATATGCTACAGCTCTGTGCATTCACGGCACTGTGCAGAGTAAAATGTGTCTTGCCCATTCAAAGAATATTCCCTGACCACATGTCATACATTTTTATGTTTGCGAAAAAACGAAGGGCAAAGTCACAGAGTTGTAGCCCATCGTGGGACTTCATTTGGTGTACATTCTAAATTTTATGGGGATAACAATGCAAGATGCACCGCAAAATCTTTTGAACTGTTACCCAGGGGAGAGACAATTCCCATGACACTCCTCGAGCACTGGCTGCAGAATTTGAGACATGTTCTGCGTGGTTGGCTGTAGCTGCAGGAACTTCAACAACTGCCGTGGGAATGGGCCACCTCCCTCTCCCTGCTGCACCACCAAATACACCTGTCTCTCCAAATTTCTTATACATATTCTTTAGCTCATGTACTGGCATGGGTCTCTTCGCTGCTGTTTCTATACGGAACATTCCCGCAATACGGCGCTGCTATTGCTGCCATAGTGGCAATACATCTTTACCAGCAGTGCATGGTCTTTCTTCTCAGTAGCCATTGCGTTTCCTATGGAAAACTTCAAACTTCTTAACCCTTTATACCAACAGTCGCTTCACTAAATAATTGAACACACGTCGCCAAGTGACAAGCAACATCTTAACGTCAAAACATTTCAAATTATGACTGGTTATAGCGCCATAGTTTCATCTGATAAAAATAAGTGGAACTATTACTTTTTTTCGGCTTACTTCACGATCCCACCGATTAATGAACATCCCTACGATGTTACAGTGGTCAGAGATGTATACAGCCCACACCACCGCGTTCGGGCCACCGTCAGAGTAATTATAACAATGCAGTACCTTCTGTGCCATATCTGTTACAGGCCTTTGATCGACTGTGTGTGGCATGACTGACATTTCAAGGGGACTAAACTTACTTATCATTACAGATTTCGTCCAGATTGATAGTATATGCTAGAATTGTCCAAAATGAAAGTTGCGGAATTGTGAGCTCTAGATGGCCAAGCGTTTAGAATATAGTATCATTTTTAGCACGGGTCAGTCGAAGAATGAGCCATTTGTGTTAGAGTTGTTCCCATAAAGCGGCAGCCGTAGCAGAAAGAGTATATAACGGTAATCCGAAGGTCATGGGATCGAGTCTCTATGCAGAAACATGTTTTTAATTACTTATTTTCAATTTTTACGTTACTTACATTGCAGATGAATCAAAGTAATGATCAGGATATTGTATTTAGTAAAATTTTCATATACAGCAAGAAAAGGAAAATTTGGGATTGCAAGTAAGTTTCCAGGAAGGAACTGTAAGCCGTACATGAGAACGTACTCGTATATAAAATTAGATTTATGAACTACGAAGGGAACAAGGCCTTCTCTACAGCACCGATTTCATCCAAATTATGGTATATGCAGGGCATGGCCACAAATGAAAGTAACAGAAGTGGGAGCTCCAGATAGCTCAGCGTTTCGAAAACAAAAGCGAATATGGTGAGGTATGAGCTATTTATGTGAGCAGAGTTTGCAGGCAGCAGTTGGCGCAACGAAAAAGCTACTGGCTGGTTATGCAAAGATCGTGGGTTTGATTCCCTCTTACAGTTTTAAAAAAAATCTTTTACTTTCAATTTTTACGTTGCTTATACCGCGAATAAACCTAATTAATGCTGAATTAATTCTTTCATAAAGGGCATGCAAAGGTAAAAGCGAAGGAAAATTCGGGATTGCCAATCAGTTTCTAAGAAATCATTGTAATTACACCGTCTACGAGAATTCTTCAAATAACTTCCCAACAAGATAGTGTAATTAAAGCATACAGGAATTTGTATTCTGTTAGTTTAATATTGACCTTCGAGCAACGCGTGGCAGCTACACGCCAACAAAAAGCTCCTGGTAAAGACGCCGAGAAAATTAATAAAAGTATCTCATATGATATACGTTCTTGTGTGCGCCTTACAATTTTATCCTGGAAATTTATTTGCAGTCCCAAATTTTCTTTTCATATCTTTTATGAAAATATTACTACGTAGATGATATTGAACATTATTTCTGTTTATTTACAGTATAAATCACGTAAAAACTATAAGAAAAAATAAGCAATTTTTCTGCATAGCGACTCGGCCCCCAAACATCCGATTGCCGTTCTGTACTCCTTCCGCTGCATCTACCGCTGCCTGGGATCAGGTCGTCCGACCAGGAAAAAAAAATAAAAATAAAAAAGAAGCTATTACTGTCAAATCGTTTCGCCATCTGGAGCTTCTAGGTCTGTAGCTTTCGTAGCTTACACTTCTGGACAAGTCCCGTATACAGGGTGTTACAAAAAGGTACGGCCAAAATTTCAGGAAACATTCCTCACACACAAATAAAGAAAAGATGTTATGTGGACATGTGTCCAGAAACGCTTAATTTCCATGTTAGAGCTCATTTTAGTTTCGTCAGTTTGTACTGTACTTCCTCGATTCACCGCCATTTGGCCCAATTGAAGGAAGGTAATGTTGACTTCGGTGCTTGTGTTGGCATGCGACTCATTGCTCTACAGTACTAGCATCACGAACATCAGTACGTAGCATCAACAGGTTAGTGTTCATCACGAACGTGGTTTTGCAGTCAGTGCAATGTTTACAAATGCGGAGTTGGCAGATGTCCATTTGATGTATGGATTAGCACGGGGCAATAGCCGTGGCGCGGTACGTTTTTATCGAGACAGATTTCCAGAACGGAGGTGTCCCGACAGGAAGACGTTCGAAGCAATTGATCGGCGTCTTAGGGAGCACGGAACATTCCAGCCTATGACTCGCGACTGGGGAAGACCTAGAACGACGAGGACACCTGCAATGGACGAGGCAATTCTTCGTGCAGTTGACGATAACCCTAATGTCAGCGTCAGATGGTAACGTTGACCACGTCACTGTATGGAGAGGGCTACGGGAGAACCAGTTGTTTACGTACCATGTAAGGTGTGTGCAGGCACTATCAGCAGCTGATTGGCCTCCACTGGTACACTTCTGCGAATGGTTCATCCAACAATGTGTCAATCCTCATTTCACTGCAAATGTTCTCTTTACGGATGAGGCTTCATTCCAACGTGATCAAATTGTAAATTTTCACAGTCAACATGTGTGGGCTGACGAGAATCCGCACGCAATTGTGCAATCACGTCATCAACACAGATTTTCTGTAAACGTTTGGGCAGGCATTGTTGGTAATGTCTTTATTGGGCCCCATGTTCTTCCACCTACGCTCAATGGAGCACGTTATCATGATTTCATACGGGATACTCTACCTATGCTGTTAGAACATGTGCCTTTACAAGTACGACACAACATGTGGTTCATGCACGATGGAGCTCCTGCACATTTCAGTCGAAGTGTTCGTACGCTTCTCAACAACAGATTCGGTGACCGATGGAGTGGTAGAGGCGGACCAATTCCATGGCGTACACGCTCTCCTGACCTCAACCCTCTTGAGTTTCATTTGTGGGGGCATTTGAAAGCTCTTGTCTACGCAACCCCGGTACCAAATGTAGAGACTCTTCGTGCTCGTATTGTGAACGGCTGTGATACAATACGCCATTCTCCAGGGCTGCATCAGCACATCAGGGATTCCATGCGACGGAGGGTGGATGCATGTATCCTCGCTAACGGAGGACATTTTGTACACTACCTGCAACAAAGTGTTTGAAGTCACGCTGGTACGTCCTGTTGCTGGGTGTTTCCATTCCATGATTAATGTGATTTGAAGAGAAGTAATAAAATGAGCTCTAACATGGAAAGTAAGCATTTCCCGACACATGTCCACATAACATATTTTCTTTCTTTGTGTCTGAGGAATGTTTCCTGAAAGTTTGGCCGTATCCTTTTTGTAGCACCCTGTATACCATCAATCTTGACAACATACGACGTGGCGAGTACGTGCGGTGCCCTCGTGTCAGTCGTGCTACACATAACGGATCAAGACCTCTCACTTCCTCCTTGATGACTTTGGAGACTAGAGTGAAATCGTGTAGGACTAGGTAGACGATGCATTGTTTCGGTTTCAGATCGGACAGCAGCCCCTACAAAAAACGCTGGAAAGTCGCCGGTGCTTTTATTGGCATCCGATAATATTGGTAGTGACCAAGTGGTAGTGACGCTGTTTTAGGTCGAGCCTCCAGAGCTACTCTTAAATGGTGGTACCTTTTTCGTGAAGATGCGGTGGTAAAATAACGGCATTGTTCTAGATTGTCTAAGACCTCTGTAATGTTTGGCATGGTGTACGCATCAGTTGTTGTCCACTGGTTAAAGTACCTATAGCCACAGCAGAAACTGTAAGTCTCCTTACTAGCGTGGACTTCTTGGACAGATGACGCCAGGTGCTAACCAGGAACTGGCGCTTTTTCTGTGATTCTTTCCTGCAGATGTTAATCAGTAAATTTCCCCATCACTGGTTTCAGATGGGGATGGACTCGATTCGGTTTTTTGTATACAAGTGGCTCGTTCCGAGTGAGAATTCTGTGCTATACTCCAACATTCTCTCCATGTCCACTCTGTCACATCTTTTCTTTTGCAATACTTTTCCCCTAAGTTCCGTTAAATAGCCAGACTGATCCGGCTTCCTGTATTCTAATATCTCTCTTCAGCTCATCTTCCCCCAACAGTTTTAAGTTAGCTATGAATGGACCTCCTGAAAGCCTCACCTCTTCAGAAGGTTGTCTACGCTGATGAGCATTGCTCGTGTTCTGTAATTTCCTGCACAAAAGATGAAGTATGGCGTAAGAAACATTTCTCCTGATCCAGTTTGTAGTTTTCTGGTAAGGGCTCTAGTGCACACATAAAGTATTAATTAGCAGGTCAGCTCTTAGGTTTACCCAAAGTAGACATCCTGTAGCTTTCGGTAGTATATCAGGCTAGTCGAGTCTCACAGACTATCTGCGCATTTTAATTTGTTTACGTGATAACTTCGGTGTTCATTGAGACAGTTCGGTTCTTTTAGCAGTAAAATTGAGACGGGACAATGTCCCATCGAGCTCCACTATGCGCTGTTGTAGATCGACTTTGGTGTGACGTTTAAGAAGGAAGTCTAGCCCAAGAATGACGTTATAGCTTTTGGCTATGCTAGGAAGAACGTCCACATGCACCTGGAAGTGCATCCACATCACTCCGAAATCCTACAATGTCGAATTAACCGAGTCATCTATGTTACCACCCAAACCAATTAGTCTAAAATGTGGTGGGTTAAAATTTACGACACCAGATACACTCTGGCTAGCCGTGGATACCTGTAATCCTGCATCCAACAATAACTTGCACAACCTTCCTCTTACACATCCGGTTAGCCAGATGCGTGCCACTGATTTCGCACAGGGCGTCCTGATGTCACACTTACGGAAAGAGTTGTGTAGTGGCCACACTTCCTCCTGTCCCGATTAATGTAGGGGCACGAGCGTTACCGTAATTAGACCTTTTACGCACCTGAGGACATTGTCGAATGTTTACGCTTTGACACTGTGGCTTCCTACAGAACCGCTGAATGTGACCCGGAGAGCCACATCTATAACACATGACCTGTGTATTAAAAACTACTCGTTTCTCCTTCGGCCAAGTCAGTGAGTCAATTTCAGACAAAGCTGCTGGAGTTACTCCTGCTTCGTCCAGGGTATTCGGGATTACCATGCTCACTTTTCGTGACATCCGTCGGTAGTTCCCGCGAAAACGTATGACGCGCCCATTGTTGCGAATCCTGAAGAACGGTTTTATTAGCGCAACTATCATCCGTCGATTATAATGTATCAGTATTGATTATCCCATTACGGTCTACAGAACTTTCTACCAGTCTCCTGTTCTTGACGTATACCATTAAGCTGGTCTCGGGTCATTACAGTATTATTTCTTCTGCAGTGAGCCACTAATTCTTCCTGATAGTCAGTGAATGACTGAGCATCCCGCGACTTCTCATTGCACGTTACATATGCTCTAGCATCCCCTACTAATTTCAAAAGGGCCGCACTTAACAAATGCTCGCTGCTACAGTTCGTTAATTTCACGACTATATGCGAACTATCAAAAACGACAATAACATTTTTTTTCAGATTTACACGAAAATAGGGTAGTACTAGCATCAACGATGGCTGGAGACACGCTAGAGATCGACCCTGCCCTTCTTTCACGCCTTGAACGATATATTGGCTTATGTAAAGCCTCGTTATTAGCTCTAGCTCCAGCTATTTTATCCAGCAAATGCTGAATCGCCTCATGGGTTGCCAGTTTTTCAACGACAGATGTTTTGCTTACTACTACCCACATGTGTAGAAAAAACCAAACAGAAAAGAAAGAAAGAAAGAAAAAGAAACAAAACACCACCTGACGGGCCCTAAAATATTAAAGTTGCCATATACTGGCCTTTTTGTGCTGACTGCCACTGCTGCACCCTCCTCTTCATCTCTGCTCGTCGGTGATCCACCATAACAGCCTTCAACATTTCTTCCTACACCAAGTGTAACGAAGTGCGCCAGGAACGTGCGGGCGAGTTGCTTCTTGCCGGATATGATTGAAGGTGCAGGCAATATAGGGAGCGAATCTGTTGCCAAAACACTTCAATAACAGTTACACACGTAGAGAAGTGTATTTGCAGCAGACAGTCAGCAGGTGGAGGGCGATTTCACTTGGGCCTGAGCAAGCCAGCACGGATGCGCCAGCAGAGGGAGACTGGAAAACGGGGAAACAGCGAGGCAGTTGGTAGCCACGGCTAGGTAGTCATACCCACTGGGAATACTCAGGTAATGAACACGGAACTGCAAGCTGGAGAGCGGCGGCGGGCAGCGGTGGTCCCCCACTGTGCAGAGCTCGTGGAACTCACTGCGTGACCCGAACCATGAGGAGGTGGCAGAGTGCTGGCTGCCTCGGCTCAGGTTGTCAGATAGATATCGTTGGTTTGTGAGCCGGAGGCGGCTGCCGTGACTGCGTGATAAGTGTGGTAACGACTGGCCTGGGCTGTGCGTCATAGTATTTCTGTGTCGCTTGGAGACATCTTGGACAGAGGTTGATGATCGGGATCCGTCTTTCATCACGCGGTTGTTGATCACTGTCCAAGACTCGACCGATGGCTCGCGGAAGCAAACAGCACATAAGCGGCTGCTTCTGCTGATGTCGCCGTGTAGAAAAGGGTGTTGATCGCCTAGCAGGCTGTGCCTGTGATCTGATACGAATCTGGGCTTGGTTCCATAGCACTACAGTTCAATGACGCTGCAAAATAAAGTAGACAAATAGGAATACTGGCATCTAAGAATGAGACCGATATAATATGCAGAACGGCAAAACAAGGATGACTAGATAATAAACGCAAAGTTGAAAAAAAAATATTTATCACTATGGGAATAAATTCAGTTCAGTCTATTGCTAATCAGTATGGACCTGTTATTTGGAAAGTCTAAACAAGTTGCCATACACAATAATAAAGAAAACATATAATGCCTTCCAACTTACAACTTCAATTACTAAAACTGTTACTGGCTGCCTCGGAAGTACTCCAGGTTTTTCAATAACCTACAATCGCACAATGCAACACAGTTAAAGGGTCACTTATTTGAACCCTTAATTGACTCCCATTGTGATGTAGAAGTTTGAAATTTGGCTCACGAGTGCCTAAAGCCTTCCTCTTTAATGTTGCAAAAGCATGGAATCCTGCGACGTTACGTTCGTACTCAGCAGTGCTTCAAACAGCAAGGTGTAGGCACATGCGGAGAAAAAAGTCATAGCTTAGAAGTTCATGTAAGGTGTAAGGTGGGTTTATGATGTCACATTGGCACAAAATTTCGTCATAATTCTGCCCAGCGTCACCGTGGACGTATCAGACGATGGGAAGATCGTCACAGCTTTTCTTACCCACATTTTACCGTTTATTTTGACACCTCTGCGGTGGAGGTCAGAACCGCGACGCCTAGCTTTGAAATCAAGTCATGGAAAGAAGGGCTGAAATGTGTGTAAGAAGGAGTGTGACGACCTCCCCATTATGTGACACGTCCGCGGAGGCGTTGGGCAGAATTGTGGTGAAATTTCGTGACAATGTGACATCAACAACCCATCTGACGCCTCACATGAAATTCTGAGCTCTGCCCTTTTCTTCGTGTGTGTCGACATCTTAGCGTTTGAAGGGTAAAGTCGCAGGGCGCCACGCTTTTGCACCGTTAGAGAGAAAGGCTGAAGGTACTTGGGGGCCCAATTTCAAACTTCTCCGACGCAACGGGAGACAATTACGGGATTTCAAAAAGTGATCCTTTGTGTTGCAGGGTGTACATCTACATTTAGACTTACTATATCTACAGTATTCTATATTACCCCCATGAGTAAATACGAGGGCTATTTTTTTTTCAGTCATCAATCGGTTGCGAAATTAAATCACACTGAAAATACGATGAACCTTTGTGCAGATGTGTTGCGCAGCGTCCCTAGTGTGCCCATAGATCTTCATCTACATCTACATGGACACTCTGCAAATCACATTTAAGTGCCTGGCAGAGGGTTCATCGGACCACCTTCACAATTCTCTATTATTCCAATCTCGTATAGCGCCCGGAAAGAATGAACACATATATCTTTCCGTACGAGCTCTGATTTCCCTATTTTATCGTGGTGATAGTTCCGTCTTATGTAGGCTGGTCTCAACAAAATATTTTGACATTCGGAGGAGAAAGCTGGTGATTGGAATTTCGTGAGAAGATTCCGTCGCAACGAAAAACGCCTTTCTTTTAATGATTTCCAGCCCAAATCCTGTATCATTTATGTGACACATTCTCCCATATTTCGCGATAATACCAAACGTGCTGCCTTTTTTCGCTTCGTATGCTCTTTTCTATTATTTACTTTGTTTTGTTTTACTATTATTATTATTATTTGCGTAACAACGCATATATGAAAAGAGCCGCGAAATACCTTTTAGTAATGCTGTGCTATGAATTTCTTTATAATCATTAATTTTCAACAAAACAGAATATATTGGGTTCTTATTGTTCTGTATCTGGCTTTCTATTAAAGGAACATTTTTCGTTACTGTAACTCACTCTAAAAGTCAACATATGTTCCCTACTTTACAGTTATTGAAAATGAAAATTACTTTGTTATGAATACTGCTGTTACAGTTCGCATGACTGTTCAACAACAAAATTTTGCAGTGGATTTTGGTTATCAGTAAAACACCATTCAGTACCACGACTAGCACAAAAACATGAGACTATTATCGGAGAAAAATACGTTTTCACTATAAGGTTTGCCAGACCAGAACCAAGCACAGCAAGATTCCTATTATATTACGAAGGTAAATTATCTTTTTGTACTGTTAGTTATATATATTATCAGCGGCCCGCGTCAACCTGCAACACATCATAAAATCTGCTGCTCTGCTCTGCAAGTCCGGAAGCTGAAAGAAATAATTTTATTTCACTATTACCTTCCCGCTTCTTTGCGGTATGATAGATTTCATTTAATGTAGTTTGAATACGCCGCGGCAGCGGCTCGTTCGTTCGTAGCGCAGCTCGGCACCACGGATAGTATTTAAATAGCTGAAAATGTCTCAAAAGGATGGGATAATATGCCAGGCAAGCTATTACAAATAATAATGCAAGGTTTCATTTAAATAACTCTATTCAAAACATTTAAATATGTTAACTATTACACACCTTTAAAATGAGTACGTAATGGCGTACATCTCTGTCTTGACAAAAGAAGGCTACGCTAGCGTACAATACAACGTCACAGGCTATCCTACTCGCTTAACTCCAAGAAGAAGAGAGAGAAATTAATGTTCGCTCTGTATTATTTATACTAGTTGCACATTCTCATCTTTGTTTGATATTTATCGTCTGTGGCGGTTTCAGTACTCGCCGACACAGATATTATCTAAAATAAATAATAAAAAATACATAATTTTATACAATAACAAAATATGATACACAAGGTTTTCTCGTTACTACATATTATGTCTTTTGCTAATAGACGTTACACTTTCTTTGAACTTTTTCGATGTACTCCGTCAGTCCTACCTGGTAAGGATCCCACACCGCGCAGCAGTAAGCAGTATTCTAAAAGAGGACGGACAAGCGTAGGGTAGGCAGTCTCCTTAGTAGGTCTGTTACATTTTCTAAGTGTCCTGCCAATAAAACGCAGCCTTTGGTTAGCCTTCCCCACAACATTTTCTATGCGTTCTTTCCAATTTAAGTTGTTCGTAATTGTAATACCTAGGTATTTAGTTGAATTTGCGGCTTTTAGATTAGACTGATTTGTGGTGTAACCGAAGTATAACGAGTTCCTCTTACCACTCATGTGGATGACCTCACACTTGTCGTTATTTAGGGTCAACTGTCACTTTTCGCACCATTCATATATTTTTTTCTAAATCGTTTTGCAGTTTGTTCCGATCTTCTGATGGCTTTATTAGTCGATAAACGACAGCGTCATCTGCAAAAAACCGAAGACGGCTGCTCAGATTGTCTCCCAAATCGTTTGTATAGATAAGGAACAGCAAAGGGCCTATAACACTACCTTGTCACGTCGCACTTTTTAATTCTGAGTGCACAATGAGCATGTAAAGATGCTTAGGACAGTGAAGTTTCCAGCTAAGTGTGAAGTGCCTGCTGAGGGGTTCCGCCTGATTTCATGCAATCCACACAACGTAACTGTCAGGCATTTACTTCTTGATGACAGTGCTCAGCTGCACACTGAAGGTGCAACAGCGACGCCCCTGCAGCGTTTTCGAGAGGGAGTGTTTGATCACCCACCATACACTCTGGACATGGCTCCCTATGATTTTCATCTCTTCGCTCACATGAAACTCTCGCTATGAGGACAGCATTTTGGCACAGTCAGAGAACTGCAGATCAGCCCAGGGACCTGGCGGAAAGCACAGGAGGCTACCTTCTATGACGAGAATACTGGAACGTTAGCATCACTTTACGATAAATATCTAAGTCGGAGCGGCACCCTGAGTTTATGCATACCCAGACACAAATAGCTGGAAGTCGTTTGTGTACACATAGACTTCAGAAGAATCTGCCCCATATATGTAAGAGAGGTCCAGTACTTAGATCCCAGAACAATGTTCCTTTTAAGAGCCTTAGGGACAGCCATGGATGCCCTTCTTGATTATCATGCTCTGCTCCGCAAGCCATTGGACGTTAAGTCCACTGCAAAAATAGAAAAAAACTCTTGCTCAGATTTTAGGGACCCAGGGATCTCAGAGGCCTGCGAACATAGCAAGCCACCAGTGACTGTTTAATTTGGCTCTGAGCACTATGGGACTCAACTGCTGAGGTTATTAGTCCCCTAGAACTTAGAACTAGTTAAACTTAACTAACCTAAGGACATCACAAACATCCATGCCCGAGGCAGGATTCGAACCTGCGACCGTAGCGGTCTTGCGGTTCCAGACTGCAGCGCCTTTAACCGCACGGCCACTTCGGCCGGCGACTGTTTAATTTGCCTGCAGCGCCAGTCATAACTGCAATTTCATATCTCAGATTCGAATTTTATATTATCTCAAGAGCTCCATTATCCACATCATTTATAGACTTACCTTTTCTGAATCAACACTGAAGAGCCAAAGAAACTGGTACACTTGCCTAATATCGTGTAGGGCGCCCGCGAGCATGCAGAAGTGCCGCAGCACGACGTGGCATGTACTCGACTGATGTCTGAAGTAGTGCTGGAGGGAAGACACCATTAATCATGCAGGGCTGTCCATAAATCCGTAAGAGTACGAAGGGGTGGAGATCTCTTCTGAACAGCACGTTGCAAGAGATCCCAGATATGCTCAATAATGTTCATGACTGGAGAGTTTGGTGGCCAGCGGAAGTGTTTAAACTGAGAAGAGTGTTCCTGAAGCCAATATGTAGCAATTCTGAACGTGCGGGGTGTCGCATTGTCCTGCTGGAATTTCCCAAATCCGTTGGAATGGACATGAATGGATGCAGGCTATTAGACAGGATGCTTACGTACGTGACATATGTCAGAGTCGAATCTAGACATAGCAGGGGTCGCATTCACTCCAACTGCACACGCCCTACACCATTACAGACCCTCCACCAACTTCAATAGTCCCCTATTGACTTGCAGGGTCCATGTATTCATAAATCTGTCTCTACACCCGTACACGTCCATCCGCTCGATACATTCCGAAACGAGACTCGTCCGATCAGGCAACATGTTTCCAGTCATCAACAGTCCATCGTCGATGTTGACGGGCCTAGGTGGGGCGTAATGTTTTGTGTGGTGCAGTCATCAAGGGTGCACGATTGGGCCCATACCGATGATGTTTCGTTGAATGGTTCGCACACTGATACTTGTTGATGGCCGAGCACTGAAATCTGCAGCAATTTGTGGAGGGATTGCAGTTCTGTCACGTTGAACGATTCTCTTCAGTCGTCGTTGATCCCCTTCTTGCAGGATCTTTTTCCGGTCGCAGCCATGTCGGAAATTTGGAGATTTGGAGATTTGAAGTTTTACCGGATTCCTGATATTCACGGTATACTCGTGAAACAATCGTACGGGAAAATCCCCACTTCATCTCTACCTCGGAGATGCTGTGGCCCATCGCTTGTACGCCGACTATAACACCACATTCAAACTCACTTAAATCTTGATAACCTGCCATTGTAGAAGCAGTAACCGACCTAACAACTGCACCAGACGCTTGTTGTCTTCTATAGGCGTTGCCGCCCGCAGCACCGTATTCTGCCTATTTACATAAACCTGTGTTTGAATACGCATGCCTATACTAGCCTCTTTGGTGCTTCAGTGTATATTGGCAGTTGTTCAGACCCATGAGCTCTCAGTGCGCTACGACCGGTCACAAAGCAGACGCTTCTAGACCTTTACCAAAATGTATACTAAGTAAATGGGTGTGTAGCTCTTTGGTGATTCGGGATCTTTATCCTTTCCTTTGTTAATCACAACTGCTGAATGGAAAGACTGATACGCCTATACGAAAATTAAAGATATCTTTGGAGAAATGAAGTGAAATGATCGTATGACATTTTTGGCCAGGAAATACCATGTGGGTTGTTCGGCCACCTAGTGCGAGTCTTTTAACTTGACGTCACTTCGGCGACTTGCACGTCGATGACGATGATGAAATGCTGATGACAACACAGCCCCCAGCCCCCAAGCGGTTAAAATCTTCGTCCCGGCCGGGAATTGAACCCAGGCCCCCAGCCTAGCAAACAGCCGCACTGACCACTTTTTTTTCTATTTTTAGTGCCTCCTGCCTCCCCTCATAGCCTCGTTTTCCGCTTTCTCGATCCGGCTTCATCGCTTTTAACACAATCTTATTTATCAAAGTAAGATGATAATTGTTTCATCTGGAACAAAATAAAGCTGTGTTTCTTCTGGGGCCATTTAGTCCCTATTTGCAGCAGTTTATCTTAAGGCAGTGAAATGTCTACCCTTCAAAACTGATTTTCTTTACCTACTTGTAAAAGGATTAGTATATCTTTTGAGAAATTAATATGGGAAAATAATAGTAAATGAAATTAACTTCTTCAATTTGTAGTAAAAAATTTTTTCTTGTCTTGACAAATAATGGTGAACTAAAATAAAATCATTACGAGCTTAGACACTAAAAATTGCTTCTGAGCTAGTGCTAAACAAAGAAGTGAAGTCTTAAAGATGGAAGGCATATATAGAAAGGCCATATAAAGGAAAAACACTAGAAGATATTACTATGGAATGTAAGAGAATGTAAATGATGCTGACATGGAAGATATGATACTGCCAGAAGAATTTGGCACAGCGCTGAAAGACCTAATTTCAAACACTGCACCTGGAGTGCATGACATTCCACCAGAATTATGGAGATCATTAGGGAAACATACAACGACGTAATTGTTTCATCTGATATACAACATATTATATATGGGACAGGCAAAATATCCTCAGACGTCAATAAGATTATAATTACAATTCAAGAGATCATTAGTGCTGACGATATTACAGAAATACCCGTTTACTAAGTCATGGTCGCAAATTATTGAGGCGAACTACTTACGAAAGTCTGCCAGAAGGCGACCACGAGGAACATCGGTATGCTTTCCAGAGAAACACAGGAACACGTGAAGTAGTACTATTCCTGAACTGTAGAAGATAGGTTAGAGGTAGGCAAACCTATGCCTGCAGCATGATCCACGAGAGCTGCGTTTTGACACTATGTGATCAAAAGTATCCGGATACCACCAAAAACATACGTTTTTCATATCAGGCGCATTGTGCTGCCATCTACTGCCAAGTACTCCATATCAGTGTCCTCAGTAGTCATTAGACGTCGTGAGAGAGCAGAATGGGACTGGTTAGGTGATTGGGTGTCACTTGTGTCATACGTCTGTACGCGAGATTTTCACACTCCTAAAAATTCCTAGGTCCACTGTTTCCGATGTGATAGTGAAGTGGAAACGTGAAGGGACACGTACAGCACAAAAGCGCACTGGCCGACCTCGTCTGTTGACTGACAGAGACCGCCGACAGTTGAAGAGGGTCGTAATGTGTAATTAGGCAGACATCTATCCAGACCATCACACAGGAATTCCAAACTGCATCAGGATCCACTGCAAGCACTATGACAGTTAGGCGGGAGGTGAGAAAACTTGGATTTCATAGTCGAGTTGCTGCTCATAAACCACGCATCACGACGGTAAATGCCAAACGACGCCTCGCTTGATGTAAGGAGCGTAAACAATGGACGATTGAACACAGCAAAAATGTTGTGTGGAGTGACGAATCACGGTACACAATGTGGCGATCCGATGACAGTGTGTGGGTGTGGCGAATGCGCGGTGAACGTCATCTGCCAGCGTGTGTAGTGCCAAGAGAAAAATTCGGAGGCGGTGGTGTTAAGGTGTGGCCGTGTTTTTCATGGGTGGGGCTTGCGCTCCTTGCTGTTTTGCGTGGCACTGTCACAGCACAGGTCTACTTTGATGTTTTAAGCACCTTATTGCTTTCCACTGTTGAAGAGCAATTCGAGGATGGCGATTGCATCTTTCAACACGATCGATCACCTGTTCATAATGCACAGCCAGTGGCGGAGTGGTTACACGACAATAACATCCCTGCAATAGACTGGCCTGCACAGAGTCCTGACCTGAATCCTATAGGAGACCTTTTTGATGTTTTGCAACGCCGACTTCGTGCCAGGCCTCACCGACCGACATCGATACTTCTCCTCAGTTCAATACTCCGTGAAGTATGGGCTGCCATTCCCCAAGAAACCTTCCAGCACCTGATTGAACGTATGCCTGCAAGAGTGGAAGCTATCATCAGGCTAAGGATAGGCCAACACCATATTGAATTCCAGCATTACCAATGGAGATTGCCACGAACTTATAAGTCATTTTCAGCCAGGTGTCTGGATACTTTTGATCATATAGTGTATATTTTATTTACTGCTACCGGCTTCGAGCGATGACTCATTCTCAAGACTTACATTGAGACAAATTATGAAAGCACATATATCTATACACGTATATATAAATATTTGGTTGTGTTATAATTTTTTACTTACGTTATAACATTTTAAATGGAATTTTTCAAATATGATCTACTTTTGTCGTATTTGTTTACGGTTGTACGGTTTTTACATTACCGATATGTGTGTTAGAGATACGGTTTGCTATTAAATTTATGTCTTTGATGACTATCGATTTATGACGTACTCAAAAGTTAGGTTTGACTTCTGTTCTGGAATATGTCACCGGCAAATATTTTGTTGAATGTCTCACTATAATTTTTATTTCTGAGCTATACTTGTTCCTTTAAGATGTTATTCGGATTTTTTGCGAACTGTGTGAACATTTGTCTTTCCTCCAAGACATTCATATGGGTTCCTTTTTGTGCTCTGTGAATAATGGAAAGATTAGTACTTATGTCTGCCTTAGAGTGTCGTTTCTTCCGTACATAGTACTAAACTGAGAGGTTCTTTTCGATTTTGTTTATCTGTTCTTTGTATCTTCTCGTAACTTTTCTTCCCCTTTGTCATGCGTAAAACGTGTCACAGTCACTGCATTTAGTTTTATATATTCCTCATTGGAGCTTTGTCTTTTCTGTGTATTTTCTTAATTCCAAGTTTGTTACCTGCCCAGAAGCTGATTTTAACATTAGTATTACGGAATATGTTACTTATTTTTTGAGAAATATTTCATATGTACGGTAGTGTCCCCCTCCATGAACCATGGGCCTTGCTGTTGGTAGGGAGGCTTGCGTGCCTCAGCGATACACATAGCCGTACCGTAGGTGCAACCACAACGGAGGGGTATCTGTTGGGAGGCCATACAGATGTGTGGTTTTCAGAAATTGCAGGGGCAACAGTCTGGATAATTGACTGATCTGGTTTTGTAACATTAACCAAAACGGCCTTGCTGTGCTGATATTGCGAACAGCTGAAAGCAAGGGGAAACTAGAGTCGTAATTTTTCCCGGGAGCATGCAGGTTTACTGTATGGTTAAATGATGGTGGCGTCCTTTTGGGTAAAATATTCCGGAGGTAAAATAGTCCCCCATTTGGATCACCGGGCGGGGACTACTCAGGAGGACGTCGTTATCAGGGGAAAGAAAACTGGCGTTCTAAGTATCGGAGCGTGGAATGTCACATCCCTTAATCGGCCAGGTAGGTTAGAAAATTTAGAAAGGAAAATGGATAGGTTAAAGTCAGATATAGTGGGAATTAGTGAAGTTCGGTGGCAGAGGGAACAAGACATCTGGTCAGGTGAATACAGGTTTATAAAAACAAAATCAAATAGGGGTAATGCAGGAGTAGGTTTAATAATGAATAAAATATAGCAGTGGGGGAAGCTGCTGCGAACAGCATAGTGAACGCATTATTGCAGCCAAGATAGACCCGAAGCCCACGCCTACCACAGTAGTACAAGCTTATATGCCAACTAGCTCCGCAGATGAGGAAGAGATTGATGAAATGTATGATGAGATAAAATAATTTATTCAGATAGTGAAGGGAGAAGAAAATTTAATAGTCATGGGTGACTGGTATTCGGTAGTAGAAAAAGGAAGAGAAGGAAAAGTAGTGGGTGAATATGGAATGGGGGTAAGGAACGAAAGAGGTAACCACCTGGTAGGATTTTGCAGAGAGCATAACTTAATCATAGCTAACATTTGGTTCAAGAATTACGAAAGAAGGTTATATACATGGAAGAGGCATGGAGACACTGGAAGGTTTCATATAGATTATATAATGGTAAATGCCCGCATCTCGTGGTCGTGCGGTAGCGTTCTCGCTTCCCACGCCCGGGTTCCCGGGTTCGATTCCCGGCGGGGTCAGGGATTTTCTCTGCCTCGTGATGGCTGGGTGTTGTGTGCTGTCCTTAGGTTAGTTAGGTTTAAGTAGTTCTCAGTTCTAGGGGACTTATGACCACAGCAGTTGAGTCCCATAGTGCTCAGAGCCATTTGAACCATATAATGGTAATACAGATATTTAGGAACCAGGTTTTAGACTGTAAGACATTTCCAGGGGCAGATGTGGACTCTGACCATACTCTATTAGTAATGAGCTGTAGATTAAAAGTGAAGAAACTGCAAAAAGGAGGGAATTTAAGGAGATGGGACCTGGATAAACTGAAAGAACAAGAGGTTGTAGAGAGTTTCAGAGACAGCACTAGAGAACGGTTGACAAGAACAGGGGAAAGAAATACAGTAGAAGAAGACTGGGTAGCATTGAGAGACGAAATAGTAAAGGCAGCAGAGGATCACGTAGATAAAAAGACGAGAGCGAGTAGTAATCCATGGGTAACAGAAGAAATACTGAATTTATTATTTTGAAAGAAGAAAATATAAAAATGCAGTAAATGAAGCAGGCAAAAAGGAATACAAACGTCTCAAAAATGAGATCGACAGGAAGTGCAAAATGGCTAAGCAGGGATGACTAGAGGACAAATGTAAGGATGTAGAGGTATATATCACTAGGGGTAAGGTAGATACTGCCTACAGGAAAATTAAAGAGAACTTTCGAGAAAAGAGAACCACTTGTATGAATATCAAGAGCTCAGATGATAGCCCAGTTCTAAGAAAAGAAGCCGCGCGGGATTAGCCGAGCGGTCTTAAGCGCTTCAGTCATGGACTGTGCGGCTGGTCCCGGCGGAGGTTCGAATCCTCCCTCGGGCATGGGTGTGTGTGTTTGTCCTTAGGATAATTTAGGTTAAGTAGTGTGTAAGCTTAGAGACTGAAGACCTTAGCAGTTAAGTCCCATAAGATTTCACACTCATTTGGACATTTTAAGAAAAGAATGGAAAGCAGAAAGGTGGAGGGAGTATATAGAGGATCTATACAAGGGCGATGTACTTGAGGGCAATATTATGGAAACAGAAGAGCAGGTAGATAAAGATGAACTGGGAGATATAATACTGCGTGAAGAGTTTGACAGAGCGCCGAAAGACCTAAGTCGAAACAAGGCCCTGGGAGTAGTCAACATTCCATTAGAACTACTGATGGCCTTGGGAGAGCCAGCCCTGACAAAACTCTACCATCTGGTGAGCAAGATGTATGAGACAGGCGAAATGCCCTCATATTTCATGAAGAAAATAATAATTCCAATCCCAAAGAAATCAGGTGTTGACAGGTGTGAAAATTGACAAACTATCAGTTTATTAAGTCATGGCTGCAAAATACTAACACGAATTCTTTACAGACAAATGGAAAAATTGGTAGAAGCCGACCTCGGGGAAGATCAGTTAGGATTCCGTAGAAATGTTGGAACACGTGAGGCAATACTGACCCTGCGACTTATCTTAGAAGATAGATTAAGAAAAGGCAAACCTAAGTTTCTAGCATTTGTAGACTTAGAGAAAGCTTTTGACAATGTTGACTGGAATACTCTGTTTCAAAGTCTGAAGGTGGCAGGGGTCAAATACAGGGAGGAAAAAGCTATTTACAGTTTGTACAGAAAGTCTAGTGGCATGAAAGAGAAGCAGTGGTTGAGAAGGGAGTGAGACAGGCTTGTAGCGTATTCCCGATGTTATTCAATCTGTATATCGA
Source organism: Schistocerca cancellata (assembly GCF_023864275.1). NCBI lineage: Eukaryota > Metazoa > Arthropoda > Insecta > Orthoptera > Acrididae > Schistocerca > Schistocerca cancellata. The sequence goes on from NC_064629.1 coordinate 317,560,074, forward strand.
GCAAGCAGTAAAGGAAACAAAAGAAAAATTCTGTGTAGGATTTAAAATCCGTAGAGAAGGAATAAAACTTTGAGATTTGCCGATGACATTGTAATTCTGCCAGAACAGCAAAGGACCTAGAGGAGCAGTTGAACGGAATGGACAGTTTTTTGAAAGGAGAATATAAGATGAACATCGACAAAAGCAAAACGAGGGTAATGAAATATAGTCCAATTAAAGATTAGGAAACGAGACACTTAAAGTAGTAGATGAGTTTTGCTATTTGTGGAGCAAAATAACTGATGATATTCGAAGTAGAGAGGTTATAAAATGTAGACTGGCAATGGCAAGGAAAAGGTTTTTGAAGAAGAGAAATTTGTTAACATCAAGTATAGATTTAAGGGCCTTCTGAAAGTATTTGTATGGAGTGTAGCCATGTAAAGAAGTGAAACATTTACGATATATAGTTAGACAAGAAGAGAATATAAGCTTTTAAAATGTGGTGCTACAGAAGAATGCTGAAGATTAGATGGGTAGACCACATAACTAATGAGGAGGTACTGAATAGCATTGGGGAGAAGAGAAATTTGTGGCACAACTTGACTAGAAGGGATCGGTTGGTAGGACACGTACTGAGGTATCAACGGGTCACCAATTTAGTACTGGAGGGCAGCGTGGAGGGTAAAAATCATAGAGGGTGACCAAGAGATGATTACACTAAGTAGATTCAGAAGGATGTAGGTTTCAGTAGGTACTGGGAGATGAAGAAGCTTGCACAGGATAGAGTAGCATGGAGACCTGCATGAAACCAGTCTCTGGACTAAAGACCACAACAACAACACATACGGTAGTGTAACGAATTTTTCTTTCTTGCTTCTTTCTACTGTCGCTAATATTGTTACCTTATTTTCCTTCACCTAGCGGCGTGGCGCAGTGGTTAGCACACTGGACTCGTATTCGGGAGAACGACGGTTCAAATCCGCGTCCGGCCATCCAAATTTAGGTTTTCCGTGAGTTCCCTAAATCGCTTCAGGTAAATGCCAGGATGGTTCCTCTGAAAGGGCACTGCCGATTTTCTTCCCCATCCTTCCATAGTATGAGCTGGTGCTCCGTCTCTAATGACCTCGTTGTCTGCGGGAGGTTAAACGCTAATCTGCTCCTCATCCCCATTTTCCTTGGCAAATTTCGCCCTTATTTCCTTTTTTTATATTTTACCGACTGTATTAGTGTTGTAGCCGTTATTTTCAGCGACAGTTTTACGCCAGTTGTATCTAATTCTATCTTCACTTTTTCTTTAGCAGGGGGAACATCAATCAAGCGGTTTATCACATCTTTATAATGCGCTCTATTATACGCTGGTCGGTGACATAATGAGTCAGTTGTGGTGGTCACCTGTCGTTACTTTACGTAATATGTCAGATTCATGAAGATCACTAGCATTAACTATTTTTATATCTATAAAGTTTATGCTCTTGTCCGTTTCATATTCGACTGTAAACTTTATGCTGTTATGCAGTTTATTTATTTGTTGGTAAAATTCGTCATTGTTTCCACTGATTAGAATGAGGGTATCATCGACGTAACGTTGGTAATAAGCGACTGTATCTTCCAAATGGATTGGTTCGTTAAAAGAATTATTTTCTGAGTGATCTAAGAAAATATTCTCCAGGGTTCCTGCAAGTCCGGACATATAAACAAAATCGAAAAACTGAAAACAGCCTCTGCACACTTAGTATGCATTTGCGAGAAGATCTACGCTGTATAGTAGACTAGTCGACATAAACTCTAATCTTTCAATTATTCAAAGAACAGAGAAAGGAAGCTACATGAGCATCTTTGAGGAAATAGAAGTCTACATACAGAAGGCACATCTTAAACTAACAAAAATAGCTCAGGAATAAAAAAAATGGAGAACGTTGACAAAATTCATATCAGTAACATATATTTCAGGACAAAAGACAATTTTAAATTTTAGATGTGATATAAATTGATTTTCATCAAAGATATAAATTAAACAGCAAACCATCGATAATGTAACGACAATGCACAAATATGGCAAAAAAGAAGTAGATTATATTTGAAAAATGCCATTTGAGATCCTGTAAGGTAATTAAAATAATTCAATGCAAATAAATACTACACATCTATAAGACATATAGAAAGAGTGTTAATGAGGCTCTGAGAAGTACCGACAGAAATGTGGCACCGTGCTGACCGCAGTACCGTGGCCAGCTGCTTTAGGTTTCTCAGTTAAGAATCCATGGAACGAATAATCCGATGGAGGTTGTTCCACAGATTCTCGATCGGGTTTTAATGTGGTGAATTTGATGGCGAGGAGAGTATGGTAAACTCAATCTGGTGCACTTCGAACTACGCACGTACACTGCAATCTTTGTGACACGCTGCATTGTCCTGCTGGCAGATACCATCGTACCGAGGAAAAACAATAGTGCATGCGGAGGTGAACATGGTTCCCAAGGATAGACGCATACTTGTGTGGATCCATAGTGCCTTCCAGAATGACGAGATCACCAAGGGAATGCCACGAAAATAATCCCCAGACCATAATGCTCCCTCCTCCGGTTTGGAACCTTCCGACGAATGTTGTGGAGTGTTTGCTTTCAGACGTTTCACACCGAGCACGCCAATGGCAGTCTGTCATCCACTTGCTGTAATGGCGTGCAGATACCAGCCTTTGTTGCCAGTGAACAGCAATCAGTATGAGTGCATCGTGAACCAGGCGGCTGCTGCCGTGGCCCACACGCAACAACCTTCGCGGAACGGGCATTTAGGAGACATTGTTGGTAGCCCCTTGATTCATCTGGGTAGTCATTTGCTCAAAACTTCCACGTCTTCTCGCCTGTACACATCTCTGCAGCCGTCTTTCATCTCTGTCATCTATGGCCAGTGGTGTACGACAGTTGGCTCTGCGTCGGTTTCGGGTAGCGCCATTTGGTCATGCGTGGTGTACTTTAACCACGACCTCACTCGAACAGTTTAAAAATTTAACCGTTTCGGAAATGCTTTCACCCTTGGCCTGAAAGTCAATTATCATTCCCTATTAGACTTCGGATAAATCGCTTCGTTTCCGCATAACAACTATACTGTTTTCTGCTTTTTATATACAGGGCTATTACAAATGATTGAAGCGATTTCATAAATTCACTGTAGCTCCATTCATTGACATATGCTCACGACACACTACAGATACGTAGAAAAACTCATAAAGTTTTGTTCGGCTGAAGCCGCACTTCAGGTTTCTGCCGCCAGAGCGCTCGAGAGCGCAGTGAGACAAACGGCGACAGGAGCCGAGAAAGCGTATGTCGTGCTTGAAATGCACTCACATCAGTCAGTCATAACAGTGCAACGACACTTCAGGACGAAGTTCAACAAAGATCCACCAACTGCTAACTCCATTCGGCAATGGTATGCGCAGTTTAAAGCTTCTGGATGCCTCTGTAATGGGAAATCAACGGGTCGGCCTGCAGTGAGCGAAGAAACGGTTGAACGCGTGCGGGCAAGTTTCACGCGTAGCCCGCGGAAGTCGACGAATGAAGCAAGCAGGGAGCTAAACGTTCCACAGCCGACGGTTTGGAAAATCTTATGGAAAAGGCTAAAGTAGAAGCCTTACCGTTTACAATTGCTACAAGCCCTGACACCCGATGACAAAGTCAAACGCTTTGAATTTTCGGCGCGGTTGCAACAGCTCATGGAAGAGGATGCGTCCAGTGCGCAACTTGTTTTCAGTGATGAAGCAACATTTTTTCTTAATGGTGAAGTGAACAGACACAATGTGCGAATCTGGGCGGTAGAGAATCCTCACGCATTCGTGCAGCAAATTCGCAATTCACCAAAAATTAACGTGTTTTGTGCAATCTCACGGTTTAAAGTTTACGGCCCCTTTTTCTTCTGCGAAAAAAACGTTACAGGACACGTGTATCTGGACATGCTGGAAAATTGGCTCATGCCACAGCTGGAGACCGACAGCGCCTACTTCATCTTTCAACAGGATGGTGCTCCACCGCACTTCCATCATGATGTTCGGCATTTCTTAAACAGGAGATTGGAAAACCGATGGATCGGTCGTGGTGGAGATCATGATCCGCAATTCATGTCATGGCCTCCACGCTCTCCCGACTTAACCCCATGCGATTTCTTTCTGTGGTGTTATGTGAAGGCCGGCCGAAGTGGCCGTGCGGTTAAAGGCGCTGCAGTCTGGAACCGCAAGACCGCTACGGTCGCAGGTTCGAATCCTGCCTCGGGCATGGATGTTTGTGATGTCCTTAGGTTAGTTAGGTTTAACTAGTTCTAAGTTCTAGGGGACTAATGACCTCAGCAGTTGAGTCCCATAGTGCTCAGAGCCATTTTGTTATGTGAAAGATTCAGTGTTTAAACCTTCTCTACCAAGAAACGTGCCACAACTGCGAGCTCGCATCAACGATGCTTTCGAACTCATTGATGGGGACATGCTGCGCCGAGTGTGGGAGGAACTTGATTATCGGCTTGATGTCTGCCGAATCACTAAAGGGGCACATATCGAACATTTGTGAATGCCTAAAAAAACTTTTTGAGTTTTTGTATGTGTGTGCAAAGCATTGTGAAAATATCTCAAATAATAAAGTTATTGTAGAGCTGTGAAATCGCTTCAATCATTTGTAATAACCCTGTATATATATTAGTAAGGTTGGAGCCCCTCCACGCTCACACAAGCATGGTGACCAACTCAAAAGGTCTACTGTCACCTCTGCATTGTTAGTAAATAGAATCGAGGAGATCGCAGGAGCGAGGAACTGCGATGTTATTCGTACATCTGGGTAAGGTTACCCATTAATACGGGCGCATCTGGGTGATAGAAATGCTATCGGCTATCTGCGACAGATCGTGCAAGGTCAGGTTATGTTACTGGTAGGGTATCATGCATCAGTACCATAGAAGCAATGCCAGATTGTCATAGAATGATCAGTCCTGTCGAAGAGGTGAGCTCTGCTGCTGCTGACGCCGACGTCGTCTCCTGGGCCAGCTGCTACTGCTGCTCCTCCTATGTTGCTGCGTGTTCCGGTTGCTACAGCTGGGCTCGTATGGATTCTCTTGGGCCTGCTGCAGTGGCTTCGTCCCTGTAACAAGGAAATTAGTGCGGCAACGCGCGCGTTGCCATTATGCCCTCTGCTGCGTCGTGACATCAGTGACTTGGTACAGCTTCATCAGGCTGGTTGCTGAACAGTGGCAGCCCGCCGCCATTCGGCGTCGTCCTCCTCTACTGCAAGGCGCAGCTCTGCCGCATCTGAGCCTCGAGGAGCTCCGCTTGTTCGGTGAGCTGCGCCGCTTGAACTTCGGAGACGTGCACGCCGCTTAAGGGCTGCCTCTTTGGCTTCTAGGCCCCTTGCGGGGGCCGCCCACGTGGCGGACGGCGTCGCCGCCGATGCTGCCGGGGCGGCGGTTGTCTTCTTTGAACCCCTCACCTGCGGTGCTGCTGGGGCAGCCGCTGGGACAGGCACGCGAACGTCCTTCTGCGAGGTCGCAGGAGTGTTTACAAATTTGGCAGCACAGAGGCCTCGGGCGAAGAGTGCACGCAGTTGCCTCGAGGCCTCTTCCTTCTCTGCAGCCACGGTGGCTGCGAAGGCAGCCCTCTCTGCCGCCATGACGGCTTTAAGGGCTGCTGTGGCCTCCTTCACGGCGGTGCCGAGTTCGAGGCCACAGTTCTTTTCGGGGGCGCGAGCTTCATCCCGACTGCCCGTTTCCGGGCGATCGTCCCCGGCCCGGACAGGTCGTCTGCGTCGTCCCTCAGCTGCGCCGGGCTGGTCTGCGCCCTACGTCGTTTCCGACGTCGTCTTCTCTTCTTCAGTTGCGTCGGTGCGGCCGCGGCCGCCACGCCGTCTTCGGCACGGTTGCGGCTCGAGAAAGCCGGACAACCGCGCCAGCTGGCGACGTGCGGGCCGCCACACCGGACGCAAGTCGGCAGAACTTTACTCCCGCGGTTGCAGGCGCGGCTGTCGTGCTCGCCTGAGCACTTAAGGCACCGCGCCTCGTTGCGGCAATACTTCGCGGCATGGCCCTCACCTTGGGGCTGGGGGTCCGTGGCGGTCGGGAGAGCTTCTGTCGTAACCAGGAAGCCCAGCAACTTCCGCAAGTCGAAGATGTCGCTCCCGCCGTCGGCCGTTTGCACGGTCACGGCATAAAACGGCGCCCTCTTCCTGTTGGTCCGGTTGTGCAGCCTTGCGGTTGCATTACCTAACCCGGCTCGCAGCAGCCCTTCCCGGACCGCTGCCTCGTCACAGCAGCAAGGTAACCCCCTGAGGAGTGCCTCGGTCGTCTTCATCCTTCCTACGAAAGGTGCCTTCTCACGCGCCGGCGGCGCGTCGACAATGTGGTCGACCACTGCGACCATGATCGCCCTGTGGTCGGCCACGTTTGCAGCTCGAACGCAGATCAGCGAGTCTGTATCGACAGAATCGTAGACCACCTCGTTCTTAGCTCAATTCGTCATAGTGTCGAACAGCGCTGTCCACCCGCCTTTGCACTTGACGTACAAAGGGAGGACAGGCCGCGACTCGTCTGCTCGGGAATTCCTTGCTTGGTCGGCAGACTCAGTGAGTCACACAACCGAAGGACCCTTCGTAGCGGCAGGTTTCCTCTGCGCGTACTTCTTTCCCATGCTGCGGGGCGCAGAACACGACAATCTGCAGGCGTTGTGAAAACAACACACGACAATTTGCTTCCCGCGGCGCCCACAGCACAGAAACCTCTTCACAAGCTCTCAACGGCCGAGTAAGCGTAGCGCGCAACACCAGCGATGCGCTCGCCTCGCTAGCTCAGGCGGAAGTGCGCACTGTTTTCTGCGTCCACGGGCATGCTTTATATACCGTCCACTGCCAGTGATACCACAAGCCGCTTGTGAGTGATTACTGCACGTTGGCGTCGAATATAGGCGGTGGGTACATTAATGTGACTGGACCATGTAGACATACGTGCTTACAACAGCTTTACTGTATTTCGGTAACGCTTGAATATGAGGCCTCACTCTAAACCGGTATCGGTGACTAAAATGTAAAATCTCAGCTCTGGTGAATCATTATTACACCAGTAGTCGGTCCTCGATATCCTCAATACTGGATCTGTGACGGAGCTGCTGTCTGGAGTGGCGCATCGCATTTTCTTTCAGGGACAAATCTGGGTATATTGACTGGCATCGGCGTAAAAATACGTCGCAGTCACATTGTATACACTTTCATTGCTGCAAAATGACGTGTTTCAACAATCTTATGCTGCCATCATCTGATATTCTGCTATAAAATAGCCATGTCACACTATAGTAAGTTCCAGAAGATCAGATGATCGCAAAATGAAACTGTTGAAACCTGTAATCTTGGAGCAATAATGCGATCGCGGCTTATGAAGTGTGTTCCTTTTCAGCCATACGGATCGCCCCTCAACACAGCACAGCATGTGTACCTTACAAAAACGGCTCGAGAGAATCTCAGCATCAGGCAGACAGTTCACGGAGACGTGTGACATATGTGTACGAGCATTGTGGTATTGAGCAATGCAGTTGGATTACAGATAAGACATCAGCATACAAGATGTCCATGGTGTACTGTTGTACTGTCAGAGTTCCTTCAGTCACTACCAGCCGTGACCTAAAGCCATACCCTATGGCTCCCATTCCATGACGTCAGACTACTTGTTTGCTCTCCAGAATACTGAACGAATGAGACTTCTCCACACGTTGCACCAGTACTTGCTGACGATGGTCATTCTGGATAGGGCAATAGCGAGATTCATCGCTCAACACAATGAAACGCCATTCATCAGCAGTCCCGGCACCATTCCAAATGCAGCCGTTAGTTGTGGCGTTAACGACACCCCACACAGGGGACCACTGCTGCTCCCAGTCTCCGACCAATGGTGCGGGATGACCCATAATGTACAGGAGTTCCATTACTTGTTGAGAGACGTCAGGCGCTGATATGAAGGGGTTACCATGCTCTTGGTACGCAATACAGCGGTCCTCCACTGTGGTGGACAAACGTGGTCCACCGGTACCATGACGACGAGTATGCGAGCCCACACGTTCCTATACGGTTCAGCATGGGGCCACTGGCACATATGAATGTCTCAAAATTGTAGATATTGCCCGATTCGGCCAGTCAGCCAAACTGAGACCAACAAAGAGGCATCTTTCAGTTGCTAATGTTACCTCACACGACTATGTGGCATCTTCGTGTCCTTCACAGTGATTATTCGCTATTAACTCCCCTTACATGCCCTATCAGGTCTGTTAACAACACTAAACACGAACAGCACTCATGCAGTCTGATGGGCGTTCTGCCTTTCATAGAGATATGCAGCTCTAATCATTTGCATACCCGCCAAAGATTCGTACATATACGAAGTTACATTGACATTCGACCATGTCTTCTGGCTGCTTCACTTTTTTCGTTCGGCAGTGTACATTTCTCCACAGTGTCAATTAACTTAAAAAATGGGAAATTCTTCTTTCGAAAATCTAGCTGCCCGCTTATAATTTCTGACCCATTTTGAGGCATTTTTTGAGACCTTTCTCAACCGTAAAAATTCAATTCCGTCTCAAAGCATACACAGGCGATATACCACAACAGCCCATTCGACATATCTCCCATCACCTAAACAAATGCAAGCCTTTTGGCTAGGTCTGACCATTATGGTAAATTGACAATGTGTAGGAAGCTACATGGGCCTGCATCCATGATAGTTTCCTCACCACAAACCACAAAGATCGCCAGGTCTTATACCTATGTGGCTTCACAGTATCCCCTCTCCCCTACATCTTTCAAGCAGAGTGTAAACGGTACAGTGGCAACACATTTGAACTACAGAGTGTAAATCCTGCCCTCCTGCTTTTCCGTTACCGTTTGCAAATAAAAATAAAGGCGAGCTCTTTACGTCGTACTAACAATCCACGTGTGTGGTGTGCTTCAAACGAAAGAAAGCAAATGAGAGCGCTGGATCGACGTTCGCTGCCGACAGAAAAATTTGGAAATTTGTGGTAAGGTCTTATGGGGCCAAACTGCCTAGGTCCCCGGTCCCTAAGCTTACACACCACTTAATCTAACTTAAATTAAATTACGCTCAGGACGACACACACACCCATGCCAGAGGGAGGACTCGAACCTCCGACCGGGGAAGCCACGCGGACCGTTACAAGACGCCGCCGACCGCGCGGCCACCCTGCGTGGCGCGCCGACAGAAAAGAACAAAGCTATAGAAAAGTGTGACTGCAGCCCAACTTCAGAGTATTATTTTAGCTGGGATGATGCTAAAATCACCTTCTCATCTTAGGGATACTACACTCCTGGAAATTGAAATAAGAACACCGTGAATTCATTGTCCCAGGAAGGGGAAACTTTATTGACACATTCCTGGGGTCAGATACATCACATGATCACACTGACAGAACCACAGGCACATAGACACAGGCAACAGAGCATGCACAATGTCGGCACTAGTACAGTGTATATCCACCTTTCGCAGCAATGCAGGCTGCTATTCTCCCATGGAGACGATCGTAGAGATGCTGGATGTAGTCCTGTGGAACGGCTTGCCATGCCATTTCCACCTGGCGCCTCAGTTGGACCAGCGTTCGTGCTGGACGTGCAGACCGCGTGAGACGACGCTTCATCCAGTCCCAAACATGCTCAATGGGGGACAGATCCGGAGATCTTGCTGGCCAGGGTAGTTGACTTACACCTTCTAGAGCACGTTGGGTGGCACGGGATACATGCGGACGTGCATTGTCCTGTTGGAACAGCAAGTTCCCTTGCCGGTCTAGGAATGGTAGAACGATGGGTTCGATGACGGTTTGGATGTACCGTGCACTATTCAGTGTCCCCTCGACGATCACCAGTGGTGTACGGCCAGTGTAGGAGATCGCTCCCCACACCATGATGCCGGGTGTTGGCCCTGTGTGCCTCGGTCGTATGCAGTCCTGATTGTGGCGCTCACCTGCACGGCGCCAAACACGCATACGACCATCATTGGCACCAAGGCAGAAGCCACTCTCATCGCTGAAGACGACACGTCTCCATTCGTCCCTCTATTCACGCCTGTCGCGACACCACTGGAGGCGGGCTGCACGATGTTGGGGCGTGAGCGGAAGACGGCCTAACGGTGTGCGGGACCGTAGCCCAGCTTCATGGAGACGGTTGCGAATGGTCCTCGCCGATCCCCCAGGAGCAACAGTGTCCCTAATTTGCTGGGAAGTGGCGGTGCGGTCCCCTACGGCACTGCGTAGGATCCTACGGTCTTGGCGTGCATCCGTGCGTCGCTGCGGTCCGGTCCCAGGTCGACGGGCACGTGCACCTTCCGCCGACCACTGGCGACAACATCGATGTACTTTGGAGACCTCACGCCCCACGTGTTGAGCAATTCGGCGGTACGTCCACCCGGCCTCCCGCATGCCCACTATACGCCCTCTCTCAAAGTCCGTCAACTGCACATACGGTTCACGTCCACGCTGTCGCGGCATGCTACCAGTGTTAAAGACTGCGATGGAGCTCCGTATGCCACGGCAAACTGGCTGACACTGACGGCGGCGGTGCACAAATGCTGCGCAGCTAGCGCCATTCGACGGCCAACACCGCGGTTCCTGGTGTGTCCGCTGTGCCGTGCGTGTGATCATTGCTTGTACAGCCCTCTCGCAGTGTCCGGAGCAAGTATGGTGGGTCTGACACACCGGTGTCAATGTGTTCTTTTTTCCATTTCCAGGAGTGTAGACACAATATCCCTGGTTAAAATGATAACGAATAAACATCTCCGTAACGCTATCACGCTTACCAAATAACCCTATGACGAAACGATGAATATATCATTATACACACACACACACACACACACACACACACACACACACACACACATATATATATATATATATATATATATATATATATATATATATATATATATTATTATTATTATTAAATATAAGAACCTTTGTGCGACATATTCACAGTATTCATACCAAATGTAATGTTCTACAGATGAATAAATAAATAAATCATGGCTTAAAATGATTAAAAGCAAAACAAAGGTACCACAAAATAATAAACATATATTTTATGGTACCTTTGTTTTGCTTTTAATGATTTTAAGCCATGATCTATTTATTTATTCATCTGTAGAACGTTACATTTGGTACGAATACTGTGAATATGTCGCACAAAGGTTCTTGTATTTAATCCTAAAACACTTTTAGAAACATTAATCCTCAGGCTAACTAATCGTTTGTCCCTTTATTCAGATGTGTTCCATGTTTTGCGTAGTGCTTTCTTTCCAGACCAACTACGTTGAGAAGGAAAGTATTTGAGGTGGACAGTCGCATAACATGCAGTTTATAGATGCTAAATACTCGCGATTTGCATCATCATCGATAATCGTCGACATTTTTCCACTACAATGCTTTGATTTCTATTCATTTGTATCTGTGACGGTTCAATTTCGTCACGTCACCGCGCGGATTTGAACACTCGCCTAACGGCTCTGCCGCGCCTTGTGCGGGCCGCCGGGGAAGTACCCTCTACACGCTCGCCGCAACTGCCGAGGGGGCGCTCGGGGCCCGCTTCGTTGGCGCGTGTTTCCGAGCGTGGACCTTGCGCCGAAAGATCAGCAGTAAAACATCGTCTGTTATCACACCAGCGGCACGTGGGTTGAGCGTGCCACGTGGTTCGACCTGCCGGCGAGTTCCACTAACCATCAAGGTTTCCCTTTGGTATCGGCTCAGTTAGGCTTAAATGAAATGACCCCGTGTGTATTACATTTTTGGCTCGCTCGGAATTTACTGGGTGTCAGGGGCAATCGGTTACGGACGTCGTATAAGCTTTTCATTGACAAATTTAAAGGTGATTGTGTTTTTTATATGTACATTTTTTTTATTCATTTAGACTAGCAGGTGTAACTTCCAGGCTAACTTAACGTTGCGATTGCCAAATAAAACGAAGTAAATGCTGCAGAATTAGCATCAAGTACAACTGCAAACATGAGTAATTTAAACGTAGATTCCTCGTTGTAGCGAAACAGCTTAAACCAGTATTGAAGACAAGGCCTCCGGTCCAGATTAAATACCAGTCAGGTTCCTTTCAGAGTATGTTGATACAATAGTTCCATACTTAGCAACCATACACAACCACTCGCTCGTCGAAAGATCCGTACCGAAAGATTGAAAGTTGTGCGAGTCATACCAAAACCCAAGAAAATGAAGTGGAAGTAATCCTCTGAATTACAGACCCATATCGCTAACGTCGATTTTCAGTAGGTTTTTGGAACTTTATGAATTACCTCGAAGCAAATGATTTGTTGACAAATAGCCAACACAGTTTCAGAAAATAACGTTCCTTTGAAACACCACTAGCTCTTTATTCCCGCGAAGTGATGAATGCTATTGACAGGCGATGTCAAATTCATTCCAAAAAATTGTTCAAATGGCTCTGAGCACTATGGGACTCAACTGCTGTGGTCATAAGTCCCCTAGAACTTAGAACTACTTAAACCTAACTAACCTAAGGACATCACACACATCCATGCCCGAGGCAGGATTCGAACCTGCGACCGTAGCGGTCGTGCGGTTCCAGACTGGAGCCCCTTCAACCGCGCGGCCACTCCGGCCGGCCAAATTTATTCCATATTTTAAGATTTCCAGAAGACTTTTCACACCGTTCCTTACAAGCGACTTCTTGTCGAATTGCATTACTATGGGATATCGTTTTAGTTGTGCGGCTGGATTCTTGATTTCCTGTCAGTTAGGTCACAGTTCGTAGTAACTGACGGTAAGTCATCGAGTAAAACAGAAGTAATATCTGGCAATCCCCAAGGAAGTTTTATACGCCCTCTGCTGTCCCTGATACACATAAAACGCTTATGAGACAATTTGAGTAGCTCTCATAGATTGTTTGCAGATTATACAGTCATTTACCGTCTTGTAAAGTCATCAGATAATCTAAAATAATTGGAAAATGATTGAGACAAGATACTTGGATGGTGAGAAAAGTGGAAATCGACTCTAAATAATGAAAAACGTGAAGTCATCCACATGAGTACTAAAAGGAATGCGCCAAATTTCGGTTACATGATAAATCACACAAATCTAAAGACTGTAAATTCAGCTAAATACGTAGAGATTACACTTACGAATAGCTTAAATTAGAACGATCACATACATAATATTGTGGGGAAAACAAAAGAGACTGCCATTTATTGGCAGAACACTTAGAAAATGCAACAGGGCTACTAAAGAGACTTCCTCTTCTTGACTATTGCTGTGCGGTAAGGGATCTGCGTCAGTGAGGAGTGACGGAGGAAATCGAAAAAGTTAAAAGAAGAACACCGCATTTTGTATCATCGCGAAATAGGAAAGTGCCACGGATATGATACGCAAATTGAGATGGCCATCATTGAAACAAAAGCTTTTTTCGTTGCGGCAGGATAGTCTCATGAATTTCGATCACAAACTTTCTCTTCAGAGGGTGAAAATATTTTGTTGGCGCCCATCTACATACGGATAAATGATCATCATAATCAAATAATAGAAATCAGGGATTGTACGGAAAGATGCAAGTGTTCATTTTTTCTACGCACTGTTCGAGAGTGGACCGGTAGAGAAACAGCTTGAAGGTGGTTCGAGGAACCCTCTGCCAGGCACTTAATTGTGAATTGCCGAATAAGCATGTAATGCAGAATGACAATTTTTTTCTTAAGCCCGTCTGTGACCACTGGCAGTCATCCATATTCCTAATGTTTTGAGTATTGAGTAATCTGGTTGCACTTATTGTGTTTCTTAAAACCTCTGGTAATTACAGTCAAAGGTTGATCTTTTTTTACGATCTATTTGAATTTAATATCATAATGTGTGTTACGTAATTGTTTTAAAAAGGAAGTGTAAATGTTGCTATAGATCTGAGACTCTTACGGTATTTTAATTATGGCACTGGCAGCTGTTTAGTGTGAGAATTAAATTCGATGAATTTCTGTGTAAGTCATTCTGTATTTTCTTTTAATGGCCGTGTTTTGAGATCACTGTAAGCTGTGAATCTTGTTGTACGTTTAACTCGGGGGAGGGGGGAGGGGGAGAGGGGGAGAGAGAGAGAGAGAGAGAGAGAGAGAGAGAGAGAGAGGAGGGGCGCCCAAGGCACTTGATTTCAGTAGATGGAACCTGTATTCCAATTCTAATCGTTTAAACAGCTTATGACAATTCAGTTACTGCTATTTATGGGTACTGATGTGAGTGAATACTTGTACATGAACAGATATGAATCCGATTCCGGTGTGGACACTTTCTTTGAAGAATGGCGGATACTACAGCTTCGCTGGCCTGCACATATGTGTAGGATGTCGCTCATTGAAAACGTATTCGGTGTGTTTGGTTGAGGCCATCTAGCAACCAAGGTCGAGGCATTTTATGGTGTAATACAAACCGCGTGGATGGAAATCCTACGGGACCACATCAGAACCTCCTTTGATTGCATGGAAGGATATTCAGAGGTTTTGAATTAAGTGAGTGTTAGCCTCTCTTCATTCTAAAGTGTTGAAGTCCGAGGCCTATTGCTCGATAATGCTAAAAATTTGTGGTTTGCCATGTGTCTGATCTGTGGTTTAATGTTTTCTTGAGCCCTAAACATCATTTTGATGTTAGAATTTTCTCAAATGTTACTTTAATTAAAGTAAATCATCAGATGAAAATATTAATGTGTGCCATACTATTTAATTTGATTTAAAATTAGAGAGAAGAAAGAATGTAAGTAAGCTGCATTAAAATGTCATTCATAGAACGATGACAATAAGCAGAGGGATTCAATAAATTACCAAAATAAAATAATTTTTTATGCCTTATTAGTCGGTTTGCTGTTATGGTCTGGAATATGTGACTGCAATCATTGCATTTGCTTTACTGTTGTGTAATGATGCCCAGAAAATAAATTTTCATTCATTATTCTTTCTTTTATGAGCTAGAACGAAACAGGAGGGCGGACGTGGTTCCTCATGAGGCCACTACACCTCACATGCTACCCCCACCATCAAGCCTTCCCCACCAGTGCACCGCGTCCCCACCCAGCTACGCCGCCAATAGGAACGCAGCTTGGCGCGCTCGCATTCTGCCTCCTCAGACGTTGGCCGCGTTTGTGTCGTTCCGTGGGTTTGTGAGTGATCAGTTCGGTCCTGTCCGCGATCTTGTACTGTGCAGCGTCACACAGAGACGTTCAAAATGAATACTATCGTTTGTTTCTTCCAGTGGCTCCCGCATAATTACAACTACCGCGCTGGTGTCATGACCGTATTTAACATCGAGTCTCATCAGCTCGTTTCTCTCAGAATAGACAGACGCTACAACACCGTAATCTTTAATGTAGCGTCTCAAGAAACCTTTGACCGTTTGTCACAGTCTTGTCGTGGTATTTTGTTTTTCCCTATACTAGGTCACTATATACTGGAGTGCTTTGCTTTGCCTGCAAGCCCCGAGTTGAGAGTGCTTAAACTGTCAGGTTTGTCAAGTCCTGATGTGATACATACTCTGAATAGATTTCTGTCCGAAATAGGGACAGTCTTGTATCAACGTCCTCTGAGATTCTCTGTTCCTTTATTATCAATCTACCGATCTGATTGTATCGGAGTGGTTTTACTTTTGAAAGAAAAAGCCGAGAACGGAACTAATTATGCCATTACCACACCTACTGCCACACCTAGTATCTGTCGCAGTCCTGGAAATGGGCAAGAAGATCAGCAACCTGTGAGACCAGCATCGTATGTACCAGTTGCCGGAACCGGCAGTGGAGGCACCACATACTACGTTCCGCCAGGAAACGCAGCTTACGGCTTCCCGGCTAACTACGGTGTACCTGGATATTTATTCTACCACGGAGTTGGAATACTGCGACAAGGTATGAATAAGTCTCACCTTAACGATTCCACTTTGTTACATTTATACGACGACAACTGTCAGTCACTTTGCTTTCATTTCGTAGCGTACCTTACAGCAAATCAGCGTTGATGCTGAATGGGCATCTTAAGTAGTCGCTTATTAATAGAACAATGAAGACGCGGGTAGTTATAGATACAGACACCTCTGAAAAATTGATTTAATGGCTCTGCTGAGCGAATACAGGCACGTAATTTCAAAACTTGTGGAACTCTGGTAACAGAGTACAACCTTGGATAGACGTTGTGCAGATAACTTGCATGAAAGTAATGGTCTTTCATGATCGAATGACGAACACTCGAGCTTAAGGCGACTTGTAGCTAAATTATATGCAGAAATTGACTAGTTTACTTTTATCACTATTTTTTTCTAAAGGTGTCATCGTTTTAAAATAACTTTTATGATTTCTTAGTAAATTTGTCATTACTCTTTAAGGTAACATTTGGCTCGCCATTTCTGAAAGTTGAAAACAGGAAACTAAGCGATATCTTTGGCGTTGTTGCACTGTGTGATAGTCTGATTGATACGAGCTCACTGTGTAAGTCGATTATACAGACTTTCTTGTCAGATTTTATATTTATATCTCACAGAGAGAATGCAGGTACAAAACTGTAATTGGGTACCGTACTAATGTAAAAATTGATACAGTATATGCAGAGAAATTTTATGAGACAAGATATTTGTATTTTTGTAAAAAGAAAAAGTAATGCATCGTGAAAGCCTGGGATACCGTGTCTTTGATTCATTTATGTGGTTCGTGCCTCATGTTCTTTTCTGGAATTATCTGAAGCTTAATGTCTTACTGATACATCTATATCTTTTTAACAAACATTTATTTTCATCCTACAGTAGAGTGGTGCATGTTTGTTTTTGATCAGTTCATTCTTCACGAGAGCTGATAATTTCGCTAGATTTAAATTATTTTCGTGTCAAGAAATGTAACTCCATGATAAAACATTGCCCTCTACCTAAAATAAGTGTAATTTAAATCCATATCCTTGAATCATATTTTGGTTTCTGATTCGAGCCCAATTCTTTTGCACTTGAGATTGTTACGCTGTGGTAATGAGCTTTCTGTTAAGCCCTAACAATCTAAAGATAAAACATATGGAGGTTTGAGATATTTCGGTAAGGCAGATTGGCTTGGATGTATCAATAGGTAGCTTCCTGTAATCGTCTGGTTGGCTTTTTCTGTCTCAGCTCTGTGCCCTCGGAAGGCCATAAATTATGAAAAACCTAGCTGTATCATATTATGCTGTTCGCCATAAAACAATTCCCATTCTTCTGCCAACTGACAGAACCTTGACTAAATAGAAGTTGATGGCATGATCTCATAGCTTTTATCAATTCTGAAATATGTTGCAGCAGATCCCTCTCAGTACCAAGGAGTACAAATCAGCACCTTGCAAGCTAATGAGGCACATCCATACAGCCAGAACTCTAGATGGTACCGCAGTCATTTTAGCTATGGAGAACATTCTGCCACAACGGGTCTTTCCTACCTGCCCCAGGTGCCAACACAGGACGAAGATACTCTTCAGGAACCAACACCAACAGATGGACAACCTACAGGGATGCCAGTAGAAGACCAAAATCAAGAAGCCTCATCAGGTGAGTGACAGCTTTGTAGATCATAGTGCTGTCTATGGACAATCATTCCCGATAGGCATCTAAATAAGAATTTCTATGTGCCAGTGTGTGTCTAGCGTGGGCAATTCTGTATGAATGTGTGAGTGAGAGGTGGGCGGAGGGGGACTCTTACGTTTCATACACCGATGTTAATTCCATGTTAAAATTGCCTCAAAATTTTGCATTTTTAACAAATACAGAAAATAATTAGAAATCAATCACAACAAAAACATCATAAAGAACGTTTTGATGTACTGATCACACACGTCCTCTGAATGATATTCGATAAAGTGTAATGTACACTTAATGTTTAATTGGTCAGAAAGTTTGCAGCATTTGTACTTGACTCCATTGTATCATGCGAGGCAAGTATAGAGTTAAATGTCACTTAAATTGTTTTTGTGTGTGCCAAAGCACTCAATAAGGCCTCAAGTACTTGTTACTTGATGATCTCCAGTTAATGCAACTGGTGCTGAATATTAAAACTTTTCTTAACTTCCTTTAGATATATCTTACAGTATCAGGAGTTATGGCAGTGCAGTGTTGAACATGCATAAAAATGCAAAAAGTGCGCTTATATGTGTTGTTACTTCTTCAATAAATGTATATTTTAGTCTTCTAGTGCTTCAAGGTACAGTCAGATAAATGAAAAAAAAAACTGAAGTTCAGGGTATATGATTCAGTACATGGCCTACAAAGTAGCAAGGCCTTTAAGTGGCCAATATTCTCTACAAACAGAACTGTACCTGTCTTTCGTTCTATATCTTCAACCATTAATAGTATTCTGTCCCTTTTAATAGCTGTCAGTGACAGAATGTATTCAACATTGCACTCACTGCCATTCATTGCTGAATTTTATGTTATATTAGTTAACATCACATTCGCAATGTGAAGTTACTAGTGTATAAATGAGTTATATCAAATTCTTTCAGTCAGTTTTATTTTGATGTCAGACTGGATGTAGTTTAGGCAAACTTATCAGTTTCTTGAAAGTTTTAGGCAGTAATTTGTTGTAAAATTTTATAGTCTTCAATGTTAGTCATTTCTGACAAAAAGAAAACCCCTTCTTCCTCCTTAATTTTTTGGTTTTAACTTTTGCTTGTTGTGGAACATCAGGTAGTTATTTTATATCTTTGTCATGTTTTTCAGATGAAGAGGAACGAGAATGAAGAATCTCCATGTTTATCAAAATGTTGCATCAAAGTCTCTAAATACAAAATGAAATACAAAGCATTCTAATTCAATAAGGGATACTCTATTCAGACCATTTTGTTATCAAAAGCATAAATCCTTATTAAGCCCTTAAAATATACTCTCAATAATCGTTTCTTTACCATAAAAACATCATTGCTTAGTAATTTTAATAATTAGTAACTTTGATTCAATGTTTCAACAAAGCATGTAAAAAAAGGGTCTCTTATAGCGTGATGCATAAGGACAATTACAAAATCATTTATACTGAAATTAATTGTTACTCAATCTTAATTGCTCAAAATACACAGTATAAAGAGGAGAAAACGAAATTAGTTTTCATATGTGTAGCCTAAATATATTGATCTCATAGCATTTAGATGTAAAGTGTATCATATCTATGATATATAAAGACAATAATTTGATAATTTATTTTGCAAGATTAATTTAGCAGTACTCGTCCTAATTGTCCATTTATCTCATTTATGGATGTTTATTAACTTAATTAGTGCACTAATTATTTGTTTCTATATTCAAGAGATTCATAATTTTGTGTATTTCCATATGAATATGAGGACTGAATCATTCTTCAGTCAAACAACTTGTGTTTACTAAGTGTAATATTAATCTCAGTAGTAAAGTTAAACTAATTCATAATATATGTGAATTACCTTGTTATGTCCAGTTACCAATTTTGAACAGAACACTGAGGTTTTATCCCACATTTACTTGTAATATAAAAGTGTATTTTAAGATTTGTGAAATAGAAATAGGAAATAAACTAGACAAAAGTTGTCTAAATTTATTTGTTCTTATAGTACCAATTGTTGTATTTAAGTTTCATAACGAAATATTTTTATACATTTTGTAATGAATTAAAATTAACCTTAATTACTATATGAATTTAATATTTCCTATAATATTTTATGTGGCCAGATGTTATAGTTTTATGTACAAGAGTATCATACCAAACTATTTCCAATTGTCAATATCATTGTGAATCTGTGATATTTGGAACAAAAAATGTATAAATTCTAGAAGAAGACTATTTTACAACTGACTAAGAATGATACCAACATGAGATTATGATCAATCTATAACACATTATTTCTATGTCTGTGCAAACTGTTTATTATTTGTAGGTTATATTTCAAAATAAAGATATACACTGTTGAAGTACCATATTAGTTTTATATCAAACCTCTTTAAAATATGTTTGTAAACAAAATAACTTAACAACTGACTTCCTCATACTTCAAGATTTGCCACAATGAAATGTAATAAAATGATAACAGATAACATTTGTTGCTTAATTTTGAAATATTGAAGTACACATGTCACAGTAGATATTCAAGAAATTTCATTAAGGTGTACATAGGTCTGCGTTAGAACAAACTGCAGTAGGTTATACATTAATGAAAAATGTGTGACTGGAGGATCATGATTTTATATCTCCCATTACTGAAAGTTCTATGAAATTTCCTCTCTCAGATTATATTTGTATATCGATTAAAAACTTACACTAATATATTCACAAATGTAAAGTGTATCTACACAGTAGTTACGAAATTCCTTGTTGAGAAAGATTTCTAGAATATTAAGAAGAAAACATTTTCTTTAGAAATATAAAAGAGACATAGAAAAAGAGTAAGTGGAAGAAACCGTGTTACATAGAGGTCACTAAATAAAACACATTTCTAACAAGTTATTTATTCAGAAAATAGAGCCATTAATAGCACTCTTGAGCGATTGCACTGGTTCTTCAAAATATCCTAACAGTAATATGCACATACAGAGACAGATAAACGCCATTATTGCACCAAAGACAATTTTTAAAACTTTGTGGATTTTGTAAGGATATATCGAACTTGTTAATGTTGTCAGTTGTGTCCTCAAAGTAACTGAGGGGAATGTTGTCATTGTTGCAACACAGTTCCTACGAAATGAGGTGCAGTGGTTAAGTCAGTAGACTGACATTTAGGGGAAGTGGAGCTTATAGAATTATGTAGTTTCAAATTATGATATCACATAACTCTACCAAATTTTTTATCGAAAATACCAGAATGAGAACTTAACAAAAATTCTGTTGCTGCCATTCCACACCTTTGTCTTATCTCTCCATCCCTAATGAACTCATTGTCAGTGGAATGTTAAACCCTAATCATCCCTGTTTCACTTTTTCTTAAAAATCGCCTTAGATATTTTAGTCAGTCATTATTCAACTGATATAGTTATACATTACTATATATATAATTATTTTTGGACTGCTTACCCCCAGGCCAAAAATGTAGCGTTGGTACAGAACACTTGTATGTGTTCCTACAAACTCTAATGAATTAATGTAGATGCTTGAAACACGTTTTTCTTTTCTTGATTGATAGACAACCACATCTCACTGTAACAAGTTAATAATTTGATATAAAAACTAATGAATGAAAATATAGTCACAGTAGTATGAACTATCAAAGGTTTATAAGAAGTGCTTATTTCAATAGTGGTACAAGTCCATTTATGTTCATTTTGAGATAGAGAGTCCTAAAATTACTTGAGCACTGAAAAATCTGCAGTTGAGGTACCAGAAATATTCAAGTATATGGCTTCTTCCTAGAGATGAACATTTCTTCTATTTGTTTGGATCATTAATTTCAGCAGCATTATAGGCAGAAAAATGGAGGTAATGGAGCTGTACCATTACTGAAATAAAATAAATTGAACATTGTATATAAACCAGTTAATTCTTTTATTGCAAAAAATTTTATTACATTTTTAATGTACACCTTCATATTAAATTCACATGTGTAACTGAACTACACAGTCAGATATGTTTCAGGTCAATTGGCTTCTGTAAAACTAAGGATTGCACTCTTCTTCTTCTTCTTTTTCTTCTTCATGTTCCAGACCTCTGTCTTCTGTTTGTAGAGCAAGAAAATAACTATGTTTGATAGCTGGAATATAAGGGAGCAAATCAAGCATAGCCAGCTTTTTCTTTTTCAGCACTTTTCTCACATGTGGGTAACGTTGTGGTGAAACTGTAATAGTACCATATGCATGTGGTCTCTCTCTACCACCTATGGGAGCAAAGTTTAGGAAGTCAATGTCATTCAGCGTTTCCTTGTAGAGCATTTTGTATGGATTCTGCCTCTCAAAACGCATCCATTTTATTTTCAACCAATGACATTTAACATACTCCTCATTTTGCTTCCTTCTTACCACTGAATTTTGTAACTGTTTCAGTGCCAAAAAGTCAGAATGCTTCATTTCTGTGCAAACAAATTTATTTGATCTGCCAGTTTTCCTAATTGTTTCACAAATATCATCTGGGGAAAACAGTAACTCTTTCTTATTTATCTGTTTTTCTATCTGGGCAAAATCCCTGTCGTTTGACAAGTATGAGTGACTTGGGAGCCGGTACTTTAAATCAATAATGTTGACATGAAATTGAGGAGATCATGTCACTTTCATTAGTGTTAGGCAAATTTTTATGTACCTGTTTTGCGCACCACATGTGTCACTGTACGCAACTACCTGTTTTTGAGGAGTGACACACTTTTCAATATGTTTCAATAAATACGTACCAATTTCCTGTGATCCCTTTGATCCAGATGTTTTATCCCAAAAATACATATGGATTTTGCCGTCAGTTAAACTGTAGCATCTAAAATTATACACATACATGTTTCTCTTGTAGTACGATATCGATGTTCTCAGTTTGGGAAATGCTAGTGCTTTTGGCAGGTCAAAAGTAAACACGCACATCTGGGAATCTGCCTCTTTACTACATTCTGTGTCTGTAGCCATTGCTGTTCTTGCAGTTACAGTCCTCCTAAGGTGAAGGTCCTTTTCAGTTTGAAGCTTTCTTTTTTCTTCTGCATTGGTAGCAGCGTCCATTTCAAAGCTCAGTTTGTCAAAAAAAGAGCAAGTGTCTTTACGTGGTGGTCAAAATGACAAGCTGAAGTCTTTGTTAAAGATTTTTCGATAGATGTGCTCCCCCACAATTTATTTATTCTGAGATATGCATTTATCTTTGTACAAATCGTACATTTTGGCCACACACAGCTCAGGATTTAGACACCTTTTGTGGGGATCATCCTTCATTGCATAATGGTTCTCGGAAACTGGAAAGCTTTTGATGTGTTCCTTTACATCATTGATCAGACCTTCTGGTACAGAGAATTTGTTCTGATGTTTGCCCTTCCATCAAGGTGAGGTGTACCTGCTTCATTGCTTTATGTTAAAAACCCAGAGAGTCATCCATTAGAAATGTCAAAAGTTTTCAAGAAAAACTTCTTGCACACTATTGCACAGTTTCCATTCACATGTAATCGATATTCATAAATACAACTTTTCTGAGATCCAGTCATCTTTTGGTCGTCGGCGGTTAACTGAATGATACGTGCATAGACCATTCAGACAACCATTTTGGCGATTAATATCACCCATAGCCCAGATATTGTCAATTAACGTCTTCCCCTCATCGTCTGAAATTTTATTGAAACCTTTACGTGCACACCTGCAGTCCACATTGCGAAATGTTTTTGGAGAAATTATTTTACCAGTTTCTGTGACGTATAACTCCCCAGTGTTCCTTTTTTTCTTTCGAATATGCTGTTCATATGTGTACGTTTTCCTTGCACCCTTCTTGCTTCGAGTACCCTTCCTTTTTGTCTGCAAATTTGCGGCTGCACCGTTCGCACACGCATCAGTAATAGTGTCTCCTTTTACGCCATTTTTTGTACTTTCATTGGAAGTTCCATCGTCGTAGCTACTGGTATCTAGCTAGAAAGTAGCACAAGTTATGATTTATACAGCACCAGATGATTGAAAACATAGGTATATGTGAAATACATTAAGATGGACACCCTCATTTTCCATTGTTTTTGTCAACGTAACCTTCATTCTCGCATATTGGAATGAAATGTCTATAATTCTGAGGGAAAAGTAAAAAAAAATCTTTTTACCTGCAATCGTTTGAAAATCTGGATCATCAGTTCCATCACAGTCACTTGATAATGTTCCTGAATCCATCATCTTCGCAAGAAATAGCAACACGCTGCAATGCACAAAAGCACACTGACTTGTACCACTACGGAAATAAATTCTTGCTTGCTTTCTCTAATGCGTCAGCATTGAGGTGCATTGTGTTGGCAGCAGGACGAAGCTGGAGCTGTCCCACTATGCAACCAAATTAAAAACGACCTGTGTGAGTACGTACGTGAGTATAACTGCATTGTTTTTCAAAAGTGGACTTGCACCACTGTTGAAATAAGCCCTTCATATAAAGGTTGACACAACACAAGCGTTTGGCTATTCTTATAAACTTCAGAAAAGCATTAAAGAATGTGATAAAACAGCTTCCCTGAGAAGTAACACTACATTTATTTAGAAAAAAAGCATAGAGTGTGAGAAACTGATGAGTGAACTGCACCGCAGAAAAAAAAAAATATATATTGCACAAAGAGAAACTTTGTAGAAAACAAGTTGCTAATTAAACAAACAGAGAACTTACTATACAAAAGAAATCAGTGATTGCACAAATAAGAGAAGTTCTGTGTAAAGAAATGTCCACCTCTGAAGCTCAGTAACCAGCATCGATGGTCTCCAATACATCATGAAATTTTTTTAGGGGGCAAGGGAGATCTGGAAGATTATGCAATTGCTCTTACAGGGACATACAATTTCTTTAAAAGGGCATTACATTCGTCGTTGACTGTAGAAATTATTTATTTCTCTATTGAAATTTCGACCTTTGGGCCATTTTCAAGTGAAACTGTAAAATATTTTGCCTCAACACATGTCGGACCTTAAAAATCTTCCGACATGTATACATCTTATCGATAAAAATTGGCCTTTTCGCTGTAGAAATACGGTAATATCAGAGGAGTGTGATGCTCTGTACGTCGTGAAATGATATAAATTACGTGAAATGTTACCAATATTAACATCATTCATGTAAATCGTCACAAATCGATGATCTAGCGCACTGGCCTTAGTTTACATGTAAACAGTCTCCTAGAACATCGATTTGTAACGATTTATGTGAATGACGTTAACATTGTTGAAATGTCATGTGATTTACGTCATTTCACAATGAAAAGACCTTCACACTCATCTGATGTTACTGTATTTCTACTCTGAAAAGGCCTATTTTTTACGATAGTATGTACACATGAGGGAGGATTTTAAAGTCTTACATGTGTTGTAGCAGAATCTTTTACAGTACCACTTGAAAATGACCACAGAGGCCTAAACTGCAATTGTGAGATAACGAATTTCTGCTGTCAACGGCGAATATGGTGTCCTTTAAAAAATTCTGCTTGACTGTGAACCCTGACCGTGAGAAGTTAACGGACAAATAAGGATCGTCTTCGACACAGTTTCAAAAGCCAACTTTTATGGCTCGGAGAACGGTATGCTGCCCTCCAGTACTGTGGTCCAATGTCTCCTATAGAGATGTTCAAGTGATTACTTACTGCGAAGTGCTTCCGTCTTTTTAAGAGAACTCCGGAAAGCTTTTGACACCGTTCCTCACAAGCGACTTCTTATCAAGCTGCTGGCCTATGGGGTATCGTCTCAGTTGTGCGACTGGATCCGTGATTTCCTGTCAGGAAGGTCGCAGTTCGTAGTAATAGACGGCAAATCATCGAGTAAAAACTGAAGTGATATCAGGTGTTCCCCTGGGAAGCGTCCTGGGACCTCTGCTGTTCCCGATCTATATAAATGACCTGGGTGACAATCTGAGCAGTTCTCTTAGGTTGTTCGCAGATGATGCTGTAATTTACCGTCTAGTTAGGTCATCCGAAGACCAGTATCAGTTGCAAAGCGATTTAGAAAAGATTGCTGTATGATGTGGCAGGTGGCAGTTGACGCTAAATAACGAAAAGTGTGAGGTGATTCACGTGAGTTCCAAAAGAAATCCGTTGGAATTCGATTACTCGATAAATAGTACAATTCTCAAGGCTGTCAATTCAACTAAGTATCTGGGTGTTAAAATTACGAACAACTTCAGTTGGAAAGACCACGTAGATAATATTGTGGGGAAGGCGAGCCAAAGATTGCGTTTTATTGGCAGGACACTTAGAAGATGCAACAAGTCCACTAAAGAGACAGCTTACGCTACACTCATTCGTCGTCTGTTAGAATATTGCTGCTCGGTGTGGGATCCTTACCAGGTGGGATTGACGGAGGACATCGAAAGGGTGCAAAAAAGGGCAGCTCGTTTTGTATTATCACGTAATAGGGGTAGAGTATGGCAGATATGATACGCGAGTTGGGATGGAAGCCATTAAAGCAAAGACGTTTTTCGTCGCGGCGAGATCTATTTACGAAATTTCAGTCACCAACTTTCTCTTCCGAATGCGAAAATACTTTGTTGAGCCCAGCCTACGTAGGTAGGAATGATCATCAAAATAAAATAAGAGAAATCAGAGCTCGAACAGAAAGGTTTAGGTGTTCGTTTTTCCCGCGCGCTGTTCGGGAGTGGAATGGTAGAGACATAGTATGATTGTGGTTCGATGAACCCTCTGTCAAGCACTTAAATGTAAATTGCCGAGTAATCATGTAGATGTAGATGAATCACGTTTTACGCTACATTGGACAGATGACCATTGACGTTCATGGCTTGAAACGTCTGAAAGCAAACGAGGAGGGAGTGCTATGGTCTGGGGAATGTTTTCGTGGCATCCTCTGCGTGATCACGCCATTCTGGAAAGCACCGTAGATCAATACAAGTATTCATATATCCTTGGGGACCGTGTCCTCCCCTGCATGAAATTTGTTTTTCCTCGGCACGATGGCATCTACCAAAAGGACAATGCAACGTATCACACAGCTCGCATAGTACGTGTGTGGTTCGAAGAGCTCCAGGGTGATTTTAACGTACTCCCCTGGCCACCAGACTCCACAGATTTAAATGCAATCGAGGATATGTGGAACCACGTCGATCGGGCTGTTTGCACCGTGGATCCTCAACCGAGGGACCTGGCGCAGTTGGCCACGGCACTGGAGTCGGCATGGCATCACATCCGTGACGCTAGATTCCCGAACTTCACTGTCTCTCTTCTTGCATGTTTCGCAGCTGGCCGCGCTGCAAAAGATGGTTATTCAGGCTTTTGACAGGTGATCACATTAATGTGATTGGACAGTGTATAAAAGAACGTAGCACTGCATGTAATACTTGTTACAGAATCCATGTTATCTCTTCAAATAGTTTCCACCGTGCATCCACCAGGTGTGATGTTACCTTGTGTCAATTGTACATGGGCTCGCAACTCATGAGTAAAGCTTCAGCTTCAAAGACGCACGGCCGACGGTCACTGTATTGATCGATGACAATGCCAATGTGTCTGAGTAATCCCACTTCCGTAACTTGTTTTTGTGGTTAAAGTATAGTTATGAATAATATGTTGATGCACCAGCGGCAATCAAGATAGTATAAATTAAGAGGAGGTGCTAATTATTTTGGTGGCTCTACTCCTCCATACCTGTCGTAATTACTATTGTATTTCTGTCTTAAGTGCACTGCATACTTAAAAGTTCAGTCACCTAATTTTGAACGCAGTGCCCAGAAGTCGGCGTGGTTTCCTCTTATTGTGTTGCATAATGGTTCCATACAAAAGAAGCCTCTACGTTATCAAAATAGTTTTTTGAGAATTATAGAGGAGTGATTGTTAGGACACACTGCTACATGAAGCATGAATAGTAAAATAGCTAAGTGCCCATTCTGTTGAGGCGTTCAGTGACAACAACTCCTTGAATAAAAATAAAAGTTTGAACAAATGAAGCTTGGAATGCCATTATAAAGCAGCAACCCACAAAACACGTGGAGATACGAATGTGAAGTACAGATGGGTAGAAAGTGCTGGAATGTGTGGAGACAATCCAGATATTGGTGATTCATTGTACCAACCTACAACGACTCTTCAATAGCGGTACCGAGCGAGGTGGCACAGTGGTTAGCACATTGGAGTCATATTCGGGAGGACGACGGTTCAAACTCACATCCAGCCATCCTGCCTTAGATTCTCCGTAATTTCCCTAAATTGCTTCAGGCAAATGCCGGGATGGTTCCTTTGAAAGGCAAGGCTGACTTCCTTCCACTTCGTTTCCTAATCCTATGGGGCTGATGACCTCGCTGTTGGTCCCCTCCCCCAAATCAACCAACCAACGAACATTAATAGCGGTCGTTGTCAGCTAGATTATAACTGAGACTCAGTTTCCGCTAGTGAAAGAAGGGCTTAAGAAGGTGCGAACAGCATAAACACTCCTATACCCCACACACAACACGTTCCCAGTATATGCCAGATAATCACAGCAATACACACTTTGCTTACTCTTCTCTATGTCGATTAACTTTCCTCCACGACAGACTGTCATTTGTTCTAGATTTAGTAAAGATGTTTTCCATAAACGTTTATCATTGTTATATAAATGAATTGCATGATCGTAGCTCCTGAAGTATTCACCATGTTCAAAAGTTGTAAAAAGAGTGTAGACTTTTCAGAGACCCAGTAACAACTTGAAGATAGATCTTGAACACATTCACCTCTTTCCAGATGCTATTTCTTTTCAGCTATTCTTTAACTGTAATAATTTTGGTCCCACACACAGAAAAAAATCAAAACGACAAATAGCCATGAAGCTTAGCGGCCACATTGTTCACATCACCATAGATGACTTTGAAAAAGTCGTTAAGAAGGTGGAAAATATGATATAAAAGGTTTTACTTGATATGAGGGAGCACCCAATTAAATATTTCGGGATAAAAGGAAATTCATTGTGGCTAATACTTGTCACTATTATCCTCTTGGAGTCGTTTTGGAGAGTACTGGTTGATTGAGGTCGCAGTAGTGAGCGTCACAGTCCCAGCGTTATACCGTGAAACACAACTGCAAAGTCCAGAGGCTGTGCAGATGCTGCCCATCTATGTCACCAAAATTACACTTTTTTTTCAAACAGTGTTGCGCAGTGAGAGATCTTAGGTATAATTCCATTTCAAATAAACTACCTGACAAAAAATGTGAAGTACCCAGAAAGGAAGGAGAAGATGACATGAAACGTCACACGTTCAGTGCGTGTGTGATGTTGTTTAAGTGATTACAATATCGAGTCAGATTTACAAGACGATGGCAGTATGACGTTGCAAACTCTCTGGCCTGGATGCATTCACTCATTCGGATGGAAGGAGTTTCATAAAGCCATTGGATCCTCTCTTGTCCCAGGACTCATCCCACACATGTTCTATTGCGGTCAAATCTGTGGAATACTTCAGCACCACAGAGAAAGTTCATAGAGTTATGAGCCATGTGTAGACAATCATTGTCTTGTTGAAGGATGAAACCACGATACTGTTGTGTGTGAGGTAGCACATGACGATGCAAGAAGTCCGCGATGTACCGTTGTACCAATAGAGTTCCTTCAGTTACTAGCAACCATAACCCCCCGCAAGTCCCCGCCATACTCGCGAATTACCTCTGAACATAATACGACGCCATTCATCAGCAGTCCATGCTTCTCGGTACGTCATCACTCCCAACGCAGATGTTTGTCTCGCGGTGTTAATGGTAGTCTGACCGCCCCTGTTCGCTGAGTGGTAATCGCGGCGGAATGCTACGCCAAGGGGCCCGGGTTCGATTCCCGGCTGGGGCAGGACTCAAGGACTGGGTGTTGTGTTCTCATCATCATTTCACCCCCATCTCCGACGCTCAAGTCGCCCAATGTGGCGTCGAGTGCAATATGTACTCGCCCTCGGCGGCCAAACTTCCCCGTATGGGGGACTCCCGGCCCGCAATGCCGTTCGCTCACTTCCAATGGTGGACGGTAATTTCCATGTCCGCTGCAGCGAGTCTCCGACCAGTGGTGTTGGATTACACAGAATGTTGCAGGGAGCACGAATGTGCCTACCGTCACACTGCCATGCAGGCTGACATCGGGCCGCTCTCACAACTGAGTGCCCCTCAAATCTTTATATTCCACGACCGACTAGCCGGCCTAATGTGAGCCCACAATGAGGCTCCTTTCAAACTCGGCCAGGTGCTGACAACGTTGTCTCAAACGAGTACGCGGTATGTTTGTGTCCTTCACAGGGTTCTTTCAGCATCGGACGTTTTTATGGACTGTCATATTTCGTACCATGCCTGGAAACAATAGTAAATCCGAGCAACGCTAATGCACTTTGATAGCCGTTCTACCTGTGACAGAGTATCATTTACATACCCGCCGATATGCTTATCAAGCTACAATGACATGCGACCATGTACTCTGGGTGCTTCACTTTCTTGTCAGGCAGTGTAGGAAATTGGTGTAAATCACAGTTCACAACAAATTCTGGTTTGAGATATTCTTTGTCGCACAAGTATGGTTTGCATATACATAATGAATTCCTTGTGCAGTTTTCATGGTAAATAATAATTTTGCGGAGTGGCTGACAAAGGGAAGCACCGCTAACTCTGGATTTAACTTTTGTACCGCTGTCTAAAACAGAGCTCACAACGTGAATTTGAATGCAACAACTCGTGTAGTTAGCATAAGATTAAATCATCTGACTTAATGAATGTAAATCTCAATTACTGTGCCGTAAATGAAACTGAAATTACTACCGAGTTCACTGTTGTGGTAATTGTCTTAGATCTGTAGATATCGCCAAAACAAACGGTATCGTTCGCTATGAACTGAAAATACAGTCATTAGTCAGATTCTATGGCCAATGGCATTGCTGCAGTGGTAACACCGGTTCCCGTCAGACTACCGAAGCTAAGCGATGCCGAGCTGGGCTAGCACTTGGATGGGTGACCATCCGGTCTGCCGAGCGCTGTTGACAAGCGGGGTGTCAGCCCTTGCGAGGCAAACTGAGAGCTACTTGACTGACAAGTAGCGGCTCCGATCTCGTAAACCGACATACGGCCGGGAGAGCGGTGTGCTAACCACATGCCCCTCCATATCCGCACCCAGTGACGCCTGTGGAGTGAGGATGACACGGCGGCCGGTCGGTACCGTTGGGCCTTCCAAGGCCTGTTCGTACGGAGTTTAGTTTTAGTCAGAATCTATGTATTACAACTAGTTAAATAATCAGTTCGTAGGAATCCTTCTTTTACTATTCCGTATTTTACTGGTGCCGTACAGCCACTAGTTTCTGTTTGAAGAGACATAGTTGTTAGACTTTTCAGCTGATTCGTAGCATTCGTTACTGCAGCAGCGTATCGAATGAAACCTTTTAATTTGTGAGCTGACACTGCATCTCATAAGAAGAGATTTATTCTGAAATTCCTCAGTGTTCTATAGTTTTCACTCCGAAATTTCGTGTCTGTTTTTGTATTTATCAGCTACAGTTCGGCGTTTTAGTAACTGTCTATAATATATCTACGCCGTCTTTCGTTTGGATTGGAACTGCGACAGCTGTGTTCAGATGGGAGCTGAGTTGGTGAAAATGGTTGTCTCTACATGATATGATATGAAGTAAACATTTGCAATGGATTTTACGAACCTTAGTAGCTTTATAAAATGAGCGTTACGTCAAATACTGCAAAGACAGTAAAGATCTAATTGGTCTAACAGTCTAATTGATGCACTGAATGAATATGATGCACATTCCCGATCAATCTTGACTCTTCATTAAGGCCTCTAAGAGAAGTCCAAACGCTGTATTTTGTCACAGTCGCAACACGTTGATTCTATGTATGTGGTGAAAGCTAACAATCCAAAAGAAGCTTACCATAATATCATACACAACTTGATGTGAGCAGACTAAGCTAAATATCAACGAAAAGACTGTGCGGATACCAAAGTTTTTGCCTCATTATTAGAGTGTAATCCTGTTACACCAAGTACTGTTGTTTGCAATGTGAGTAGAGTAGTCATTCTAGGGACAAATAATATTTGCAGAAAATATGGTTGAACTTTCGGAAAGAGTAATGTTGTGCATGTGCAACTTATAGATACAAGCAAATATTGCTCCTGGTATTACACAGAAAAATATAGCTTATCAAGAAACTTTAAATATAAATGGTTCTGCGTTAATTTACTTGCATGAGACGTTCTCCAGCCTCAGTTTTTAAAAAGCGAAAGTACGTGTGTTCATCAGTCCACAGAACAAGGAAATTTTTAGAGTCATTGAGTTTGAGTTAGTATTAAAGGATAATAGAAAAAACAACATGGCAATCGTTCAGAAATGTTTAGAACGTTTTTCTAATAAGTTTCAAAGTAGTAAAGTTCAAAGGACGTGTGACTTACCTGACACGTTTCTGTGATCAGTAGCAGTGTAACACGTCGCTAAAAATATGCTTTTTGCAAGAAAACCTGAAATTCTTGCGTTCGAATTGTGCTAATGTGAGCAGCTGACATGGTTAACGCTTACAGCAGGGTATTTCACTGATAATGCTGTCATGTTAAGTAATTGTTTCTGGGTGGTGAACGGGACGTACCTGTAACGTATTAACCTAAGAAAATGTGGAAGAGAGACGTTGCTAAGATATTAGACTATTTCATATAGACAATGTATATCTACATATTTATACTTAATTCTTTGTTTCTGGTTTTCTTTTCACCGCAGTAAGAACAAAGTTTCAAATCTCTATAACAGTGTATTTTACCTCGTAATAAAAACTCACATTCCAGACATTGATCAGAAAGACAACTGGTACTCACAACTTTTAATTATAATGGCGTCGAGTGATACATATACAGGCAGACTCCCTCTGAATCTGTGTGCCTACCATGCCATTTTGCTTCGTGTGAATTCATTGTTTAGATGCTTGATGCCATATGAAACACATTTAACTCATTCAGATAGTTTAAAATAATATTAAGCACAAGGCGTCAATGAAATTCCGTAAAAATAAGTAATTACGGTACTGTGACAACTGTGACGTTCGAAACATAAGCTTGTGCTAGACATATGAATGGCCAGTACCTTACAAAACAAATATTAAGTTGTAATTCAGTACCTGAAATGTAGCTCTAACTTTTTACATTTTCAAATACGTTATTTACAAAATAGTGTATACAAAACAGTACTCTGCAGCAGGGAGAAATTGAACGATGTTGCTTTTTTTTAATACATCGATCTTGTATTGTGTGGGATGACGGATCTGATCCGCTTTAACCATTTCCGATTTAGGTTTTACGTGGCTGCCCCAGACAACATAAGCAAAATGTAAGGGTTCTTCCTTCCACAAGGCCACAGTGGACTACCTGTCCACCGTACATGTAAATGCCTGTATAGATGAATTGTGTATTTTATTTTTAAACTTTAATATCATGACATGTCCAGGACAGTTATAAAAATGATTCGTGGATGAATAAAATTACGACTACCTCTACTACAATGTTAAACGAAACATTCTGAGAAGAAAAGCGAATGATTTAGGTGTAGCTTTTCAATTTCTCTGAAATAACTTTTTAATACATTCAGAAAACATAGCAGAAATATTTCGACTATTACGCTGTTAAATAAAAAGGAATCCGAAGCGAAGTAGCGTAGTGGTTTAGGCACCGGGTTCGTATTCGGGAAAAGCAGCAACCCAGAATTAGATATTCTACGATTTCTGTTAGCAACTTAAGCTGTTTGTTGGGTTTAGTCCTTCGAAAAGGACGCAGCTGACTTCATTACCTGTTAATAACCAAACACAGCTCTTCCTCTATAATGATCAGAGCATTTGTTACGTGTAATGATGTGGTTGCCATTCTGACAGATCCTAATCTGTGTGGAGAGCAATGGGCAGGGCTAATCTAGGAAATTGACACAAGATACAACATTCAATTAAGAACTAATGGAGAATGTGGCAAAATAGATAGGGTAGAAACATCTCAGTTAACAGATGAAAGTGTAGAAGCAAATAGGGTAGAAAAATAGCAATACCAGAATGAATTACTATAACAAAAAGTAGCATACCGTGTATTAGAAGCGTCTGAAACAAGGAATGCCTCTCCAGAAATATTAATCTCAGGCATCGCTCTACAATGTTTGGACCAGGATGTTTCATTTTCATGAATGACTAGCAGTAAACTGTAAACTGATAGGCTACGTACACAAGACAGTAGAATTTCAAAAAAATTTTGAGGTAGCTATCTCCTTTGGATGTCCTTATACAATGTGTGACAGCCAATCAGCTAAACCAATATAACAGTATATGTTGGGAAAACAATCAATAACTGCGGTTGTAGAAACAAATGCATATTTTAAAATTGCAAATAACAGACAGAAACTATGACAAGCATAAAATAATGAATTTAGAGTGGTATCTATTCCGAAAAATACAAGATATCTTATTAGAACAGCAAAAAGAATAGAACAATATTGGAAGAAGTTGAAATAATTTTTTAAACATGAGAAGCAGCAACAAAAGGCGAAGAATGAATAAAACCTGAAATTTTCAAGTGGTCAGCGTGACTCAATATAATAACATTAAATTGTCATAACCACACTCAGGAAGTGATCATACGAAGCAGTACATATTTCCTATCGATATATGGAAAGGGAAGCGTTTTACGCTGATTGAGAGTAAAAGTTTCCAATTCCAGTTATTTGGGTAACGCGATTAATCGATACTAGATTATCGTTGTCTCCGACCACACTCCGTCGTCGCCACAATGTTTTCGCTGTCTACGTAGAAGATTGAGAGAGTGAGTCACGACGCGGTGTTGCCTCTGGCGTGCTGAAGAAACATTTCCCCTCTGTTACTGTTAAGTTGTCAAAATGCGTCATCGACTCTTCTGAGCACCGTATTTTCTGTTGTGTAATACATCTGCACAACAGTGATGAAAACAATGGTTGGAGGTTCTTAGTATAATAATTTCAATGGTACGTTACTGATGTGTAACCTTTGTCATTCTAGATGTACACTGCTTGTATATTTAGCAGATAATCATGTACGTAAAAAGGACGATTGTGAACTAATTAAAGGATTACTACAGAGCATAAAGTGATTGGACTAACTCTAAACGGATACGAAAAATGAGGAATAGAAAACGTTTATTAATTATCTCAGTTCTATCATTTATCAACCGATTATTTTTCTTCTAGAATCCCTTGTATTTCGTCCCACTTTTTCCAAGTCCACAAGCAAGCCAATTTTCTAGTTGCGAAAACAATACAATACCTTGGATAAGACAGGCTCATCATATCTGACATATCATTACTAGATATGAAAAAGTATGCAATATCATCAGCGCTACGACTGGAGTATGGTGTTTCTCTGATCGGCGGACAGCGATGACTTTATACCGGTCACTACTAAGGTCATACTTGCCAGCCCGGTTATCCGAGCGGTCTAACGCACGGTTTTCTGGATTGGGAAAGGGCGCCTGGTCCCCTGCACTTGTGTCGAAGTCCGGTGATACGGTCAGTCTGCGGATGGTTTTTAGGCGGTTTTCCATCTCCCCCGGCGAATGCGGGCTGTTTCCCCCTCTTCCGTCTCAGCTATGCTATGTCGGCGATTGCTCAGCAAAGAACAGCAAAGAAGTTCTCCACGTACGCGTACACCACCATTACTCTACCATGCAAACATAGAATCCTCACACTCGTCTGGTGTGAGACGTTCCCTCGGGGGGGGGGGGGGGGGGAGGGGGGGTCCACCTGGGGCCGAACAGCACAATAACCCTGTAAGAGTGGTTCGGTGTGGGGCGGCTGAGGGGTGGACTGCGGTAGTCTTCGTAGGGTTGTGGACCACTGCGGCTGCGGGGTGGGGGGGGGGGTGGAGGACAGAGCCTCTCCGTTGTTTCTAGGCCCCCCGGTTAACGTATAATACAATACAATACGAAGGTCTGTAAGTAGGCTGTTTAGGTTTTTATCTTGGTAACGCCACGTAGCGCTCTGTATGAAAATCACTTGCTGTGCTGTGTGCAGTCTGTGGTTGGTCAGCAGTGTTGCAATATTCGCTATTGTAGTGTTGGGCAGTTGGCTGTTAACAGCGCGTAGCGTTGCGCAGTTGGAGGTGAGCCGCCAGCAGTGGTGGATGTGGGGAAGTGAGATGGCGGATTTTTGAGAGCGGATGATCTGGACGTGTCTCCATCAGAGACAGTAAATTTGTAAGACTGGATGTCATGAACTGATATATATATTATGACTTTTGAACACTATTAAGGTAAATACATTGTTTGTTCTCTATCAAAATCTTTCATTTGCTAACTATGCCTATCAGTAGTTGGTGACTTCAGTAGTTAGAATCTTTTATTTATCTGGCAGTAGTGGCGCTCGCTGTATTGCAGTAGTTCCAGTAACGAAGATTTATGTGAGGTAAGTGATTTATGAGAAGTATAGGTTATTGTTAGTCAGGGCCATTCTTTTGTAGGGATTTTTCAAAGTCAGATTCCGTTGCATTAAAAATATTGTGTGTCAGTTTAGTGTTGATCAAAATAGGTAAAGAGCGAAATGTCTGAGTACGTTCAGTTCTGCTCAGCTGTTTGAAAATCAAATAACGTAAGGGGTTTATCAGCACAGCAATTCATTAATTTGTCTAAGGGGACGTTTCAGGTCATACTATGACTATGGACACACGTGCTACGGATGAGCGTCAGACAGCACGCTGCAAGGACTCGACACTATGCAGTACAAAGCGTTGCGTGTGGTTACTGGAGCGTTCATGTCAACCTAAACCAACGCTTTAGTGATTGAAGCGGATGAACCACCTTTAAAACTGGGACGAATATTCCACTACAAGAAATTCCTCCTGCGGCTCTGTTTCGATGAATATGGGCCCCTTGACGAAAAAATCCGGGAATGAACATTCTGTTGTGTGTGCGGAAGATATTGGCTAAGTAAGCAACTTCTACCCTTCGCGACTGAATGTATGGAGATGTAAGCATTAAGCCACAAGGTGCGGAAAATTCTTCTTGTGCCACACTACAACAGGCCATACGGAACATCGGCTCCGCAGACTGACGGCATGACCAGTTTAAGGTTTCAAAACCAAGACCAAACTAAAGCAACGGCAATTGAATTCCTGTCTCACAATCACGATAGGTGTATGGTGTATACAGATGAGTCCAAGTCTAGTGACGGCGCTGCTTATTCTACTGAGTACCCCAAAACAAACGACAAAGTCTACACAAGCAGGATCAACACTTCACTATCATGACAGCCGTGCTACTTTCCATTTTGGGAGCCCTGCTATTCGTACAGACGATCGCAGCAGCCAACTGTCAACTGTCATAATCACTGACAGGATGTTAGCCGTACATCTTTTTAGAAACCTTCATAATAGTTGTACCAACCCCACAGTTGTACCAGTTATCGACGTTGTGTTTCGGGGCAGAAGAGCTATTGCAACGTCGTTATGGTATGGATGAAAGGCCACTCTGTGACATCTGGAAATGGTCTAGTAGATGTCCCAACAGAGCAAGCATCTCTGCATGCAGCTATAAAATATACTCTTTCTCACAGATATGATACCGATGCTCAGACAACGGTTGTTATCGGACTGGCAACAGGAATGGTTGAAGACATCTGAAATAAACGGCAGTCGCTACGCCTTGATTAATCCCACTATTCCAAGATTACCGTGGTATAATTAACACACGAAGATCGAGGAGCTTTCCGAAAGTTATACCACGGCTGAAATTTAATCACTGGAATGTTAAAAAAAGAGCGCTATCGGATGTACTTCAACGCCATACCTCTATGTGTTTGCGGAGAGGAAGGAGATCCTAACCTTATATTCCTCTTTGTCCTCGCAACACGCGCCACGTAAACGTCTTTACAAGTAATCCTCGAGCTCTTGGTCATCAGCTCCCAGGCAGACTCCAAACCTTATTAGTTCCAACGATATAACAACGTATAAAATACCGTACGAGTTCGTCAACAGTGCCAACAAGCCGATATAGCTCCCTGAGCTTCTAATCTAATGCTCTTGGTATTTTTTATTCCAGGGGAAGACCAAAGCACAATTAACTGACTACATTCCCAGTACTATCTATCATGATATGGAACACACAGCCTATAAATGTATGTCACTATGTACCTCCTATATGTATGTGCCTAAATACTAGAGTATCTATAAGTATGACTGTAATACCCAAATCTGGTTGTTTTATACTCTTCTCGAGTTCTATCCAGATGATACTTACAGACCTGCACAAATATTCAATACTCTATCCGCAGCTTTTGAAAGAATTCTTACAGGACATCCAAAAGAACATTATAGTGTTATTTTAGATATAGAGTCATTATCGTGGATAGAATTGGGAATATATCCCAAATTTGTATCAACACCGATTTATCGTTTCTTTCCGTGTTGCCAGTAGAATTTTTATAGCATACTACCCCTATGTCTCCTAAGTTGAATTTTCGTCTTGTTTATTCGTTTCAGCACACCAATCACCCAGAACATTACGACCTCCTCTCTAATTGCTGGTACGTCCCCCTTTGGCACGGATTACAGTGGCGACGCGTCGTGGGCTGGAAGCAGTGAGGCCTTGGCAGGTCGCTGAAGTGAGTTGGCGTTACATCTGCACACACAAGTCAACTAATCCCGTAATTACCGGGAAGGGGAGCAGGTTAAGCTCTGACGATACGTTCAATAACAACCCAGATGTGTTCGATCTGATTCAGATCTTGTGGGTTGGGAGGCCAGTACATCAATTGGAACTCGCCACTGTGGTCCTCGCACCACCCCATCACATTCCTGGCCTTGTGACATGGCGCATTATTTTGATGAAAAATGCCACAACCGCTGGGAAACATGATCGTCATGAAGGGGTGTACGTGGTCTGAAACCAGTGTACGATACTCCTTGGCTCTCACGGTGCCTTGCACGAGCTCCACTGGACCGATGGATGCCTACGTGAATGTTTCCCAGAGCATAAAGAAGCCACCACTAACTTGTCTCCGTACAGCAGTACAGGTGTCAAGGAGCTCTTCCCATGGAAGACGACAGATTCGCGCCCTCCCATCGGCACAATGGAAAAGGTGTCGGGATTTATCAGACCATGCACCGCTCTGCCACTGTGCCAATGTCCAGTACCGATGAACACGACCCCATTTCAGTTGAAGTTGCCGATGTTATGGTGTTACCATTGACACACGCATGGGTCGGCGGTTGCGGAGGCCAATCGTTAGGGGGGTTCGGAGCACTGCCCAGCAATAAAAGCCGATGTCAGTTACGCCACAGTTCGCCGCCTGCCTTGTTTTACCAGTCTGTCCAACCTACGACGTCCGACATCTGTAATGAGGGGTGGCGCCAACCCCAAGACGTCTGGACGTGGTTTAACCTTGGTTTCTCCACGTGTTGAAGACACTCACCACAACACTCCTCGAATACGCGACAAGTCGTGGAGTTTCCGAAATGCTCGTTCCGAGCCACCCGTCGATCACAATTTGCCCTCGGTGAAACTAAGATAGACCGCGCGCCTTTCCCATTCTACACACGGACAACACGCTCACTAGAACCTAATGCGCCGGGCGTGAGCATGACTAACAGTCATTCCTCGCCAGGTGAAGCTGCTATCGCCTGAACGGGTTTATAACGATAGTAGGTCGGTGGCCATAATGTTCTGGCTGATCTGTGTATATTGCGAGTGTAAAATTTGTTTTGTGAGGAATTTGTCCTTTGTGTAGCCAATGTAGCTTCCTAGAAGGGTACAACTTAAACTAACGTATACTCTGAATTGTCAGAACAACCTGTAGTGTAATATTTCCAGTGTTGAGATGACTGTGTGGGCACAGTTTCAAAGCCAATAAATATAAAAAAAAATGTTCACCTGTTTATCTGAAAATCCGGTATGCCTGGTTGCCACAGGAGGAAGCCACTTCCTCTCACCTCTCTATCCAATAAAATTTTCCTTGTTGGAAAAATCAGTGAGTGGGCTCAGCTCACAGCATGAAGAACTTTACCTAAAAATCCCAGAGCCACCTTTGGTTTCAGCCATACCCTCCTCAAACTGCTGGTGATACACCTTATCAGGTCGTTGGCACAATGTGCCACATGCGTCGTTTGAACAGAGGCAGAATCGCAACTCGTTGAACCACTCTACATGCCTCCAAGTCAGCTAGTGTCCAGTTTTTGCGTTGTTTGGGAGTCTGAATAGGTGTAATTTTATGCATGGTCGTAACCAATGGCCGTTTTCTAGGTATTCGACTCCAAATGTCCTTTGCACGCAGTTCCCTACACGGCCATGACTTGCATTTGGGTTGGAAGGACACACCACCGTGTGGTACCAGTTCTGGATCATCTACAGCACTACAAAGCAACTAGTATGCTTTTCTACGGAACAGACTAATATTTTTCCTGGTGCACTTCTTTAGAAAGGTAATGTAGGACTGACAATAGCGACATGGAGAAATGCGAGCAATGTACCGGGTGAGTGAAAAATGACGAAGTTTTACCTATATGACAGACTGTTGCATCTCGACATGTGAACGTAAACAACGATACGGCGCTTCATCTTGCCATTTCGTAAATCACAAATACTGTCACGTTGAAACTACAATGAAGTCCCAATCGAAAGGTAGGGTCGTCAATGCACTACAATACTGAGCACTGAAAGCACGTTAACTTCTGACACCTATATTCTGCCAAACAGAGCTGAACTTTTAGACAGAGATTATTGATATTTATACAGATATCGAATATTCCAGACTATATGAACATTACAAACAAAAGCGTACAGGTCGACCTCGTCTGCTGACTGACAGAGACCGCCGACAGTTGAAGAGGGTCGTAACGTGTAATAGGCAGGTATATATCCAGATCATCACACAGGAATTCCAAACTGCATCAGGATCCACTGCAAGTACTATGACAGTTAGATGGGAGGTGAGAAAACTTGGATTTCATGGTCGAGCGGCTGCTCATAAACCACACATCACGCCGGTAAATGCCAAACGACGCCTCGCTTGGTGTAAGGAGCGTAAACAATGGACGATTGAACACTGCAAAAATGTTGTGTGGAGTGACGAATCACGGTACACTATGTGGCAATCGGATGGCAGGGTGTGGGTATGGCGAATTCCCCCTGAACGTCCTCTGCCAGCGTGTGTTGTGCCAACAGTAAAATTCGGAGGCGGTGGTGTTATGGTGTGGTCGTGTTTTTCATGGAGGGCTTGCACCCCTAGTTGTCTTGCGTGGCACTATCACAGCATGGGACTACATAGATGTTTTAAGCACCTTCTTGCTTTCCACTGTTGAAGAGCAATTCGTGGATGGCGACTGCATCTTTCAACACGATCGAGCACCTGTTCAAAATCCACGGCCTGTAGCAGAGTGACTACACGACAATAACATCCCTGTAATGGACTGGCCTGCACAGAATCCTGACCTGAATCCTATAGAATACCTTTGGGATGATTTGGAACGCCGACTTCGTGCCAGGCCTCACCGACCGACATCGATACCTGTCCTCAGTGCAGCACTCCGTGCAGAATTGGCTGTCATTCTCTAAGAAATCTTTCAGCACCTGATTGAACGTATGCCTGCGAGAGTGGAAGCTGTCATCAAGGCTAAGGGTGGGCCAACACCATATACTGAATTCCAGCATTACCGATGGAAATCGCCACGAACTTTTAAGTCATTTTCAGCTAGGTGTCCGGATGCTTTTGGTCACATAGTGTATACTTACAAAATAACTATACGCGCAACTTTGAAGGACCAACATTTATTGCGCTTCACGGCCACAAATCTTACGTATTAGCATGGTGGTAGGTGTCCATGTTTTTGAATGGAAGGGTCAGGACGCCGTGGCATGGATTGTGCAGGTCTCGAATGTAGTCCTGTGATACTCCTTCTCATGCCGTTTGCACCTGAGCTAGCAACTTCGGCAGATTCCTGGGTGGATGTAAAGTGCTGATGATACACTTCATGACTGCCTTCACATTCTCAGTCGGCCGGCCACGGTGGTTTAGCGGTTCTAGGCGCTCAGTCCGGAGCCGCGCGACTGCTACGGTCGCAGGTTCGAATACTGCCTCAGGCATGGATGTGTGTGATGTCCTTAGGTTGTTAGGTTTAAGTACTTCTAAGTTCTAGGGGACTGATGACCATAGATGTTAAGTCCCATAGTGCTCAGAGCCATTTTATCCATTCTCAGTCGAGGAGAGATCGGGCCATGCGTTTGGCCATAGCGGAGTATCCACAGCTGCAGTGCCCTCGCGGGAAATGGCACCAACATGAGGACGAGCGTTGTCCTGTTGAAATAGTGCGTGGACGTTCAAGAATGGCAGCGCCGCCGGTTGCTACCCCTCCTCAGAGAACAGTGCGGCTGTCAGGAACCCGTTATGAACACTAATTGTAAACGGGTACCATGGGATATCGTTCCCTACAGAATCACACCAGGCTGGCAGGACGTGTGACGGTAGACACCGCAAACTGTTCTTCGTGGCGCTCTGCACTACGCTTCCAGACACGGACCTGGCGGTCGTCGCCCCCA
Source organism: Schistocerca cancellata (assembly GCF_023864275.1). Taxonomy (NCBI): domain Eukaryota; kingdom Metazoa; phylum Arthropoda; class Insecta; order Orthoptera; family Acrididae; genus Schistocerca; species Schistocerca cancellata. The sequence continues at coordinate 317,602,162 of NC_064629.1, forward strand.
TGGCAGAAGCAGGACTCGTCATTAAAGGTGCCAGTGTGCAGAGCCACATGTCCGTCGTTGCTGACAACACGCGAGTCGGCGCAACGATGCGGGGGTGTGCGTGGCAGGCGTCGTCATCGTCGGTGTGCTGCGAATGCTGCGACATGCAGTCGTCTGTCTGTGGTACCAACACTTACGAGCTGTTGTATAGACAAATCACTCCTATCGTTGCCTTTGGATGTGTTCGCGCGTGGCGGACAATCCGTCAGTCCTCTCGCTTTGTGGGGCGTGTAGGAGGTCCAGGTCCTACATCTCGTGCATGTTTGCTTTTCTGTAACCATTTCCGCCAACAACGGGCAGTGGTGCTGACCGTACGACCGACGTGGCTCACAGTACGACGATACGACTACCCACCCTCCCGCAGCACCACGATACGGCCGCTCTCGAACTCGTCTAGCTGGGTAACCTGCTGTCGCCTGTGCTTAGTTCACGTTCAGGTGATGTTGTAGTGATGTTACCCGTTGTCGTACTTGCCGGCTCTGCCCTTTGGGTCTCTCTTATATCAACCGATGGACACGACGTCATATCCCCACCCACGCTCCCGGGTGCCCGGCCGACCGTGTGGAAGTAATTATTGGCATAGCTGACGGCGTGCAACAAATCCACGCAGTTTGTACTTGACCGGTCGGATCCTTCAGCGTCAAACTCTGTTTATGATTATCAGTACAATAAAGTAAGAGGAATTGGCAAACTTTGCGATCAATGTTGGAGGCTCTAATCTTCAGATAGCATGGCTACTCAGTATTAAACTTTCGCCAAATGGAGGGTAATATTAAGATCCAGTGTGGTGTACTATAATTGGCCAACGTGGTTACTACATGTTGGCTGTTTCAGAAAACAGACTAAAGTGATTCTATTGGGTTTCAGAAAGAAAAAACATTCTCTCATGGCTTACATTGTTTTGCATTACCACCCTAAAAGGCACCACTGAAAAAAAGGCTAGGTCTCATTTTACAAGCAATCACTGAAGGACCTATATCTAGTTTTCGTCTTCTTGCGTCATCTCGGAAACATTTAGAACATATCAACATTTCCATCCCTGTAGGTGTCACACAGCAACTACCCCCGAGAAGATGCTTCATTAACTGCGTAGGAAGGAAACGTAAAACTTTTTGTTGTCTTTCTCTGGTCGTTTTCCGTTTTGTTTAAAATGTCCTTGGCCTACTATTTTGATTGATTAAACGAAAACATAAACCTTCGAATTATTGTTCATGTGAATTTGTAGTGTAACGATTTACAGGCGATACAAATGTGTTTTGCTGTGGCACTGTTTCATTTTCGACGCGTTTTCCTGAGACAGAGCCAACGTCTTTGTCCGGTGTGACGGCGGCCCTTGACACAGGTAGGAGACTTCTCGCAGCAAGAGGGATTCCGATTCCAAACTTCATCGGTACTTGCATTCGCAGGAGGTGATTCTTCGGATTTGGCGGATGTTGTTCCCTTCGCCATTCCTGCAAACAGATACAGTGTACTCAATTCTCTCGTGGGTCTATGCTTCTCCTTAAATATTATAAAACAGCTGGCAAGATCCAAGTGGCTAAGTCAAACGATGAAAGAAACTTTCCTTTCGCTTTTTTAAACCCTGAAGTTTCTTTGTCACAGTGTATTTGCTGGTTTCAAGGGCTACTCTAAGATGAAGAGTCTGACACAGGGAGAGAAATTCGCGCGGGGCGCATCAAACCACTCAGAAGACTGATGATTAAAAAAAAATTGTAGTTAACTTTTATTCTGTCTTACTGACTATTGTGCAAAGTTAAATGTAGTCGATGACACTTTAGAGAGCTCTTTCAACCTAAACATAACTAAGCTATTCTTAAGTAAAATGGCACAATCAGGAGATGTTCATCTCAGATAAAGTAGCGATTCACATCTCAGAATCTAATTCTTAGTCTTACTTGAGGAATGGAACTGTTAAGGTTGCTGATATAGCGAATTCCTTTTTTCTGTGTAGACTTAGGTTCGGTTAACACATACTTCTTGACTGGTAAGTGTGGTCCATCGTAAAGCACACAGAACTTGACAACGTTCTCCAGGACGTCTTATTTTTCATGATTTCACCCCTAAACTATTCTCGTGGGACTAAATTAGTATTTGTCGGAAAAGTGTCATTAAATTAATTTTATTTATTTCCATTACCGCGTATTCTTTTTAAAGGGGAGTTTTCCTCATTTTCTTCGAATAATTCTTCCAGTTGTTCCTGGAGGTATTTTTTTTTCCTCTCTTGGAGAGAGTATCTCTTCTTACCCTCGGCAGACGAAAGAGATCTGATTATTGTTTTTCGTCATAAGTGTTAGACTCACACCCTGTGCAAGTAGCGAATGGTCAGTTGTAGGAACAGGAGTGTACTAAAGAGCCGTCTCCTCCACTATGGTTTATCATCATTTGTCTCCTGCCAATTGCTGTTAGCCTGAAGTCCTCCAGAGGATCCGCCATGTAGGTTTGCTTCGACGTAACTTGCGTTCTAGTTATATTTCTCTGACCTCCGCCGTCTCATCAGGTCATTACTCTCACTGCGACATGTTTACCGAAATAATCTACTCTGTTTGCTTCGAATTAATAAAAGTTGCGAGCAGTTCCGATGAGCGATCTATACTTTGAAATGATACCATAATCAATTAGCAATGGGGCAAATTCTTCTTCAATTACGGGTGGCTGTAAATGTATGGCTGCTGACATCCTCAACAAGAAAAGCTGACCGATGGTCGCAAATGTAGGATTATACGCGATCTGCGCCAAAATTTTCCTTTTTACTCACTGTTGTTGGTTCATGTCCAGAACTATTTACTTCCTCGTGGAATGTTTTACAGAATCTTCCTATCACATCGCACCATAGCATGGCTTCAACTGCAGAATGCTGCCGAAGACACGCATTTGCTTCTGTCTCCTCCATGGTGTTTGTGAAAACCAGTATTCAACAAAGTCGGCTGGGCACATCTGTGATCCGGGCACTCTGTAGTTTTCCCCAATGGGCAGGCCCTGTTCGAGAACATTTTTCCACACAAGCAAAATTTACTTTGACGATCCACTGCTCTCCCCCCCCCCCCCCCACCCTTTCTTTAGCTCGTACACTTTCATCCATGTCATGTTTCGCTACTAATAGCGATACGCACCTCATACAAATCTCACACTCTGGCGCTTCTATGAGTCTGTGTCGTTAGGGCCTTAACCCGACCCTGCCAGTTTGAGCCTTTTTACTAATGGTGCAGGGGTTAAAAGTTGATTTTAGTTTACACTAGGGCAGGCCTAAACTAACCCCTCCACCAAGAACACGCTTACGTCACAATCACCTGCAACTTTACTCTGTACTAGACTGATATGACTCACTACGTTTCTCAGTATTAGCTTTGCGCAGCGATAGATACAGTCTTTGCAATTCAAAAAAGACCGCACTCAAAAGATTTCAACGGCATATATTACAAAAAAAAAAAATGGTTCAAATGGCTCTGAGCACTATGGGACTCAACTGCTGCGGTCATTAGGCCCCTAGAACTTAGAACTACTTAAACCTAACTAACCTAAGGACATCACACACACTCATGCCCGAGGCAGGATTCGAACCTGCGACCGTAGCAGTTCCGCGGTTCCGGACTGAGCGCCTAGAACCGAGCATATCTTACACACCCATGCCCGAGGGAGGACTCCAGCCTCCACCGGGATCAGCCGCACAGTCCATGACTGCAGCGCTAGACCGCTCGGCTAATCCCGCGCGGTCCGGCACGCCTTCCCGCTCGGGAAGCAGCGTGTTAGACCGCGCGGCTAGCCGGGCGGACTTCTTTCAGGATACTATTCACCGACAGGAGAGAGATCATTTCACATAGAATAATCTCGAAAATTGTAAGACTCCTGTAAGACACACCCTTCGACCACGTACTAAAATACGTGGAATCAACAAATTTAAGCCGATTTTACGATTACTCAGTTACTAAAGTGACATGTTTGAAACATTTAAGCAACCACTGGGAGATTTTAAGGATTGTGGAAAATGTAGTTGAAAAAAAATGCGAAACCTTTCGGTGTGCTATAATTATTAAACATCAAAATGGTACTAAAAACTAAACTCCTCCCGAACTGGCCACGAAGGCCCAACGGTACAGACCGGCAGCCGTGTCATCCTCGGCCCATAAGCATCACTGGCTGCGGATATGGAGGGACATGTGGTGAGCACACCTCTCTCCCGACCGTATGTCAGTTTCCGAGACCGGAACGCTACTTCTCAATCAAGTAGCTGCTCAGTTTGCCTCACAAGGGCTGAGTGCACCCCGCTTTCCAACAGCGTTCGGCAGACCGGATGATCACTCATCCAAGTGCTAGCTCAGCACGACAGCGCATAACTTCGGTGATCTGACGGGAACCGGTGTTACCACTGCGACAAGGCCGTTGGAATTAAAATGGTAAACATCGTAAACGCTCTGATAATATAGTGGCTGGTGCTGTATCTCAAATTATCTAGGTTTCATCTCTTTAATTTCCTCTTTTCTGCAATTTTTCAGTTTCAATCTGCATTACATAACGCAAAGATTATGCACTGAGCTCACATTTGCCCCGTGAAATCATTTGCTGTTTACGGACTGGTTTATAAATCTCTAACCCGCCATTACATAATTTGTCTTAACCTTTCTGGTGTTTTCTTGTCTCTCCACGTAGGCAATATTTTTTTTCATAATTCAATAACTAACTGTTAGCAATTAATAAATTGCACTCAATGCAAATTTCTACCCAGTGACCGTCCCTATTATTACTTCCGTCCAGACCATGTTTTCCTACTATCTTTACAACTTGTCGTTTGCCTACAATCAAAATTAAACTTCCCTTTCCAATTAAATTTTTGTCTCCCTTAAATATCTGAATAGTCCCTGTTACTTCATCATAAATTCTTCTGCTCTATTCATCTTCTGCGGAGTTGGGCGTTATGTAAGCTTTCACTAATGAAATGGGTATTGGTTTTGTATCCATATTGACTACGACAATGTGTTTATTACGCTGTCCATAAAAATCTGTCCCTATTCCTATTTTCTTATTCATTGCCAGACTTACTCCTGCGTTACCTCTGTTTGATGTTGAGTTGATAACCCAGCACTGAGCTTCCCAGAAGTCGTTATCCTCTTGCCACATTACTTCACAAATTCACACTATACCTAACATCAACTTATCGACCCCCCTTCAAAAATTGTCTAACTACCTCATTAAGTGATCTAACGTTTCATATTCCGGCCGGTAGAAAGCCAGATTTGTTTTTGACGACAGCCACCTGAGTAGTCAGAGATACGAATGGGTTGTTACACACTGTCTGACAAAAAGTGAAACGCTCAAAACGGGATAAGGAAACGAGATGGAACTTCAAGGACTGAGAGGGTATGTGATGTTACTTTAGTGATTTCACAGCCGTGTCAGATTTACAAAGAACTGGGCGATATTGAACCCCCTCTGGCCTGGATGTTTGCACCGATTCGTTTGAGAAGCCTATCAAAGTTGTTGTATCCTTTCCTGAGGCAAACTGGGCAACACCCATTGCAACTGGTCACTGATATGCTGGATACTGGCACTGAGATGGAAATGATGTCCTAACTGGGCCCATACATGTTCGATCAAGAACAGACCTGGGATTGGTGGCCACGAAAGTACCGAAACGCGCCACAGACAGTTTATAGCTACATATGCCAAGTCTGTACGCGCATTGACCTGTTGAAGAATGGCATCACGATACTCTCGCAAGAGAGGTAAAGGACGAGGACGCGAGATGTCCGTCATGTACAGTTGTGCAAGTCAGAGTTCCCTCAGTCACTACCAGCCATGACCAGAAGTCATACTGCATGGTTCCCCACAATATGACGACAGAAGTAACACCGCTGTCCCTCTCCGAAATATTGAAAAAATGGGCCTTTGTCCTACGTCTCCGCCATAATCGATGGCAATGGGTATTAGGGATAGTACAGAACTACGATTCATAAAAATAATGGTTCAAATGGCTCTAAGCACTATGGGACTTAACATCTGAGGTCATCAGTTCCCAAGACTTAGAACTTCTTAAACCTAACTAACCTAAGCACAACACGCACATCCATGCCCGAGGCAGGATTCGAACCTGCGACTGTAGCAGCCGCATGGTTCTGAACTGAAGCCCCTAGAACCGCTCGGCCACAGCAGCCGGCCACGATTCATCGCTGAACATACGACGACGCCATTCTTCTGCAGACCATGCTTCTTGGTCACAGCACAACTCCAAGCCCAGCCATTTGTGTTATGTCAACGTCAGTCTACGCATGGGACTATAATTCCATTGTCCGGCTGCTGCTGGTCTGCGACCAGTGCTGTGAGACGCCATAGACTTTTGCAAAGAGTCCTTTACCTGTTTTCGGATGGCAAACACGGATGTGAAGGGGTTACTATGTGCCTGGTGCTCAATACTGTGATTCTATCTTGTGGTGGTCAGCCGTGTTCGACTGGAACCTCCCCAAACACTCCAACATCGGGCCACTATCACATCAGAATACCTTACAAATCTGAATATTGTACGATTCGACCAGCCGGTCATATTCATACCCGTAATATGGTTGCACCGATGGCAAAGCTATCCATATCACAGGGGCATTCAGACCACTCCAAATTGATATGGGAAATCCAGAGGTTCTTGAGATCTTCGAATGTAGCGTCAGACTATAATTAACACAAACCTGGGAAAGGAATAAAAGACCAGAGATGAAACAATAAAGGTAGCAGAGGCTCATATAGGTAAAAAGATAAGGTCCAATAAGAAACATTGGACAAGACACGAGATACTGAACGTAACTGACGAAAGGAGAACAAATACAAATGTAGCAAACGAAGCAAGCAAAAGGCAACAAAGACGTCTAAGTCATGAGACTGACAGAAAATGCAATGACGCAGGTACTGTGATGAAAACTAGCCAGACGACACGCAGATAGCTCAGTCAGACCGCTTTCAGAGTAAAGACACTTCGACTGCCAACATTTTATTAGCAAACTGTCGAACTATTTGCAACAAAGATCCACATTTTACCGCCTTCCAGGAAATTTCTCACGCTCAAATTATTTTCAGGACCGAGAGCTAGAAGAAACCCAAAGTGGAAAACTCTGAGGTAATTGGCGATCCATGGAACGCACATAGAAAAGACAGACTGAATGCCAGAGGAGGGGGTGTGCTCATTGCAGTTGACAAAAATATTGTTTCTATTGATGAAGAATTTGAGTGTGACAATGAAGTTATCTAACATGTCTAGGTGAAATCAAGTTAATTCTACTGTGACAGTTTTAGTCATTCAAACAAATTCTACGGTCAGTATAGCGGAAATGTCCAGATCATGTAATCTTGCTTGGAGGCGACTTTAACGTACCGAGTATACACTGGGACGTCTACTGATTCGTTGCGTGGCGTATAGACGGACTGTCTTGCGTAGTACATCTGAATACATTTTCCGAAAACTGCCTTGAACAACTAGTCATAACGCACTCGCAATGGGGATATTTTAGACCTTGTATCTACGAACAGGTCTCACGTATATAGAGACAAGAATTAGTGACCATAATATGATAGCGAATAAGATTGCTAAAGTTAGTAAACGAGTTAAGAGGGCTGGATTAGTATTTCTGCTATAAAGATAATGACTCGACATCATTTAGTTTTATGATGGACGAAGAGGAATAATGGGCGAAGTTTAAACGGATTATAAATGTTGGCCTGGAGAAGTACGTGCCGAGTAATTGGATTAAGGACGGGAAAGACCCACGGTGACTTAACACCGAAAATCGGAAAATGCCGAAGAAGTACAGACCGTGGCACTCTCGGTTCAAAAGAGAACGCGCAGATGACAACAGGCAGAGATTAATAGAGACTCGTGCATCTGTGAAAAGATGTATGTGCGATGCATATAACAACTACCGCTGTCATTTAGCAAAATATCTGAACAAGAACCCGAGAAAATTATGATCCTATGCAAGATCGATAAGTGGATCTAAGGCTTCCACTCAGTCGCTCATTGACCAGTCTGATGTGGCAGTAGAAGACAGCGAAAGGAAAGCCGAAGTTTTAAATTTCGATCTTAAGATATCGTTCATGTAGGAGAATCGTACAAACATACCGTCGTTTGACCATCTAACAGACTTCAGTATGAACGTCATAGTAAGAATCATACCCGGCGTAGAGAAACAATTAAAAGAATTCGAAACAGACGAGCCGCCAAGTCCTGATGAAATCCCAGTTCGGTTTCACAAAGAGTATTCTACGGCGTGGACCCCTTACTGAGCTCGCCTTTATAGAAATTCTCTCGTCCAGCGCAAGATCCCAAACCACTGAGAAAAAAAAACGCAGGTGACTCCCGTATATAAAAAGGGTGTAAAATTACATACCAATATCCTTAACATCAGTCTGAATTATTGGACATATTCTCAGTTCGAATACAGTGAAATTCTCTGAGACGGGAAGGCTTCTATGTGCGAGACAGAACGGTTATGGAAAGCATCGCTCGTGCGAAACTCAGCTTGCCTTTTCTCACATGATATCCTGCAAACTATGGATGAAGGGCAACAGGCAGATTCCGTATTCTTAGCTTTGCGAAAAGCATTTAGCACGGTGCCCCACTGCAAACTGTTAACGATGGTACGAACATAAGAAATAAGTTCCCAGATATGTGAGTGACTGGTAGATTTCTTAAGTAACAGAAGCCAGTACGTTGTCCTCGATGACAAGCGCTCGTCAGAGACAAGTGTATCGTCAGGAGTGTCCCAGGGAAGTGTGACACGATGCTAGTTATTTTTTATAAGCACTGACTGGAAAAGATCGCATGACCAAGAAGGAGTTGTACGACATAAATAAAAGTTGGTAGAAATGTCTCTATACCTGAAAGACGATGTCTATTCAGATATCACGCCAGTTGCAAAAGAGTGGAACTAGTAGCGCCACTATGACGATGCATATCAGGGATTGGTTTAAATATGCGCTGTAACGGTCACGAGCGTTAACTGCCTTTGAGATTGGGCGTGGTAAGTTGATGTTAGTCAAGAATGCCTAAAAGGCGACCAAGATAGTCAACACCTAACTGAGTTAGTACGAGGTAGTGCAATAGAGCTACGAGAAGCAGGATGTTCCTTCTGCAGTACTGCAGAAAGACTTGGCAGCAATGTAGCCAGAGTACACGATTGTTGGTTGCGGTGGTCACGAGAGTGTATGATCTCGAGGAGACCAGGCTCCGGACTGTCGCTTGGCACTAGCGTGGGGGAAGACTATGGTGTTCGGCCTATGGCTGTGGCGCATCGTACTGCATCTGCAGCAGCAGTTCGAGTAGCAGTTGACACCACAGTGACACAAGTAACCTTTACAAATCGGTTACATCAAGCACAGTTCTCAGTCAGACGACCTGCGTGCATTCCACTGACCTCTAACCACCATCATTTGCTACTTGAGTGGTGTCATGCGAGAGCTCATAGGAGGACACGGTGGAGATCTGTTCTGTTTTCTGATGAAAGCTGGTTCTGCCTCGGTGCCAGCGATGGCCGTGTGTTGGTTAGAACGAGGGCAGTTGGACATGGGCACCCAACCTGTCTGCGTGCTAGACACACTAGACCTATGGTATGGGGTCGGATTTCGTATGACAGCATGATCACTCTCGTCTGACTGTAACATTGTGCGTCACTCTGGTGATTCAACCTTCTTTCTGCCATTCATTAACAGCATTCCAGGGCCTGTTTTCCAATATAATAACGCTCGCTCACATACCGCTGTTGTAACCCAACATGTTCTACAGTTGTCAACATGTTGCCTTGGCATGCTCGATCACCTGATCTGTTGTTATCAACGGAGAGACGTCTACAGACGTTAAAGTAACCTCTGGTGTGCCACAGGGGAGTGTTATGGGACCATTGCTTTTCACAATATATATAAATGACCTAGTAGATAGTGTCGGAAGTTCCATGCGGCTTTTCGCGGATGATGCTGTAGTATACAGAGAAGTTGCAGCATTAGAAAATTGTAGCGAAATGCAGGAAGATCTGCAGCGGATAGGCACTTGGTGCAGGGAGTGGCAACTGACCCTTAACATAGACAAATGTAATGTATTGCGAATACATAGAAAGAAGGATCCTTTATTGTATGATTATATGATAGCGGAACAAACACTGGTAGCAGTTACTTCTGTAAAATATCTGGGAGTATGCGTGCGGAACGATTTGAAGTGGAATGATCATATAAAATTAATTGTTGGTAAGGCGGGTACCAGGTTGAGATTCATCGGGAGAGTCCTTAGAAAATGTAGTCCATCAACAAAGGAGGTGGCTTACAAAACACTCGTTCGACCTATACTTGAGTATTGCTCATCAGTATGGGATCCGTACCAGATCGGGTTGACGGAGGAGATAGAGAAGATTCAAAGAAGAGCGGCGCGTTTCGTCACAGGGTTATTTGGTAACCGTGATAGCGTTACGGAGATGTTTAACAAACTCAAGTGGCAGACTCTGCAAGAGAGGCGCTCTGCATCGCGGTGTAGCTTGCTCGCCAGGTTTCGAGAGGGTGCGTTTCTGGATGAGGTATCGAATATATTGCTTCCCCCTACTTATACCTCCCGAGGAGATCACTAATGTAAAATTAGAGAGATTAGAGCGCGCACAGAGGCCTTCAGACAGTCGTTCTTCCCGCGAACCATACGCGACTGGAACAGGAAAGGGAGGTAATGACAGTGGCACGTAAAGTGCCCTCCGCCACACACCGTTGGGTGGCTTGCGGAGTATAAATGTAGATGTAGATGTTTCCAATCGAACCCATTTGGGACATAATCGTACGACGAATCCAGCGCCATCCACAAACAGCATTAACCGTCCCTGTATTGACCGACCAAGTGCAACGGGCAAGGAACACGATCCCACAATCTGACATCCGACACCTGTACAACACAATGCATGCACGTTTGCATGCTTACATTAACATTCTGTCGGTTACACTGGTTAAAGTACCAGAATTTCACATTTGCAGTGGCTTATATCGCGCTTACATTGACCTGTGACCTTGCAGTGTTAATCACTAAAATATGTTACCTAGAGAAATGTATTGCCGAAATTTCATTACCCTGCATTAATTATATTTTGGTGTTGCGATGGTTTTTCGGTCAGTGCACATAAATGATCTTGCGGACAGAGTGAGCAGCAATCTGCTGCTGTTTGCTGATGATGCTGTGGTGTACGGGAAGGTGTCGTCTTTGAACGAATGCAGGATAATACAAGGTGACAGACAAAATTGGTAATTGGTTTGGACGGCCGCTGTCGCAGATTCGAATCCTGCCCCGGGCGAGGATGTGTGTGTTGTCCTTAGGTTAATTAGGTTTAAGTAGTTCCAAGTCTAGGGCACTGATGACCTCAGATGTTAAGTCCCATAGTGCTCAGAGCCATTTGAATTTGTAATTGCTTTGATGAATGGCAGCTAAGTCTGCATCTAGAAGAATGTAAGTGAATGTAGATGAGTAGGAAAAACAAACTCATATTGTTCGAATACAGTATTAGTAGTGTGCTGCTTGACAGGAGTCATGTCGATTAAATATCGAGGCTTTGCAGAGTAATATCAAATGGGGAGAGCATGTAAGATTCGTAATAGGGAACGCGAATGGTCGACGTTAGTTTATTGGGATAATTTTGGGAATGTCTGGTTCATCTGTAAAGCAGGCCGCATGCAGAGCACTAGTGCGGTCATTATTAAGTACTGCTCGAATGTTTGGGATTCCCACCAAGTCGGGTCAAAGGAAGACATCGAAGCAATTCAGAGTCGGAACGCTGGATTTGTTACCGTTGGTTTCGAACAACACGCAAGTATTACGAACATGCTTCGGGATCTCAAATTGGATTTCCTGAGGGGATGCGACGTTCTTTTCGAGGAACGGTATTGAGAAAATTTAGAGAAGCGGCATTTGAAGCTGACTGCAGAAGGATGCTACTGCCGCCTCCGCACATTTCGCATAAGGATTATGGAGATAAGACAAGAGAAATCAGGGCTCATGCAGAGACATATAGTCGTTTTCGTATCGCTCTGTTTGCGAGTGGAACCGCAAAGGAAATGATTAGTTCTGGTATAGGATAACCATGCACCACATTTGCTTGTATGTACATGTAGATGTATGTCTATCGGGAACATAGATGCGGCCTATATGAAACTTAAAGAGACCTTTGGAGAAAAGAGAAATATCTGTATTGATATTAAGTTCCCTGATTGCAAGCCTGTACTGCGAAAAGAGAACTGCCTGTACGAATGTTCAGATCCCTGATCGCAAGCCTGTATTAAGCAAACAAGGGAAGGCTGAACAGTGGAAGAACTATATACAGGATCTATGTAATGGGAAGTAATTTGTAAGCGCTATTGTGGAAGGAGAGGAGGAAGATATGATACTGCGAGATTAATTTGACAAAACAGTAAAAAATCTAATTTGAAATAAAGCCGCTGGAGTAGAAGACATTAGAATTACTGAGATCCTTGTGAGAGTCAGGCAGCACAAAACTATTCCATTTGCTATGTAAGATAGCCGAAATGTTGTCAGGCATGAAGATGAATGTAATGATCTCTCTTCCGAAGTAGGCCGATGCTGACTAGTGGAAATATTACGAACCATCAGTTTAGTAACTGATGGTTGCAAAATCGTAACACAATTTATTTACAGAAGAATGAAAAAAAAATCTTAGAGGCAGATATCGGGGAAGTTCAGTTTATGTTCTGTAGATGCATAGGAACACCCGAGGTAATACTGACTCTTCACAATTCAAATGGTTCAAATGGCTCTGAGCACTATGGGACTTAACTTGTGAGGTCATCAGTCCCCTAGAACTTAGAACTACTTAAACCTAACTAACCTAAGGACATCACACACATCCATGCCCGAGGCAGGATTCGAACCTGCGACCATAGCAGTCGCGCTGCGCCAGACTGTAGCGCCTAGAACCACTCGGCCACCCCGGCCGGCAATGACTCTTCATCGTATCTTAGAAAACAGTATGAACAAAGGCAAATTTACGTTCATAGCATTTGTAGATTTAGAGAAAATTTTAACAAAGTTAACTTGAATGCACTCTTTGAAATTCTGAAGTTACCGGGTAAAAAATACATGTAGCAAAAGTTTATCTACAGCTTGTACAGAAACGAGAGTGCACTTATGACAAGAAGGACATGTAAGGGAGGCTGTACTTGAGGAGGAAGTGAGAAACAGTGGTAAGCCATCCCCCATGTTATTCAATCTGTATATTGAGCAATACTGGAAATCGAAAAGAAATTTTGAAATGGAATTTAAATTCCAGGGAGCAGAAATAAAAACTGAGGTTTGGCGATGACATTGTAGTTCTGTCACACACAGCAAACGACTTGGAAGAGCAGTCGAACGAAATGAATAGCGGCTGGAAAAGAGATTGTGAGATAAATTTCAACAAAAGTAAGACGAGATTAATGGAATGTAGTCGAATTAAATCAGGTGATGCTGAAGGAATTAGCTTAGAAAACGTGACACTAAAAATAGTAGACGAGTTTAGCTGTTTGGGCAGCAAAATAACTGATTGCCGACGTGGAGGGGATATAAGATGCAGTCTGGCAATAGCATGAAAATAATATCTGAAAGAGAGGAATTTATTAACATCTAATATAAATTTAAGGGTTAGGAAGTCATTTCTGAAGGTGTTTGTATGGAGTGTAGTCTTGTCCGGAGTAAATACGGATGATATGCAGTTCAGACAAGAAGAGAATAGTGAGTGGTGGAGAGAAGTGTTGGGAGGAGGGATTCGTAGAGAGAGACAAAGGGATGAATAGCATTATGCAGGTTGAAGTGGATTCAGGCTTGCTCATGACAGATTAGGTTGGAGAGACGCAATACATTTTAGTAATATTCTTTTCGAAGTATCGTCCACCCGCTTAGCCGAGTGGTGACGTGTTTGCCTACCCTGCAACGGATCCGGGTTCGATTGTCGGCCGGTTTGGAAATTTTCTCTGCTCATGGACTGAGTGTTGTGTTGTATTCATTGGCATCAGCGGCACACAAGTCGCCCTATGTGTCCCCACCTGAAATAAGATTTGTACTCGGCTGCCGAACTTCTCCAGCTGGAACCTATCGGCCAACAATGCCACACGATCACATTTTTTTTGTAGTACCTGTCACTAAATCAATAATATAAACTCTAATGTGTGTTGTAACATTGGCATTTCATTGAACCTTCAGTTTTTTGTGACTATTAACTATATAGTTTCTTTTCGACTGTTATTCACATACTTAGGAATAGTTATGAACTACGTCGCCATAGAGAATTGAAGGCAGCGCAGCTAATCAACGTAAACCCACCGTGAAATTAGATTTTACTAACATTATCTTTTTTCAGTAAATAGTGTACAAAAAATCTCTTAAGGAAACAGTTCTCTTTCGATTTTCTTTACAGGTTTTTGTTTTGGGAAATACTTATTAGCGATTATCTGTATCCAGCGCTTTATTGTTACACCGACATTTTCTTGTTTGAAATTGTTTTACTAGGAAGTGGTTCCACTCAAAAGCAACAGGAAATATGGCCCCACCAGATCCCTTGTGTGGGAGGAGCCTACATTACAAGTGTATGAGGTAAGCAGTGCGTTTTCTGTCAGGGCATTGTCGTTGTGAAGCGAATGAGCGGTGTAGTACGAACGGCGTCACGAAGTGTGGGCTGATTGCTCTCGCCTGGCATAGTTCCGTGAATAGTAATCACTCAAAGTACGGGCAGCAGTAATTCTCCTTAGACGTGGGCTGGAAGAGTTCCACTGAATTCAGAACAACAATGGGGTTTTTATGGAGGTGAAGACTCAGGGCCATTAGTATTCACTAACTGTCCAATAAAATAAATTTCCGGGGACATTACAACGCCAACGCAGCACTTGTTATGAAACAAACTAAATCAAATATTAAATTATACTTTCCAAAACTTCCTGAGAACAATAAAAATAAAGCTAAATATATGATACATTAATTATAAACATTTCTTCTATGAAAGAAAGGCGTTTTATTTTAAAACCTTCTTGAACGGAAACGTGACGCGAGCGAACGGACATCGACCATTAGTTTTTTTTTTTAGAAATAAGAACTTACCAACAGTTCGGGTTTGTTTATAATCTCCATAAAGAACTTGTTCCACCTTATGCCGGCCGGAGTGTCCGTTCTAGGCGGTTCTAGGCGCTTCAGTCTGGAACCGCGCGACCATTACGGTCGCAGGTTCGAATCCTGCCTCGGGCATGGATGTGTATGATGTCCTTAGGTTAGTTAGGTTTAAGTAGTTCTAAGTTCTAGGGTACTGATGACCACAGCAGTTAAGTTCCATAGTGCTCAGAGCCATTTGAACCATTTTGTTCCATCTTTTGCGAAAAAGTAATTCTAATATAGGATTTGGTACCTCATTCTGCAAACATCATTTGTGTTCTGATTTTTTTCGCTTCGAACAACCAGGATCATACTGTCTTGTAGACAGTTCTCTACTGAGGATGTTGGTTCTGATAGAAGATCTGACGAAGACAGTTTTTGAGCCAATAGGTACAAAATATAATAACTCTATTCATGTTAAAAGACAAATCACTTTAAAGCAGATTATATCTATTTTGCCTAATTTTATTTCTTCTTCCACTTCTTCATGTTCCTCTGCTTGCAGCAGAACTTGGGTGGAAATTTCCTTAACTGCAACTGGAACTTCACCATCAAATACGAAAAGAGCCAAGGTTTCAGGAACTAAGAACTGCAGAGCATTTGAAAACTTTTTCCAGTTGCCTTACTGATTACCGGTTCAATCTTCTGATAATTTTTCAGTTGACCGATTAAAGCATGGTAATGTGTTTAAATTACTTCTGATGTCAGAAGCCAGGCTCGTGCCTACGCACGAACAGAAAAATAACTTCTTGCTTAAAGAGCTCTCCTCTCCACGATATAAATTATATTGTTGTTGTTGTTGTGGTCTTCAGTCCTGAGACTGGTTTGATGCAGCTCTCCATGCTACTCTATCCTGTGCAAGCTTCTTCATCTGCCAGTATCTACTGCAACCTACATCCTTCTGAATCTGCTTAGTGTATTCATCTCTTGGTCTCCCTCTACGATTTTTACCCTCCACACTACCCTCCAACGCTAAATTTGTGATCCCTTGATGCCTCAAAACATGTCCTACCAACCGATCCCTTCTTCTAGTCAAGTTGTGCCACAAACTTCTCTTCTCCCCAATCCTATTCAATACCTCCTCATTAGTTACGTGATCTACCCACCTTATCTTCAGCATTCTTCTGTAGCACCACATTTCGAAAGCTTCTATTCTCTTCTTGTCCAAACTAGTTATCGTCCATGTTTCACTTCCATACATGGCTACACTCCATACAAATACTTTCAGAAACGACTTCCTGACACCTAAATCTATGCTCGATGTTAACAAATTCCTCTTCTTGAGAAACGCTTTCCTTCCCATTGCCAGTCTACATTTTATATCCTCTCTACTTCGACCATCATCGGTTATTTTACTCCCTAAATAGCAAAACTCCTTTACTACTTTAAGTGTCTCATTTCCTAATCTAATTCCCTCAGCATCACCCGACTTAATTTGACTACATTCCATTATCCTCGTTTTGCTTTTGTTGATGTTCATCTTATATCCTCCTTTCAAGACACTGTCCATTCCGTTCAACTGCTCTTCCAAGTCCTTTGCTGTCTCTGACAGGATTACAATGTCATCGGCGAACCTCAAAGTTTTTACTTCTTCTCCATGAATTTTAATACCTACTCCGTATTTTTCTTTTGTTTCCTTTACTGCTTGCTCAATATACAGA
Source organism: Schistocerca cancellata (assembly GCF_023864275.1). Classification (NCBI taxonomy): domain Eukaryota; kingdom Metazoa; phylum Arthropoda; class Insecta; order Orthoptera; family Acrididae; genus Schistocerca; species Schistocerca cancellata. Next base: position 317,618,986 of record NC_064629.1, read on the forward strand.
TTGAATAACATCGGGGAGAGGCTACAACCCTGTCTTACTCCTTTCCCAAGCACTGCTTCCCTTTCATGTCCCTCGACTCTTATAACTGCCATCTGGTTTCTGTACAAACTGTAAATAGACTTTCGCTCCCTGTATTTTACCCCTGCCACCTTCAGAATTTGAAAGAGGGTATTCCAGTTAACATTGTCAAAAGCTTTCTCTAAGTCTACAAATGCTACAAACGTAGGTTTGCCTTTTCTTAATCTTTCTTCTAAGATAAGTCGTAAGGTCAGTATTGCTTCACGTGTTCCAACATTTCTACGGAATCCAAACTGATCTTCCCCGAGGTCGGCTTCTACCAGTTTTTCCATTCGTCTGTAAAGAATTCGCGTAAGTATTTTGCAGCTGTGACTTATTAAACTGATAGTTCGGTAATTTTCACATCTATCAACACCTGCTTTCTTTGGGATTGGAATTATTATATTCTTCTTGAAGTCTGAGGGTATTTCGCCTGTTTCATACATCTTGCTCACCAGATGGTAGAGTTGTGTCAGGACTGGCCCTCCCAAGGCCGTCAGTAGTTCCAATGGAATGTTGTCTACTCCGGGGGCCTTGTTTCGACTCAGGTCTTTCAGTGCTCTGTCAAACTCTTCACGCAGTATCTTATCTCCCATTTCGTCTTCATCTACATCCTCTTCCATTTCCATAATATTGTCCTCAAGTACATCGCCCTTGTATAAACCCTCTATATACTCCTTCCACCTTTCTGCCTTCCCTTCTTTGCTTAGAACTGGGTTGCCATCTGAGCTCTTGATATTCATACAAGAGGTTCTCTTCTCTCCAAAGGTCCCTTTAATTTTCCTGTAGGCAGTATCTATCTTACCCCTAGTGAGACAAGCCTCTACATCCTTACATTTGTCCTCTAGCCATCCCTGCTTAGCCATTTTGCACTTCCTGTCGATATCATTTTTGAGACGTTTGTATTCCTTTTTGCCTGCTTCATTTACTGCATTTTTATATTTTCTCCTTTCATCAATTAAATTCAATATTTCTTCTGTTACCCAAGGATTTCTATTAGCCCTCGTCTTTTTACCTACTTGATCCTCTGCTGCCTTCACTACTTCATCCCTCAGAGCTACCCATTCTTCTTCTACTGTATTTCTTTCCCCCATTCCTGTCAATTGTTCCCTTATGCTCTCCCTGAAACTCTCTACAACCTCTGGTTCTTTCAGTTTATCCAGGTCCCATCTCCTTAAATTCCCACCTTTTTGCAGTTTCTTCAGTTTCAATCTGCAGTTCATAACCAATAGGTTGTGGTCAGAATCCACATCTGCCCCAGGAAATGTCTTACAATTTAAAACCTGGTTCCTAAATCTCTGTCTTACCATTATATAATCTATCTGATACCTTTTAGTATCTCCAGGATTCTTCCAGGTATACAACCTTCTTTTATGATTCTTGAACCAAGTGTTGGCTATGATTAAGTTATGCTCAGCGCAAAATTCTACAAGGCGGCTTCCTCTTTCATTCCTTCCCCCCAATCCATATTCACCTACTATGTTTCCTTCTCTCCCTTTTCCTACTGACGAATTCCAGTCACCCATGACTATTAAATTTTCGTCTCCCTTCACTACCTGAATAATTTCTTTTATCTCGTCATACATTTCATCTATTTCTTCATCATCTGCAGAGGTAGTTGGCATATAAACTTGTACTACTGTAGTAGGCATGGGTTTTGTGTCTATCTTGGCCACAATAATGCGTTCACTATGCTGTTTGTAGTAGCTAACCCGCACTCCTATTTTTTTATTCATTATTAAACCTACTCCTGCATTACCCCTATTTGATTTTGTATTTATAACCCTGTAGTCACCTGACCAAAAGTCTTGTTCCTCCTGCCACCGAACTTCACTAATTCCCACTATATCTAACTTTAACCTATCCATTTCCCTTTTTAAATTTTCTAACCTACCTGCCCGATTAAGGGATCTGACATTCCACGCTCCGATCCGTAGAACGCCAGTTTTCTTTCTCCTGATAACGACGTCCTCCTGAGTAGTCCCCGCCCGGAGATCCGAATGGGGGACTATTTTACCTCCGGAATATTTTACCCAAGAGGACGCCATCATCATTTAATCATACAGTAGAGCTGCATGTCCTCGGGAAAAATTACGGCCGTAGTTTCCCCTTGCTTTCAGCCGTTCGCAGTACCAGCACAGCAAGGCCGTTTTGGTTAATGTTACAAGGCCAGATCAGTCAATCATCCAGACTGTTGCCCCTGCAACTACTGAAAAGGTTGCTGCCCCTCTTCAGGAACCACATGTTTGTCTGGTCTCTCAACAGATACCCTTCCGTTGTGGTTGCACCTACGGTACGGCCATCTGTATCGCTGAGGCACGCAAGCCTCCCCACCAACGGCAAGGTCCATGGTTCATGGGGGGGATAAATTATATTAAAAAAGTATAATTAGAATGCGACAATTGCGTTTATAACTCGCCTAGCGTGATGTGCACCTCACGGATTACAAAATCAGACCCCGCTCCTCAAACTGCTGCACAGTTAACTGAACAAATTCAAAGTCATTATCTCGGTGTTGTTTCTGTGTGAAAAAGTGTTGTTCAAGAAATTCAATGGTAAACTGGACATGATCAAGCATTTCATTGCCACCATCTTCTGAAAAGTGTCAGCTCTGTACCAAATGTTCTACCATAACAGAGTCGACGAAATTTCTACAGAAAGTGCAAAAATGTCGGCGCACCTAACTGTGCTGCCGTTATTTGCTGTTGTTGTTCTCTGTTCAACGCTGAACGATTACTTTTTTCTAAGGTTACATACACCACCGCTTTCGCTTGTTGATGCTGAATAATTTCTTTAAGCACCAAATTCATGGGCTATAAAACGTTGTTCCATTTTGATCTGCACCACACTTGGAGGGTGTTTATTCTTTTTGGAGCTGAAGCGTTAGTAAATTCGCGTCTTCTTGTTCATCTACTCCAAAGCATCTTCATGAGCTATGTCAAAGGAATCGTCCATAACTTCCACAATTTTTTGTCTTTTTCCTTTGTCTGCAGTTCTGATCAAATGTTTCCTTACACCCTTCCATTCGTCAGAATTTGAGCAAAATTTCAACGCAGCTGGTAGTTCCAGTAGTCAGAATTCGTGCGAACAGTCGAAACTTTTTGAATCACTAACGTTGTTCTTTCCTCTATTGTAATCTCTACGCCTCTTCAACTCCAGAAGAAATGATTTAAAACTTGCCTGTCTAAGGGTAGTTTTGGATCCATTGATCTGACCGGAAACGTAGTCTTCTTAGGAGACGTAACATGATTTTTTAATTTCTATAGTGAATAGTGGAGGAAGTTGATGCTACTCAATTACATAAAATTATAGAAATATAAATATAGATACCGTACAATAATAACAGCCCAATAATAATAATACAACAAAAATTTAAGAACCAGGGTGGGATCATTATGAAAAACGGACCGGACAAAGATTCACTATAGGGACTAAAACGGAAGTTTGAAATAGCTTAAAAAATGTCACTATAACAAAAATGCCATTTAAAAAAACCCAAAGCTGTGGATATGAAGCTACATCTACATCCACATTTACACTCCGCAAGCCACCCAACGGTGTGTGGCGGAGGGCACTTTACGTGCCACTGTCATTACGTCCTTTTCCTGTTCCAGTCGCGTATGGTTTGCGGGAAGAACGACTGCCGGAAAGCCTCTGCGCGAGCTTGAATCTCTCTAATTTTACATTCATGATCTCCTCTGGAGGTATAAGTAAGGGGAAGCAATACGAGTATATTCGATACCTCATCCAGAAACGCACCCTCTCGAAACCTGGCGAGCAAGCTACACCGCAATGCAGGGCGCCTCTCTTGCAGTGTCTACCACTTGAGTTTGCTAAACATCTCCGTAACGCTATCACGCTTGGCAAATAACCCTGTGACGAGACGCGCAGCTCTTCTTTGGATCTTCTCTATCTCCTCTGTCAACCCGTCATGGTACGGATCCCATACTGATAAGCAATACTCAAATATAGGTCGAACGAGTGTTTTGTAAGCCACCTCCTTTGTTGATGGACTTCATTTTCTAAGGACTCTCCCAATGAATCTCAACCTGGCACCCGCCTTGCAACAATTAATTTTATATGATCATTCCACTTCAAATCGTTCCGTACGCATACTCCCAGATATTTTACAGAAGTAACTGCTACCAGTGTTTGTTCCGCTATCATATAATCAAACAATAAAGGATCCTTCTTTATATGTATTCGCAATACATTACATTTGTCTATGTTAAGGGTCAGTTGCCACTCCCTGCACCAAGTGCCTATCCGCTGCAGATCTTCCTGCATTTCGCTGCAATTTTCTAATGCTGCAACTTCTCTGTATACTACAGCATCATCCGCGAAAAGCCGCATGGAACTTCCGACACTATCTACTAGGTCATTTATGTATATTGTGGAAAGCAATGGCTCCATAACACTCCCCCGTGACACGCCAGAGGTTACTTTAACGTCTGTAGACGTCTCTCCATTGAGAACAACATGCTGTGTTCTGTTTGCTAAAAACTCTTCAATACAGCGACACAGCTAGTATGATATTCCGTAGGCTCTTACTTTGTTTATCAGGCGACAGTGCGGAGCTCTGTCGAACACCATCCGGAAGTCCAGGAAAATGGCATCTACCTGGGAGCCTTTATGTAATATTTTCTGGGTCTCATGAACAAATAAAGCGAGTTGGGTCTCACACGCTCGCTGTTTCCGGAATTCATGTTGATTACTACAGAGTAGATTCTGGGTGTCCAGAAACGACATGATACGCGAGCAAAAAACGTGTTCAAAAATTCTGCAACAGATCGATGTCAGAGATTTAGGCCTATAGTTTTGCGCATCTGATTGACGACCCTTCTTGAAAACTGCAACTACCTGTGCTCTTTTCCAATCATTTGGAACCTTTCGTTCGTCTAGAGACTTGCGGTACACGGCTGTTAGAATGGGGGCCAGTTCTTTGACGTACTCTGTTTAGAATGGAATTGGTATCCCGTCAGGTCCAGTGGACTTTCCTCTCTTGAATGATTTCAGTTGCTTTTTTTTCCTTGAACACTTATTTCGATGTCAACCATTTTTTCGTTCGTGCGAGGATTTAGAGAAGGAACTGCAGTGCGGTCTTCCTCTGTTCAACAGCTTCGGAAAAAAGGTGTTTAGTGTTTCAGCTTTACGCGTGTCATCCTCTGTTTCAATGCCATTATCATCCCAGAGTGCCTGGATATGCTGTTTCGATACACTTACTGATTTAACGTAAGACCAGAACTTGCTAGGATTTTTTGTCAAGTCGGTACATAGAATTATACTTTCGAATTCACTGAACGCTTCACGCATAGTCCTCCTACGCTAACTTTGACAGCGTTTAGCTTTTGTTTGTCTGAGAGGTTTGGCTGCGTTTAAATTTGCAGTGAAGCCTCTTTGCTTTCGCAGTAGTTTCCTAACTTCGTTGTTGAACCATGGTGGGTTTTTCCCGTCCCTCACAGTTTTACTCGGCACGTACCTGTCTTAAACGCATTTTACGATTCCTTTGAACTTTTTCCATAAACACTTAACATTCTCAGTGTCGGAACATAAATTTTCATTTTGATCTGTTAGGTAGTCTGAAATCTGCCTCCTATTACTCTTGCTAAACAGATAAACCTTCCTCCCTTTTTTATATTCCTATTTATTTTCATATTCAGGGATGCTGCAACGGCCTTATGATCACTGATTACCTGTTCTGCGCTTACAGAGTCCAAAAGTTCGAGTCTATTTGTCATCAGTAGGTCCAAGATGTTATCTCCATGAGTCGGTTCTCTGTTTAATTGCTCGAGGTCATTTTCGAATAGTGCACTCAGTATAATGTCACTCGATGCTCTGTCCCTACCACCCGTCCTAAACATCTGAGTGTCCCACTCTATATCTAGTATATTGAAATCTCCACCTAAGACTATAACATGCTGAGGAAATTTATGTGAAATGTATTCCAGATTTTCTCTCAGTTGTCCTGCCATTAATGCTGCTGAGTCGGGAGGTCGGTAAAAGGAGCCAATTATTAACCTAGCTCGGTTGCTGAGTATCACCTCCACCCATAATAATTCACAGGAACTATCCACTTCTATTTCACTACAGGATAAACTACTACTAACAGCGACAAACACGCCACCACCGGTTGGATTCTATCTATCCTTTCTAAACACCGTCTGTGCCGTTGTAAACAATAGCCAACTATGTACGCAGTTAAACCTAATCCTCAAATGCAAATAAAGGCCTACTCGAAGAACTAGAGGAAAAAAGGTGTGTAAAATCATTAGGACTATCATAGGATCCTATTAGAAGAAGACATTCACCGAGAAAGCTCCAAAATGAATGTATGACAAGGTAGAAATAATTAGAGAATCAGTCACCAAAAGACGTGTACGATTCTGCAGTCACCTCAAACGGATGGACAGAACCAGAATAACTAAGAAGAACGTCCACTTTTTATTGAAATCCGAAAATTACAACGCCCTGGTTTAGGAATACCGAAGAAGACCTCCAACAAATACAAATCAATCCCGATGACGCCTGTGACAGGGATTTCTTCGGTAAAAAGACACTGACGAAGGGGTTACACCGAGATTAGCACACAAAAAAAGGGCGGTGCCCCTCCGAGCATAAACAAGCGCACTCACTAAGACATCTGAGCTTCAAAGAAAGCAACAATGTATGTATAAGACTTAAAGTAGTCCTATATGTCCGGTGTCTAGATTTCCGGAAAGCTTTTGACACCGTTCCTCACAAGCGACTTCTAATCAAGCTGCGGGCCTGTGGGGTATCGTCTCAATTGTGCGACGGGATTCGTGATTTCCTCTCAGGAAGGTCGCAGTTCGTAGTAATAGACGGCAAATCATCAAGTAAAACTGAAGTGATATCAGGTGTTCCCCAGGGAAGCGTTCTGGGACCTCTGCTGTTCCTGATCTATATAAATGACCTGGGTGACAATCTGAGCAGTTCTCTTAGGTTGTTCGCAGATGATGCTGTAATTCACCGTCTAGTAAGGTAATCCGAAGACCAGTATCGGTTGCAAAGCGATTTAGAAAAGATTGATGTATGGTGTGGCAGGTGGCAGTTGACGTTAAATAACGAAAAGTGTGAGGTGATCCACATGAGTTGCAAAAGAAATCCGTTGGAATTCGATTACTCGATAAATAGTACAATTCTCAAGGCTGTCAATTCAACTAAGTACCTGGGTGTTAAAACTACGAACAACTTCAGTTGGAAAGACCACATAGATAATATTGTGGGGAAGGCGAGCCAAAGGTTGCGTTTCATTGGCAGGACATTTAGAAGATGCAACAAGTCCACTAAAGACACAGCTTACACTACACTCGTTCGTATTCTGTTAGAATATTGCTGCGCGGTGTGGGATCCTTACCAGGTGGAATTGGCGGAGGACATCGAAAGGGTGGAAAAAAGAGCAGCTCGTTTTGTATTATCACGTAATAGGGGAGAGAGTGTGGCAGATATGATACGCGAGTTGGGATGGAAGTCATTAAAGCAAAGACGTTTTTCGTCGCGGCGAGATCTATTTACGAAATTTCAGTCACCAACTTTCTCTTCCGAATGCGAAAATATTTTGTTGAGCCCAACCTACATAGGTAGGAATGATCATCAAAATAAAATAAGAGAAATCAGAGCTCGAACAGAAAGGTTTAGGTGTTCGTTTTTCCCGCGCGCTGTTCGGGAGTGGAACGGTAGAGAGATAGTATGATTGTGGTTCGATGAACCCTCTGCCAAGCACTTAAATGTGAATTGCAGAGTAATCTTGTAGATACTGTAGATGTTGTAGGTAAATAATAATAATAGGAATAATAATAAGGAGAATAAGAATAATGATGAAACTCTAATAATAACACTATAACCGTGGCTCATAATATTTATTAAATATCGCATATTATTTCACATTAAGTTAACAGTATCAACTCGCAAGAGTCTAAATAAAGATCACATATTAACTTCATCAATGGAAATTCACGTTCATTTCCATTACTGAAGTATAAATGCAATTGGAAACGAAAAATCTCAACGAAATTTCATCTCAAAATATTAATTAAGAACCACAAAGTCGTTGGGGGCCGCTCTGTAGTTTTCTGCTTGAGCAAAAAGTTTTCACACAGTGTTTCTTTGTAGAGTGGAACAATATATCGGGATCAGAAATGAATATTTAGAAAGTTGAGAAATAAGGTCCTCCATTTCCACATTTACCAGTCAAGTACAAAATTGCATCACGAATGAGCTAATAAAGCAGTAACGTATACTACAATTGCGATGAAATGACTTACTACGACGAAATGTTGAATTGGGCCTTCTATAAAAAAAAAGCATATCTATTGTATTTTGGCGGTAAGAAAGGCAACCAGTACTAGGTGGTCATGTAACTTCAGTGTGTACAGAAATGGGTAAGACGTTATGTAGCATCTGGACTGTCGAACATCTGGAGGAAGCTGACCAGCGATACTCATGACCTGCTTTAAGCAAAAGAGTCTGCATGATATTTTATACCCTGTACAATTCAGCCTGTACCTCATGGATTGAATAAGTTGGTGGAAGCTCTGTAGATGCATACTCCTTTCCAAAAAGATCATCCTCTATTCATGAAATAACAAAAAGGGAGGTCAATGGACTCATCAGTGTTAAAGAACGTCCTAAAAATAAGGCAGAAATTATGGCCTCAAGTTCAGAGTAGCTAAGTATCTATACGACACGTTTATAGTGTCAAAACTTGTAACCGACCTTCAGAATTTTACTAGCTCTTTAAATGGACTTTGTGTAAAATACTGCAAAGACATAGACGGTCTAACTGACGTAATGATTGTGATACACAGTAATGATCAATCTCGACTCTTCAATGCAGCTTCTAAGATAAGTCTTAACGCTGTGTTTTTTCACAATGGTAGCACGTTAATTCTGTGTAAGTGGTATATGCTAACAATCAAGAAACTTATCAAAATATCAAAAACGCTTCATTTGAGTAGAATAAGTGAAATATAAATAGATCTTGTTAAATCGAATTAGATCCACCCTAGACTTAGCCCAACCTATAGAACAAGCTGGATTCCGAAGCAATTTTAGCACTATTGACCACATTCTGACCGTTAGTGAAGTGATAAGCAGAGCGAATGAATACCAACTGCCTCTCTGCATTGCCTTTGTTGACTTTGAAAAGGCATTTGACTCCGTTAGCCATGTAGCTGTCCTCCAAGCTTTGAGTGAGCAAGGAGTGGGAGCAGCATACATTGAAGTGCTCAGGAAAATCTACGAGAATTCTTCAGCTTATGTTAACATCGGCGAATCAACTCAAGAATTCCGCATCATGAGGGGTGTCAAGCAAGGCGATCCCATCTCCCCAAAACTATTCTCTGCTGTATTGGAAATGGCTATGTCAAAGCTGAGCTGGGAAGGTAAGGGAATCAGAATTAATGGAAGAAGGCTTACCAACTTGAGATTTGCTGATGATATTGCCTTACTGGCCAAAGACTTCGCAGAGCTCCAAAACTTAGTTACAGATCTTGCATCGGAATGTCAGCTGATTGGCTTGAACTTGAACCTTTCCAAAACAAAAGTAATATCCAACAAATGGGTCCCAGCTGGAGATGTGAAAGTCAAGGACAGTCTACTAGAAGAGGTCAGTGAATATGTCTACCTTGGCCAGATTATAAATATGAAGGGAGACATAAGACCAGAAATCTATCGACGCATCAAGCTTGGTTGGCAAGCATTTGGGAAGAATTCAAAAGTATTCAGATCAAAAATGCCAGTAAATCTGAAGAAAGTAGTATTTGATCAATGCATTCTTCCTGTGATGACGTACGGATGCGAGACATGGACACTGAACTCATTCACAAAAGGGAAACTTAGGACAGCACAGAGAGCCATGGAGAGATCAATGCTGGGCTATACAAGAAAGGACAGGAAAAGGGCAGATGACATCCGGTCTGTGACGAAGGTTAATGACATCTTAGAGAGAGTAGGTTCCTTGAAATGGCAGTGGGCTGGCCACGTCGCAAGAAGAAAAGACAACAGGTGGACGAAGCTAGTACTGGAGTGGAGTCCGAGAGAGCACCGGAGGCCTAGAGGAAGACCACCAGACAGATGGGACAAAGACATCAAGAAGATCGCTGGTAACACCTGGCAGAGAACTGCCCAAGACCGTCCCACTTGGAGAAGACTGCTGAAAGCCTACCTGAATCCACGACTCGAAGAGGCCACATCATCTAATGATTGAATTGGCTGATGATGATGATGATGATGATGAAATAGAAAGATGGAGTGAATTTTAAAGTTCTTTCCTCATTATTAAGACTGGCACCTGGCTGTACCAAGTTATTATTGTTTCCTACGCGAGTGCAATAGCCATGGTAGGAACAGACTCTGTTCGTAGAAAGTAAGCTCTAATTCTTGGAAAGGAGAATGTTTTGCATAAATTATTGATAGAACCAAGCAAATATTTGCCTCCGTCAATACTTGTAGAGTGGAGTTTTGAAAATTTTTATAATAGTTTTGCATTCAGTTATTTACGTTAATAGCGCCCTAGGTTTAGTTCTCAGTATGTGAACGCACGTGTATTTGTCTGCACACGGATCAGAATACTTATAAAATTCACTCTGAGTAAGTTCTAAAAGACAAGATCAAAACAGATGGCAGCCCTATAAAGAACATTTCTAATAAGTTTCTGATAAATTTCACAGTAGAAATGCTCAAAGAACTTGCGGCCTGTCTGGTGCCCTTCTACGAACAGCTGTAATGCAACACTTAGTTAAAAATGTAATTTTAGAAATCTGTCACTTAACTTGAAAATTGTGTTTGACTTATAGATATCAAGATACCTTTAGTGTTTAACAACATATTAGCAGAAAAAAAAGGTATGTAACTCAGTATTGGAAGTGTAGCAATAATTTATTGCATTATGAAATAATACTTTGCAACAAAGCGGTAGTGTACAACAGGGATGAGTCAAACAGCATTGTGCTGTCCTTGCAGTCTAGAGGAAGGTGGAACTAATTCTCATCGGGACATTCTGATGTAAGGTTTCTTTGATATCCCTAAGTTAGATAAGAGAAATATCCATCCCTTCCCTCACAAAAGAGGTATGTATGTTAATATCTGTGTGTATGAGTTACGTATTTTTCTCTTAAGCTGTAAAATAAATCTATGGACGAATAAAACTACTATTACTCTGTTACTAGTTGTGCTAAAAAGTTCGATCAAACTATCTAAGAAGGAAATCGAACGAACTTAGCTCATATTTTCGAGGTCTCACAGATGAGTTTTTGTAACTTTCGGAAAATATAGCAAAAATCTTTAGCCTGTCATAATGTTAAGGGGAACAGAATACCAAGCGAGGTAGCGCAGTTGTTAAAGACATTGTATTCATACTCTGAAGAAGTGGGGTTCAGATCTTCATCCAGTAATCCAGATCTACAGTCAGTTCCACAAGAAAGTGTACGCCGTTAGCTGTATGAAATAAAAGACACTCTTATAAATACATGTTTACATGTTATTATGAATTGCAAAACTACCTAATAGCTAATCCAATCACCGCCATTCTTGATTATAGCTTGGCACCTTAGCCCTCTCCTTGGTAAATCATCCACGTTTGCAACCTCTAAATATCGTTCGGCCCACTTCGCGACGAATGTCTTTGAGTTTCTAAGGATTTTAGCAGCAACTCCATATGAAAGCTTTGTTCTCTTTGGATGATTTACAAAAGCACCCCTCGTGACCCTTCAGATATTTTGCACTCATTTTAAACTGCAAGCGACAAAACAAAACGTTCTACTCTCACAATGTTTATCTACACGCTGTGCAAAAGCGCACTGATTACAGATTCGAGGCCGCTAACAGATACGTCGTTTCGGACGTTACATTTCAAATTATGGCGTATACTTTCTTGTGGAACTGACTGTCGGTATTCTATTACATATCGATTGACTTCAATCGCATGACAGTATAGTTCATTTGAAAAGGACAGAGTCAAGATATTGTCTTATCATTTACCGCTGTGTTATGGATAATAATAAACAGAGCTGATCTACGAATTTAGTACAAAACGCAAAAATCATGACTAATAGATGAATTATATGAAAATATATAAATATTAATAGCTAAAACGGGAGCAGTAGACAGATTTCAATTATTAGCTGAAAGTATAGAGGAAAAAGCTTAGGAAAAGGCAAACACTAGAGTGAATTATTCGAACAAAAAGGTTATTTACCCATTAAAGGCGTCTATAACAAATAATGTATCTCTGAAAATACTATACTCACGCGTTGTTCTAGAGTGGTTAGACCAGTGTCTATGTTTATATACTTGCTAATGCTTAACAGTAAATTATAAACAGGTTAGGCTACAGACACTTGACAGTAGACTCCAAAGAAAATTTTTAACTGTTTTGAGGTTGGTATAAGAGACGAAAAATGTGGAATAATGAAAGCAATCATCAGAGTATACATAATTTCAGAACTAATGCGGAAATGGATATCTATCTGCTTTGGACGTCTTTACAGAATGATTAAGAGCAATTCATTAAAAAACAAAAACTCTGAATGTCTTGGGAAAAATCAACGGCAGAAGGGATCACAGAAACAAATAGAGGTTTCGTAAACAACGGTATTCAAGAATCGCAAATGGAAGACTTAAACACTTTTAACGACAAAACAGTGAATTTAGATGGAGACGTATTCACGAAAATAAAAGAAATCTGGTATGAACAGCAGAAAGGAGAGAACAATATTGGAAGTAGTTAAAAAGAATACATTAAGCAACAATAGCATCAAAGAAGGCCAATGAAAGCACAAGAAGTGCATCTTGAAAGTTACCATCGTTGAAAAATGTACTAATAATAATTAGTGACAATAGCCGTAATCTGCAAGAGAGTATACAAAGCAGAGAGGATTTCTTGTTAATCTTTGAAAACAAAAGCGTAGTACGCGGTCTACAAATTAGTTTCCAATTCGAGATACATGAGTTATATGATTAATCGAATGCACCCTTTCGTTGTCGGGGGTAGCACTAATGCGTCACTCGAAACTTCGTCACTGTTCACGCAAACGCTCGTCAAAGTGAGTCACGCTCCTGCGTTGGCACCGGCGGGTTGCCGGAACGCTTTCACTTCTGCCGCTGGTATGTTATCGAAATGCGTCACCAACTCTTCTGAATAGTATCTTCACTTTTATGTGTCATATCTGCGCTACAGCGATGAATACAACGTTTTGAGAGGTAATATGTTGTTATTCAGGCTGAGTCACTAACTGTTGCCGCCTAGAATAACTCCGAAAATATGACAGTAGCTTAAAAGTTCGTGAGACAAAAGTTGCATGGGACAACGGGGGCCATAATATGACGCTGCGTTTTTGTTGCTAGGTGGAGTCGCGTCAGAGATATGAAGGTCAACTTTTATTTAAATGGGATGCTATAGCTTGGTACTTATTTTCTGACAGCGGCTATCGAGACGAATCCAAGGATGTGTAGCAGTAAGGTCTTTGAAGGTCAACGAAGGTCAGAAAGGAGGCATGAACGTCCATTTACTGAAGGTGTTCGAAGTGATGACCATTGGTATCAATGCTGTGCTGCAACCTTCTTATCATGGATTGTGTGGTATTACTTATCACATCGGCACTCATCGAAGCACATGCTCTGACAATTCTCTGTTGCATATCTTCAGGTGTAGTTGGAATGTCTCTATAAACAGTGTCTTTTACGAATCCCCACAAGAAAAAATCCAGACGTGTCAAGTTTGGCGATCGAGCCGGCCACGACACATCTCATCCACGTCCAATCCAACGATATGGGAATTGTCTCTAAAAATGGTTCAAATGGCTCTGAGCACTATGCGACTTAACTTCTGAGGTCATCAGTCGCCTAGAACTTAGAACTAATTAAACCTAACTAACGTAAGGACATCACACACATCCATGCCCGAGGCAGGATTCGAACCTGTGACCGTAGCGGTCGATCGGTTCCAGACTGTAGCGCCTAGAACCGCACGGCCACTCCGGCCGGCGGAATTGTCTCTGCAACTCATTTCTAGCCATCAGCGAAAAATGTGCTGCACACCCATCGTGTTAGTACCACATTCTGTTCCTTGTTCCTAAGGATATTTCCTCCAATATCAGACCTAATGTTTCTTGCAGGAATGTGTTACACTTCCGACTACTAACATTTCCTTTGATCAAATAATGGCCTATAATTCCAGAATCCCACTCCATACATTCACCGACCACGGTTTTTGGTGTGCAACTTGTCGCAGCCAACATGGATTTTCCAGTTGCCCAATAATGCATGTTATGCAAATTAACATTTCCATGGTTCGTGAATGTAGCCTCGTCAGTAAATAAAATCAAATTAATGAATGTGCCCTCCCTCTGAATCTGAAGTTGAGCCAATCGGCAGAATTCAATGCGACGCTTACAACCCGTGCCAGTTAATTCTTTGTGGAGACTGATATGATAAGGATGACATTTATGGCGATGCAGAATACGAACAACACTTCTCTGGCTCACGCCAGATTCCCTTGTTATTTGACGCGAACTAACACAAGGATCTCCAACCACAGTGGTAAGAGTACCAATTTCCGATTCCTCTTTAGTAACTTTCCTGTGCCGGATATTTTGCCGAAGCGTTAAAGATCCAGTTGTTCTCAACTTATTATACACACATTTAAAGGTACGACGTGTAGGCTGAGTACGTTGAGGATACCTTTCAGCGTATAAGTCTCTAGCTCTCACTGAATTTCATTGGCATTCTCCGTAAATGAGAAGCATATTGACTTGTGATTCGAAGGAATACATCATTCACATTCGCCTGATTCGACGGTACTAATCTTACCGTTCCTATTAGTGTTGTACTGCGAAACCGTCGAATGGTATTTACATGTCAACGTCACGGTAGATCTATACGCCCGTATTCGGCGAATATTTACTATTTACACGATATGGAAATTAAGTTCCACGCTTCTTGACAGAGCGTAGGGGAACGATGCGGGAGACCCGCACCGTACTAGCCAAAGCCGTAATGAAGGTGGTTTGCCGTTGCCTTCCTCCGACAATAATGGAGATGAATGATGATGATGAAGACGACACAACAACACCCATTATCTCGGGGCAGGTGAAAATCCCCGAACCCCGCTGGGAATCGAACCCGGGACCCTGTGCTAGGGAAGTGAGGACGCTCCCGTAGAGCACGAGCTGCGGCCATTTGCACGATATACGAGAGAGATTGTCAGAGCATGTGCTTCAGTGAGTGCCGACGTGATAGGGAATACCACTCAATTCATAATAAGAAGATTGCAGCACTGCACTGATACCAATGGTCATCACTTCGAACAACTTCTCTAAATGGACGTTCATGCCAATTTTTTGACCTTCGTTGACCTTCAAAGACCTTACTGTTACGCATCATTGGATTCGTCTCGATAGCCGCTAAAAGAAAATAAGTACCAAACTATAGCATCCCATAAAAAAAGGTTGACCTTCATATCTCTGAAGCGACCCCACCTAGCAACAAAAAACCAACGTCGTATTATGGGTCCCGCTGTCCCATGGAGCATTTGTCCCACAAACTTTTAAGCTACTATCATACTTTCGGAGTTATTCTAGGTGGCAATAATTAGTGACAGCCTGTAAAAATGGGTAAACATATGAGTCATAGTAAAAACAAACTGTTTATTTTTGTTTTCCCGATTTTCATTTGTTATGTGATATTTCGACGTATCATTACCGCAATAAAAATATTGTATTGGTTAATTATATTCCATACATTCTTTTTTCTTTGAGGTTTCAATCATTTGACAATTGTCATTTTTGTATACATGATTGTTTGTAAATATGCAACGTGGGACCATCTAGTTTATCAAAAGATTACGTACAACGCTCCACCTAAATTATTGTGTCAAGAACTTCGAGACGTGATTACCCCATCAGGTCATTACGAAAAGTATCAAATGAATATTACTGAAGGCCCAATACGGAATATTCTGTATCATATTTGTATCGACATATAAATTAAAATTAGCTGTCCAGTTCATGAGTATGCAGAGTGCACTCCACACAGCGGCAGGGACTCGGAACATGGACAGTTTACTCATAGTATTTGATTCTATAAATTTATTTTATTTTTGACAACAGGCAACACTGTACAGATGAAGAAAAGTTAACTATTTCATTTATGCGTATGAAAACTAACAGTTCCACTACTTTCTGTTACTTTTAGTGATTCAGATAATTTCTGTATTTTGTGTAAATTAATTTTTACTGACACCACAGAAACATTAATTTTGTGTATGTCGTAACTTTCACATGACAGTTTCGTGAGCATGTTCGCCACATACCGCTGCACTTAAAATTAGATACTGAAATGTACTTCAAATTTTAACTTCCTTGCAACTCAAAGTGTCTGGTTATGATAGTTTGGATCGAAAATAATGGCGAATAACGGTCTGTTTTGTCAGTGGCTCTTGGTTGTTCATAAGTATGACTTCGTCGAAATATTTACGACGTGTGAGACACCACCTGCACAGATACAGTGACTCTGAGAGGGAGACTAACAAACGCCTTTCTCTGGCGATATAGTCTTTGGGTTCAGCAGCAAGCTCATCAACGTGAGGCTAGTGGTATCTGAAATAGTACCACTCGCAGTCCAAACGGTAACAAGAGTCGTTGAGACTCCTCCGAATGGACGCAAACCGTGCTTGTCACACCGAAATGAGCATCATGGTTCGTCAGATTAGGCAGTCGGTTCCTATCAGAAATTCATGAGTCCATTGAGATAGGTATATGGTGGTACTTGATAATAGAGTGAAAAAGCATTTGAAGCGCAATGCAGACAAGTCTCTGTATATGGAAGACAGAGGTTGTTTGGAGCTAAGGTTGCTGTATCGTAAAGAGGGGGGGGGGGGGGGGGCGCTAGATTGAATTCTGATTCAGGTACAGAAGCAAGTTTCGAATCATCATCATCATCATAAACTACAATCTAATAGCCTTTGTTATAAGAAAGTATAAATCCACAGGCGAATTAAATCATCCTTTACACTTCTCTCATGACTGCGGTCTTGAGACATACATATCCATGTTGCACCCTCAATAATAGATGTCACCATCGACCAGCCCTCTGTTAGGCTGCCGCGCTGAGTAGCCGTGCGGTTTGAGGCGCCATGTCACGGACTGCGCGGCCCCTTCCGCCGGAGGTTCGAGTCCTCCCTCGGGCATGGGTGTGTGTGTTGTTCTCAGCATAAGTTAGTTTAAGTAGTGTATAAGTCTATGGACCGATGACCTCAGCAGTTTGGTCCCTTAGGAATTCACACACATTTGAACATCTGTTAGGCTGTAGTTTGGTCTTGACTTCTCTCCTAGAATTCAGCAGTCACAGGGAGCATATCAAAGTTAAATAATACAATGTACAAGTCTGGTTAACACGTGACAAGTTAACAAATAAATAATATCATACCAAGGGAACATAAAACTATAGATTGACGGAAATAAATGCCACACCATGAATGAGTTGTGCGACATGATCGAAAGGTGTTCGGCATGTTTCTACATCTGAAAGGTTACGTCTGCTCAAATTTCACGCCAGTCACATAGGATTGGAGCTAGTAGCGTCACTTTGAGGATGTAAATCAGGTTCTCTCTAAATACACACTGTAACGGACGTGAGCGTTATTTAGCTTTGAGACTTGACGTGGTGAGTTGATGTTAGTCAAGAATGGCTTTAATGTGACAAAGACGCAATTATCAGCAACTCACTGAGTTTAAACGATTATCGTGTAACAGGGCTACTAGAAGCTGGATGTTCCTTCCGCGATATTGCACGACTACTTGGTAGGAATGTAGCCACTGTACCCAACTGCTAGCAGCGGTGGTCATGAAAATGTACGGTAGCAAGAAGACCGGGCTCTCGACGGCCACGTGGTGCTACCAAAAGGGAGGACAATGGTATTCGACGTATGGCTCGGGAGAATTGTACTGCATGTGCAACAGCAATCTGAGCAGCAGTTGGCACCACAGTGACACAAAGAACTGTTACAAATCGGTTACTGCAAAGACAGCTCCGAGCCAGACCACCTGCAGCGTACATTCCACTGACCACAAACCACCGCCATTTGTGACTTAAGTGGTATCAAGCCAGAGCTCATTGGAGGGCGTTGGTTAGGAGGAAATCAGTTGAGGACAAGCAACCAAGATGTCTGTGTGCTAGACACTCTGGACCTTTACCTGGAGCTATAGTCTGAAGTTCGGTTTCGTATGATAGCAGGAGAACTCTCGTGGTTACGCCACACACACTGACTGCAAATTTGTACGCCAATCTCGTGATTCGACCTGCTACTTGCTATCAGCATTACAGTGGGTGCTTTCCAACAGGATAACGCTCGCCCACATATCGCTGTTGTAGCCCAACGTGCTCGACAGGTTGTCGACATGCAGCCTCGACCCGCTCGATCACCAGATCTGTCTCCAATAGAATACGCAGGGGATATCATCGGACGAAAAGTTCAGTGTCATCCATAAACAGCGTTAACAGTCCCTGTATTGACCTACCAAGTGCAACAGACATGGAACTTCCTGCCACTGACATGTAGCACCCGTAAAACACAGTGGATGCACGTTTGCACCCTTCCTTTCACCATTGTGGCGGTTACACCGGCATTTGACGTTTGCAGTGGCATATCTCGCGGTTACATTAACGTGTGACCTTGCATTGTTAATCACTTAAATGTGTTACCTAGGCAAATGTATTCCATAAATTTCATTACTCTACATTAATTATTTTTTGGTATTGCCACTTTTTTCCGTCAGTGTAGATATGAAATGCCTCATCAGAGCGATCCATACAGTCCTCCGAAGTGATGCCATAGCCACATTACTCAATATTAAATTAGTTGAGCACTAAACAAATGAGCTTAACGATAAAATAAAGAAACCATCAAAAAATTTATCAAAATAATATCTTATTGTAAACAATCCAGAGATAAAACTATTCATTTTCAGGAGATATCCCACTGATACCGTGTAACACCGCTACTAATTATGGATTACATCCCTCAAAGTTACCATATTACAGGACTGTTAGCTATTACGTATTTTCCACTGTTCCATACGGTAACAGACATTATTTAAGAAACTGGGATCGAACGATTAAGCCAGCCAATCGAGGTACCACAGGATGACTGAGCGTTCATCAACAAAGGAACGCACACATACAGTGCTGTGAACGTGTCTGATATTATCTTCGAATTTAGGAGTGCCTTCACAATGCTCACAATGAACAGACAGAAGAACCACCGAGACTGTTTAAATTAACAACCTGGTTCATGTTGATGCTCATTTGAATCTGTGGGTACAAGTTATGATACTGGAGAAACCGCAAAACATCACAGAACCACCTCCGAGATGAAGTGCAAAAAAAAAAAAAAAAATAAACAAATAAATAAAGTGGTTTTGAGCACTATGCAACTTAACTTCTGAGGTCATCAGTCACCTAGAACTTAGAACTAATTAAACTTAACTAAGCTAAGGACATCACACACATCCATGCCCGAGGCAGGATTCGAACCTGCGACCGTAGCGGTCGCTCGGCTCCAGACTGTAGAGTCTAGAGCCGCACGGCCACTCCGGCCGGTGATGAAGTGCCCCCTCCACAGACTGCAAGTTAAGGGTTTCATTTGGCCGTTGGTGCATTCGACATCTTAAGTCATTTGTGAAGAGACAGAATCGCAACTTGTTTAATCACACTGCACAGTTCGTGTTACCTACTGTCCCATTTCTCTGATGTTTGGTCGATTAAAGTCGTGCAGCTTATTTGCGGGTGTGAGAAAAGGCCGTTTGCTAAGTAACCGGTTACATACACCGAAGCGCCAAATAAACTGGTATAGGCATGCGTATCCCAATACGGAGATATGTAAATAGGTAGAATACGTCAACGCCTATATTAGACCACAAGTGTCTGCCGCAGTTGTTAGATCGGTTACTGCTGCTACAATGGTAGCTTATCAAGATTTAAGTGAGTTTGAACGTGGTGCTATAGTCGGCATACGAGCGATGGGGTACATCATTCCTGAGGTAGCAATGAAGAGGGGATTTTCCCGTACTACCATTTCACGAGTGTACCATGAATATCAGGAATAGGGTAAAACATCAAATCTCTTACATCGCTGCGGCCGGAAGAAGATCCAGCAAGAACGGGAACAACGACGACTAAAGAGACTCGTACAACGTGACAGAAGTGCAACCCTTCCACAGATTGCTGCTAATTTCAATGCTGGTACATCAACCAGTGTCAGTGTGCGAACCGTTCAAAGAAATATCATCGATATCGGCTTTCAGAGCCGAGGGCCCGCTATTGTACCCTGAATGACGGCACGCCACAAAGCTTTACGCCTCGCCTGGACCCATTAACACCGACATTGGACTGTTGATGACTGGAAACATGTTGCCTGGTCGGACAAGTTCCGTTTCAAATGGTATCGAGTGGATGGACCTGTACGGTTATGGAGACAACTGCATGAATCCATGGACCCTGCATGTTAGCAGGGGACTGTTCACGTTGGTGGACGCTCTTTAATGGTGTGGGGTGTGTGCAGTTGGAGTGATATGGGCTCCTGATACGTCTAGATACAACTCTGACAGCTGACACGTACGTAAGCATCCTGTATGGTCGCCTGCATCCATTAATGTCCATTGTGCATTCCGACGGACCTGGGCAATTCCAGCAGGACAATGCGACACCCCAAATGTCCAGAATTGCCACAGAGTGGCCTCGGCAATACTTTTCTGAGTTTAAACGCTTCCGCTGTTTACCAAACTCCCACACATGAACATTATTGAGCATATCTGGGATGTCTTGCAACGTGTTGTTCAGAAGAGATCTCCACCCCCTCGTCCTCTTACGGATTTATGAAGAGCCCTGCAGAATTCATGGTGTCAGTTCCCTCCAGCACTACTTTAGACATCAGTCGAGTCCATGCCACGTCATGTTGCGGCACTTATGCGTGCTCGCGGGTGTCCTGCACGATATTAGGCAGGTGTGAAAATTCCTTTGACTCTTCAGTGTATATCCACTGCATCCTTAGAAGGAGGTATCGTCGGCGTAGTGAAGCAGCTTATAACTCATAAGAAAGGCAAGTCTTCCGGCCCAGATTATATACCAATTAGGTTCTTTTCAGAGTACGGTGATACAATAGCTCCATAATCCGCAATCGTATACAACCGCACGCTCGTAGAAAGATCCGTGCCCAAAGACTGGAAGGTTGCACAAGTCACACCAATACCCAAGAAACGAAGTAGAAGTAATCCGCTGAATTAGCGACCCACATCACTAATATCGATTTGCAATAGGAGTTTGAAACATGTACTCAGCTCTAACGTTATTAATCGTCTCGAAGAAAACGATTTATTGACAAATAGTCAACACGGGCTCAGAAAACTAGCTCTTTGTTCCAATGACTAATGAGTGCTATCGACAAGGGACGTCAAATATGTTTTTGACACCGTTCCTCACAAGCGCCTTATCATTAAATTGCGTGCCTGTAGAGTATCGTCTCAGTTGCTTGACTGGATTCGTGATTTCCTGACATAGGGGTCACAGTTCGTAATAACCGACGGAAGCTCAAGAAAAATGTAAGTGGTAACTGGTTGTCCCCAAGATAGTGTTATAGGCCCTCTGTTGTTCGCGAGGTACATCGACGATTTAGGAGATAATCTAAGCAGTGCTCTTAGATTGTTTGCAGATGATGTCATTTAGCGTCATGTAAGGTCATCAGATGATCAGAATGGGTTGCAAAATGATTTAGACAAGATATTTTTATGATGAAAAAAGTGGCAATTGACTCTAAATCATGAAAAATGTCAAGTCATCCACATGAGTACTAAAAGAATTTCGCTAAATTTCAGTTACACGACAAATCACACAGATATAAAGGCTGTAAACTCGACTAAATACTTAGGAATTACAATTACGAATAACTTAAATTGTAAAGATCACATAGGTAATGTTTGGAAAGCAAACCAAAGACTGCTATTTATTGGCAGAGCACTTAGAAAATGTAACAAGTCTATTAAAGAGCCTGCTTACACTACTCTTGTGCGCCTTCTTCTGGAGTATTTCTGTACGATGTGGGATCCGCGTTAGATAGGATTGATGGATAACTTCGAAAAAGTTCCAAGAAGGGCAACTCTTTTTGCATAATCTCAAAATGGGGAAGAGGGTGCCACAAATATGATACAGGAAGTGGGGTAGCAGTCATTTAAACAAAGGCGATCTGGGCTACTGCATTACCTTCTCATGAAATTTCAATCACCAACTTTCTCCTCAGAGAGTGAAAATATTTTGTTGGCGCACATCTGCATAGGGAAAAATAATAATCATAACAAAATAAGAGAAATCAGAGCTACGCACGAAAAGATTTAAGTGCTCGTTTTTCGTGAGTGCTGTTCGAGAATGGAACGATAGAGAACTAGCTTACAGGTGGTTCAATGAACCCTCTGCTAGGCACTTAATTGTGAATGGCAGAGTACTCATGTAGATCCCATCAGTTCTAAGACTTCGGTCAGTGGTGAAGGCTCACATGACCGCCTAGTACCAGTTCTATACCATCTATAGTCATCCAAAGCGAGCTCCATGCTATTTTAAGTGGATGATTCATTTTTTATGAAGTGAACTTATTTAAAACGGCACTACATGGTTGATAAGACCGAGACAGACCAGTGTGATTAGAGTGTAGCGAGACTGAACAATGATGTTGTGTTAACTTGTGGCAGTATGGGTCCTTACATGTATCCGTGGCCATAATTGTGATGCTAGCTGTAATAAGCTAGTCCAGAAGTTAATCACTGTACTTGTCTTGGTGCACCGGCACAAAAGACCGGTCAGAGACCAACGCTATTATCGAAACCCGGGATGCTTTGGCAGCATTGTGGCAAATGGAGTACGCGGCACTTGGGCTGTCTGTTCACCAAAAAGCCTGCTCTGGCGTGTACAATTACTGGTTGTCCAGCCAGAAACTGGCATCAAATCAGCGATATGTATGGGGTGGATACTGCGGTGAGGCCGTCATCACTTACCCGTTTAAGGGAGGCAGATCGTCTTTCAAAGTGGAGGTATGTAAATTGGTGCTGTCAGCTGACACATATTAAACACCCTCTAAAATAATGAATTAGGAATCCAGTGACTGCTAACCGAAGCAAGAATTAAGTTAATTTGGTATATTCCGTGAAACTGTCCCTTAAAACATTCGACAAGCCGCAATAATATTAAGATAAACCTTTGCACTTACGATGAAATGATCTGCAGTAACATTTTATTAATCGCGTGAATGAAACAACTGCAGCTGAGAAGCAGCACTTTGGTTGTGATGTTAGTATAAAAGACAGTAAATACTAAATATGGAAATGCATTGCATCTGTGGTGGGAGTTGAAAGCAACTTGATCATCTGAATCTGAATGGAAGTATTTAAAGTGAAACCTGAAGTTATTAAAACTCTATAAAGATGACTTCACTGTCCCTGTGCACCATCTCGCATTCGCTCCTCTCATTGTAACAGACTGAAGGTGGAGGCTAAAACGGGTACAGAGTCTGTCACTAGTGGCACATCGTCGACCCTCGGCGGCAACTAAGTTCGAATCAGACCAAATTGTTTCTGAGTCCCTGGGCTCAGCTGCTCTAGCTGCGTCGCAGGGCAGAAGCTGCGTAGGCTCCCAGAGATCAAGCAATGAAGGCTCTGCACGATCAAGACTTGAAGAGATTTTGTACCGAATGCTTACTAAAAAGAAACCTCGTGTTTTTATGTTTTTCACTATTTGATCTCCTCATATTGGCTGAGCTATAACCTGTAAAAATACTGCTTAGAGCATGCGGGTCCCCTTTTCTGAGATTTTTCCTTAGGCGGTTAACCAATAACCGTGTCTTACAATTTAGTGCTGAAAAAAGGCATCTCACTCACTTTCTGTCTCTCCCTGTGGTCAACGAGGTGGGTCCTTATCGGCCCACTGGAGTTTGTTTTTGTGAAGTCAGTGTTCATCGGTGTCTCATGCTTTCAAAGGCGCTCCAAACTGCTGGTTCCCACTCCATTTCCTAATTGTTATCTACAGCGTCCGGTGTGTTCCAAGTGAGCACAGCTTTCTACATTTCATGAAGAATAGTGCATTCCTGGACTTTGCTAAAAACAGAGTTCCTTTTCGTTCCACTTATGCTACGAAAAACGGCCCCTGCTGGGGGCCTCATGCCACAGGATGTCGTTCGTATCGGTTCTGCTTGTCGTGCGTGTGGCGCCCATGCGCGTTACTACAGAGGGAGTCTAGGGGACAGCGTGACATTAACCTGCGCCCCTCCTGGTTTGCCCTTCCGAGAATTGCTTCGAATGTGGCTCCTTTGTTTTCCTATGTAAAACTTCTGCTCACTCAAACACTGACACCTCACCCCAATCTCCATTCTACGTCCTCTTGCTTAAACGTATCTCCATTCGCCGTCCTGCGGGCTACTTGCTTGGGAGTTCAGCTGTAGCACCGTTTTGTCGAACTGACGTTGCCACGGCCGGTAATCCACCGGGCATCCGATGACAGCCAGACTTAAGGCCAGAGATGGAGTCTACTAAGGACGATTGGTTTGACGCCAACCCTACGCCAGTCAGAAATGGTAACAATTCTTCTGTAGTAAGCTGCTGTGCAAAAATTAATAAATGAACTGTCTCCAAATTGAACATGTCTGGAAATGCCTCTCCTACCCACTAGAGAAACCAAGTCCTACAACCTATATCATAGTCAGTAGCATACTGATATGTGACTTAAAACATAATTTACGGGGAGAAATTCGTAAAGGGTATAAAAAATATTGGTGGCCCTCATCACACCCAAGATTGTCCAAGTTTCCGCTTGTGACTTTTAAAAACATTACTCCTAACACCTAAATCTAATATAGTGGACACTAGCTACGTGATGTGTACATTACCAGCTGGAAGACTGAATTGATCCTGAGTGATACTGCTAGATTCCAGCAAGTAAACAACAGTCCATCACGCTAAACACTGTTTTCTATTGCCACCCTAAAAGGACATA
Organism: Schistocerca cancellata; assembly: GCF_023864275.1. NCBI lineage: Eukaryota > Metazoa > Arthropoda > Insecta > Orthoptera > Acrididae > Schistocerca > Schistocerca cancellata. The sequence continues at coordinate 317,644,087 of NC_064629.1, forward strand.
CCTAAAAAACCTTGTCACTTTAAAAACAGTCGACTGGATTTCATTTAAACTACTCTTGCCAAGTGTCTTTTTTCCGGTTATATGTTCTATCAGTTACAACTGTCCGATTTGCAGTTACCATAGTATACCCTCTGTTGCCATGTGAACATGGTCTTTCTGCCTTCCATGGACTCGAAAAATGCATGACTAGTAATTTATTATTTCTTGTATTTCATTGTCATACACTGTGTGGGCATTGCTGTGCGTTGTTGGTAGTATATATTCTTTATTGGGTCCTGTATTTAAATTGCACAGTTGAGGAATGCTGCGAATACATTAAGAACACACAGAGATATACTTATCAAGTATTTGGATTTACTCATGGTGATAAATATCTGGTAATCTATTAATTTATCTTTAGAAAATTATGAGCTATTTGTCACTGGGGAATTTCGTAGGACGTGGAAATGTATGACGCGCTTGTAGGGAACAATTTGGAAATCAATTACGTTTTTGGTAGCATATAGTCTTTCTTGGGTCCTGCATCTAGACTACACAATGGAGGGATGCTACTGATACACTGCCGACACACAGAGATGGAATACACATGGAATATTCGGTTTTCCTCAAGGTGATCAATACCTTATAATCCATTACCTTATCTCCAAAACAGCACGAGCTATTGGTCATTAGGAGGATTACGTAGGCTGTGGAAATGTCTGATGGGCTTAAACATTTGCAAATCAATTGAGATTTAAAATGAAGTTTATTACAATAATCTGAATACGCACACACAGCACATCAAACTTTACGGACTCAATATTGAAACAATAATTGTCCCTTTACACGCATAATAATAACAGTGTAGCAAGACTCAGTGGTAGCGCTGATGTAAATGACTTGTGAGGTTGCGAATTCGAAAAATAGTAAATTTCATAAAGTAGGGAACAATTTGTGATACGTACATGTAACCAAGTGCGTCATACAGGCTCTAAGAAATTTAGCACCTTATTCTGACAACATGAAACCTTATCAGACTAAAGAAGAGGGGGATCAACTACAGTGGGATGGGTGAACTACAGTGAGATGGATGAACTTCAGTGGGAAAAGAATATATCAGAGCTTTCCCACAAAAGTCAATAAATTCAATAGCTGCATTTAAATTGGGTCTTTCCATACAGACAGCGTTTTTGTCTACGTAAATACTTTGGTCTACTCATTGGCGTTGCTTATGACCACTAAATCGTTCCACTCATCGCATGTGGCAGTTGTGTGACGCAAGGGTTGAAACAGCAACACAAGGGAAACAATTAAAAAATCTGGGATAAAACTAATGAGAGCACACACGAGAACCATGGGTAGATCAATTTGGAATTAATTGCTATCCCAACTAAACAGTTACAACACAGTATGACACGGAAATACGTTACTAACTTACGCGCATCCAGAAAATTTAATTCAAAACATTTGATCCATGGAAATATGGTGCTTATGAGTTGAGAGATATGAATTTTTAGATACTTGCGAAGAGATTCAAATTAGTAGGTACAGGTGCTTTAGGTATGTGGCAGTGTCTGATCCGAAAAAAGGGCAATGTTAAGTTCGCTCATGTCACAGTACTACCAGAGGGATCATACCATGAATAAAATCTAAAACATATCCCAATGTATACCTGAAATAGGTGAATAATTACTAACGAAAAAAAAACAGTTAAACCTAACTGAAATGAAATGATACGAAGCCATGTGCCAAAGAAGAAACTCATGCTCACAGCTTGACAACGGATCCAACAGAAGTTAAAAAAGCGCCCTGAGAACCAGTTTCTTTCAGCTGAGTGCAGGTGATCCACTATTCAGCAGTACAGAGGAAAAGATCAAGAAAGCTCAAGATCGAGACGTAACCACTTCCGGAAACACCTTTGGAGGAGCTCTAAGGCGTTTCCACTACTCTACTTGAGAGAAAATAAACTATTTATTCCAAACTAGGCATACCTGAATCCCTTTCACACACACATTCATCCTTACAGATACTACTCAGGGACAAGGTGACGATGGAAACAATTCACTGGTTATCAAAGTTAACTAAACACGCTCTCTCCATGCGCATTCCCTTTTTAAGAACAGTATTAAGTGGCACAGAAAACTCATAATAACAAGAAAAGATGAATAGACAAAAATGACAAAGGGCTAAAACAGATCCCTTTCTTCACACCACTGCTTGGAAAGGAAATTACGTAGTTACTGTTCTCTCTCTCTCTCTCTCTCTCTCTCTCTCTCTCTCTCTCTCTCTCTCTTCTTTTCCATTCTTTTCTTTTTTTCTACAATTTTAGAGCAGAAGCCATTAATTTTTCTTCATCTACTCTTGCACTTTTGCCACAAGAGGGGACCTTAACTCCTGTTAAAATTATGAATGTACGACACAGAAACGTCGTCGGAAGTCTTTCTCTCCATACATGGAGACTAAAACATGCGACAGCCATATATTAATTCATATATTTACAAATAAGGAACAATGAAATAAAAGAAATACTTGATAGTACTTGGGTGTCAAGTCGAAATGAAAAAGGAAAAACAAGCACTTGATCATAGTATGAAGGCTTTCACGACCGGATGACATATCTTCTGGTAAACCTTCCGGGATGTAAGGTCGTGGTCCATGAAACTCTTCAGCTCCTAACGCAGCTCTGGACGAAACGTTAGGAGCTGAAGAGTTTCATGGACCACGACCTTACATCCCGGAAGGTTTACCAGAAGCACTTGATCATTATTACATAATATCTATCATCTTACAATAATTAGTCTTTTAACGACGACATGATGGTTAATTTGTGAAATAACCATGAAGAAATTTTACTACGTTACCAAGTGCAAACAAGAGTACGTGTGTCTATGGGGAACTACATTTATGTAACTGTGTGACGTTACATATTAAGCGATAAAATATGTAAACATCACCCTTTACACTAGTAAAAGTTAAATACACGAACACTTAATGCTGAGAAAACATAAACACTCTTCCTGATGCTAATGATACTAATAGATTCATGGTACAAAATATTTAAACTCATGAGGATCATCGTCACAGCTATGCAGGAAATAGGAAGTAGATAGAAAATGGACTTATTTACCATCACATCAACACGTAGGTAGCAATAACCAAGTAAGTAATATATGTGATTGCAAACATCTTCAATGAAAGTATTGGGGTATTAGTTAACTGAAGGATGAACGGAGTAAAGGAACTACAAAATGCTTCGGATAAACACAATAACATACAAAAAAATTCACTCCTACTGACATTTCAAGAAACTCATGGTATACAAATAAGAGAAAACACAAAGAAAAACATACAAAACATACATTGATTTACATGTAAGGCCTCCCACTGTTAAATACTCTCGTCACTCTGGTCTCACAACACATCAAGGTAACCGAGCGAGGTGGCGCAGTGGTTAGCACACTGGACTCGCATTCGGGAGGACGACGGTTCAATCCCGTCTCCGGCCATCCCGATTTAGGTTTTCCGTGATTTCCCTAAATCGTTTCAGGCAAATGCCGGGATGGTTCCTTTGAAAGGGCACGGCTGATTTCCTTCCCAATCCTTCCCTAACCCGAGCTTGCGCTCCGTCTCTAATGACCTCGTTGTCGACGGGACGTTAAACACTAACCACCACCACATCAAGGTAAGTGAGTGAACTGTTACAGGGACCAAATATACATTTGGAGGATCGGCACGGTAGAAAAATGCTGTCGCTGAAATGAGACTTGCTGCATTCCATCTGCCACAATTTAAACTATTGCCATTTACATTGATTCAAAATTCATTGTTTCCGCTGTCCTCAATAGTTCCATGAATTTAGTTGTCCCAGGCACCAGCTAGTTCTCGTTTTTTATCTGACTGATATATCTCATTAGCAAATACTCCTATCTCTCACGCTCACTCCAGACGCAACAATGTTCCAGTGAAAACCACACTGCGTTGCTTAACATGTTCATGGAAAGAAAACTCTCCAATAACAGAGTTAAGAATTTGTGGATGCCTAAGGGTAAGCATGTACTAATAAGTGTCCTGCTACTTCTTCACAATGTTTATCTAATAGTACAAAAAATCTCAGAGAGATGCATACGCTTCATATTTAATTCACCTAGTAGAAAGAAACTTTTTGTGTAAGTTCATGGCTGCTAATGTTATCATGAATCTATGATCGTCCAGCAGTGGATTTCTCCCTCATTAGGGACCTTCCATCTCAACATCGTGCAACGTTCATTTCGCATCACCAAGTGTTGCAAGTACCACAGTGCTCAGAGTTAAATATAGTTCAAGGTTTTCTGTCCTTAGCGCACTGTTCTTACGTGTCCATAAACAATTACAGGTGTAGACAATAAGCACAACATGCCATCTCTTTGCTGCAAGGTCCCCCGCGTCACAGCAGGAGAGGGGTTGCAAATATCGTGGTGCCTCGGGTGACAGTGTCACCCATAACCTTGGGCTGCTGGTCTGGCTGCCACTTGACTGCCTATAACGCCACGTCACTAAAGTAGCTTGTCAGTCATTTGACGAGTTGCTCTAGCTTGGCGGATCACAGGGAAGGCGTGGTTTACGTCGCAAACAGCCACGCAGACAGGGCACAGGAACTGGGCCAGAGACAGGTGATAAAAGTTAGCCGCAGCCACTGAAAGGTGGGTATCCGGGGCCTTGAGGATACCGTCCAGGCCTCGTGGGACCATGGAACAGTGACCAAGAGAACGTCACCGCTGCTCAGCCGCAGGGTGCCATCCGTCCCCAAACACGTTGTGACCAGCCTCCTGATATAAACACGGAAACTTTCAGTTCTTCAGCATTGAACACAGAGATACGAATTGAAATATCTTAAAGGTCTCTCCATTTCTGAACATTAGATGTGAGCCACGCATTATGACATCGAACAGGGTCACTTACAAACAATAATACTTCCAGTAAAATGAGTTGAAGTAACTTAATGACACCTCCACATGAGACACACACTATGATACTACAATGAGAAGGTTGCAAACAGCATTCCTATTTTTGAACATATAGTTGTGTTCTGTCCTATAGAGAAAAGAAAAATATCCATCCATGGATGTACGGAAAAACACATTCCAGATATAGTCTTCACGGGTTTGCCGCCGGATCACGTGCAAATTCCACAACATTTCCTCGGAGCAACTGTCCGACATCTTCAGGTGGTTCAACAATGCTGATGGCTAGGAACTACCAACGGTATCCGCACGTCGACGCCCCGTTTCTAGAACAAGCGCGCAAAGAATGCGCAGGCGCAGAAATCGCGCAGGCGCAATGATTTGCAGGTAGATGGTGCCATATTCAAACTCCCTCTACCGAAAATCGCTGCCCGTGCGCTGTACGCTGCGTTTGCCAAAAGAGCGGCCAGACGTTACTCACCAATGACCGTACTAGACCAATGTTATGACGGGTCTGTTATCGAAGAATGTTGATTTTCGCGTCGTGATTTAATAGCAGTCAATGCAGGGTTCCCGGCTGTGTTCAGATGAAATACCGCATCCGTGTTCATGAGATTATCGGCTGTGCGGATGTGTATTGCTTCCTTAATGACGCAATCCCAGAAAGATGATGAAGTAGATAAAACTTCACTCTTTTCATAAATCATGCAATGTCCTGTATTCAGACAGTGTTCCGCAATTGCCGACTTTTCCGGTTGACGAAGGCATGTATAACGCTGATGCTCATCGCAGCATTCTTGTACTGTGCGGCATGTCTGGTCTATCTATGCTGCCCCACATTGACAAGGAATGTTATACACACCACATTTCCTCAGGCAAAGGTCATCCTTAACCGAACGCAGCAGGTCTCTCAGTTTTGCAGATGACTGAAAAACACGCTTAATTCCATATCTTCCGAGGACTCTTCCGATTCTTGACGACACGGCACCAAAATACGGCAAAAAGAACAAGGTGATGGGTGTCAATCCAGGGATGGCGATTGCATCTTTCAACAAGATCGAGCACCTGTTCATAATGCACGGCCTTTGGCAGAGTGGTTACACGACAATAACATCCCTGGCCTGCACAGAGTACTGACCTGAAACCTATAGAAGACCTTTGGGATGTTTTGGAACGTCGACTTCCAGCCAGGCCTCACCGACCGACATCGATACCTCTCCTCAGTGCAGCAATCCGTGAAGAATGGGCTGCCATTCCCGACGTAACCTTCCAGCACCTGATTGAACGAATGCCTACGAGAGTGGTAGCTGTTATCAAGGCTAATGGTGGACCAACACCATATTGAATTCCAGCATTACCGATGGAGGGCGCCACGAACTTGTAAGTCATTTTCAACCAGATGTCCAGATACTTTTGATCACATAGTGTATCTGTCTCTCAGAGTAACCGTTTTGTCTTAACTCTGCATCAAATGTGGTATTTCACTCGACAGGCTTTCAAGATCAGATTCCACATGTGTTCTATGAACTAACGTATGTAATGCACACCGCATTGTGCAGGATGATGGCAGCTTGTGGCCTGCAGATACAGATCTGTATGCGTTGGCTTGCGGTAGGCGCTTTGTCCTAAGTTTCCATCTGCTTCGTACCAAAACTTCAAGGAAAGGTAAAGTACCATGTTTTTCCACTTCCATTGTGAAGTTTATATTCGGATGGAGTGAATTCCGATGCTGAAGAAGCGTAGGTAGAGTATGAAGTCCATGTGGCTACACCATAAATGTGTCATCCACATACCGCAGAAAACAAGAGGGTTTGAGTGTGGCCGACTGTGGTGCTTTTTCTCCAAATTCCTCCATAAAATAATTGGCCATTACAGGAGACAGAGGGCTTCCCATGGCGACACCGTCCACTTGTTCCAAATATTGGTCATGAAATAAGAAGTATGTTGAAATAAGCACTTGTTTAAATAATGCTATTACAGCCTCCTCAAACTTGTTGCTAAGGAGCTCCAAAGAGCCCAGCAGGGGCACTCCCCTCTCTGTCAGTCTCCTCCACCCCTTCTCTGTCCACTTCTTCCACCCACATTCCTAGTCCATCTGCTTCTGCCTTCTCTCGGTCCATCTCCTCCAGCTTCTCCCTCTGCCCATCTGCCCCTCCAACACCTGTCCATCTCTTCCTACACCTCTCTTTATCCATCTGCTCCCATCCCTCTCCCTGTCCATCTCCTCCTGATCCTTTGTCCATTTGCTCCTTCCTTCTCTGTCCACCTATCCTGCACCCTCTAAGTACATCCCCTACTCCCTTCTTCCTTTGTCTGTCTTCTCCTCACGCTCTCCCAGTCTATATCTTCTCCCCCACCCCTCTGTGTCTAACTTGTCCTCCCACCTCTCCCTGTCCATTTTCCCTACCTCTGTTATTTTATCTCCTCCTCCACCTTTCACCGTCCATCTCTTCCTGTACCCCCTTTGTGTCTGTCTCCTGCTCTTCCCTCTCTCTGTCCAACTCCTCCTGCTGCTCTCTCTGTCCAAATCCTTCTGCCTCTTTCTTTCCCCAACTCCTCCTGCTCCTTTCTCTCCCCAATTCCGCCGACCTCTGTGACCGAGCGGTTCTAGGCACTTCAGTCCGGAACCACGAGGCTTTTACGGTGGCAGATTCGAATCCTGCTTTGGGCATGGATGTGTGTGATGTCCTTAGGTTAGTTAGGTTTAAAGTAGTTCTAAGTCTACGGGACTGATGACCTGAGATGTTAAGTCCCATAGTGCTTAGAGCCATTTGAACCATTTTTTCCCCAGAACGCTATCCACCTCTCTGTCTCCAGCTCCTCCTGCCCTTGTCTCTGTCCAGCTCCTCTCCACTCTCTCTATCTTCCCAGCACCTACAATTTCCCCCCCGCCCCCCCTGTCACACTGTCCATCTCCTCCTCCACCTCTCTCTGCCCATCTCTTCCTCCCTCTTCTCAGTTCATCTCTCCTTCTTCGTCTGTATCTGTGTCGAAATTCGTCGTGCAGTTTCATGTCCACACAATTCAGTGTTTATCATATCTTATCTGCTGAACTGAGTGTTGTACAAAGATATAATTTTGTTGTCACATTCAGTTTTATATGTGTATGCTGTCTGCAACATGTGTCGCCAATACAGTTAGTAAAAAAGAATTAATAAATTAAAAAGTCATACCAGATGTGGAAATTTTACTGCATGAACAGTGAAAATGTGGTAGGCGATAAACTTTTTTTCTTTAATCATTTTGTGGGGGATGTTAGAGAGGAACCGTTCCATAAAAGTTTGAAATTGTGTGGAAAGTTTGTTGCAAGTCACTTAGTGCTCGCATTCTCAAATACTAGATGAATATGGTTGACTACTTGCACATCTTGAGCTCCACTACTTATATAGACCCACCTCTATCCCTCTGATAAGTAGGTGTTTCTCGCTTCCATAGTGATTCTTTCCTGACAGTAAGTGACCAGCGGAAAAATGCTCCTATTAGAGCAGAGAAGTGCAAATATATTCTTGTTTATTTAAAAGACTTTGATGGTAAAGTGGGGTACCAGCTGCCTCATATTACCTTCCTTAGCGTCTTTAAAAATTTTTAAAAAATTTTGGGCATTCGAACATATTCGCGCTTTTTTTTAACATGCAATTCACCCCAAACTCCCAAAACTTCCTCTAACTATAACTCATTCAGAGCCACCAGTCCATCGCTGTAAGTCGCTTTTACCGATCCACTTCAAGTTGCCCTTTCTCACTCACTTCTTCAGCCTAACTCATTGCCAATACCTCTTTGTGTCTCTTGTCATTGTCTCCTGTCACACAGCACAGTCCTCTTCCTCTACTTCAGTCTCCTCCCACTGCCACTGTCTCTCTTTTACTCTCCATTATTACTAAAGTCCGCGTCATACGGGATGGAGACCCAATTTTCAGCCATTCTGTGCATCCCCCTCGATTACGAGCAGCTGGCCGCGAGTTACAGCTATAAGGCGAGAATCTCTCTCCTGCAGGCTGCGCTGTGGCCATACTCCGCGACAACCAGATTATTCATTCAACTGTCGGTGTTTTTCTTTCCTTTGTAGGAATATGGCTTGAATGTGTATATGTAAATGTTTCATTGTGATTAAAAATAATGTCCCGTGTTGCCAGCAGCGGAGAGGGATTATTTACCGCATTTATAACTTTTTTTAAAGAGTGACTCCTACTGTTGACATCTGAAGACACAAGAGCGGACTGCAGAAATATGTCGTTTGGGCAAAAGAAATGTAAAGAGAATTGCAAACCAAAGTAGTAGAGCAGTAGGAATCTTAGGAAAAGTTCGTTATCTTCCGCCTGGAAAGAAACCTATCACACAAATGGATGGTTTTGGCAACGATGTTTTAAAGCACACCATGTGAATGGTGAATATCTTACATCACAAAAACTTGGTACAATTATGTACGAGAAAATTGGCTTCACAGGTAGTGCATCGTCAACGTAAAGAATTTTAAAAGACATTGGTTTCACATATGTTTTAGTTGAAAGAAGTGACTTACGTACAGCAGGAACCACATCCCTTATAAAGATGCACAATACAAGAGAAGAACGTAATTCAATAGTGAATTACCTTGATGAAACGTGGGTGACAAAAGCAGACCTGCTAGAAAATGAATGCTTGTCCTGACGGTTTTACACTTTCTTTAGGAATAGGTTTTCGGATAGTTATTCTGCATGCTGGCTCTTCTTCTGATTTTGTTACTGAGAGTAAACTTGTATTTAGCTGTAAGAGAACCATAACTGACTACCGTCTGGAAATCTACGCTTTCAGTTTCGTGAAGTGATACACTGAACAATTCTTGCCATACCTTCCTTCGAAGTTGGTCATTGTAATTACAGTACCAGTTATCATTCAGCTGTCACAGAGAAAACACCATGTACAAACACCTGGAAAGCGAACTTTTTGTCGTGGTTTAAAACTAAAAATATTTCGCAAAGTATAAACCAGACTCGTGCCGAACTACTGCAGCTCGTTAATTCGTGTAAGTCACGCGTCAGAACGTACAAACTCGGCTTTCTTGCACGTGAATGTGATCACACAGTTTTGCGTTTGCCCACATATCACTGTCAGTATAACCCCATGGAATTAATTTTGGCAAAGGTTAAAGGCTAAACGGGAGAAGAAAAAGCATTCAAGATAACAGACACTAACTGAATCGCTTGTTGCATGAAGAAATAGACATCACTCCTTTCAGCGTGGGCAGTCTGTGCTGTGCGGCATGCCGAAAAGCACCGAGAAGAAGACTTTAATAGGGAGGTGAAGATGGATATAGGCCTCCAACCTATCATCGTGCAGGTGGTTCAGACACGGATTCAGATAGCACTGGCGATGGTACTACGATGTTGACTTTGGAACAAAGGGAGGTAATAATATTTCTTACTTTTAAAGACTTATGGTTTTAAAAACTCGTTTTTGAACATTCCAGTTGCATACATAGCATATGAGAACTTTTTAGGCTCTACTGATTAGGAATTTGTATCCTATGAAGTATTGAGACCATAATATTACACATATTGGCCAAGGAGAAGTTAAACTTTTTCCAGCGTATTGTATGCTCCAATAACTCGCTAGAATGCGGCCGGGTAAATTCGTCAAAAATTCCGATATTTTCACAGGTAAACCCCTGTCAGTTTCAAGACACGAATTAGAAAATGCCTTAAAATCACAGGGACAGTTACCTGTTGAGATATCGATGGTTTTCGATGTTATCGGTCAGGATTCTCTTGAGTTATTAGCGGAAGATGGTTAATACATTGCTTGATCAATGGATTATAAATGAGGTCTCTTACTATAATGTCTAACGTGTTAGTTTACTCTATAATGCTCGTTGGCAGCGAAAAGTGACGGCATTCTGACCATCTTTATGATAATTTTTACATTTGTCTTTTCCATCAGTAATTCTTAAATACGAAGAGTGCTTACTCTTAACTACAGTCAGACACACCCACCCACCCATTCATCCACCTTATACAAATGTTTCAAAGTTCTATGGAGTATAAGCAGTTGTCAAGTAAATATAATGATTTTCTTGTGTTGGAAGTTAATATTGTTGTGTATTACATTCTTACTCATAACACAGTCCAAATTTCAAAAAATGACAATCATTGCGAGCAGTTACAAAGACCTTGCCGTTAAGCAATTGTCATTATGAGAAAAATTGTACTTGACGTCTTCAAAACACTGTGTCAGCTGTTGTCACCTTCCGACGTCACACCGGCTAAAGCTGTGGACCAATAGACGAAACGTCGTCAAGAAGTGAAGTAAGATTTCTCTCATAACGATTGATCGAAATCAGTTTTAAATGTATTATTCTCCTCATAGATTTGAACATGTACCATAGGCAAATGAACCTGACTGTTCTCCGCAGCCTCATAGTTGGGAAACGTTGACTTTTTTGCCTGTTCTCAGCTACAGAGATGGGCAAAACTGTTCTATTCAGAGATTGGATAGTAACAGGACACTTACTGGAATGAACTAGTCCTTTTTCATGACTCACCACTCACTTAGAAAATAAGTAAAAGGAAGGCACATTGACTTTCTAATTCAGTCACTAAACCTGTTTTTTTCATTTGATTTGCTCCTATTTTGAAAAAAATTACAAAGAGAAGTAATAATTTTGGGATATAAAAGTTCTAAATATCATCTGCTGCAAAAATTATAAATATTAGAAGAAAATTCAAAATATTTTTTATCAAGTGGGACAGTTTTAAGAATGAAGACTAATTCTTGTTATATTTTGACATTTTTATTGGAAAAAATGCAATACAAGAATTATGATATAACTGTAATTAAAGTGTATCTGCAGTCGTTGCATTATCTCCAGATCTGTACCTTTTAAGTTTCAGGTGATCGATTTTCCAAATAAATTAGCGAGGCAAGAAACTGTGGGATCTTTAATCTCTGCAGATTTCATAATCAGAGTTACATCTAGCTGGGACAACTTGTTTCAGTTTCAGTGACTCGTTTTTAAAAATTTTGTTGCATTTCAGCGAGTTTCCTTAAAGGATCTCTCCTTCAAAACATAATTCTTTTGACCTCGTCAGTGATTTTCTGTATGTACTTCTGAATTGCATGCTGCACAATGAGATTTAAAGAACGTTCAAATCATGTGATATGAGGAAGTTTGTGAAGCATGGTAGTTAATTTTATATTTGACGCATTGTCTGCTATTATGAAAGTGATTTTAAAATCGATATTGTATTTGGCAATAACTGACTTTACCTAGTTTGAGATGTTTTCTGCAGCGGTTCTGTCTTCGAATTGTGAGGACTGTAAAAGATGTGACTTCAGTTCACTCTTCCCATCTATGAAATGTGCAGTGACAGCATAGAAACTAATGTTACTTACACTCTTCTACGCATCAGACGTCAGGCAGCCTGCCTTTGCGGTGGCCAAATCATTTTTAATTTTATCGAGTAACTCGTGACACAAACTGGGAATTAAAGAGTTTGACAACGTTTTTCGACCTCGTAAATAAAAATCTAGGTAAGGCATATAATATATATATATATATATATATATATATATATATATATATATATATATATATATATATATTTTAAATTCTGTGTTTTCAACTATTGAGAAAGGATGGTATTCTCTACAAACCGTTTTTAAAAGCCCTACCTCCAAAGACATACTTTTATTTAATGTGAGTGACTTTATAATACTAAAACATTTACTTATTGGTTGTTGTAAATAAAAAGCAGTTGGCGATGAGGGCATTATAAACGGAAATAAATCAGGACTTGGTCCAGAACCTGACAACACTGATGGGCAGGGTATAGCCTGAGACTCAATTTCCCTATCTTGAGACGATATCTTCACCCGAGGTGGAAGCAGACATCAGTGAGGATGGTTCACGAGAAATGATTTCTCGAATTTCTGCATCGATTGATGGCGAACTTGATCGTCTTCCTGAAATACATCGTTCCAGAGGTACTATAGGATGCTTCAATTTTAGATGTCCCTTCATGTTTGATGATGAGTTAGAAGCCATGGAAATTATCTGCTGATATTAGCAGCATTTTCGTTTTTCTCCCATTTTGGTAAAATGGCATCGTACATCCCTCGTAATTCTTCTATTCGAAGGCAGTGTGGTTGACATATTCTTGTGCAGCACTGAAAAGTACACTCGAAAAATTAAAGTATTTGCTGTTAACATAGACATTTTAAATCGTAAAAGCTTAATGTGAAAAAAATGTACATGCAGGACAGTTTATATTCACAAGTTATAAGGGTAGAATGAAGGACTTTATGATCTGCGATACCTATGTCCATAATCATCAAGTTTTTATCGTATACGGAAACGTCTGAAACGTAGTGATTAAGAAGATTGTAAGGCAAGTCTGACAATAAGCAAGGACTTCACTGCTGAAAATTAAATTTTGAATAATGTGATATCCAAACTTGGGCCACATAGCGTGTGAACAATATATGGCTCTATAATGGTGCGGATAAAGGCAGGAAAAAAGCAGTGCAAATGAAATTTAAATCCTGTTCTTTAGAAGCTACGAACTGGTCTACTCATGCAGCCATCAGCTTCTACAACTGTGTCTGTACTATTACTGTAGAACATAGTTGGCCATCATTATCAATTCATTTCCATAAACTCCGCCATATACACTCCTGGAAATTGAAATAAGAACACCGTGAATTCATTGTCCCAGGAAGGGGAAACTTTATTGACACATTCCTGAGGTCAGATACATCACATGATCACACTGACAGAACCACAGGCACATAGACACAGGCAACAGAGCATGCACAATGTCGGCACTAGTACAGTGTATATCCACCTTTCGCAGCAATGCAGGCTGCTATTCTCCCATGGAGACGATCGTAGAGATGCTGGATGTAGTCCTGTGGAACGGCTTGCCATGCCATTTCCACCTGGCGCCTCAGTTGGACCAGCGTTCGTGCTGGACGTGCAGACCGCGTGAGACGACGCTTCATCCAGTCCCAAACATGCTCAATGGGGGACAGATCCGGAGATCTTGCTGGCCAGGGTAGTTGACTTACACCTTCTAGAGCACGTTGGGTGGCACGGGATACATGCGGACGTGCATTGTCCTGTTGGAACAGCAAGTTCCCTTGCCGGTCTAGGAATGGTAGAACGATGGGTTCGATGACGGTTTGGATATACCGTGCACTATTCAGTGTCCCCTCGACGAAAACCAGTGGTGTACGGCCAGTGTAGGAGATCGCTCCCCACACCATGATGCCGGGTGTTGGCCCTGTGTGCCTCGGTCGTATGCAGTCCTGATTGTGGCGCTCACCTGCACGGCGCCAAACACGCATACGACCATCATTGGCACCAAGGCAGAAGCGACTCTCATCGCTGAAGACGACACGTCTCCATTCGTCCCTCCATTCACGCCTGTCGCGACACCACTGGAGGCGGGCTGCACGATGTTGGGGCGTGAGCGGAAGACGGCCTAACGGTGTGCGGACCGTAGCCCAGCTTCATGGAGACGGTTGCGAATGGTCCTCGCCGATACCCCAGGAGCAACAGTGTCCCTAATTTGCTGGGAAGTGGCGGTGCGGTCCCCTACGGCACTGCTTAGGATCCTAGGGTCTTGGCGTGCATCCGTGCGTCGCTGCGGTCCGGTCCCAGGTCGACGGGCACGTGCACCTTCCGCCGACCACTGGCGACAACATCGATGTACTGTGGAGACCTCACGCCCCACGTGTTGAGCAATAAGGCGGTACGTCCACCCGGCCTCCCGCATGCCCACTATACGCCCTCGCTCAAAGTCCGTCAACTGCACATACGGTTCACGTCCACGCTGTTGCGGCATGCTACCAGTGTTAAAGACTGCGATGGAGCTCCGTATGCCACGGCAAACTGGCTGACACTGACGGCGGCGGTGCACAAATGCTGCGCAGCTAGCGCCATTCGACGGCCAACACCGCGGTTCCTGGTGTGTCCGCTGTGCCGTGCGTGTGATCATTGCTTGTACAGCCCTCTCGCAGTGTCCGGAGCAAGTATGGTGGGTCTGACACACCGGTGTCAATGTGTTCTTTTTTCCATTTCAGGAGTGTACTTCAGAATTTCGACATCGAAGTCTTTCTTCTATCGAACGGGGACAACTGGCTCAAGCCAAGCATTTACTGTACACTACAGAGTCACAGTGCAAGTGATCAAGCTTATTGTTGAAGCATTATTGTTCACAATAACGACTGCTCCCTAGACCTTGACGCTCTTGCCCGTACAGCCGACCGAAGTAGCCGAGCGGTTCTGGGCGCTTCAGTCTGGAACCGCGCGACCGCTACGGTCGCAGGCTCGAATCCTGCCTCGGGCATGGATGTGTGTGATGTCCTTAGGTTAGTTAGGTTTAAGTAGTTCTAAGTTCTAGGCGACTGATGACCTCAGCAGTTAAGTCCCATAGTGCTCAGAGCCATTTGAACCATTTTCATGCCCGTACAGCACAGCAGAAACACTTGTTTCCATAACAGTACAAGCACTACAGATCTGATTGGTAAGAAGAGTAGCTGTGTACATTCTTGATGGCATTATTTCTCAGTGCACAGAAGATATTCAGTAAGACAGGGGAAAATGAACAATTTCAACAAAGAGGGCGTAACAGCCAAATTCCTAATACATGCAGGGAGAAGAAGAGGTATCATCTTAAAAATATCACGATTTTCTAAGTAAGTGTGATTTTAATAAGTTTTGTAATTACAAAGGGCGTTCAAAAAGTTTTGCATAGTCGTCTCTAATTTTTTAATTTTTGCAGGGGGAGAAAGAAACTTTTTGTGAACATACCTGGAAAATTTAGCTATAAGTTGATGTATAAAAGTAGTTTCTTTTATTTACAGGTGAGCTGTAATAGACCGAGAAGTAGATGTCAGGTTGCGACAACGGTCGGTGATGGAATTCCTCTTCAAGACCGGCGATGACTCTGTCATATCGATTCACAGGAATTTGATCCCTGTTTATGGGGAGGACACAGTGGATCTCTGCAATATCCAGCGGTGGTTGCAGAGGTTTGAAGAAGGTGATTTCTCTCTGCTGGCCAATCCACGATGCGGTAGACCATCGACGGCAGTGAGCGATGTGAATCAGGAGACCATTGATCAAATCATCTAATATGACAGATGTGTGACGACCCGACAGCTTGCTGAAATGACTCGTTTGTTATTTGGTAGTGTGGTATCACTGGTACAGCCAATAGGGTACGTAAAAGTCTGTGCACGTTGGGTGCCTAGATTATTGACAAGAAAATGAAAAAGATGAGGAAGAATGTGTGCGAGGGTCTCATAAAGAACTTTACTGAAGAGTGGAAACAGTGTTTTGACGGCGTCATTACCCAGGATGAAACATGGTTGTTTTTGTCCGAACCTGATAGCAAAACCCAATCCATGGAGTGGCGTCATCCAGGTTCCTCTCGGAAGAAGAAACCAATTCTTATGACACTATTTCTCAGTGGACAGAAGATATACGGCAGCAGACCGAAAGGTGATGGCCTCCTTCTTCTGGGATCAGTGTGGTGTCATTTTCATTTGCTGTTTGGAACCCGGCTCCACAATTAACCGGGGCCGTTACTGTTTGTCATTGAACTAGCTGCGACGTGCCATCAAGACCCACAGACCACAGCTTAAGGGTCAGCTCACCAAACTACACCATGACAATGTCAAACCCCATACAGCCCTTATAACGCAGGAGAAAATCAAGAAAATGGGTTGCAATATTGTTCCTCGACCTCTCTATAGTCCGGACTTGGCTCCGTCTGAATTTTACATCTTTGGTTGTCTGAAGGCCCACCTGCGCGGTATAACATTCGATAGTGAGAAAGACCTTATTTCCTGTGTCAAGCGATGGTGTAAAAGTCAATCCCCAGAATTTTACCAATGTGCATTTATATCATGGACGTTGGGCCAGATGTGTCACAGCTGACGGAAGCTACATTGAGTAGCCTCAATGTATAGCTAAATGTTCCAAGTATGTTCACAAAACATTTCATTCTCCTCCTGCAAAAATTAAAAAAATTAGAGACGACTGTGGAAAACTTTTTGAACGCTCTTTGTACATATAAAACTTTGATCCAAGAGGAGACCTGAAGGCATTAATCTGTCCAGGTTAAATGAATAATTAAAAATGAAGCATAACATACAGGTTGTCCCAGGACGAATCGTAAATATTCAGAGATGACAAGAACGATCATTTGAAGCAAAAAAGTCATCAGTACATTGTCATTGTTTACGTAGTGCCACGCTAGTTGAGACGAAGTCGACATGAACAATCTGATATAGGACACGTGGCCTATCAAGTCGGGAAACTACCTCAGATTAGTTTACAAAACCTACCTACATCTCAGTGCTTGTGCGTCGCGAGAGATTTTAATTATTTTCTCTCTCATCACGTAAACTATAAGTCATAGGAGAGAAAACGAATAGAGTCTCTTTATAAAAAATTTAATGTAGTTTCATTTTTTACTGCAACAGGTTTTCGCTACATGCCGCGGATTTCGAGTTATTCAAGAAAAACATACAAAAGTAACTTTAAATATGTTCCATCTCAGAAACACTTTGGAATGGAACATATGTACATATTTTGATTTTCCCTTCAAATGAATATTAACCATTACTCTTGAGACAGCCTGTATACACGGATTATCATATATGTTAAAATAATTATGTGTTACAGATAAAGTTACTTTTATAAAAAGCTGAGCTCAGATGGAGAGGTGTTCAGTCAGAAAGAGAGGTGCAAACTGTATCACTTTGCCAAGAGCACAGACAATGAAGTGAGACCTCAAGTCACTGTTGCATCTGCTCTGTGCGCCCTCCTCCAAGAGAGTGATGGGGGAGCAACAAGCTACCATTGTGGCAGATCGATAAGAGTGGTGGGGAGAAGTGAGCTAATGAGCTTTATTGTGATCTGATCCCTGAGAATGGTGGGGAGCAGTGAGCTAGTAAGCTACCTTGTGATCCGATCCCTGAGAGTGGTGGGGAGCACTGAACTAGTTTACTCCTTACGTTCCAGCAGGTGAGAGGGGGGTGGCGCGACGAGCTATCGGGAGGACGGTGATGCCTGGGTCAACCTGCGATACGCTCCTACTCACGATGGCTGAGGATGGCAGCTTACATCATCGCTGATAACACATTCCAAGTACAATGCAAAGTCAAAAAATAAGAAGTAGCAACTCACTCAAAAGTATGTAAACAGTTAGCGAACTTCTGAAATTTGAGCTGAAATGTGATGCTAGAAGTTCAAATGGTTCAAATGGCTCTAAGCACTGTGGGACTAACATCTGAGGTCATCAGTCCCCTACACTTAGGACTACTTAAACCTAACTAACCTAAGGACATCACACACAACCATGCTCGAGGCAGGATTCAAACCTGAAACCGTAGAAGCAGTGCAGTTCTGGACTGAAGCGCCTAGAACCGCTCAATGTTAGAAGTGTTTTCTACCTTGTTGGGCAGTTCTAGAGAGCCAGGCCCTCGTTAGCTTCTGTAGCTGTGCAGTCAGTGTGGCAGACTGCTAAGTGAAGGGACTCGGGTGCGATTCTAAGCCAAGTCGAAGAATTTTTTTTCCACTCAGGGACTGGGTGTTATGTTGTGTTTACTTCCATACCATCATAATTGGCGTTTCCATTGAGATGGCTGAATGGGTACTGCCTGGTAGCCAATAAACTGGGAAAAAGTAGAGCTTTCTTTATTTTCTATTTTTTCATGGATGAGAAAACTTCACGCACTAACAAGGTATGCAAATCCACATGTGCACATGGTCTATAACACTTTTTTTGTACCTTTGGAAACGTTTTCTTAAGGACGTAGGGTGTGGCGCCATTCCAGCAGCCTACCGGAGAATTGTCCCTCTGCTCGTTAGAGCCACTAGAGACCCATTTTGAAATCAGATGAGTTACCATTCATTTTCTCTAAACCGCCCATCACCCATTCCTTAGAAGGATCTGGCTCTTTGAATCAATCCAGGAGAGTTGACTGCCCATCTCTACTCTGCTGTCACAGATATACAGATCTCATCCCCTCCATGCTTCCCTGCCGCTCTGTCTCTATGCACAGAAGTGCCATTTTATGTGACATGGGCTATAATACCTCATTCCTTCCTTCCTACTGCTATTGTCCCTTCTTACCATCACTATCTCTCTCTTCCTAGTTGTCACTGTGCTATACTCATTATTACTGGCTCTCACTCACTTCCACTTTCTTTATTCCCCCTCCCACCTCCCCTCCTTCACTCTTTTCCTAGCAGTGGTTCTCAGCAAACGGACTCTCTTTAAATTTTGATAAAACACAGTCTATACAGTTCCGTACAGTAAATGGCACAACTCCAGTAATAAATATAGGCTTTGAACAGAAGTCTGTAGCTAAGGTAGAATTTTCAAAATTTTTAGGTGTGTCCATTGATGAGAGGTTAAACTGGAAGCAACACATTGATGGTCTGCTGAAACGTCTGAGTTCAGCTACGTATGCTGTTAGGGTTATTGCAAATTTTGGTGATAAGAATCTCAGTAAATTAGCTTACTATGCCTACTTTCATTCACTGCTTTCGTATGGCATCATATTCTGGGGTAATTCATCGTTGAGTAGAAAAGTATTCATTGCTCAAAAACGTGTAATCAGAATAATTGCTGGAGCCCACCCACGGTCATCCTGCAGACATCTATTTAAGGATCTAGGGATCCTCACAGTAACCTCACAGTATATATATTCACTTATGAAATCTGTTGTTAATAATCCAACCCAGTTCAAAAGTAATAGCAGTGTGCATAGCTATAACACCAGGAGAAAGGATGATCTTCACTATGCAGGGTTAAATCTGACTTTGGCACAGAAAGGGGTAAATTATGCTGCCACAAAAGTCTTTGGTCACCTACCAAACAGCATCAAAAGCCTGACAGATAGCCAACTAACATTTAAAAATAAACTAAAAGAATTTCTAGAGTACAACTCCTTCTACTCATGGGCTGAATTTTTAGATATAAATTAAGGGAAAAAAACAACTTAAACATTAGTGTCATGCAATATTTTGTGTAATGTAATATCTTGTACAGACATCTTTTATTAACCTGACACGTTCCACATCATTACGAAGTGTCGTATTCATGATCTATAGAACAAGTATTAATCTAATCTAATCTAATCTACTGTTATGTCACTGTCAACTGTCTTCCACTGCCACTGTGTCCCTCTCTTTCTCTCACACTGCCATTGTCTCGTTCACTCTTTCTAAAACACAAATTTTGACTACTATCGTCCAGTATGTATTAGTTTTTCGTGTCTCTGCAACTTCCACTCTGTTCTGTCTCAGCATAAAAAAGAGAGAATATGTTCACATTCTAAAATTTTTGGGAACATTTTTAAAGGTGTTGAGGAAGGCAAAATGAGGCAGCTGGACCCTAAGTTTTCAGTCAGAGATTTTTTAAAATATTCCACCTCCTTCCCTTTCCTTATTCCTCCCCTTCCCCCCCCCCCCCCCCCCCCGCCCCTCCTTTACTATCCCCATCACTTATTTCCTTGCACTGTTCCGTCACTGCCAGCTATCTTCCGCTGCCATTGTGTCCCTCTCTTTCCCTCATACTGTCATTGTCTCGTTCGCTCTTTCTGAAACACAAACATTGTCTACTGTGGTCCAGCGTCTGTTACTTTTCATTGTCTGTGCCACTGCTACTTTGTTCTTCTGTCTCAGCGTAAGAAAGCGAGAATATGTTCGCATTCTAAACTTTTTGGGAAAATTTTAAGATGTTGAGGACGGTAGTATGAGGCGGCTGGACCCTCACTTTTCAGTCAGAGTTTATTAAATAAACAAGATCATATTCTCATTTTTTGTGCTCCAGTGGGAACATTTTTCCACTGATTCCCTTCTTTTCCCTGTTTCAGCAGGGTATGTAGCTCATATGAATAGAGATCTGTTGGTCAATAAAATGTAGGTCGTTTAATTATGTGAAATTGAAATAAGGCAAAATAAATAACACACCTCTGACCGGACATTGCTTGCAAAAAAAAGTTGCTTGTTATTCAGTACCACAGCATTGATTCCCAGATGATAACGGACGCTTTACAACATATTACTCCGTTTTACGTCACTTTATGACCTACTTTTCCACCTAACACCGGAATTTATGCGCGTATTTTACATGTACATGAAAAGGAACTTTGAACCTCTATGTCTTGGAAACTGGTAAAGGTACGATACAAATTTTCAAAGCTGATCGAGATCGGGGTCTTAGGAATACAGCGCAAAAAATTACAGCTATTTACTGCATGTAGTCGTCCCGGAATCCGCTGCTGGGTTTTTGATACCCAAAAACACAAGTTTTTGGGGTGTTTCTCGGTAACAGATAAAGGTTTTTGGAAACAGGGAGATGATTCTCCTAGATTAATTCCTAGAGAATATACCGCTAAAATCTGAGGAATTTTCTGCGCCTATTTATTATTTAGATTTCGGCTCATACCGGATTTATGAGTAGAATTATGGTAACTTTGAACATCTGAACCGTGCGAACAAATAAAGACAGCAAGAAAATTTTCAAGGTCTTTGAGATCGGTATCTTAGGAATATATCGTAAATATTTTATCCATTTACTGTGTGTAACCGTCTTGGAATCCTCGGTGGGTTTTGGTCCGCTGGTGACGGCGAAAATGTAGTAAAGAAACCATTTGTTGGAGTTTTCCGTGGAAACGTCCATGAACTAATAGTGCCTCTGTTAATATCAAATGTACCTCCACAAGTATCAAATGCATAATAAGCAACCGATTTTCTCCACTTGGCTAAGCAGGAGCAAGTGTGTAAAATTCATACTTTGACTCTGTGCTGCAGGACAGTGACATTAAGACGATCCTTCTTATGGGTATAGAAATGGTGCCGAGCCCAAGCGTTACCCACAACACTTGACCCTACCTTCTTATCACCTACAGAACTCGAGGTACGAGCACCGGAAAATCTCGTTTTTTATGTGCGGTGTTTTCAAACATATGCATAGCGATATGTGTACCTAGTTTGGTTGAAATCGGGCCAGGGGCTTAGGAGGAGATGTGGAACATATATACATAAACACAAAAATTTTTATAATACCTATGGATTTATTTAGTTAACATGATAAGATTAGCGTCTTCAGGCCCTCTCTTTCATCGGTACAGTGTTTCACACTTGCAGCACCTCTTTTACGTCTTAGTTACCTAAGAAATAACAAGAATTTTATTAGAACAACCAGTAATAAAACGATTTAAGTGCCTGTAGACACAAAGTGAATGAGTAGTCCTGACTAAGAACTAATGAAAGCAATACCGGAAGTACTTGTATTACTGCTGCTTCCAATAACAATAATAATTATAATAAGAATAATAATGATAGTGGCAGATCTAAAAGAATTTGCAGGTGTACAAAATATATACATCTGATATAGCGAGTTCTGGGGAAGAGAAATTTAAGGAGACTGCACAGGATAAGAACACTATGAAATAAGGAAAATGTGGTTGGAAGGAAGGATGTAAAGGGCTAACGAGTGTATAAAGGGTAATGGTAGTCATTATTGTTGTTTTAGTTAATATAACATTAAATGCCTATTGAAACTAGAGATATTATTCAGTTCCCTAGCAAAATTAAGGAGCTTATTCCAGAGTCGGTTTCCTGCAGGTGAAAATGGCTTGTAGAGGACTTGGAGAAAGTGACTGAGAGCTGAAGTGCGACGGAAAGAGTTTTGCTCTGGTGGGAACAGGTGTTTATGCCATGTTGTTCAGACAAGAGCGTTAAGGTCGTGGAGAGAGATGAGGGACACTGTATGTCCATAACACAATACAGGAGACAGAGTGTAACGAAATCTCTGCTCTTGTCTGCATGCAACGCATATTATGGTGAAATATGATCAAAGAGTCGAACGTCACAGACATATCGAACACAAGCGTTGATAGTTACAGGCGCTATGATCTTTCCCGAGAAAGGCTTTGCAGGATAACATCGCTGTATTCAATAAATTGAATTATGAGTATTTGTACAATATTCTCTTTTAGGGAAAGAGGAAATACATTTTCATATTTTTGTAGGGCATGGAGAGATGTGATATCTTCTTGCACATTACAGTTACGTGCTCAGTCTGATTTAGATGTTCATATAATTAGTATTCTCAGACCGTTTGGTGAGCGAGAGAAGTTGATATTTGTCCAATATAGGGTTAAAGATGGTAGGAAGCCCCGATATTTTGAACTAATGAGCCTAGAATGACCAATCAGTGCCGCTTAGTTTTTGGATACATTGAACTTTATGTTTTGCGACCATGTTTATAGTGCACACAGGTCAGGTTAATTGGTTTTTCACTTAGATACAAGTGGAGGTCATCAGCGTACATGTGGTATTTGCAACAGGACTAAGCTGATGACACGTCATTGATATAGTGTGAAAAGAGTACAGGACCTAATACCGATCCCTGGGGATGGGCTACACTACCTGCCTCCACTGTGACTTGGTGACGAGTTGACAGGTACGAGCGGAACCATTGCACTTCACTTGGCGAGAAATTTAGACTGTTAAGTTTGGCAAGTAAAATGACCGAGTCGAGAGTGTCAAATAATTTTCTGAAATCCAAGAAGCACATGATCGTCGTCTTTCGTCCATCTATGGCACGTTTCAGGTCATCTCTTACCTTTATTGAAGCAGATGTTGTGCTCCAATGTTAGCGGCAGCCTGACTGGTCTTCTCTAGTAGGCTGTTTATAGTGAAATAGTTTCTTAGCTGGACGTGAACTATACTTATTCTAAGGCTATGGACAGTATAGGAATAATGCTAATAGGTCAGTAATTAGAGAGTATTGTAGCAAAGCCCTTTTTAGGTAGTGGCTTAATTAGCCGCTGTTCGCAAGCCTTAGGGGAAACGCTTGTGGTTGAGAAGTGGTTGCTTCACCGTCTGGATTGTGATTTCATCGTGTCCGGTAGAGGATCTGATATGCATTACGGCTTTTATGATGGTACTGCAAGTACAAGTATCGTTCTTTAGACAGAATATGTCATGCTACATTCGTTTATCCTCATGAAGAAAGCAATGAGTCTTTGTTTCGTTTGCAATTCATTTGTACGAGGTGCATTCAAGTTCTAAGGCCTCCAATTTTTTTTCTCCGGACTGGAAAGAGGTAGAAACATGCGCATTGTTTTAAAATGACGCCGCGTTCATTGTCAATACGTCCCAGAGATGGCAGCACCGTACGACAGATGGAATTTTACCGCCAGTGGCGAGAATGAGAACTGTTTTAAATACTTAAAATGGCGACGTTTTCCTTACTTGAACAGCGTGCAATCATTCGTTTTCTGAATTTGCGTGGTGTGAAACCAATTGAAATTCATCGACAGTTGAAAGAGACATGTGGTGGTGGAGTTATGGATGTGTCGAAAGTGTGTTCGTGGGTGCGACAGTTTAATGAAGGCAGAACATCATGTGACAACAAACCGAAACAACCTCGGGCTCGCACAAGCCAGTCTGACGAAATGGTCGAGAAAGTGGAGAGAATTGTTTTGGGGGATCGCCGAATGACTGTTGAACAGATCGCCTCCAGAGTTGGCATTTCTGTGGGTTCTGTGCACACAATTCTGCATGACGACCTGAAAATGCGAAAAGTGTCATCCAGGTGGGTGCCACGATTGCTGACGGACGACCACATGGCTGCCCGTGTGGCATGTTGCCAAGCAATGTTGACGCGCAACGACAGCATGAATGGGACTTTCTTTTCGTCGGTTGTGACAATGGATGAGACGTGGATGCCATTTTTCAATCCAGAAACAAAGCACCAGTCAGCTCAATGGAAGCACACAGATTCACCGCCACCAAAAACTTTCGGGTAGCCGCCAGTGCTGAAAAAATGATGGTGTCCATGTTCTGGGACAGCGAGGGCGTAATCCTTACCCATTGCGTTCCAAAGGGCACTACGGTAACAGGTACATCCTACGAAAATGTTTTGAAGAACAAATTCCTTCCTGCACTGCAACAAAAAAGTCCGGGAAGGGCTGCGCGTGTGCTGTTTCACCAAGACAACGCACCCGCACATCTAGCTAACGTTACGCAAGAGTTTCTTCGTGATAACAACTTTGAAGTGATTCCTCATGCTCCCTACTCACCTGACCTGGCCCCTAGTGACTTTTGGCTTTTCCAACAATGAAAGACACTCTCCGTGGCCGCACATTCACCAGCCGTGCTGCTATTGCCTCAGCGATTTTCCAGTGGTCAAAACAGACTCCTAAAGAAGCCTTCGCCGCTGTCATGGAATCATGGAGTCAGCGTTGTGAAAAACGTGTACGTCTGCAGGGCGATTACGTCGAGAAGTAACGCCAGTTTCATCGATTTCGGGTGAGTAGTTAATTAGAAAAAAAATCGGAGGCCTTAGAACTTGAATGCACCTCGTAGTTGTAATTAATGTGAAGTATCGGTTCAATTTTTCGGCTAGAACAGTGGGATTAGGTGACTATTCTACTTTGCCTATACCAGGGCAACGTAGGTTTTTCCTTAGAACAGCTGGGCTATGTCTGTTGTCAGTTAACGTATGGGCATACCAGAGTTGGGCATTTGTCACAGCTTGACTGACTCTGTTCCGCTTCTGATTGTAAGTGTTATGATTTTCTGGTACATAGCGTAGTTTGTAGGCCCGGTGTACAGCGTCTCTAAGCTTCATGAGCTATTTTCGTTGAATAGTTGGGAAAGGTGCAGGTTTTAGGGGAGCATATTTGTCATATAGTTGAATAAGTTCGTTAGTAAAACGAAAAAGTTTTTCATTTATGTCCGAGAATGGAACAGAATTCGTCCCCCAAACTGTTACTGTCGCCTTAGTTGCAAGATCAGATAAATTAATGCTTTAAAAATCTCTATATGTAGTCCGTAGTAATTGTTTTATGGGACACTCTAGTGAGTACGTTACGAAAATCATGTCAAGGGCAGACGTGCCAGGTGCAGATATGTGAGAGGTACAAATTATTCTGCTTGTGGATTTCGTTGCAAAAATATCTGTGTGACCACTGGTCGTGTGACGGATAGGAGCGAGCTGAAGTAACATTACAATTGAAGAAGAAAGCTTCCGCTTAAATTTCACAGTCGAAGACAAGTCGTATGGACAATTTATGCCAGTGTCAACAGTTATAATTATATGATCGTACGTTGATTTAAGATTTGATTAGTGTTTAGGTTAGTGTTTTTTAACGTCCCGTCGACAACGAGGTCATTAGAGACGGAGCACAAGCTCGGGCTAGGGAAGGATGGGGAAGGAAATCGGCCGTGCCCTTTCAAAGGAACCATCCCGGAATTTGCCTGAAACGATTTAGGGGATTTAAGATTTGAGAGAGCAGTTTCGAAGCAGATAAACAGCCTACTTTAGTAGGTTTGTAGATGAAACGTATTAGGCACTTTCTATTAAGGGATTTGATCTCTATGAACCATACTTCACTTGTTCATTCATTATTGTTGGATAGTCTAGCATAATAGGAGGTAAACCATAGCGTATGTATGCCCCTACTTCACCCTCTCGTCTGTTACATCTGTCGTGTCTTAGAAACTTGTAGCCGTACAGATTTACCGAACTTGTGAGAATGCTTGGTTTGAGCGAGGTCTCCAACAGAAGTTTTACAAGGATGTCTATGTCTTGAAATATATAACGGAAGTCGTCGAAAGTAGCTGGCAGAGATTGGACATTTGCGTGTGCGATATGGGGTTTTATGCGTTCACGTGTAGAACGTGCATGGATGCCGCTGATTTATACTTTCGATCGTCGGTCAGACCTGGCGAGGGAACAGTGCACAAGGAATTCACTATGGTGGGGCAGCGGAGGCCCTAGGAAGTGAAAACGACAAATATCAAATGGAGGTTTTGTGGTGAAGGCCAGCAGGGGAAGCAGCAGTCGTCGAATAGCCGAGTAGTGACAGGAAAAGAATCTCGCTAAACGGAGTTAGAATAATCTGTGCCCAACAATACTGAAAGCAAGATAAACGGAATAAAAACAGATTGTACTGTTAATGGCGCTAATTATGACTAACAACAATAATATCATAATAAATTGTTAAATAAAAAAGGAAGTGGGCCTAAGCCGATAACGTAACTGACAAAGCAAATAAGAAACAAGTGATATATAGAAATACAGTCATCACTACTGATACCGACAGAAGATATCTGCAGATACAGTTACGGGCACTTCAGTCCACAAAAATTTCTCAATAGCCAAATCCCACTATGCAAGTCACGAAGAGTACATTTAAGCCTTCTTTCATTACACTAAATACGGTGTATTTATGATACAACAAAGTGCACGACAATCACCTCACACTTTGCAAGAGAGGAGTTACTTGATGTACTCCACGTTCCATTCTCATCCTCAGTCTGATATTACATTCAACAATCCTGGTGAACGGCTCAGCGAAACATACTGACAGAAAAAAAACAAAAATTGGGGACCAATTATATCTTGACCGTGTCTCTTTCGTACATGGCATCTAGAAATACACTCCTGGAAATTGAAATAAGAACACCGTGAATTCATTGTCCCAGGAAGGGGAAACTTTATTGACACATTCCTGGGGTCAGATACATCACATGATCACACTGACAGAACCACAGGCACATAGATACAGGCAACAGAGCATGCACAATGTCGGCACTAGTATAGTGTATATCCACCTTTCGCAGCAATGCAGGCTGCTATTCTCCCATGGAGACGATCGTAGAGATGCTGGATGTAGTCCTGTGGAACGGCTTGCCATGCCATTTCCACCTGGCGCCTCAGTTGGACCAGCGTTCGTGCTGGACGTGCAGACCGCGTGAGACGACGCTTCATCCAGTCCCAAACATGCTCAATGGGGGACAGATCCGGAGATCTTGCTGGCCAGGGTAGCTGACTTACACCTTCTAGAGCACGTTGGGTGGCACGGGATACATGCGGACGTGCATTGTCCTGTTGGAACAGCAAGTTCCCTTGCCGGTCTAGGAATGGTAGAACGATGGGTTCGATGACGGTTTGGATGTACCGTGCACTATTCAGTGTCCCCTCGACGATCACCAGTGGTGTACGGCCAGTGTAGGAGATCGCTCCCCACACCATGATGCCGGGTGTTGGCCCTCTGTGCCTCGGTTGTATGCAGTCCTGATTGTGGCGCTCACCTGCACGGCGCCAAACACGCATACGACCATCATTGGCACCAAGGCAGAAGCGACTCTCATCGCTGAAGACGACACGTCTCCATTCGTCCCTCCATTCACGCCTGTCGCGACACCACTGGAGGCGGGCTGCACGATGTTGGGGCGTGAGCGGAAGACGGCCTAACGGTGTGCGGGACCGTATCCCAGCTTCATGGAGACGGTTGCGAATGGTCCTCGCCGATACCCCAGGAGCAACAGTGTCCCTAATTTGCTGGGAAGTGGCGGTGCGGTCCCCTACGGCACTGCGTAGGATCCTAGGGTCTTGGCGTGCATCCGTGCGTCGCTGCGGTCCGGTCCCAGGTCGACGGGCACGTGCACCTTCCGCCGACCACTGGCGACAACATCGATGTACTGTGGAGACCTCACGCCCCACGTGTTGAGCAATTCGGCGGTACGTCCACCCGGCCTCCCGCATGCCCACTATACGCCCTCGCTCAAAGTCCGTCAACTGCACATACGGTTCACGTCCACGCTGTCGCGGCATGCTACCAGTGTTAAAGACTGCGAAGGAGCTCCGTATGCCACGGCAAACTGGCTGACACTGACGGCGGCGGTGCACAAATGCTGCGCAGCTAGCGCCATTCGACGGCCAACACCGCGGTTCCTGGTGTGTCCGCTGTGCCGTGCGTGTGATCATTGCTTGTACAGCCCTCTCGCAGTGTCCAGAGCAAGTATGGTGGGTCTGACACACCGGTGTCAATGTGTTCTTTTTTCCATTTCCAGGAGTGTACATCTGGAGAAAAATTCAGATTTGCAGCTACAGCATATTCACGGCAATAAACAACCAAAGTTATGGTCTTACCTAACGTCGAAATCACGGCCATCAACGTAGAAAATGGTTCAAATTGCTCTGAGCACTATGGGACTCAACTCCTGAGGTCATTAGTTGCGTAGAACCTGGAACTAGTTAAACCTAACTAACCTAGGGACATCACACACATCCATGCCCGAGGCAAGATTCGAACCTGCGACGTAGCGGTGTCGTGGTTCCAGACTGCAGCGCCTAGAACCGCACGGCCACTTCGGCCGGCCATCAACGTAGACTTATTACCTTAACATCGAATCACGCCCTCCGATGATACTAGGATGCTTCAAAAATTCCGGACGATTTCATTTCTTTCCGACACTCTTTGTCTCATCTGTTGGTAGAGAATCAATTTTATACACAAAACATGTAAAAATAAGTGCAAATTATTTTCTCACTTAGTTCACTGACTTCATACATGTTCTGTACCGTTCATGGTTGGCTGTGATTGATAAACATTCCTTACATCATATTACAGATTAAAGATTATTCCTCATTATTAAGCGCTGCTGACCTGGGCCTCGCCATGCCATTCTTACTAGAGATCAAAGCAATCAGACATCCTTCCGGAGAAAAGAAAAACCCCAGCATAAAGGCTCAAGCTGTAAAGATGCTATCACTTACTAATACCCTCGCTCTAGCTGGAAAATTCTTCTCCCTAACAACTTCATCGAGACAGGTACAGTGAATTCTTAGTGACAGGCAAATTCAAATCGCGATCAGCATCACATCACTGCCGTGAGTAATCCATTTATGCATCCAAAATAAACCCTGTTCTGCAATGACAATCGTAGCTTATATTATTTTTCATAAATATACCGTACTTTTGCTATAAACTCTCTTCTTCTTCGGTCCACTCGATCTGGTTCAATATGGAAAAGAATCAACATAAAATAACATTGCCACACATTGTTATACAACTAAACCATTAGTATCAAAAGATGATTACCTTACATCACCCACGCACTAACCAACTCAAAATTCATCGCGTCTAAAAGGAAAACTAGAAGCAGACATCGGTAGAAAATAATGAACAGTGAAAATTACTATTACATTGAAGATAGAAACCAGTCATCACCCGTTTGGTCATTCAGTTACTTAACATTCCCTAGATTTCTTGAGCTTTATAGCATGGTGCATGCCCCTTGATCTCTCAGTTCGCATTGTTTTCAGCTCCACAACGTTATTACGAATAACCCTTCTTACACGGAATAGTACACAATAAACTTTGGAGAATTTGCTGTAGAGATACTTGTGTGCCGGCCGCGGTGGCCGAGCGGTTCTAGGCGCTTCATTCCGGAACCGAGCGACTGCTACGGTCGCAGGTTCGAATCCTGCCTCGGGCATGGATGTGTGTAATGTTTTTAGGTTAGTTAGGTTTAAGTAGTTCTAAGTTCTAGGGGACTGATGACCTCAGATGTTAAGTCCCATAGTGCTCAGAGCCATTTTAGATACTTGTGCTTCTTGAACAAACGGTGAGGCTTCACCGATAAATTGTCGTCGACTGCCAGATCTGTTTTGTGCAGTGCATCCTTTGCGTGGCCAGTTTGCGTATTTCTCCTAGTGCCAGTTTTACAGTTTGCTAGTATCTGCACCACTCAACAGAAGATGAAGTTACTAGCTCCCTAATTTTATTCGCTGCGCATTGATTCTTCAGGACTAAAACAGAGTCTACAGTCTGATTACACACATTATATATACTTTGGTCACTTACAGAGATTTGGCTACTTGTCTCTAGGATATACTGATTTGACTTACTATTAACATTAGCACTGAGTACGGGATAGCCATTAATAGACATGTCGTTTCACTCCTGTAACAGGGCATCACACAACTCTTCAAAATGCATATATAAAGTCATATGGGCTCTCTTTCTCCCAGTGTAATATTGACTGGTCTGTTCATGAATAGTCAATGCCTTGGGCCTCATTTTTTCCCCACCTTTCCACTTGTTACCCCATGAATCTGCACTCCTCCTTTCCCCTATTGAAGGGAGTTCACAGATTGCTGTTCCCTCATCGCTGCCGGCCGATGTGGCCAAGCGGTTAAAGGCGCTACAGTCTGGAACCGCGTGACCGCTACGGTCGCAGGTTCGAATCCTGCCTCGGGCATGGATGTGTGTGATGTCCTTAGGTTAGTTAGGTTTAAGTAGTTCTAAGTTCTAGGGGACTGATGACCTTAGAAGTTAAGTCCCATAGTGCTCAGAGCCATTGAACCCTCATCGCTGTTGAAAATCTGTGTATTATTTGGTCTGTCTCATGGTGACTGGCAGCCCCTCCTTGAGTCATGACTCCTCCTGTAACTATTCTGCCATTGGGGATACCATAGTTGCTGGTTACTTCATTCTGGCACACATCCGTCTGAGAGCGAATCATATCTCGTTACATGTACTGGCTCAGGCACTTCAGCACTGCGACTGTAACTTAGCTTCTGAAGCAAGAATTGGAATACTTTATTATTATACCTGTTCTGTTGGGTTATGATTATCTCCTTTTTCTAAGGAATTTGGTAACTCTGTCAGGTATATCTGAACTAATTCAGAACGGTCATACGGTGCATAAAATACTGCTGGATTCTTACAATTTCCTTGAAATTTAATAATATATTCTGATAACTGGAATTAGCATTTGTTTCTATCATTGGTATCCTAATTTCGACCTTATCGTGCATGCTTTTCGACCAGTAAGCATTCAAGAAAGTACATCTAATATTGGCGTACATTTTGCAATCGTGGCAGCAAAATTTACATGTAAGCCACTTCCTCTTCCCTCAGATGCCACACACGAACTTCATCTGTAACACTGGCCCATGGCACAGGTAAGACGTTATCCTGTTGGTCCATTCACGTTTGTGGATGTTGACTGCTAGTGGAACCAGGAAACAATGGGTAGTATTGAACAGACATGAAATGCCTTCAACTTTCGTCGTCAACGATGTTGTTCATTACTTCACATTCATGTGACTGTGCATGCTTTGACATACTTCAAACATTGCATAATCTTTCTTCAAGGTATTGCAGCTACTGTGCTTCTGTACAACTACCCTTTTGTCTGTTGTGAGTCTAGTGGTTTACATCTTTTGTGGCCTTTCCACAAAAGATAATCATCGTGATCAGTCATGCATTGGGGTAACACATTGCCTTGCATGTTTTACGGTTTATATGCAGTTGATTCTGCTTGAAAAGCAGTAATGACTGGATCTATTTGCTGTAGCTGATTTGAACTCACTAACTGCAGTCAGATTCCACGACACATCGGAGTGACAGCTGCTCTGCTGCCGTCATTAAAACTCCTAATTCATTGGCAACGTTACTGACGTCCTGGTCACTTCATTTTAAGATTTCCTCGTGACAGGACATTCACTGGCAGAAACATTTTGTAGGATCCCTGTGTGCTGTTTATTAACGTGAGTTGAGATGTCACATATCCGTGTCAGGCAATTTGACATACTGTCAGCCCAAAATACAACGTCACCTACCTGTTCTGGAGGCGGCCGGATTTCGCGTAGTTCTTGCCTATTGGTGCCTATGTTGTCTGCTTCCCGTGACAAGCCAGCTTCTGTTCTGCTAGTGCTGGCTAAAACCGCTTGGTTTAGCATTTTTAGTATACTGCCGAGTAGTTCTTGTTCAAAAGCATCACTTTTTGTGTTGCTTATACTGACCGGAGTTTCGACACTGCAGCGAGTCGTCATACATATTCTCAATTTAAGTTACGGTGAGAAGTGATGAAGTCGTAATAAAGAGCGTCATCGACGTTACTTATCTCGCAAAATTATTTTATTTTCACACACGTACAAAAAATAGTAAACCTGTGCTTATTAACTAAGAGGACAAGCCCTACCCACAATAAAATAAGTTAGCCCCCAAAATTAAAACACTCATTTGTCAGACAATAAGAGAAACAATGCCGTTGTGCAGTACTGTATACAGAAAAACCCAAGTATAAATGTGTGGTTGCTGAAAAAAGATGATTATACATCTACACTCTATAACAAGTTGCTTTACTGCAAGACTACAGTAATCCATAATCATGGGAGGTGTCACAAACTTAAAGCACTTTATTAGTTTTTATTTGAAGAATTGCGGGCACTCCGCTTCGGTAACTGGGGGATCAGCGCTGTAGATTGTTAACCCTGTGGGTTCGATTCCTGGCCGAGTTCGAAATTTTCTCCCCTCAACGACTGGGTGTTCTGTTGTCCTTACGTTCATATCGTCGTAATTGACAAGAAAATCGTCAGCAATTCACTGCCGTATCGTGTGATCATAACTGAGATGGCTGAATGTGCAAGAACCGAATGTCAGTAAACTGAAATAAAAGAAAGAACTCCCAGCAGGTTTCGGTAAGTGAAAACTGCTTATTCCTTTCCACTTATATACTACCAGTTTTGTAATTTTCCATTACCCTAGAAGACCCACGTTTTGCTATACACCAAAGCACTTTCCACTCTCCCTAGTCTCGAAAAGCGGGGAAGTTAGTAATTTACTTATTTCTTGCGTATCATTCCCGTCTACTGTATGTTTTATGCTCTCAGTTGCTGAAAGCGTACATTCGTCATTGAGCCCAGATTTTAGATTGCACAGTGGATATACATTACAGACACGGTACGAACATCGGTGGTGGAATACACGTCAAGCAATAGATTTTACTCATAACGAGAAATATCTGATAATCTATTATTTCATCTCTAGAAAAGCGTGAACTATTGGTCATTAGGGGGACTTCGTAGGTTATGGAAATGTCTGACGGGCTTGAACATCCTCAAATCAATTAAGATTTAATTTGGAGTTTGTTATAATAATTTGAATACCCACAAAAAGCACATCAAATATTACTGAATCAATATTGAATGAAAAATTGTCTCTTAAAATACGTAATAATCACACTCAGCCGAACTCAGATCATGACCTGTCTAGGTGTGAATAACAAAAAAATAAGAAATTTCATAAATGGGAGAATAATTCTGTGTTTCATACATGTAATCAAGTGCATCATAGAGGTTCTAAGAAATGTAGCACCTAATTCCAATACCATTAAAGCATGCAGACTAAAGGAAAATGAGACGGGTGAGGGTTAACTACAGTGGGATAGAAAACATCAGAGCTTTCCCACAAAAGTTCATTCAATTACTTGATTTAAATTGGGTTCTCACCACACAAACGGCGGTTTGTTTTGAAGAAATATTTTGGGCTATTCATTGGCGTTGCATATTAGCACGAAGTCTTTACTTTCTTCACATGTAGCGATTATGAGATACGAAGATTGAAACACCGATACTTCGGAAACACAGTTAGAAAAATCCACGATAAAATAAATGTCAACACATACGAGAATCGCTGGTAGATCGCTGAAGGCGATGATCTTACTGAAGAATTATAAACTTTGTACAATGCAAGTATGACGCAGAAATTTTAAGTATCAAGATGACTAACCTACGCGCATCCAGATAATTTAATTTAAAAGAATTGATCCATCGAACTATGATGCTTATGAGTTGAGAAATATGAATTGTTTATACACACGAAGAGATTCAGGTTAATTGGCGCATGTACTGAAGGGACGTGGATGTGTCCGATCGGTGCAGAGCGCTATATTAAGTTCGCTCATTTTAGAGTAGCTGCAGAGGGACAACATCACTAATAAAATCACAAATATATCCGAATGCCTAAATGAAAAAGCTGAATCATTCCCAAACAGAAAATTAACAGTTAAACCAAACTATTTCAAACGAATTCTTACCTAGCAATTTTCCGTAGTACAAATTCAAATGGAAAAGCCGAATCATTCCCGAACAGAAAATAAACGGTTAAACCAAACTAATTCAAACGAAATCGTACCAGGCCATTTTCCGTAGTACAAATTCATACTCACAGCTCGGTGGGGGATCCCAGAGTAAGCTAGGAAGTGCCTAGTGACGCCGGTTATTACGGGGTCAGTTCTTTTCAACAGATTGGTGGGTGATTGGGGGCGATCCTCTAGCCAAATATATGGACGGAAAGAACGGGAAAACTCAGGATTGAGAGATAACTACTTTACAAGACGTCTTTGGAGGAGTTCTAAAATGTTGGCACAAGTCTACACGAGAGGAAAGAAACAATGTCCCACACCTGGCATATCTGAAATTTACTCATTTACACATTCTCGCTTACAGATTGTACTCCGTAACAAGGTGACGGTGGGAACAGTATACAGGTTATCAGGATAAATTAAGGCTACTCGCCCCATACGTATTCTTTTTCCAAGAACTTCATCAAATGGCACAGAAAACATCTGTGTATCTCATGGGCGTAATAACAGGGAAATAACATGCACAAGCAATTTATGAAGTAACCCTACATACCTATTAGGTACGATGAATGACTGGAACTCAAAAAGATTTTATTTCTATATCTCAGCGACATGAAAAATATGAAAACAAGATACGGTACATAATGACCGTCTTTCTGTTCCCATCAATGGAAGTCAGAATTGCTAAACTTTTTCATCTCAGATAGCGTTTGATATGTTGAAAACAATCTAGTTTCATCTCGTTGAGTTGCTGCATGCGGCTCATAAAAGTAAATAACGTTTTTTATTCGATTATATTTATGGTCCCTATTTTCTTAAGGGTTGTAGTTTTTCTTGAGGCAGTATAACAGTTTCGTAGCTTTTGTGCTGTGATTATTATGATGACTTACAGAATCCTGTGAAGTACCCATCACGGTGAAAATAGCATATCAACATCTCTGCTAAACTAAAAAATATAGGCGAAAATAGTCATTTCTTCACTCTGTACAGGCACTGAAACATAAAGCTGGTACTCTATTTGGTGTGAAATTCTTTCTGAAGTGCAGAAAGTAAATCCCTTGCTAAATTTCAATCCCAGCCACTCACTATCAAAAGGGCAGTGGGTTACAGCAATCCGTTGAAACTGGAACAAAAGGAACGATTAAATTTAGCTTGCCTTATTAATTTTGTCTTCTACCTGAGAAGTGTCAAAAATGGTGAGTTTTGAGTGACGATTTTATATAGTTCTTGTGTCAGTGTTAAATTCTGCTTCTTTTGCCAAACCACAGCAAATTTCACGAAATTTGCCTCGCTAACATGCTACTGCAGTGGCAATGAGAGGAAATCCTGAAATGGTGTATTATTAAAAAAGCAACTGACGACAAAACATCTCATAGAATTATGAAAAGCTCACCCTTTATATGAAAATGAATGACTTATTTCTTCACTTATACTACTGCAAACCCACACTGTTTGTCGTTTCACCCCTCAAAAATTACATCATTCCAAGGGAAAAATCTGTATTTACTTGTATATCGCGGTAGAAAAGAACGTTTTGAATGTTAATCGTGTGGCAAAATACTCTCCTCTTCTAATACTATCACTTACCAGTAACTTACGTTGGCATCTTGAACCATTTATGAGATATTGTTACTATTATTATCATTATGAATCACCTTGAAGAAAATGACTTATTGATACATAACCAATCCGCAACAGCATACAGGAGGCGCTCCTGAAGACCACACCTCACCTCTCAGCACCGCAGCAGTCTCACACAGATGGCCGAGCGGTTCTCGGCGCTTCAGTCTAGAACCGCGAGACCTCTACGGTCGCAGGTTTGAATCCTGCCTCGGGCATGGGTGTGTGTGATGTCCCAAGGTTAGTTAGGTTTAAGTAGTTCTAAGTTCTAGGGGACTGATGACCTCAGATGTTAAGCCCCGTAGTGTTCAGAGCCATTTGAACCATTTGAACAGGTCAATACGCGGTCGTGCATACAAGAGCTCAGCCAGTTCGTGACATTAGCTACAGCAATCAACACCTTTGTGTGGAGCAGTGACAGTTGTTAAAGTTTCATATGAACTCGTACTGTTGTAAATGTCGAAAATTGTACGTCAAGACAATAGTTTTTTTTTTTTTTTTTTTTTTTTTTTTTTTTTTTTTTTTTTTTTTTACTTAATGCATCAAGTGATGCTTTGATAGTCAATGACAGTTGTAACTTATCCAGTACTCCAGTGGCAAACAAGCGTGCAAAAGTTAAGTAAATCTTTTATTCATTTATGTAATAAAATGAACGAATGCTTTATGTGTTCTGGTTTGATGAGCCTTCTCTCAGGGCAATCAAATAACCCACAGTTATTGCTGGACGATTTTTGTATCGTCTGGTCACAACAGCTTGTCCGTTCGGGTATCGTACCATACAAACTTCATGTAGGTTATCAATTGAAGAGTGGAAATTGAAAACATTCTGAGTGTCATTTTTTCACAAAACGCGTTTTCAGTGCTATAATGTTCTCAGGATTTTGTTCCACGCCCTTAGACTTGTTTCAAGTACGAAAGCATGGAGAAAAGTTTCAGACAATCATTATATATGGCGCATGATCTTTCAGCGAAGCAGAGCTTTCCGATGAAGTTTCAGGTCATGGTCTCTCCCCATTTAGTATGGGATGGTCTGAAGAGATAAGACACAACTTTTTGGTGTGTGGGCACGACTGCGACAGAGATTATGCAATGATAGATAATTGAACAACGGTAAGCAAGATCTTTTTTCCGTAAGATTTACACAAGTTTTGTTGAGTTAGCTAAAGCTATGAACCGATTGCGTTTAATTATATTGCATAAAAGTATTTTCATCGATTTTAAAGATGCTACTGAAACATTATTGTCAATGTATACCTACAATTGTCGTACGGTCAAAGTGCCTCTTACTCATCCATCTAATACAGCGATATAAAAATTCTTGATCTGAGACAGAATGGAAAAATGTCAAAGTATTTAAAAGCGGAAAGAACATGGCAGACATAAGCCATGTCGTACTTCATCTGGTAGACCAGCTATATTTATCAGTTGAAGAAACAGAAAGAACAGTTGACAAGGTTGCCTTTCTTCCTCAACTGCACACAGAGATTTACATTAAAATTCGCAACATCGTATCCCAGGAATGAAGCTGCCTAAGGAGCAGAAGTCAATACTGATAAATTTTTCTTTAAATTTAATTATATAATTTTCTTGTACAAAATTAAGATGAAATGTAAACTGATTTTTGTTGACTATAATACTACTAATTAAAATATTACTACCATATTTCTGTACTTGTGTTATCAGAAATAATACGTAATGCCTCAGTATTAATGACACTTTCTTATTGACAAATAGAACCAATGAGTCCCGCGGTACGGAACTAGAACTTTCTTAATAAATTATTTGGCTCGTTTATCTCATTATTTTTGCGGTGATAAAGTAGGCAGCATAATTCTATGCTATCAAAATACCTTCTCAGTTTTCTGGATACAAATAAGTTATGTACAAAAGAGGTACATTGTATTTTGATTATCTCTCAATCGACATCGAAACCACAGTTGACATGCCCACCCACACCCACCCCTATTGGTACGACTATTCTTCTACCAACACGGGCACTTTCTACCCCACAGTCCAGTTAAAGAGATTAAGGACGCTGTTTACAGAGTGTTTCAGACAAAGTGTGTGCCTCTGTAACTTAAAAAATAGTAGGAGACTGCAATATTTATTGAGATAGGTCCACAAAAGAAACGTTATACTTTCTGTGGGGCTGTGAACACAGTTTATGGTGCTCTTTCAGGGGATCTGTTATTCAGTTCGTGGACAACGTCACGTGCAGGAATGGCTGGGTGACCATTGTACTGCATCTATATACGGCCTCTAATATCTGGACGAACATCTACAGACAGAGCACCTAAACTGTTGACGATGAAAGCTCGGTTCATCTCACATGTCAGTGTACCTGTGAAGTGATGTGGACCGATGAATTCATCCTCAAGGATTCCATACCAAACATTGGGGGACCACCTCCGTTGACGATCGACAGGATGAAAGCGACTAGGATTTTCTATGGCGTGATAACGCATATTATCCCCGTTGACTGCACCATAATTTGTGAACAAAGGTTCATCGGAGAACACGACACTTTGTAAGGCGTCCTCAGTGAAATTACGCACGGCCGATTCCCAGAAAGTAGCACTCCGATTGAAATCTTTCCCATGCAGCTCGTGTGTCAGTGACAGTTGGTATGGGTGAAACCTGTGTTTCTGTATTATACGCTGCACAGATCTAAGGCCCGTTTTACACGATGAACGAACTTGTAATCAATTGACAACCAGTTGTCTGTGTGGCTGCCGTCTATCGTGTGACCGGGCTCACTGTTATGATCGCGTTAGTAGCGACGCGCGATAATTCTGGGTATGAAGTAATAAGGTCATTCTAAATTCTGTACTAGTGGCCACACTTCGCAGACGCGAGCTAGTAGCTGTCTGCTGTGGTCACGTCTCAGCTGAGTGTTGATTCTGCCATATTGCTTTCTGGTTCACTTTCGGTATGCTGAGTTTTATTTCTGTTTATGGTCGTTTCGTTATCACAAGGAATTTTCTGAGCGAGTGAGTATAGCGCACTTTTAGTAAATATTTCCACAAAAGTTTTTAAATCTTTGTAAATTTCATAAATAATCAATGATACCCTTATGTGAAATCACGACTTTGGCACCGTTATGGTAGTAGAAGTACAATGTGTTAACGTTTATGATTTAAAAACGCTGCGACAAGATCTTGTACGAGTTTATAGTTCGGACGCAGTACGCTTGAGGCTCTTTAATAGACTATAATCTTTCTTGAATACTTTCGTCCATCGTGTAAAGAAGGCTTAAGGCTGATACAAGTCGCTGCAACAACGTCTCGCAACCTGATATGAGTGGCGTATTGCAGCTAAAACGTACACCTATATCTCTACACTTCTTTCCGGTCTTCGTCTGTTACTGCCACGCCTTATAAAAGTGTTTGTTTCTGGAAGTTGGTTCAGCACGCAATGGCTGCCGGAGCACCTCGACCAGGGTATCTCACGGCATACGCCATGGCGGCTTCATTGGCATCGTGTCGGCATTCGCCGAGCATCAGCAACATGTCAACATAATCCTTGGATGTGTATGGGATGTTTATTGTAAGTCAGTAGCCGCAGCACACTGAACCCCATTTGCCTGTGCGGTCCAACGTGCCGTATATACGACAGTGTAAGCCGACGGACTTGACTCTAACCGAACATGGACAACTAAGTGTGCATCGTGGGAGCTTATCGCTCCGTTACACCGGCGGCGTTACGTCTCGTCCACAGATCGTTTAGAAGGAGCGTTGAAAGGGATTTGTACACGGCTGGTTTAAATACATCAGCTACAGGATAGAAAAAAACTAATATTTTATTCAAAAATTTATATCTTGTTTCAGCAACTCTCTGGAAAATAGCACCGTAAACTACGTCCATAACCCAGCACAAAGCGTAACGTTTCGTTTGTGGACTTATCTCGATAAATATTCCTGTCACCTATTATTTTCTAAGTTACAGAGGCATGCACTTTATCTCAAACAGCGTGTATGTTTACTTAGACAGCGAGGTCAATAGTCTCTGACATAATATGCTGCTAAAGACTTCACCTACGGTCGATAAGAGGAGTCCGCTAGCAGTCACTTGGGTTTGGCCTCTGACGTCATGCAGGAAATGAAACAGGCCACCTCACCAATATGAAGACACTTTGTATCGCGTTGTGCTCTAGTATCTACCTTGCTGACACTGTGCATAGATGACTGGGCTGCTTAAGGGGGGGATACCATATTAGGAGGTTCAACAAATTCGATTTTTTATTGCGTAAATAGTTAGCTTAACCATCCAAGAATATGCTGCCAAAATTTCAAAGCTATATTCGCATTCGTTTAGGTTCTATCCCCCCCATGAACCATGGACCTTGCCGTTGGTGGGGAGGCTTGCGTGCCTCAATGATACAGATAGCCGTACCGTAGATACAACCACGACGGAGGGGTAGCTGTTGAGAGGCCAGACAAACGTGTGGCTCCTGAAGAGGGGCAGCAGCCTTTTCAGTAGATGCAGGGGCAACAGTCTGGATGATTGACTGACCTGGCCTTGTAACACTAACCAAAACGGCCTTGCTGTGCTGGTACTGCGAACGGCTGAAAGCAAGGGGAAACTACAGCCGTAATTTTTCCCGAGGGCATGCTTCTTTACTGTATGATTAAATGATGATGGCGCCCTCTTGGGTAAAATATTCTGGAGGTAAAATAGTCCCCCATTCGGATCTCCGGGCGGGGACTACTCAAGAAGACGTCATTATCAGGAGAAAGAAACCTGGCGTTCGACGGATCGGAGCGTGGAATGTCAGATCACTTAATCGGACAGGTAGGTTAGAAAATTTAAAAAGGAAAATGGATAGGTTAAAGTTAGATATAGTGGGAATTAGTGAAGTTCGGTGGCAGGAGTAACAAGACGTTTGGTCAGGTGAATACAGGGTTATAAATACAAAATGAAATAGGGGTAATGCAGGAGTAGGTTTAATAATGAATCAAAAAATAGGAGTGCGGGTAAGCTACTGCAAACAGCACAGTGAACGCATAATTGTGGCCAAGATAGACACGAAACCCACGCCTACTACAGTAGTACAAGTTTATATGCCAACTAGCTCTGCAGATGATGAAGAAATTGATGAAATGTATGATGAGATAAAATAAATTATTCAGGTAGTGAAGGGAGACGAAAATTTAATAGTAATGGGTGACTGGAATTTGACAGTAGGAAAAGGAAGAGAAGGAAACGTAGTAGGTGAAAATGGATTGGGGCTAAGAAATGCAAGAGGAAGCCGCCTGGTAGAATTTTGCACAGAGCATAACTTAATCATAGCTAACACTGGGTTCAAGAATCATGAAAGAAGGTTGTATACATGGAAGAACCCTGGAGATACTAGAAGGTTTCAAACAGATTATATAATGGTGAGACAGAGATTTAGGAACCATATTTTAAATTGTAAGACATTTCCAGGGGCAGATGTGGACTCTGACCACAATCTATTGGTTATGAACTGTAGATTAAAATTGAAGAAACTGCAAAAAGGTGGGAATTTAAGGAGATGGGACCTGGATAAACTGAAAGAACCAGAGGTTATACAGAGTTTCAGGGAGAGCATAAGGGAACAATTGACAGGAATGGGGGAAAGAAGTACAGTAGAAGAAGAATGGGTAGGTCTGAGGGATGAAGTAGTGAAGGCAGCAGAGGATCAAGTGCGTAAAAAGACGAGGGCTAGTAAAAATCCTTGGGTAACAGAAGAGATACTGAATTTAATTGGTGAAAGGAGAAAGTACAAACATGCAGTAAGTGAAGCAGGCAAAAAGGAATACAAACTTCTCAAAAATGAGATCGACAGGAAGTGCAAAGTGGCTAAGCAGGGATGGCTAGAGGACAAATGTAAGGATGTAGAAGCTTATATCACGAGGGGTAAGATAGATACTGCCTACAGGAAAATTAAAGAGACCTTTGGAGAAAAGAGAACCACTTGCATGAATATCAAGAGCTCGGATGGAAACCGAG
Source organism: Schistocerca cancellata (assembly GCF_023864275.1). Lineage (NCBI taxonomy): Eukaryota > Metazoa > Arthropoda > Insecta > Orthoptera > Acrididae > Schistocerca > Schistocerca cancellata. The sequence continues at coordinate 317,686,336 of NC_064629.1, forward strand.
TTCTAAGCAAAGAAGGGAAAGCAGAAAGGTGGAAGGAGTCTATAGAGAGTCTATACAGGGGCGATGCTCTTGAGGACAATATTATGGAAATGGAAGAGGAGGTAGATGAAGATGAAATGGGAGATATGCTACTGCGTGAAGAGTTTGACAGAACACTGAAAGAGCTAAGTCGACACAAGGCCCCTGGAGTAGACAACATTCCATTAGAACTACTGACAGTCTTGGGAGAGCCAAGCCTAACAAAACTCTATTTACAATTTGTATAAAAAGCAGATGGCAGTTATAAGAGTTGAGAGACATGAAAGGGAAGCAGTGGTTGGGAAGGGAGTGAGTCAGTGTTGTAGCCTTTCCCCGATGCTATTGAATCTGTATATTGAACAAGCTGTAAAGGAAACAAAAGAAAAGTTCGGAGTAGGTATTAAAATCCATGGAGAAGAAATAAAAACTTTGAGGTTCGCTGATGACATTGTTATACTGTCAGAGACAGCGAATGACTTGGAAGAGCAGTTGAACGGAATGGACAGTGTTTTGAAAGGAGGGTACAAGATGAACATCAACAAAAGCAAAACAAGGATAATGGAATGTAGTCGAATTAAGTCGGATGATGGTGAGGGAATTAGATTAGGAAATGAGACACATGAAGTAGTAAAGGAGTTTTGCTATTTGGGGAGCAAAATATCTGATTATAGTCTAAGTAGAGAGGATATAAAATGTAGACTGGCAATGGCAAGGAAAGTGTTTCTGAAGAAGAGAAATTTGTTAACATCGAATGTAGATTTAAGTGTCAGGAAGTCGTTTCTGAAAGTATTTGTATGGAAGTGAAACATGGAAGATAAATAGTTTGGACAAGAAGAGAACAGAAGCTTACGAAATGTGGTGCTACAGAAGAATGCTGAAGATTAGATGGGTAGATCAAATAACTAATGAGGAAGTATTGAATAGAATTGGGGAGAAGAGAAATTTGTGGCACAACTTGACTAGAAGGGATCGGTTGGTAGGACACGTACTGAGACATCAAGGGATCACCAATTTAGTATTGGAGGGCAACGTGGAGGGTAAAAATCGTAGAGGGAGACCAAGAGATGAATACACTAAGCAGATTCAGAAGGATGTAGGCTGCAATAGGTACTGGGAGATGAAGAAGCTTGCACAGGATAGAGTAGCAAGGAGAGCTGCATCAAACCAGTCTCAGGACTGAAGACCACAACAACAACAACAACAACATTAGATTTTATGAGCATAGAACAGAGTGCACATCGAATGTATATGTCACGTCCAGAACAGAATGGAGCTCAACTCCGAAACATTCGACAAACTAAAAAGCTTGGTGGAAAAGGCAAACTCACAGAGTCATTAGTGAATAAGCTCAGCACTTATTATGGACTAGCGATTCGAAGACATATAGATAGTGTGCAAGACATGAAAAAACTATTATGGCAACTTGGAACGGAACATCGACCGCACCCTTCTATATTGCACCCTGACGTGCACAAGGAAATTCTTCCAATATATGAAGATTTATCAAGGGATGAATTACTGGAGATATGTTTAGGTGCGCACACACAAAATGCGAATGAAAGTTTTAATTCCACTATTTGGCGATTAGCTCCTTAACACTTGCACTCCGGACTAAAAGTCGTTGAATTGGCATCGTATTTAGCAGCGGGCTTAGTCAAAGAAGGAAATTCATCCCTTCTGATGGTCATGAACGAGGCAGGAATTGTAGTAGGCACGCAAACCTTCAATTATGCCTAACAAACGGATAACCAGCGCGTGAGTCGGCAGCATCGACGTACTTAGTTGGAATCGAGGGAAAGTCGGAAAGCTCGGAAAGCACTGCTGCAAGCGCGAAACGAAGCCAATGAGGAAGAAGGAGGATTACAATATGTTGCTGGAATTGCAGATTAATCGGTAAGCATTTTACATTATTGTTAACTTCCTTGAATTTCTAGATTCCGAGAATTTATTTTTCAGGTGCGTTTATCTCGAAATGACTTTTTTCACACTTGCGTGCAGTCTAAGTCAAAAACTATAGAGCCTATCATTATGAAAATTGATAGTATGATTCTTTATAAAATTACGAATTATATGAACCAACTTGTGAGATGATATCATGATTTTAAAGATATTTTTCTTTGCATAATTAGAGAAAACAATTGTGAAAATCGAAGTAAATTATTCCAATGCCTGCAAAATTTTTAATTTTCCATTATTTTCTCCTGCGTTGAGGTTCACATTCTTAGAAAATAAGTTATTAATGTAAAATCAAAACTTTTTTGATTTCAGATGACAATCGGAATGGCTGCACTGCACGCAATTGGAGAACTGTACTCACAATCTTCAGCGGACATCACAGCGTAACTTTGTTATTTTTGGCTGAAAATATTCAAAAAAATTCACAAAAACTGTTAGAAATATGAATGAAATGATGTAAAAATTTGATTAAATTCTAATTAATTCTTCCCACCCAAAAAATTCTAAGAAATCTGTGTCAAACAGCCTCCTAACGTGGTTACTCCTCTTAAGGACATCACATGGACAGTTCTTTGGACTGCGAATAGATGCACACTGACGGTCCTGCGTGACCGCAGACTATCTGGATTCTTCTCTCGGTGTGTGTCTACAACTTTACAACGACCCGTTGCCGACTGATTTGGTGAATCCTCAAATGATAATTGTGTATTCACCTTTACTGTGTAGTACAGAGTGTTTGTTGCAGTTTAGAAGGTGAAAAACCAGCTACCCGAATTTGGTATGATGGGTTCCTTAATTTCGTAACATCGCAGTAGCTATGACCATTAATGAAGAGATGTCTAGTTCATCATAAAACTGACGAGTGACTTTATGAGAAGCGAAAGAATCAATTTTTTTACCTAGTAATAATCGTTTTAGAAGTTTGCAGAGCAGGCATCGGTCATGCGACATTCAAAACGTTCTTTTACTACTACACCTGTTCGGTAAGATAACCCGCGTTCTCTATGTGCATCTCTAGGCGCACTTAATTGTTTTAGACTGCTCGAGGAGTCACACCGAGGCCGATTTTGGCACAGAGACGCCCAATGGCGACGACTGTGATCGGCACCAACTTAGGTGAAGCACAGATGTGAAGTATGTCGTTTACTTTACTGCTGACGCACCCACAAAAATACAATTACACATATACAGGGCTTCCAGTTTCTTGTCTGGGACAAATTGAACCAGTATTTATTTTAAAAATGTTCTCCAGTTGTGGCAAAAGTTTTCGGGAGATTTATCTTGGTTGTAACGTAAATTTTCTCCCTAATACTCCCAGTCGGGACTCTTTCTGCCGCTATTACCATCTTGCCTCGTATTTGGCTGAGAAGATGTGTTCTACAAATACTCAGAACTTGAACGACCCGCTCCATCTATACATGAAAAGTATGGTTAAAAAAAGTCGTGTCTCTTGGAAGGGTGTCTGGGAGAAACCCGATCGAAATATCAGTGAGTAGCAATCTGCATGGCTGCTTGCCCGAAATTTAGTGGATTACTCAATACTCTCGTGACAAACTGCATCACAAATATTTTTGTTTTTACTGGGATATTTTCCATTAGTGTCATTATTTTTATCTTGTTGACACGAATATTAAAATCGTATTGATCTGCAGTGTTATTTTAAATGAAAATAGTTTATGGCCAGATAACGAATGAACATGATTCTGCAAATAGAAGATTTAAGCGAAATATAACGCCTGAACTATATTGAAGGGACAAAGAAACTGGTACTGGCATGCGTATTCAAATGCAGAGATATACAAGGGTAAGTCAATTATTATCTGCAATTTAGTTATATTTTTGTTTATTTTGGTACTACTGGTACTACTGTCGGTTTACGTTGATGACGCATGCTTTGTTTATTTGTTGTTATATCTTTGTAATTTTCAAGCTACTATGTTACTTTCGTTATCGCTGCCGTGCTGTTAACCAATGGCTGCTCCGCTGTCTATTTGCACCAAAGAAGAGCAACGTTCGATAATCCGTTTTCTGTGGTCGGAAGGCGTATCAGGGGCCGAAATCGTCGAAGACTTCCGGTACAGTACGGGAACAGTGTTTTGCCACAACGGAGCGTCTACGAATGGATTGAAAATTCTGAAATGGTCGCACAAGTGTTATGCACGACGAAGGAGCCAGACGACCGTATACAGCCACAAATGAAGAAACCATTGAGCGTTCACGTGAAATGATTCCCTTAGAGCTGGCCGCCGTGACCGCTTCAGTCTGAATCCGCGCGACCGCTGCGGTCGCAGGTTCGAATCCTGCCTCGGGCATGGATGTGTGTGATGTCCTTAGGTTAGTTAGGTTTAAGTAGTTTTAAGTTACAGGAGACTGATGACCTCAGATGTTAAGTCCCATAGTGCTCAGAGCCATTTGAACCATTTTGAACTTTACTTGCTTGAATTTATCGCGGATCTCTCGCCCAGCTCAAACTGCCAAGCGTCTGGAAAAAGTGCAGTTTACTCCTGTATATAAGGATGAAAGAAAGGAGCCGCAAAGACAGACGATTAAGTATTGAGGATGTAGCACATCGTCTGCAAATTAGTCACGGTTCTGCCTACGAATTCATCCACAACAGACTTGGGTTTCTTAAAGTTTGTGCAAGATGGGTTCCAAAACAACTCACACAGTTGGATAAACAAACGCACCTAGCCATCTGCAAAACACATTTTGATCGGTATGGTAACGAAGGGGGCAACTTCTTAGTTACGGTTTTTTGGGACGTACGAGGTCCAGTACTGGAACATTGTGGGGAAAGGAGCACAGCAATAAAGAGTGTACATTACATTCAGATGCTTACTGCAAGGCTAAAGCCTGCAATTCGAAGCAAACGCCGAGGATTGCTGTCGAAAGGTGTTGCGCTGTTGCGCGACATTGCCCGTCCGCATACTGCTGCCCACACTGCTGAAACGCTCCAGAAACTCAAATTTGAAGTACTGGATCATTCTCCATATAGTCCTGATCTTTCCCCTTTGGTCCACACAAACAGGCATTAAGGGGCCGTCAATTTGAAGTGAAAGTAGCGGTGAATTCCTGGCTCGCAGCTCAACCGAGAACCTTCTTTTATGAGGACATCAGGAAGCTTGTACAACGATGGATCAAGTGTGTTGAAACGCAAAGAGACTATGTCGCAAAATGATGCTGTTGTAAGTTTCCTAAATGATTACAATAAAATTTTATAAATACTTTGTGGATAATAATTGACTTACCCTCGTATAAACAGGCAGAATACGGCGCTACGTTGGGCAACCCCTATATAAGACAACAAGTGTCTGGCGCGGTTGTTAGATCGATTACTGCTAGTTACAATGGCTGGTTATCAAGATTTAAGTGAGTTTGAACGTGGTGTTATAGACAGCGCACGAGCGATGGGACACATCTACATCTACATCTACATCCATACTCCACAAGCCACCTGACGGTGTGTGGCGGAGGGTACCTTGAGTACCTCTATCGGTTCTCTCTTCTATTCCAGTCTCGTATTGTTCGTGGAAAGAAGGATTGTCGGTATGCCTCTGTGTGGGCTCTAATCTCTCTGATTTTATCCTCATGGTCTCTTCGCGAGATATACGTAGCAGGGAGCAATATACTGCTTGACTCTTCGGTGAAGGTATGTTCTCCAAAGCCTGTACCGAGCTACTGAGCGTCTCTCCTGCAGAGTCTTCCACTGGAGTTTATCTATCATCTCTGTAACGCTTTCGCGATAACTAAATGATCCTCTAAGGAAGCGCGCTGCTCTCCGTTGGATCTTCTCTATATCTTCTATCAACCCTATCTGGTACGGATCCCGCACTGCTGAGCAGTATTCAAGCAGTGCGCGAACAAGCGTACTCTAACCTACTTCCTTTGTTTTCGGATTGCATTTCCTTAGGATTCTTCCAATGAATCTCAGTCTGGCATCTGCTTTACCGACGATCAACATTATATGATCATTCCATTTAAAATCACTCCTAATGCGTACTCCCAGATAATTTATGGTATTGACTGCTTCCAGTTGCTGACCTGCTATTTTGTAGCTAAATGATAAAGGATCTATCTTTCTGTGTATTCGCAGCACATTACACTTGTCTACATTGAGATTCAACTGCCATTCCCTGCACCATGCGTCAATTCGCTGCAGATCCTCCTGCATTTCAGTACAATTTTCCATTGTTACAACGTCTCGATACACCACAGCATCATCTGCAAAAAGCCTCAGTGAACTTCCGATGTCATCCACCAGGTCATTTATGTATATTGTGAATAGCAACGGTCCTATGACACTCCCCTGCGGCACACCTGAAATCACTCTTACTTCGGAAGACTTCTCTCCATTGAGAATGACATGCTGCGTCCTGTTATCTAGGAACTCCTCAATCCAATCACACAATTGGTCTGATAGTCCATATGCTCTTACTTTGTTCATTAAACGACTGTGGGGAACTGTATCGAACGCCTTGCGGAAGTCAAGAAACACGGCATCTACCTGTGAACCCGTGTCTATGGCCCTCTGAGTCTCGTGGACGAATAGCGCGAGCTGGGTTTCACATGACCGTCTTTTTCGAAACCCATGCTGATTCCTACAGAGTAGATTTCTAGTCTCCAGAAAAGTCATTATACTCGAACACAATACGTGTTCCAAAATTCTACAACTGATCGACGTTAGAGATATAGGTCTATAGTTCTGCACATCTGTTCGACGTCCCTTCTTGAAAACGGGGATGACCTGTGCCCTTTTCCAATCCTTTGGAACGCTACGCTCTTCTAGAGACCTACGGTACACCGTTGCAAGAAGGGGGGCAAGTTCATTCGCGTACCCTGTGTAAAATTGAACTGGTATCCCATCAGGTCCAGAGGCCTTTCCTCTTTTGAGCGATTTTAATTGTTTCTCTATCCCTCTGTCGTCTATTTCGATATCTACCATTTTGTCATCTGTGCGACAATCTAGAGAAGGAACTATAGTGCAATCTTCCTCTGTGAAACAACTTGGGAAAAAGACATTTAGTATTTCGGCCTTTAGTCTGTCATCCTCTGTTTCAGTACCATTTTGGTCACAGAGTGTCTGGACATTTTGTTTTGATCCACCTACCGCTTTGACATAAAACCAAAATTTCTTAGGATTTTCTGCCAAGTCAGTACATAGAACTTTACTTTCGAATTCATTGAACGCCTCTCGCATAGCCCTCCTCACACTACATTTCGCTTCACGTAATTTTTGTTTGTCTGCAAGGATTTGGCTATGTTTATTTTTGCTGTGAAGTTCCCTTTGCTTCCGCAGCAGTTTTCTAACTCGGTTGTTGTACCACGGTGACTCTTTTCCATCTCTTACGATCTTGCTTGGCATATACTCATCTAACGCATAATGTACGACGGTTTTGAACTTTGTCCACTGATCCTCAACACTATCTGTACATCAGACAAAACTTTTATGTTGAGCCAGCAGGTATTCTGAAATCTGCTTTTTGTCACTTTTTCTAAACAGAAAAATCTTCCTACCCTTTTTAATATTCCTATTTACGGCTGAAATCATCGATGCCTTAACCGCTTTATGATCGCTGATTCCCTGTTCTGCGTTAACTTTTTCAAATAGTTCGGGTCTGTTTGTCACCAGAAGGTCTAATATGTTATCGCCACGAGTCGGTTCTCTGTTTAACTGCTCAAGGTAGTTTTCAGATAAAGCACTTAAAAAAATCTCACTGGATTCTTTGTCCCTGCCACCCGTTATGAACGTTTGAGTCTCCCAGTCTATATCCAGCAAATTAAAATCTCTACCCAGAACTATAACTTGGTGGGGAAATCTACTCGAAATATTTTCCAAATTTTCCTTCAGGTGCTCAGCAACAACAGTTGCTGAGCCAGGGCGCCTATAGAGACATCCAATTACCATGTCTGAGCCTGCTTTAACCGTTACCTTCACCCAAGTTATTTCACATTTCGGATCTCCGTCAATTTCCTTCGATACTACTGCATTTCTTATCGCTATAAACACGCCTCCCCCTTCACTGTCCAGCCTGTCTCTGCGGTATACATTCCAATCTGAGTTTACCATTTCATTACTGTTTACGTCTGGTTTCAGCCAACTTTCTGTCCCTAGTACTATATGGGCGTTGTGACCGTTTATTAATGAGAGCAGTTCTGGGACCTTTCTATAGACGCTCCTGCAGTTTACTACACTCTTGGAAATTGAAATAAGAACACCGTGAATTCATTGTCCCAGGAAGGGGAAACTTTATTGACACATTCCTGGGGTCAGATACATCACATGATCACACTGACAGAACCACAGGCACATAGACACAGGCAACAGAGCATGCACAATGTCGGCACTAGTACAGTGTATATCCACCTTTCGCAGCAATGCAGGCTGCTATTCTCCCATGGAGACGATCGTAGAGATGCTGGATGTAGTCCTGTGGAACGGCTTGCCATGCCATTTCCACCTGGCGCCTCAGTTGGACCAGCGTTCGTGCTGGACGTGCAGACCGCGTGAGACGACGCTTCATCCAGTCCCAAACATGCTCAATGGGGGACAGATCCGGAGATCTTGCTGGCCAGGGTAGTTGACTTACACCTTCTAGAGCACGTTGGGTGGCACGGGATACATGCGGACGTGCATTGTCCTGTTGGAACAGCAAGTTCCCTTGCCGGTCTAGGAATGGTAGAACGATGGGTTCGATGACGGTTTGGATGTACCGTGCACTATTCAGTGTCCCCTCGACGATCACCAGTGGTGTACGGCCAGTGTAGGAGATGGCTCCCCACACCATGACGCCGGGTATTGGCCCTGTGTGCCTCGGTCGTATGCAGTCCTGATTGTGGCGCTCACCTGCACGGCGCCAAACACGCATACGACCATCATTGGCACCAAGGCAGAAGCGACTCTCATCGCTGAAGACGACACGTCTCCATTCGTCCCTCCATTCACGCCTGTCGCGACACCACTGGAGGCGGGCTGCACGATGTTGGGGCGTGAGCGGAAGACGGCCTAACGGTGTGCGGGACCGTAGCCCAGCTTCATGGAGACGGTTGCGAATGGTCCTCGCCGATACCCCAGGAGCAACAGTGTCCCTAATTTGCTGGGAAGTGGCGGTGCGGTCCCCTACGGCACTGCGTAGGATCCTACGGTCTTGGCGTGCATCCGTGCGTCGCTGCGGTCCGGTCCCAGGTCGACGGGCACGTGCACCTTCCGCCGACCACTGGCGACAACATCGATGTACTGTGGAGACCTCACGCCCCACGTGTTGAGCAATAAGGCGGTACGTCCACCCGGCCTCCCGCATGCCCACTATACGCCCTCGCTCAAAGTCCGTCAACTGCACATACGGTTCACGTCCACGCTGTCGCGGCATGCTACCAGTGTTAAAGACTGCGAAGGAGCTCCGTATGCCACGGCAAACTGGCTGACACTGACGGCGGCGGTGCACAAATGCTGCGCAGCTAGCGCCATTCGACGGCCAACACCGCGGTTCCTGGTGTGTCCGCTGTGCCGTGCGTGTGATCATTGCTTGTACAGCCCTCTCGCAGTGTCCGGAGCAAGTATGGTGGGTCTGACACACCGGTGTCAATGTGTTCTTTTTTCCATTTCCAGGAGTGTATTAGCACATTAATATTGTTATTCCCTGTTGCATTTTGCCTACTCCTACCTTGCCGTGTTTCCGGAGGCGTCTTGTCGGGCCTAGGGAGGGGATTCTCTAACCTAAAAAACCCCCATGTGCACTCCACACGTACTCCGCTCCCCTTGTAGCCGCTTCCGGCGTGTAGTGAACGCCTGACCTATTCAGGGGGACCCTACATTTCTCCACCCGATAACGGAGGTCGAGAAATTTGCACCCCAGATCTCCGCAGAATCGTCTGAGCCTCTGGTTCAAGCCTTCCACTCGGCTCCAAACCAGAGGACCGCGATCTGTTCTGGGAACAATACTACAAATATTTAGCTCTGATTCTACCCCACGAGCGAGGCTTTCCGCCTTCACTAATTCCGCCAACCGCCTGTACGAACTGAGGATGACTTCTGAACCCAGACGGCAGGAGTCATTGGTGCCGACATGAGCAACAATTTGCAGTCGGGTGCACCCAGTGCTCTCTATCGCCGCCGGTAGGGCCTCCTCCACATCTCGGATGAGACCCCCCGGCAAGCAGACAGAGTGAACACTGGCCTTCTTCCCCGACCTTCCCGCTATTTCCCTAAGGAGCTCCATCATCCGCCTAACGTTGGAGCTCCCAGTAACTAATAAACCCCTCCCCCCGTGTGCCTGCTCGGACCTTGCTGAAGGAGCAGCCACATGTCCACTCACAGGCAGAGCGGGCGATGCCACACGGCCAGCCTCCACATTGACCCTCCGCCTCGTGCGCCGCGAACGCCGCTGAACCCGCCACTCCCCTTGGGGAGAGGGTGGCCCAACCGCGCCCGCTACCCGCGAAGATGTCTCGACAGCAGGGAGAGTGGGTGAAGCATGTAACACCTGGGGTGTACCTTGCGACGCACCAGACTCCCCACTGCCGCTACACTCCGAGGCAGCAGCCTGAAGACGGCGACCGCGGCCATCAACACGCTCAGCTGTTCGCGAACAGTGGCCAGCTCCTCCTGCGTCCGTACACAGCAGTCACACATCCTATCCATCCTAAGGAATCAATTTACTGAAGAGAGTTAATCAACCTTTAACTAGACTGCTAATTCACTAAAGGAAGCTGTTTATTCCCTAAACTGTGGTTGCTAGCCACTTCTTGTAAAAAAACAATGAAAATAGCACTACCTGTCTCTGGACTGTATTGAAAACAAACACTAGCACTACTGGCACTATGGTTGACTAAAGGGACTCTGACTGTATTCAAAACAAACACGAAATCTATGGAACACTATTAATAGCACCCGACAATTAAAGCTTCCTAAAAGCAAATACACACGGAAGAAGAAGTGACAAGTAAGAAAAATACAGTTAATACTTAAATTATGGTAGCTCGCTGCACAGCAGACGTGAAGCAGACGGCAGCTACGACGACACTGACTCTACTGGCACTATGGCTGACTAAAGGGACTCTGACTGTATTCAAAACAAACACGAAATCTATGGAACACTATTAATAGCACCCGACAATTAAAGCTTCCTAAAAGCAAATACACACGGAAGAAGAAGTGACAAGTAAGAAAAATACAGTTAATACTTAAATTATGGTAGCTCGCTGCACAGAAGACGTGAAGCAGACAGCAGTTACGACGGCACATCATGTCCGAGATAGCGATTAAGAGGCGATTTTCCAGTACGACCATTTCACGAGTGTAAAGTGAATATTAGGAAACCGGTAGAACATCAAATCTCTGACATCGCTGCGACTGGAAAAAGATCATGCAAGAACGGGACCAACGACGACTGAAGACAATAGTTCAACGTAACAGAAGCTTTACGCGTCGCCTGGGCCCGTCAGCACTGACATTGGACTGTTGATGACTGCAAACCAGTTGCCTGGTGGGACGAGTCTCGTTTCAAATTGTATCGAGCGGATGGACGTGTACAGATATGGAGACAATCTCATGAATCCATGGACCCTGCGTGTGAGCAGGGAGCTGTTCGAGCTGGTGAAGGCTCTTCAATGATGTGGGGTTTGTGCAGTTGGAGTGATAAGGGACTCCTGATACCTCTACATACGATTCTGACGGGTGAGACGTACGCACGCATCCTGTCTGATCACCTTCATCAATTCATGTTCATTGTGCATTCCGACGAACTTGGGTAATTCCAGCAGGACAATGCGACACCTCACACGCCCAGAATTGATACGGAGTGACCCCAAGAACACTCTTCTGAGTTTAAACACTTTCACTGGCCACCAGACTCCCTAGACATGAACATTGCTGAGCATCTCTGGGATGCCTTGCAACTGTGCTGTACAGAAGAGATCTTCATCCCCTCGTACTCTTGCGGATTTATGGACAGCCCTGCAGGATTCATGGTGTCAGTTCCCTCAGCACTAATTCAGACATTAGTCGAGTCTGTGCCACGTCGTGTTGCGGCACATCTGCGTGCTCGCCGGACTCTACATGCTATTGGGCAGGTGTACCAGTTTCCTTGGCTCTTCAGTCTATATCAGTTATAACGGATGCTGCTAAACAATAACGGGCAAAACATGGGCGTTACCATAATCAGGTATTGTATCTAACGTGTCGAATCCCACAGCACTCTGAAAAAATACTGTGATGCTGTTTTTCAAGCCTCTGCAGATGAACTAATCTATTTTTTCTCAACAACACTCATTATCAAGCTGCGATTAATTTTCATCCACGAGGAAGGACGTTCTGGACGGATAAATTTTTCATTAAATGTGTTTGAGAATCTCTTCTGAGGCAGTAGGTAGTGATGAAGTGAGCATAATAACAATTAAAAACGTTGTCGATAATACTAATCCAGTTGTTGCAGACGTCTTCAGTCTCTCTTTTCTTAGTGGTACTGTCGGTGACAAAATTCGAGAGTCCCTTTGCTTTATCGTCATGCTGAACTGCACAGCCTTACTGTCAGTCAACACAGCATATTATACAAGGAGACTAATTGTTACCAACATAATGTCTGGGGGCGTTAAGTCAAAAAATTGTCTGAACACGGTCAGGCTTGTTTGGATGATGCATGAGACTGTACTGCTACTGATTTATTTACGTCTTACGTTTATCTGCTGTCTTCGATGAATTAACGGAAAACGCTGTTTGGTATGCACTGCAATAACTCATCTATTTACAACCTATCATGATTACATTACGAAAAATGGCTTTTTAAGAAAACAACGTATCCCAAATTGTCACGAGTTAGCAGGATAATGCATACTTTCGAAACGGTCTGTGTCTACGTACAATCCACAGACATAGTGAAGCAGCGTCACAGGACTACCACGAAAGTATGCAGTTGTAGCAGTAAGTTTAGATACATAACGATATCCAGTTGACAAACTATTGAGTGCCACAATTAAGTCAGTACGTATGACAGAAGCATAAAAAGTGGGCATTAACAAGTGTGCAATTCTGCAAGATCTTCACCTTTAGATCTACAGGCTACAGAGTGAAGATAGGTACAAAACATATGGAGGAAAAACTGTCTTAAGATATTTTTAGAGATTGTCGATCATCCTGCTAGTGGCTCTTTCACAGATCAGGTAAAAGTCTTATCTCCAGCGACATCAGAAAATAAAATTAACGCAGTTTTCCGCTAGAAAGGCGATTATGTTACCACTAAGGTAACATATTATTGGAATAGACATCTCTTCCTTGTATATCAAATGGTTCAAATGGCTCTGAGCACTATGGGACTTAACAGCTATGGTCATCAGTCCCCTAGAACTTAGAACTACTTAAACCTAATTAACCTAAAGACATCACACAACACCCAGTCATCACGAGGCAGAGAAAATCCCTGACCCCGCCGGGAATCGAACCCGGGGACCGGGGCGTGGGAAGCGAGAACGCTACCGCACGACCACGAGCTGCGGACCCGTGTATATCATCCCGTAAGTGGCAATAAATTGGAATATTTAATCTAAATGACAAGAAAATATCGAGTGGATTTACCACGATGATTCTGAACTACACCTGGAAGTAAACTGACGGTCACATAGTTGCCAAACGTATTATATAATGTTGCCAATTCTCCGTTAGTCTAGCAACAGACAGAATACGTTTGCTCAGCTGATGTGTTTCTTAAACTAACAGTGAATCTTGCACTTCGAAGACACGCCGGCGCTGGTTGCCACAGCCTTGACTGGAGGTAAAATACATGTATATGCCATTGAGTTTTATTTGCCTTTAACTACGATTTATCCAAATATCCAAATGCACCCTCTGAAACGTAAGAATATTACATAAAGAGCTTGACAAATTATTTATGTGGCTCTCCTCTTCAGTAGTCGTACGTCTAAAGCACGCCGCTTCAGCAATGGTGGAAGCAGGTGTGTTGCGTAGGGTCTAGCAAAGTATGATACAACGAATGGCGAAATGTTTGCAAATGCAAGGTGGTAGCTTCTCTAAAGTGACAGGCTCTGTGAGGATAAGCCTGGATGTCAAACGTACAGAATAGAGTTACTGCGCATAGCATGATGTGCTATGTAGTGTAGTCTACTTATTGTGTTTTGTGTAGCTCATCGGATATAGACGATGTTCCTGTATCCACAGTTATTTTATATTGACTTTATTTGAGTCATGGACTAAATATGTGGTCGTCTGCATATTTAAGAAATTCATGTTATGTCTTAGTTTTTAAATAAAGGTAACAGTGACAGAAAGAAATACGTACACAAGACACCGCATTGTGGAGGTGTAAACTAGATAAAATTTGAGGCTTTAACTGAAAGAAAATGTTGGCTCGAACGTAACTCTTAACGTCAGCGAGTCTGCATTTCCGTTCCCCACAGCATTGCCTTGTCTCCCTGAGCTAATTTTCTTTTTCCTTTCTTCTTTTTCATCTGGTTCGGCATCGTTCGTTGCGTTTGGTCTGGGCAGGCGTCACAGGACATCCGTTCAAGTTGATCGTTGATTCCTTTACTCAGTTTTTTATTACAGAGTGCTAGCGCCTCTCTGACCGAACACGGTGAGCTATCGTGCTGGCGAGCTACTAGGACAGGTCCGCAGCTGTGCAAAGGTCATGCTAGTTCAGGACTAGGTTTCGCTAGATACACTTCTGTCTTCAACTGGGGTGAGGAATCGCATGCCGACTGCCAAGTGAGGAATTTCTTCTTCGCCCTATGACCCAGTGGATAATATCGGAAGTTCCACGACGCTTGTTGCAAGTGATGCTGTTGTATAAAGAAAAGCTGCAGGAAGACCTGCGGAGGATCGACATTTTTTGAAGATGTTGGCAGTTGGCCTTCAACATAAACAAATGTAATGCATTGCGCATAAAACGGCAGAAGGATCTGTTAGCGTGCGATTACACAATTGCGGAACAATCACTGATAGAAGTCACATTTGTGAAACATCTAGTAGTATGAGTACGGAGCGTTTTCAAGGTTGAACGACCACATGAAACTAACCGGAGGTAAGACACATGCCAGAAGGATACGTTATAAGGATACGGGAAGTTGGGAATACAATCTTGTATGGGGGTGAAACCGGGAACCCGTATATATCTCTTTATGAGTTGGTAACACTCTTTTTTGGCCTTTAGACCATGAAGACAGCCTACAACCTCAGTACCGCCGTGAGGCTTGGTAGTGTCAGACGCGTTTTGTGTTCAATAAGGAACTTACACCATCGTATTACTAGCTGAAACTAGTAGTACAATGAATAACACTTTTAATAGGCTTTATGAATATATTCATTATACAGAAGGAATTTTACGGGTAAGGTACAGTTGGGCTGAAACCGGGTAGAAGCAATGGGGTAAAACCAGAACTACCTGATATCACACCATGACTTCGTTACACATAACTTATAAGTGTGATAAAAGAAGTATCTGCTTTTAATGGTACTCTACTTGTGTGTACATGTTTTAATAACTATAATTTAATAATTACATATAGAATTTACAATTATTATTATGTCAGCCCATTCTTCACGGAGTATTGGACTGAAGAGAGGTATTCATGTCAGTCTGTGAGGCCTGGCACGAAGTCGGTGTTCCTAAACATCCAATAGGTGTTCTATAGGATTCAGGTGGCTGTGCAGGCCAGTCTATTACAGGGATGTTATTGTCCTGTAACCACTCCGTCACAGGCCGTGCAATATGAACAGGTGCTTGATCATGTTGAAAAATGCAATAGCCATCCCCGAATTGCTCTTCAACAGTGTGAAGCAAGAAGGTGTTTAAAATGTCAATGTAGGCCTGTGCTGTGATAGTGCCACGCAAGACAACAAGGGGCGGAAGGCCCCTCCACGAAAAACACGACCACACCATAACACCACCGCCTCCGAATTTTTCTGTTGGCACTACACACGCTGGCAGATGACGTTCACCAGGCATTCGCTATACTCACACCCTGCCAACTGATCGCCACATTGTGTACCGTGATTCGTCACTCCACACAACGTTTTTCCACTGTTCAATAGCCCAATGTTTACGCTTCTTACACCAAGCGAGGCGTAGTTTGGCATTTACCGCCGTGGTGTGTGCTTATGAGCTGCCGCTCGACCATGAAATCCGTTTCCTCACCTCCTGCCTAACTGTCATAGTACTTGCAGTGGATCGTGATGCAGTTTGGAAATCTTGTGTGATTTTCTGGATAGATGTCTGCCTATTACACATCACGACTCTCTGCAATTGTGGGCGGTCTCTGTCAGTCAACAGACGAGATCGGCCAATACGTTTTGTGCTTTACGTGTCTCTTCACGTTTCCATGTCAGTATCACATCGGAAACAGTGGACCTACGGATGTTTATCAGTGTGGAAATCTCGCGTACAGACGTATGACACAAGTGACACCCAATCACCTGACCACGTTCGAAATCCGTGAGTTCCGCTGGGGCGTCCCATTCTGCTCTCTCACGATGTCAAATGATTACTGAGGTCGCTGATATGGAGTACCTGGCAGTAGGTGGCAGCACAATGCACCTAATATGAAAAAAGTATGTTTTTGGAGGTGTTGGCATACTTTTGATCACATAGTGTACATACATTCATACACGCATACGTCTACATCTACGTGATTACTCTGCTATTCACAATGAAGTGCCTGGCAGAGGGTTCAATGAACCACCTTCAAGCTGTCTCTCTGCCGTTCCACTTCCGAACGGCACGTGGGAAAAACGAGCACTTAATTTTTTCTCTGCGAGCCCTCATTTCTCTTATTTTATCGTGATGATCATTTGTCCCTATGTAGGTGGGTGCCAACAGAATGTTTCCACAATCGGAGGAGAAAACTGGTGATTGAAATTTCATGAGAAGATCCCGTCGCAACGAAAAACGCCTTTGTTTTAATGATTGCCACTCCAAATCACGTATCATGCTGTGACACTATCTCCCCTATTTCCCGATAATACAAAACGAGCTGCCCTTCTTTGTACTTTTTCGATGTCATCCTCAGTCCCACCTGATGCGGATCCCACACTGCACAGCAATACTCCAGAATAGGGCGGACAAGCGTAGTGCAAGCAGTCTCTTTGGTACACCTGTTGCACCTTCTAAGTGTTCTGCCAATGAATCGCGGTCTTTGGTAGCTCTACCCACAATATTATCTATGTGATCGTTCCAATTTAGGTTATTTGTAATTGTAATCCCTAAGTATTTAGTTGAATTTACAGCCCTCAGATTTGTGTGACTTATCGCGTAATCGAAATTTAGCTGATTTCTTTTAGTACTCATGTCAATAACATCACACTTATCTTCATTCAGGGTCAATTGCCACTTTTCGCACCATAAAGATATCTTATCTAAATCATTTTGCAAGTCGTTTTGATCATCTGATGACTTTACAAGACGGTAAATGACAGCATCATCTGCCAACAATCTACGACGGCTACTCAAATTGTCTCCTATGTCGTTAATATAGATCAGGAACAATAGAGGGGCCGGCTGAAGTGGCCGAGCGGTTCTGGCCGCCACAGTCTGGATCCGCGCGACTGCTACGCTCGCAGGTTCGAATCCTGCCTCGGGCATGGATGTGTGTGATGTCCTTAGGTTAGTTAGGTTTAAGTAGTTCTAAGTTCTAGGTGACTAATGACCTCAGAAGTTGAGTCCCATAGTGCTCAGAGACATTTTTTTTAACAATAGAGGGCCTATAATACTTCCTTGGGGAACGCCGGATATTACTTCTGCTTTACACAATGATTTTCCGTCTGTTACTACAAACTGCGACCTTTCTGACAGGAAATCACGTATCCAGTCGCACAACTGAGGCGATACTCCGTAGGCACGCAGTTTGGTTCGAAGACGCTTGTGAGGAACGGTGTCGAAAGCCTTCTGGAAATCTAAAAATATAGAATCAATTTGACATCCCCTGTCGATAGCACTCACTACTTCATGAGTGTAAAGAGCTACTTGTGTTTCACAAGAACGATATTTTCTGAATCCGTGCTGACTATATGTCAATAAATCGTTTTCTTCGAGGTGCTTCATAATGTTCGAATACAGTATATGTTCTAAAAGCCTACTGCAAATCGATGTTAGTGATATAGGTCTATAATTCAGCGGATTACTCCTACTTCCCTTTTTTGGTATTGGTGTGACTTAAGCAATTTTCCAGTCTTTAGGTACGGATCCTTCTGTGAGCGAGTGGTTGTATATAACTGCTAAATATGGAGCTATTTTATCAGCATACGCTCAGAGGAACCTGACTGGTATACAATCTGGACCGGAGGCCTTGCCTTTATTAAGTGATTTAAGCTGCTTTCTTACACCGAGGATATCTACTTCTATGTTTCTAATCTTGGAAGTTGTTCTTGATTGGAAATCAGGAATATTTACTTCATCTTCTTTTGTGAAGGAGTTTCGGAAAACCGTGTAACTCTGCTTTAGTCCCATTGTCATCAGTGACTTCACCGTTGTTATTGCGCAGTGAAGGTATTGACTGCGTCTTGCCACTGTGTGCTTTATGTGGACCAGGATCTCTTTGGGCTTTCTGCCAGATTCCGAGACAGAATTTCGTTGTGGAAATTATTAGAAGCATCTCGCATTGCGGTACGCGCTATATTTCAAACTTCTGTAAAACTTTGCCAATCTTGAGGATTTTGTGTTCTTTTATATTTGGCATACATTTTTCTTTGCTTCTGCTTCTGACCCGTTTTGTGTACGATGCGGGATCAGTACCATCACTTATTAGTTTATGTGGTATATATCTCTCAATTGCTGTCGATACCATCTCTTTGAAAACATTCCACAACTTTTCTACGTATACATGATCAGACCGAAAGGAGTGAAGACTGTGTCTTAAAAAGGCGTTAAGAGCATTTTTATCAGCTTTTTTTAAATCGATATACTTTGCGTTTCTTTTTGATGGTTTTAGGTGTTACCGTATTCAGCCTAGCAGCAACTGCCTTGTGGTTACTAATCCCTGTATTCGTCACAAAAGCAATGGTTTAAATGGCTCTGAGCACAAGGGACTTAACATCTATGGTCATCAGTCCCCTAGAACTTAGAACTACTTAAACCTAACGAACCTAAGGACATCACACAACACCCAGTCATCACGAGGCAGAGAAAATGCCTGACCCCGCCGGGAATCGAACCCGGGAACCCGGGCGCGGGAAGCGAGAACGCTACCGCACGACCACGAGCTGCGGACTATTCGTCACAACACTCACTATTTGTCCAGGGTTATTTGTTGCTAAAAGGTCAAGTATGCTTTGGCGCATCCATTTGCGCTTCGAGTGGGCTCACGAACTAATTTTTCAAAATAATTGTCTGAGAAAGCATTCAGTACAATTTCGGATGACGTTTTATGCCTGCCGCCGGCTTAAACGTATAATTTTTCCAGCTTATCGAGGGTAGATTGAAGTCACCACCGACTATAATTGTATGAGTGGGGTACTTATTTGAAATGAGACTCAAGTTTTCTTTGAACTATATCTTCTCAGTCTGGGGGTCGGTAAAACGATCCAATTAATAGTTTAGTCCGATTTTGAGGCATAACCTCTACCCATACTATTTCACGCGAACTATCTACTTCAATTTCGCTACAAGCCAAACTACCTCTGACAGCAATATATACTCCGCCACCACCTGTATTTAATCTATCCTTTCTGAACACTGTTAGATCGTTTGAAAAAATTTCGGCTGAACTTATTTCCGGCTTTAGCCAGCTCTCTGTACTTACAACTATTAGAGCTTCAGTGCTTTCTATTAGGTCTTGGAGCTCTGATTCTTTCCCAACACATCTACGACAATTTACAACTACAATACCAATCGTTTCTACAACTACCTTACTGTGTTTTACCTTCCCACTTTTAGACTGACGCCCCTTCTGGGGTTCCCTGAGACTCTGTAACCTAAAAAACCGCCCAGTCCCTTCCACACAGCCCCCGATACTCGTGTAGCAGCCTCCTGTGTGTAGTGGACATCTAACCTCTTAAGCGGAACCCGGAAACCCACCACCCGATGGCGCAAGTCAAGGAATCTGCAGCCTACACGGTCACAGAACCGCCTGAACCTCTGATTCAGAACCTCCACTCGACTCTGTACCAAAGGACCACAGTAGTTCTATCGACGATGCTGCAGATTGTGAGCTCTGCCTTAATCTCGGAAGCAAGACTGGCAGTATTTACCATTTCCGCTAGCCGCCCGAAACCAGACAGAATCTGCTCCGATCCAAAGCGACACACGTTATTAATACCGACATGAGCCACCACCTGCAGTTGGCTGCACTCTGTACTCTTCATGGCACCCAAACACCCTTTCCACATCCGGAATAACTCCCCCCGGAATGTACACGGTGTGCACACTGGCTTCCTTTCCCCTCCTCAGCAGCCGTGTTCCTGAGGGGCTCCATTACGCGCCTAACGTTGGAGCTCCCAACTAGCAGCAAACCCACCCTCTGTGAATGTCCAGACCTTGCGGGCCGAGAAGCTTCCTCTGGAACAGGGTGGACGATTGCATCCGGCTCAGAGACATCGTGAGCCATAGATAACGCCCGAAACCTGTTCGTCAAACGAACCGGGGAGGCCCTACATACATATATATGAACATCCATTTTTATAATTTGTATAGATGTTGGCCTAAGACTCACTCCTATCTTCAAATTAGTCTAACGAAGTACAGCTTTTGCAAGATGGTCGAAGTGAACAGCTATGAGGCTTTGAACTAGCGCTTCATGCACATGTAGTTAATGTTCCCGTGCTTTTAATTCAATCGCTAGTTCCATCAGAAACACTTCTGCTCATACTAATTCTTCCGATTCCAAGCATTCTTTTGAATCAGTAAATTATTTCCAGATCCTCAGGAGAGCAAATACTCCACCATTCTAATACTACGCTTTGTGACATTATGGCACTACCATGTTACACCAACGAAGTATGGTAAATTTGAGAATGAATGAATTTATGAACATGGGTACATGTCGTGCTGATCATCTGAAAACTAAATGCTATTTTTAGGATTCAGACTTAGGTGCAGTAAAGAGAAAGATAATGAACTTACAGTAGTAAAACAGTTCAGCGACTAAAGAATTTTCCGTTGCGTTTGAGCACGTGTTTGACGAACCATACCTAAGAATAGTCAGACTGCGTAATAGTAATTTCTTTGTGGGTTATTCATTTTGAAAAGAGGCAACTTTTACGTGGAAGTTAGTGACAAATGAAAGTTGCAGCATAAATGTAGCTATAGTAAATTTACAGATACCACTCTATCTGAAACAACCGAAATTTCCTCCAACTATTTACAGAGAACAAAATAACGCGCGTTCACCGTAAACTGTGGCGTAACCAAGGGAAAAAGATTTCTCCGCCTTCACTCGTTTAGCTCGGAGCAAAAACAAAAGAGGCCATCACTGCCAGACCCGGCCTCTGGGAAGAAGCACATTTCCAAGTATTCGAGCCAAGAAGCGCCTGTTGTGGCTGGGCTTTGTCGTTCCTCGTTCCTCTTACTCGCGTATGGGAACGCCGTGGAACGACCGGCAGGCACGCACTGTGCGCTGATCGCCGTCGCCTGACCAAATTCCAAGAAAGAGTTTCCACTCGGGAGACCGACAGCAGCACTTCTCGTTACACGCAGGCTGGCAGAATTTCACTGAATTCAGGACAAAAATGAATTTCTTATGTTGAGAAGTTTCTGGCTTTTCAGCAGCCACCAGTTATCGCTTGTCTTCCTTTCCACTACCTTGTTATGGTCCTAGGTAATCAAATGGCTCTAAGCACTATGGAATTCAACTTCTGAGGTCACCAGTTCCCTAGAACTTAGAACTAATTAAACCTAACTAACTTAAGGACATCACACACATCCATGCCCGAGGCAGGATTCAACCCGCGACCGTGGCGGTCGCGCGGTTCCAGACTGTAGCGCCTAGAAACGCTCGGCCACTCCGGCCGACCTTAGCTAATCACTGCAATCCTGTAAAAGACCGCGATCTCTATACATGCCCCTTGTCAGGAACAAATTTCTCGCTCATCATAACTAAATCATATATCAGGTTACACAATAAAAAGTTTAAATTATAATTTTAATACCACTTACATCCAAGGAAATTAATTTAATGTGAATGTAAACAGTGATTATAAAGTGAATCACATTCTCAGAAGAAAAAGAATACAAGCTCATAAACCTGAACTCCAAAAGAACAAACACTGTAACACCAGTCACCCATGGAAACAATTTAATAATGTAAAAAAAAGTCATGGGATACGTCCTAACATCGTGTAGGACCTCCTTTTGCCCTGTGTAGTGCAGCCGTTCGACATGGCATGGACATAAGTCGAAAGACGTCTCCTGCATAAATATTGAACCATTCTGTCTCTATGGTCGTAGGTAATTGTGAAAGTGTTACCGGTGCTGGATTTTGTGCACGAACTGACCTCTCGATTATGTCCCATAAATCTTCGATGGGATTCATGTCCGATGATCTGGATGGCCAAATCATTCGCTCCAACTGCTCACAACTTTCTTATATGGCGCACTGTCATCCATACAAATTCCATTGTTGTTTAGGAAAATGACGTCTATTAACGGCGGAAAATGGTCTCCGAGTCTACGAACATAACCATTACGAGTCAATGATCGGTTCAGTTGGACTAGAGGACCCAGTCCATTCTAAGTAAACACAGCCCACATCTTTATTGAGCCACCACCAGCTTGCTCAGTGTCTTGTTGACAACTTGGGTTCATGGCTTCGTAGGGTCTGCGCCACATCGAAACCTACCATTAGTTTTTACCAACTGAAATCGTGACTCATGTGACCAGGCCACGGTTTTCCACTCATTTAGGGCCCAACCGATGTGGTCACGAGCCCACAAGAGGCGCTACAGGCGATGCGCTGTTAGTGAAGGCACTCGCGTCAATCGTCTGCTGACTAGCCCTTTAACGCCAAATTTTACCGAACTGTCCTAATGGACAATGTTCAGCGTACGTCCCATATAGATTGCTGCAGTTAGTTCACGCAGTATTGCTTGTCGGTAGTACTGAAAAATCAATGCGAACGCCGCTGCCCTCGGTCGTTAAGTGAAAGCTTTTGGCCACTGCCGTGTCCGTGGTGACAAGTAATACCTGAAGTTTGGTATTCTATTAACAGCGTAGATCTCGGAATATTTAAATCACTAGCTATTTCCGAGTGGAAGATACCATACGTCTAACTCCAACTATCATTCTGCATCCAGTATCTGTTAATTTCCGCAGTGCGGTCATATACACCTTGGAAACCGTTTCACGTGAATCAGCTGAGAACAAATGCGCAGGTGTTTTATATCTTGTGTACGCGATAATACCGCCATGTCTACATGTGTATATCGCTATCCCATGATTTCTGCCACTTCAGTGTATATCATATAAGAGCTAAACAGGACTACATTTCGAAGGCATTCCTGGGCATTCCTCAATTTTCAGTGTGTACGTTCAACTTTTGGAGACTATGGGCGTGGTGAGTGGATGAACGTTGTTATATTTGGGAGTGTATTTTTACCTTAAATTATTTGTGATTTGCTGTATCATCCATGACAACCCAACAATCTCTGAAAAGTTGAGGGTTCACAAGGTAGCACGTATATCTATGTACTTCATCCAGAAGATATCTCATTAGGAACGGATGACTGCTAGTCGGTTATGTTTAGTGATCATGAATGGCTTGTAATGGGTCCTTGCTCTTAACCGATTACTAGGCATTAGTACAAAAAAGCGCGGATGTTGAAATGAATTACTGTTTCGAAGTACTGAAGTATATACACGGTACTCAGGTTCCTGGCAGATCAGTACTGTGTGCTGGACGGTGCTCTAACCCGCGAAGTTTGCCCTTGATGGGCAGGTTCTTACCTTGCCCAGGCGGAAGTAAAGCTGTGCGGACGGATCGTGCGACGTGCTCAATCGGTAGAGCACTTGCCCGCGAAGGGAAATGGTCCTGGGTTCGAGATGCGGTCCTGCATCCAGTTTTAATCTGCCAACAATTTTTACACCAGCGCACACACTACTGCAGTGTAAAAAATTCATTTTAGAGTCATTGACTCGGGTGAACGGTGGAACAGTCGCGCAGAAATGTAGAGCAGTGTGAATTTGAAGACACTGGAAGAAAGGCGCCTAGTCTACTTAAAACAAGCGAAGCAGTTTTCACCGAGACAGCATACTATAATTTAATGAGACAATGTAATCTTCCATGAGAATTCAGGATGGCAGCCGGATTACGTTGCCACGATATTTCGACTGACAACCACTCATCCATCTACGGATGACTTTCCACTAGAGTTTGGTAATGTAGGTCGCTGACTTTATACCGAAAATTGACACCGTGGCACATGTGCATAGGGTTTTATCCCATGACCACCCTCTGTCGAATACAGCTCCATCTATGGAGCGCAGGCGCTATGTACGACAGTGATACTGCAATTACGCCCTCTGTCAAAATGCGGGCATACAAGTTAAAATTCAGATGTTAAAATAATAAAATTAACTATCGTTGTGTGCGTCATCAGGCGAAAAATTTTGTCTTTCTGTACATGTCAGAAAAGTCACTGGGTCCCAAGCCTTATCAAGAAAAAGTCGCAGTCACGATTAGTAGAAAGGGACAAGGCATGTTTTAAATGGTCACTTCTAAGAGGTATATGTCCTATAAATCACCTCTACTTTCTCTCCCTCTCCACCTTCAGTTTACAAATAGTGCTTCTTAGAATCAGTTGGCCAACGGCCTTGCCGCAGTGGTAACACCGGTTGCCGACAGATCACCGAAGTTAAGAGGTGTCGGACTGGGCTAGCACTTGGATGGGTGTGCCGAGCGCTGCTGGGAAGCGGGTCACTCAGCACATGTGAGGCAAACTGGGGAGCTACTTGGTTGAGAGTAGCGGCTCCGGTCTCGGAATCTAACATACGGCCGGGAGAGCAGTGTGCTGACCACATGCCCCTCCGTATACTTCATCTTGTGACGTCTGTGGTCTGAGGATGACACGGCGGCCGGTCGGTACCGTTGGGCCTTCATGGCCTGTTCGGGAGGAGCTTAGTTTAGTTAGAATCAGTTGACATCTTAATCTTAACAGTGACCTCTATTCATATTCCGACTGGGTAGATTTCTATACACCGTTCAGCATAGCCTACTACACTGAAGTGCCAAAGAAACTGGTATACCCATGGGTATTCAAATACAGAGATATGTAAACAGGCAGATTACGGCGCTGAGGTCAGCAACGCCTGCCGCAGTTGGTAGGTCGGTTACTGCTGGTACAATGGCAGGTTATCAAGATTTAAGTGAGTCTGAACGTGGCGTTATAGTCTGCACACGAGCGATGGGACAAAGTATATCTGATGTATCGATGAAGTGGGGATTTTCCCGTTCGACCACATCTCGAGTGTACCGTGAAAATCGGAGTCGGGTAAAACATCATATCTCCGACATCGCTGAGGCCGGAAAAAGATTCAGCAAGAACGCGACCAACGACGACTGAAGAGACACGTCCAACGTGACAGAAATGCAGCCCTTCCGCAAATTCCAGCAGATTTCCATTCTGGGCCATCACAAGCGTCAGCGTGCGAACCATTCAAGGAAACATCATTGATATGCCCTTTCGGAGCCGAAGGCCCACTCGTATATCCTTGATAACAGCACGACACAAACCTTTAGCCTTGGCTGTGGCCGTCAACAACGACATTGGACTGTTTATGAGTCGAAACATGTTGACTGGTCGGACGAGTTTCGTTTCAAATTGTATCGAGCGAGTGGACGTATACGTGTATGGAGACAACCTCATGAATCCATGGATCCTGCATGTCAACAGGGGACTGTTAAAGCTGGTAGAAGTTCTGTAATGGTGAGGGATGTGTGCAGTTGGAGCGGTATGGGGCCCCTGATACGTGTAGATACGACTTTGAAAGGAGACACGTACGTAAGCAGCCTGCATCCATTCATGTCCATTGTGCATTCCGATGGACTTGGGCAATTCCAACAGGACAATGCGACACCTCACAAGTCCAGAATTGCTACAGACAGGCTCCAGGAATACTTTTCCTAGTTTAAACACTTCCGCTGGCCACCAAAATCACTAGACATGAAAGTTGTTGAGCATATCTGGTTTGCCTTGCAACGTGCTGTACAGATCTTCTACCCCTCGTACTCATACGGATTTATGAACAGTCCTGCAGGATTCATGGTTTCAGTTCCCTCCAGCACTACTTCAGACATTAGTCGAGTCCATGTCACATGGTGTTGCAGCACTTCTGCGTCCTCGCGATGGCTCTACACGATATTAAACAGGTGTACCAGTTTCTTTGGCTCTTCAGTGGATATACACTGTGACAATGACGATATTTCGACTGTAAATTATACAGAGGCAGCGACTGCAGTTTCCTGAACACCTATTTTCAAACGCTGAAAGTATGAATGCCTTTTGGTGGAAAACACAATGAAGGGAATCAATGATGGTGAATTACGACCATATAAGGAATAATATCAATTGGTGGTTTGGTACTTCGAGTTTCTTTGTAAATTATAGATACAATATTCCGCTGGTAGAAAAGAAAAGTGTGGGCTCAATAAAAGACAAATCCAATGGTAAACGTATTAGAGAACTTGTCTGTGTAAGAGCAAAAATGCGTGCACTCCAAACTGAGTATGGATGCACAACGCGCAGAGTTATTGGTGTTAAACAGTCTTGTGTTAACAGATTATCCATCAATGATTAGAGGCAATCTATAATGGATTCTGCAGTTTAAATTATTTTGCAGTACTTAATTCAGTAAGAAAGCATGTAGTTTCTACTATTAAACGACACAAACTAGGTTTATCTGCACAGGATGCTAATAGTTTTATACTTGGTACAGGATAAATACACTGGCTTGGGGTTAACCATCTGAAAAATAATATCGACGAAAAACGTGATGATGGTGACAATTTTACAATAAATAATGTAAGTGCCTGAAAAATGTGAAATGTATGTGTGTGTGTGTGTGAGAGAGAGAGAGAGAGAGAGAGAGAGAGAGAGAGAGAGAGAGTGCGGGCGCGGGCGCCAATTTACGCCATTCAGTGAAATATTTTTCAACATGACGCCATTTAACCCAATTCGAGTGAAGTTTAAGTAACTTTTTTTCGCCATGGAAACGTCGTATACGTCTGAACACGACAACATTTTACGAAATTCAGAGGTAAATATCATGGAACTTGAAGCCATTTTCATGCAAATTAAATGAAGTTTATGTAACTGATTGGCTGCCTCATTTCAATGCCTGCCAAAATACTACGCAGCGATCGAGTCTTGCTGTCGCCAGAGGAATTTGAATTTGTGTGTGCGTGTGCGTGTGTGTGTCAGTGTGTGTGTGTGTGTGTGTGTGTGTGTGTGTGCGGGTGTCTGTCTGTGTGCGCGTGTGTGGGAGACTGTGTGTACTATTGTTAGAAAAAGAGCTACTGCTCGAAGACTAGTGTGAATACTGTTTTCTGTTACGAGTTACTGTGCACCACGCATCGATCTACTGTAGGTGAGTGAATGCCTTTCCCTTGTATTATATATTGCTTCGTCAAGGAATTTCCATTAATATTATACGCTGTTATTGACTGTTTAATACTAACAGTCACTAAAATACTACGCTGAGATCGGCTGCTGAGGGGCGGGGAAAGAGAGAAAGGGGTAGAGGGAGGAGGAGCAGTCAGGGCGTGGTGAGTTACGTGATTATGACATGGGTAAAGTTCATGACCTTATTTATAAGAGTGACAACGGAGTGCAGGGTTTGTGATGTCATGGGTACGGCACCGACCCGCTCGTGACGTCACAAACGTATACAAAGTAGTCTGGAGTCGCAATCGATATACTACTGGTTCAATAAAAGTAAACCCCTGATGTGCACTATGCAAAGAGTTCCAGAGAATACAGGTGCTCTTGGAAAATTTTTCGATATGCAGGATTTTACAAATGTTCGTTTGAAGCAAAAACTTTCTCATAAACATGTGCTCCATTCCGAATACTATCAGTGATAAATGCATTTCAGTTTTTCCCAGTGTAATTATTTTGGATTTGTACAATCATGCCCACAAGTATTTGAACGATCTAAATTGCATTCTGTCTAATTTGTACTCCACTCACATAACATAACTTTCTTGCAGGTCTTCTAATTTCTTTTCAGTATAGTCGTCTGACTATACCTTTCTTGCAGGTCTTCTAATTTCTTTTCAGTATAGTCGTCAGACTATACAAAATGGTTGCTGGGACAGACCACTAGTGGGCATAGCTCTGTACAGCTATCGATCCAAAGGCAAACTGGTATAGCGGTAATTCAAGTATCAGGAAATACGTTACTATTGGTGACGAAGTCGCTATAGCTTGTAAACTCACATTTATCATAATAAATGGCATATCAAAAAGAGTGTTCCAACATGAAATTTTTTGTGCTGGACCTGAAGTTATGGTTCCTATTAAGGCCTATTATGATTCAAGAATCATAAAAGAAGGTTGTATACCTGGAAGAATCCTGGAGATACTAAAAGGTATCAGATAGATTATATAATGGTAAGACAGAGACTTAGGAACCAGGTTTTAAATTGTAAGACATTTCCTGGGGCAGATGTGGATTCTGACCACAATCTATTGGTTATGAACTGCAGATTGAAACTGAAGAAACTGCAAAAAGGTGGGAATTTAAGGAGATGGGACCTGGATAAACTGAAAGAACCAGAGGTTGTAGAGAGTTTCAGGGAGAGCATAAGGGAACAATTGACAGGAGTGGGGGAAAGAAATACAGTAGAAGAAGAATGGGTAGCTCTGAGGGATGAAGTAGGGGAGGCAGCAGAGGATCAAGTAGGTAAAAAGACGAGGGCTAATAGAAATCCTTGGGTAACAGAAGAAATATTGAATTTAATTGATGAAAGGAGAAAATATAAAAATGCAGTAAATGAAGCAGGCAAAAAGGAATACAAACGTCTCAAAAATGATATCGACAGGAAGTGCAAAATGGCTAAGCAGGGATGGCTAGAGGACAAATGTAAGGATGTAGAGGCTTGTCTCACTAGGGGTAAGATAGATACTGCCTACAGGAAAATTAAAGAGACCTTTGGAGAGAAGAGAACCACATGTATGAATATCAAGAGCTCAGATGGCAACCCAGTTCTAAGCAAAGAAGGGAAGGCAGAAAGGTGGAAGGAGTATATAGAGGGTTTATACAAGGGCGATGTACTTGAGGACAATATTATGGAAATGGAAGAGGATGTAGATGAAGACGACATGGGAGATAAGATACTGCGTGAAGAGTTTGACAGAGCACTGAAAGACCTGAGTCGAAACAAGGCCCCGGGAGTAGACAACATTCCATTTGAACTACTGATGGCCTCGGGAGAGCCAGTCATGACAAAACTCTACCATCTGGTGAGCACGATGTATGAGACAGGCGAAATACCCTCAGACTTCAAGAAGAATATAATAATTCCAATCCCAAAGAAAGCAGGTGTTGACAGGTGTGAAAATTACCGAACTATCAGTTTAATAAGTCACAGCTGCAAAATACTAACGCGAATTCTTTACAGACGAATGGAAAAACTGCTAGAAGCCGACCTCGGGGAAGATCAGTTTGGATTCCGTAGAAATGTTGGAACACGTGAGGCAATACTGACCTTACGACTTATCTTAGAAGAAAGATTAAGAAAAGGCAAACCTACATTTCTAGCATTTGTAGACTTAGAGAAAGCTTTTGACAATGTTAACTGGAATACTCTCTTTCAAATTCTGAAGGTGGCAGGGGTAAAATACAGGGAGCGAAAGGCTATTTACAGTTTGTACAGATACCAGATGGCAGTTATAAGAGTCGAGGAGCATGAAAGGGGAGCAGTGGTTGGGAAAGGAGTAAGACAGGGTTGTAGCCTCTCCCCGATGTTATTCAATCTGTATTTTGAGCAACCAGTAAAGGAAACAAAAGAAAAATTCGGAATAGGTATTAAAATTCATGGAGAAGAAGTAAAAACTTTGAGGTTCGCCGATGACATTGTAATTCTGTCAGAGACAGCAAAGGATTTGGAAGAGCAGTTGAACGGAATGGACAGTGTCTTGAAAGGAGGATATAAGATGAACATCTACAAAAGCAAAACGAGGATAATGGAATGTAGTCGAATTAAGTCGGGTGATGCTGAGGGAATTAGATTAGGAAATGAGACACTTAAAGTAGTAAAGGAGTTTTGCTATTTAGGGAGTAAAATAACCGATGATGGTCGAAGTAGAGAGGATATAAAATGTAGGCTGGCAATGGCAAGGAAAGCGTTTCTCAAGAAGAGGACTTTGTTAACATCGAGTATAGATTTAAGTGTCAGGAAGTCGTTTCTGAAAGTATTTGTATGGAGTGTAGCCATGTATGGAAGTGAAATATGGACGATAACTAGTTTGGACAAGAAGAGAATAGAAGCTTTCGAAATGTGGTGCTACAGAAGAATGCTGAAGATAAGGTGGGTAGATCACGTAACTAATGAGGAGGTATTGAATAGGATTGGGGAGAAGAGAAGTTTGTGGCACAACTTGACTAGAAGAAGGGATCGGTTGGTAGGACATGCTTTGAGGCATCAAGGGATCACAAATTTAGCTTTGGAGGGCAGTGTGGAGGGTAAAAATCGTAGGGGGAGACCAAGAGATGAATACACTAAGCAGATTCAGAAGGATGTAGGTTGCAGTAGATACTGGGAGATGAAGAAGCTTGCAGAGGATAGAGTAGCATGGAGAGCTGCATCAAACCAGTCTCAGGACTGAAGACCACAACAACAACATTAAGGCAAATATTGTGCTTCCCAACTAACCACGAAAGATCTCAAATATCGTTTCAATCACAAATAGCATCTGCATAGATATTCCGCAAGCCACCATACGGTGCGTGGCGGAGGGTACCCTGTACCACTACTAGTCATTTCCTTTCCTGCCCCACTCCCAAATAGAGAGAGGGAAAAACAACTGTCTATATGCTTCTGTATGAGTCCCAATTTCTCGTATCTTATCTGCCTGGTCCTTATGCGCATTGTATGCTGGCGGCAGTAGTATCGTGCGGCAGTCAACTCCAAATGCCGGTCCTCTGAATTTTCTCAATAGTGTTTTTCGAAAAGAACGTTGCCTTCCATCCGGGGATTCCCATTTGAGTTCCCGAAGCATCTCCGTAACGCTTGCGTGTGGTTCGAACTTACCGATAACAAACCTAGCAGCCTGCCTCTGAATTGCCCCGATGTCTTTCTTCAATCCGACCTGACACGGATCCCGAATACTCTAGCAGTACTCAAGAATAGGTCGCACCAGAGTCCTATATGCTGTCTCCTTTACAGGTGAAAAATACTTTCCTACAATTCTCCCAAAGACCCGATGTCGATTATTCGGTTTCCCTACCACAGTTCTCACATGTTCGTTCCATTTCATATCGCTTTGCAACGTTACGCCCAGATATTTAAACGGTGGGAATTTGAGCCCAGCACCTTATCAGACTTAACCAAGCCAATGGACCACCCTGTATACGATCCATTTCCTCGAGGATGAAGTGAGATATAGATCCCAATCCAAATTTAAAGAATGGTTGAGTATGTTAACTACACGGCACCATATCACCTAACATGCACCTAACGAAAATCCATAGCGCCCTCTAATTTTCACTGCAAACTATTCGATTTTCTACTGGTAACCTGCCGCGCGGGATTAAAAAAAATGGTTCAAATGGCTCTGAGCACTATGGGACTTAACATCTTAGGTCATCAGTCCCCTAGAACTTAGAACTACTTAAACCTAACTAACCTAAGGACAGCACACACATCCATGCCCGAGGCCGGATTCGAACCTGCGACCGTAGCGGTCGCTCGGTTCCGGACTGAAGTGCCTAGAACCGCTTGGTCACTGCGGCCGGCGCGCGGGATTAGCCGAGCGGTCTCGGGCGCTGCAGTCATGGACTGTGCGGTTGTTCCCGGCGGAGATTCGAGTCCTTACTCGGTCATCGGTGTGTGTGTTTGTCCTTAGGATAATTTAGGTTAAGTAGTGTGTAAGCTTAGGGACTAATGACCTTAGCAGTTAAGTCCCATAAGATTTCACACACATTTGAACATTTTTTCTTCTGCTAACTTGCTTAGTTTTGAAATATCACAATAATTAACGAAATGTAAACAGTTCATCTTGATATGACGAATGAAGCTATGAAAGGTTCATATTAAAAATTTTTACACAGAGCAGTTTCTTTAAAATCGTTTGAGGAAGACTGCAAATCGGCCGACTTGCACGTTTGGCAACCGCGCAGTGAGGGGAGCCTCCAGGCTGCCGTGCGCGCTTCCTGGCAGCTGCCGCTTTCCTGTGTTACGCCGCTCCATTATAATTCGGGACTAACGTGTGAGAGTTTGTACTATTCCTATTTAATTCTGAGTTGCAGGCAGCAGAGGCAATTCGAAACATTTGCGGCATGTAGTGTGTAAGTGCGTCGATAAAATCACGTCAGAAAATTGTTTTCTCACTATACGTAGAATCGTTTGTACATGAATTATTTGCCACATTGAAGGACACAGAAGGGGTTTCGGTTACGGACGCTTTTACTGTTTACCCTCATAGTCCACCAAACTGCTGGCAAATGTGATTAACTGCGATCATTTGACTTCCGCGAATCACTTGCAGATGGTGGGTAACGTTAAGCAAAAAACAATCAAAGGATGATTAGGATTAAATAGCCCATCAACAAAGAGGTAATTAGTGACGAATAAGGAGCTGCAATTGGGAAGGATGGAGAAGGGAAACGAGTGAGCCCTTTCAAAGGAAAGATACAAGCAAATGGAGCAAATGTCTCTGAGCACTATGGGACTCAACTTCTGAGGTCATCAGTCCCCTAGAACTTAGAACTACTTAAACCTAACTAACCTAAGGACATCACACACATCCATGCCCGAGGCAGGATTCGAACCTGCGACCGTAGCGGTCTCGCGGTTCCAGACTGGAGCGCCTAGAACCGCACGGCCACTTCGGCCGGCTCTATTCCTTCGATATATGTTTATTTAATTTGTTTATGTATTTTATAATGCGTCTCAGAGCGTATTTATGGTCCAGTCGTAGGAATATTTATTTAATTTCAAGTTATTTAAATGTAGATCCAGTAGTTTGTATGTGTTTCAATATGTTAGTGAGTGTGCGTTAGCTTGGAGACATGGCGGGAGTGCTCTAGCCAATCACAGCGCTCGTTACTATGGTAGGCGACTACCGAAGTCAATGGAGAGACTGTATGGAAATGGGGAAGGAGCATCGAGTCGCACAGGACGGGGGGCGCTGGACGGGAAGGTGTGACGGACAGTCGTAGGAAATACTGGGGGAGTGTTGAGCAGTTTGTGCGTGGTCGCGGGAGACAGAAATAGTATTTCGTAGTGCCGAATTGTGCACTTGTGAGATTTCAGTGGTTTCTGCAGTGAAGACGTAGTATGCTTTTAGAAAGCGAATATTGTGCTAGCTATGTTGTTGCTCATAACTAATTACGTGAAGTAGGACTCTATTGTTTCCCTGTTATTAAACTTATATTTTATCTAATTGCTGGACCATCGACACCAATAAGTGTTTTTCAGTAATAAATGGCATTCTCAAAGGTACTTTTGCCATCGTAATCATCATTTAAAGTCGTTAAAATATTACCTTCAAATTTTATTTAATTGCATTCTCTCATTTACAACTTTCTATGTTACATTCAAAATTGGCAATTGCCGAGTGATGGGAACTTTCGACCATCCGATTCATGTGTGTATTCATATTGTATACTGTAGACTCAGCAGTATTTGGCATGTAGTGCGGCAACTACGTATCCCAGCCCCTAGACAGCGAAACCAGCCATAACTTTTAATATTTCAACTCTGAGTCTGAGGGTACGCAGTTGAGGGCCACATTTTTTATTACAAAACCCGCATCCACCATGTGCTAACATCATAAAAAGAAAGAAACAATTGCGCCTCACACAACGTATCAGAAGCACAGTCCAGCGTGAGTTCACAAAATGTAATGTTACGCATTTGATGGTACTAGGAAGGGGTTTTGTGTTACAAACTGCATCCCAGGTGTGTCTACCGCTGTTAGCATCAAGATACCAAGCGATCGCAGTATGAGAAAACGATTAAGGAAACTTCATCAACTGGTGTTGCTACTGTACGAGAACGCACTCTACTGATTTCAGTAACCTACCAATCGAGCAGTTGCCCTGGAGAGCAATCCTTACCACACTAACTCACCTAATCTTGCACCCTCAAAAGTTTACCTTTGTTGCTCCTCACCGAACAACTACAAAAAAATATCTTTGTGGACGAAAATGCAGTTCAGTCTACGACTGACGATAGCTTTATCTCCGAACCAGTAGCTTCCTACAGACATGAAATCCTAAAAGTGCATCATCATCATCAGATCACTTCAGTCAACGTGACAGAATATACTATTGACGATAAATTTTTTCTTTCTGTTTTTCTGTTATACTCAATAAACCCACAAGATGTGGTTCAAATGCACACTTCTCAATACAACTGAATTTCAAATTACCATGATAACCTCACGACGAAACTCTGTCGTAATAAACCAAAAGGACCGTTCACCCAAGTCTGCCCTAAACTTCTTACATTGGTAGGATATAACGAACTTGTGACCTTGGTATGGTCTCTGTCTCAGTGAAGTCATGCGTCCTACCCAAGAAGCGTTTCCAAACTACCACGAAAATATGTAAATCTGGCAGAGAGAGTAGCCCTAAAAAGAATTCCACGTACCAATTTTTTAACGTTATACTTAACCAAATAACGGTGTATTTACAAAGGAACAAAACGTATGTGGACATAAGTAGAACAATGAATTTTTAACAATGGTGCAATATCTCATTTCCTTAAATTTTTAACTTTAGGATCCAGAGCGTATTCAGTCGAAGTTGTGGGAAGACTTAAGATGGAGACACACATTTACGTCCTGACTTTTGATCTAGGATCTTTTAGTTCGGTATGAAAATAGGTAAATCCTGCAGGGTTACAACGAAGACCTAAAACATTTTTCCTTTCATCTAGCTGCTGAAATAGAACTCAGCTGGGTCACGATTGTGCATGCATCAGCTCTCATTTAAATAGTGACTCATAACACATAAATCTCAACGCGAAAAACATGAGTTTAGTTGCAGATCCTGTGTAGAATGACATTCCCGAAATCAAACCATAAGTTAGATAAGTCGTTATTAAAATAATCCATTGGAAATGACAAGAAAATATGAAGTGAATTTAGCAGAATAATTCTAAACCACTGTAGAAAGTAAATTGACAGTCACATAGTTGCCAAATCTATGCTCCAACGGTCGCAATGCTCTATTAGACAAGTAACAGTAAAATCACTTTAGCTCAGCTGATGTGTTTCTTGAGCTTGCTGTCATTTGGGGAACTTGTGCCTCGAAAGCGCAGTGCCTACGGCTGCCACTCTGTTGTCTGGGAACCGAAATACCTAATGTTAATGACTTTTATTCACATTTCTTTCGCTATGACCTGGATCTAAAGCATAGCTACGAATAATATACGGACGCAGTGACTGCAACTCGGGCATAATAAATAAAGTGCGGGGGAATTGTTTGGGCACTCCTCAACTTCTCTAGCTGTTACAGCTACTTTTGATTTTCTATTTTAAGTGTACTGGAAACTGAAAAGCTAATTCACTGGAACCGCTTCGCTCTTTTGCGTCGTTAGACGCTATTAATAATATAAGTAGACAACATTCCCTGTTGTTGTGGTTGTGGTCTTCAGTCCTGAGACTGGTTTGATGCAGCTCTCCATGCTACTCTATACTGTGCAAGCTTCTTCATCTCCCAGTACCTACTGCAGCCTACATCCTTCTGAATCTGCTTAGTGTATTCATCTCTTGGTCTCCATCTACGATTTTTATCCTCCACGCTGCCCTCCAATACTAAATTGGTGCCCGCATCTCGTGGTCGTGCGGTAGCGTTCTCGCTTCCCACGCCCGGGTTCCCGGGTTCGATTCCCGGCGGGGTCAGGGATTTTCTCTGCCTCGTGATGGCTGGGTGTTGTGTGCCGTCCTTAGGTTAGTTAGGTTTAAGTAGTTCTAAGTTCTAGGGGACTGATGACCATAGCAGTTAAGTCCCATAGTGCTCAGAGCCACTAAATTGGTGATCCCTCGATGTCTCAGAGCATGTCCTACCAACCGATCCCATCTTCTGGTCGAGTTGTGCCACAAGCTTCTCTTCTCCCCAATTCTATTCAATATCTCCTCATTAGTTATGTGATCTACCCATCTAATCTTCAGCATTCTTCTGTAGCACCACATTTCGAAAGCTTCTATTCTCTTCTTGTCTAAACTATTTATCGTCCATGTTTCACTTCCATACATGGCTACACTCCATACAAATACTTTCAGAAACCACTTCCTGACATTTAAAACTATACTCGATGTTAACAAATTTTTCTTCTTCAGAAACGCCTTCCTTGCCATTGCCATTCTACATTTTATATCCTCTCTACTTCAACCATCATCAGTTATTTTGCTCCCCAAATAGCAAAACTCCTTTACTACTTTAAGCGTCTCATTTCCTAATCTAATACCCTCAGCATCACCCGATTTAATTCGACTACATTCCAGTATCCTCGTTTTGCTTTTGTTGATGTTCATCTTATACCCTCCTTTCAAGACACTGTCCATTCCGTTCAGCTGCTCTTCCAAGTCCCTGTCTCTGACAGAATTACAATGTCATCGGTGAACCTCAAGGTTTTTATTTCTTCTCCATGGATTT
The DNA here is from genome assembly GCF_023864275.1 of Schistocerca cancellata. Taxonomy (NCBI): domain Eukaryota; kingdom Metazoa; phylum Arthropoda; class Insecta; order Orthoptera; family Acrididae; genus Schistocerca; species Schistocerca cancellata. Next base: position 317,723,064 of record NC_064629.1, read on the forward strand.
TAATTCCTACTCCAAACTTTTCTTTTGTTTCCTTTATTGCTTTCTCCTTGTAGTGTTATCAAAATAAAAAGTTTTCCCCACAGTGGTGTCCCATATCACTTTGTAACAGAAATATGAGAGAAAACAGCACTGATCAGAAAACATGAAACCCACTAAGTAGTTTAATTAGCTGAGTAAAAATAAGTTCAAATCAGAAATGGAAACAGTACAAGGAAATGCTGCGCAGTGACCAAGAAACAGGACTCAAAAAGCAGTGTAGAAAATGAAGCAACTGAATGTATGCATGGCATGTTCGGTTAATGCTTGTGATAACATGAAAGGGGAAGGTGAGATGAGAATGTGTAATAAGGGCTTCAAAACTCTTATGTTAAGGTCTCGAATGTCATCCTTAATCAAAATTATAATTTTGTCTATAAAAATCAAAGCACCGAAATTACCAACACTTGTAACGAATACAATACAGTTGTCGATGATTTATCCATAAAAGCGAATACAGCCTAATTAAAGGCATTCCAATTTCGAGATACCTTAAGACAGGAAGAAACCAAAGTAACCGGAAGAGGGGAGCGTGGGATGGTATCTCTATGAAGCTACTTGCAGTTGGCGAGTTTTGCTCGTAATTTATTCTCTAGCTGTTTCACATTACCGACGGCTGTATGCTATCAAATTATTCTTATGAGAATTATCGAAGTGTTATTGTTAGCACAGAAAGCTATGTTAAATACTACAGTACTTGCAGCCAAATCTGAATCGGTGGAGCCGGCCTAAGTGGCCGAGCGGTTCTAGGCGCTACAGTCTGGAACCGCGCGACCGCTACGATCGCAGGTTCGCATCCTGTCTCGGGCATGGTTGTGTGTGATGTCCTTAGGTTAGTTAGGTTTAATTAGTTCTAAGTTCTAGGGGACTGATGACCTCAGCAGTTAAGTCCCATAGTGCTCAGAGCAATTTGAACCATTTTTTGAATCGGTGGACAACGCTAATTCTAATGTCATTCCATCTTCTACCTCTACATATATACTCCGCTAACCACCAAGAGGTGTGTGGTGGAGGGCACTATTCGCGCCAGAGTCATATTACCTCTTCCTCCCCCCCCCTCCCCCCGTCCCACCCTGTTCCACTCGTGGATCGCGCGAGAGAAAAACGACTGTCAGAACGCCTCAGTACGAGCTCTAATTTCCCTTATCTTTCAATGGTGATCATTGTGTGACTGAAAGATGGTGGTAATAATATATGCTCTACATCCTCGGCGAAGATCGGATTTTGGAAGCTAGTGAGCACCCCCTTCCCTTTAGCGCGTCGTCTATGTGTAAGTGTGTCCCACTTCAAACTTTCTATGAGATTTGTAACGCCCTCGCGATGGCTAAATGTACCAGTCATTAATCTTGCCTCTCTTCTTTGGACCTTCTCAGTCTCTTGAATCAGACCCAACTGGTAAGGGTCCCATACAGACTAACAGTACTCTAAGACTGGACGAACTAAAGTATTGTAAGCGGTTTCCTTTGTTGAAGGACTGCATCGCATCAGGATTCTACCATTAAAAATTGCTGAATATTGGAACGATTTATTAAAGCTTTCGAGATAGCACCAGCGCATATCAGCTTGTCAGCTGATACTACTGCTTATCTTCTCCTGCTTAACTAAAAAAGAATGACTGTCACATAAACAGAGAACAACGAAACGGAAATGGAGGTTGGAGACGTAACTCTTTACATGACAGTGGATTAAGTTGAAAAAGTTTAAAATTGGTACATCGACAGTTTTTGATGACATGAACTTGATGAAATAAATGAGAATTTTCGAAATCAAACGTAATTCGTTGCTTCCGTAAGTATTTCTGCGTTAAAATGACCCATAAATAGCATTGAAACACCAAATACGTGTCAACGATCTCGTCTAGTCATTTTAGACACATGCTTTGGTAACTCAAGTCGGCGATGGGAGATGTCCACCATACATTACTATCGTCACCTCACACGAGGCGCAATGCCCCATAGGGTCTCACTAAGAGATGATTTACGCCATAATAGGAAAAATGTACAGGTAGACACGGATCAACTTCTTTTGCTTTTGGAATTAGCGAAATATTTTGGTTAAGGCTCAGATGTCTTGCCTTCAACTGTGAGGCGTTAATAGACAAATAATCGGTTCTATGCACCGACATATCTCTATCAGTCGGATTGCCTTCAGATAATTTCCAAATTCATACTACTATACCAAAAATATGTACTGCTTCCAGCGTCCATATAACCACAGCTGTTGTTCTGGACTTCAGTCGCAAGATTGGCTTGATTCGGCTCTCCATGTTACTTTATTCTGTGAAAGCCTCTTTATCTCCGAAAAACTGCTGCAACCTACGCCCTATTGAACCTACTTACTGTATTCACCTCTTGGCATCCCTCTATAACATTTACTCCTCACACTTCCCTCTAGTATTAAATTAGTGGTCTCTTGATGTCTCAGAATGCTTCATGTCAACCGATCCCTTCTTTTAGTCAAGTTGTGCCTCAAATATCTTTTCTCCTCAATTATATTTAGTACCTCATCATTAGTTACGTTATCTACCTATCTAATGTTCAGGATTCTTCTGTAGCACAACGTTTCAAAGCGTCTATTCTCTTCATGTCTCAAATGTTTATCGTCCACCTTTCAATGCCATACAAGGCTACACTCCAGACATACACGTTCAGAAAAGACTTCCTAACACTTACATCTAAATTATATGTTCTCGTTTGTTGCTATTGCCAGTACATTTTATATCTCCTCTACTTTGGCGATCATTAGTTATTTAACTGACCAAATACTAAAAGTCATCCACTACTTTTAGTGTCTCGTTTCCTAATGTAATTACCTCAGCATCGCTTGATTGGATTCCAGTACATTCCACTATCTTTGTTTTGCTTTTGTTGACGTCCAACTTATATCATTTTTTTAAGCCACTTCCCATTCCTTTCAACTGAGCTTCCAAAGCTTTTGCTGTCTCTCAGAGAAATACAATGTTACCTGGAAACTTTCAAGTTTTTATTTCTTCTCCGTGAACTAAAATTTCTTTAACAAAATTTTATTTGGTTCCTTTACTGTTTGTTCAGTGTAAAGATTGAATAACATCATGGATAAGCTACAGACCTACCTCACTCCTTTCGCAACAACTGCTTCCCTTTCATAGCCCTCGATTCTTGGAATTACTGTCTGGTTTCTGTGCAAGTTATAAGCAGCCCTTCGTTCCCTTTGTTTTAGTCCTGCTACCTTCAGAACTTCAAAGAGTTTATTCCAGTCAACACTGTCAAAATCTTTCTCTAAGTATATAAGTTACATTAACATAGGTTTGCTTTTCCTTAACCTAGTTTCTAAGATAAGTCGTAGGATCAGTATTGCCTCGCGTTTTCGTACATCTCTCCGGAATGCAAACTAATCTTCCCTGCGGTAGGCTTCTACCATGTTCTCCATTCTTCTGTGTATAATTAGTGTTAGTATTTAGCAACTATGACTTGTTACGCTGATGGTTTGGTAGAATCTACCCCTGTTAACACATGCTTTCTTCGGAATTGTAATTATTGCACTCGTCTTGAAATCTAAGGGTATTTCGGCTGTCTCACACTCCAACTACTGCAGTACCCATCAGTTTCTTCGGAAAGCACAGCAAAGATACAATTTCAGGGAACTGCTGATGGAACTCCACGACCGCGCATGGATCATGGTGTTCTTCTACTATTACCTCACCAGGAACATAGCAGGGCCACATCCTACGAATTTCAAATATCTATTTTGAGACACTATTCTACTGTCGACATTAATCGCGATATCCTGCATTCCAGGCACTGCGGTGACGATATAAACTAAGATTAATCAGTATTCTTTCAGTGGGATCTAACGTATATCATTGACTGATTTTTGAACAATTTCTCTCCCTCTCTCTTTCATATTTTTTAAACTCTCTTGACGAAGCTGTATCATTGCTGACTTTTCCAGTGAAATTGTGGGGTAACAGTTTGGATAATGTAAAAGACTGGAAGTGGAGCATATTTCTGGTTCACTAGTACCCAATACTAACTTGCGAGCTGATCTGTTTTTGTTGATGATTTTTTCCGATAATCGTTAATTCCTCCCTCCTCCCTCCCCATGGACCTTGCCGTTGGTGGGGAGGCTTGCGTGTCTCAGCGATACAGATAACCGTGCCGTAGGTGCAACCACAACGGAGGGGTATCTGTTGAGAGACTAGACAAACGTGTGGTTCCTGAAGAGGGGCAGCAGCCTTTTCAGTAGTTTCAGGACCTACAGTCTAGATGATTGACTGATCTGGCCTTGTAACACTAACCAAAACGGCCTTGCTGTGCTGGTACTGCGAACGGCTGAAAGCAAGGGGAAACTACAGCCGTAATTTTTCCCGAGGGCATGCAGCTTTACTGTATGGTTAAATGATGATGGCGTCCTCTTGGGTAAAATTTTCCGGAGGTAAAATAGTCCCCCATTCGGATCTCCGGGCGAGGACTACTCAAGAGGACGTCGTTATCAGGAGAAAGAAAACTGGCGTTCTACGGATCGGAGCATGGAATGTCAGATCCCTTAATCGGGCAGGCAGGTTAGAAAATTTAAAAAGGGAGGAGGATAGGAGGATATTAGTGTTTAACGTCCCGTCGACAACGAGGTCATTAGAGACGGAGCGCAAGCTCGGGGGATGGAAGGATGGGGAAGGAAATCGGCCGTGCCCTTTCAAAGGAACCATCCCGGCATTTGCCTGAAGCGATTTAGGGAAATCACGGAAAACTTAAATCAGGATGGCCGGAGACGGGATTGAACCGTCTTCCTCCCGAATGCGAGTCCAGTGTGCTAACCACTGCGCCACCTCGCTCGGTGTAAAAAAAGGGGAAATGGGTAGGTTAAAGTTACATATAGTGGGAATTAGTGACGTTCCGTGGCAGGAGGAACAAGACTTCTGGTCAGGTGAATACAGGGTTATAAACACAAAATCAAATAGGGTAATCCAGGAGTAGGTTTAATAATGAGTAGGAAAATAGGAATGCGGTTAAGCTACTACAAACAGCATAGTGAACGCATTATTGTCTCCAAGATAGACACGAAACCCACGCCTACCACAGTAGTACAAGTTTATATGCCAACTACCTCCGCAGGTGACGACGATATTGATGAAATGTATGATGAGATAAAAGAAATTATTCAGATAGTGAAGAGAGACGAAAATTTAATAGTCATGGATGACTGGAACTCGATAATAGGAAAAGAAGGAAACGTAGAAGGTGAATATTGAATGGGGCTAAGGAATGAAAGAGGAAGCCGCCTGGTAGAATTTTGCACAGAGCATAACTTAATCATAGCTAACACTTGGTACAAGAATCATAAAAGAAGGTTGTGTACATGGAAGAAGCCTGGAGATACTGAAAGGTCTCAATAGATTATATAATGGTAACAAAATGTTTCACTGTATGACAGAATGGCGATGTACTTCCAACATGATGGATGTCGAGCACATAGCTCGCGTGCGGTTGAAGCGGTATTGAATAGCATATTTCATGACAGGTGGATTGGTCGTCGAAACACCATACCATGGCCCGCACATTCACCGGATCTGACGTCCCCGGATTTCTTGCTGTGGGGAAAGTTGAAAGACATTTACTATCGTGATCCACCGACAACGCCTGACATCATGCGTCAGCGCTTTGTCAATGCATGTGCGAGTATTACGGAAGGCGAACTACCCGCTGTTGAGAGGAATGTCGTTACACGTATTGCCAAATGCATTGAGGTTGACGGACATTATTTTGAGCATTTATTGCATTAATGTGGTATTTACAGGTAATCAGGCTGTAACAGCATGCGTTCTCAGAAATAATTAGTTCACAAAGGTACATGTATCACATTGGAACAACCGAAATAACATCTTCAAACGTACCTACGTTCTGTATTTTAATTTAAAAAAACTACCTGTTACCAACCGTTCGTCTAAAATTGTGAGCCATATGTTTGTGACTATTAAATCGCCACCTATCACAAAGCGATAAAAGTGGTACAACTAAAACATTCATATTTCTTTACGTACTACACGAATATGTAATAAAAAATGTGGGTTCTTATTTAAGAAAACGCAGTTGATATCAGTTTGACCTATGGCGATCTAACGCGATCTAGCGGGCCAACCAGAGCGCCATCTGGTTTCCCCCTTCAAGCTAGACAGATTTCGTTCTTTGTATTTTTTTTTTTCATTTGTCGCTTATTTCGTGAGATATTTCGCCTGGTCGCTATCAATGTACCACCCTGTATATGCACAGCTTTCGTGGTTGAGAGCAGACAAGCGTAGAGATCTGTCTTTTGTATTGTCTTATCAACATACACTATCCCTCTATGTCTCCTCGGCTTTGATGATCTTGTCTGAATTGTATGACAGAAATATTAGTTCCCATCAGATCAAAATACTTTTTGTCCCACTCCACTCCGGACCTCGTGGTGGTGAACAGAGTGGGTGCAGCCATCCTGAATAACGGTACTTGTGTCATGATCTAACGTCACGGTGGCGCTCTCTGGCGGCAGCGATATGAACTAAACCAGTTGGAATCCAGACTCAGTGGTGAACACACTTGCTAGAAATTTGTTAAATGAAGACTTATGTCCAAGTCGTTTTCCCACGAGTCCTTAGTAGGAGGCTGCCCGTCTGACTTCGCCTAGTTGCCTTGTGAGTGAGTAGGTGGCCCTTCCTTCAGTAAGTTTCGAGCAAGAACAAGTGGATAGGCGTTTGTTGTTCATAGGGAGCTCCAAAGTTTGGTGTGTTATGGAGCCCCTTAAGAAGATAGCGTTCTGGTCTGGAAAGCAAGCCAATGTGGACTAGGTCTCAGGCAGGCCTCATCCGAACTGTAGAGGCGGCCTTACCTGCGGCTATCGAGCGAAGAGGATGCCGTCGTCTACAAGTTGTGGATCACCACGGAAACATGTCGCATCGGTTCTGAGGTCCCCGTTGGTGGATGTAGTGAAGGCTACTGGCCTCGAGCGTGGGGTGTAAGCAGAGCTCTCTGTGTGCAGCACTGTTGCCGCAGTTAATCGGTGTCCCTTCGTTTCGAACCAAGTGGAGGGTTTCAACCAAAGGTTATGTCGACTCTGTGACGGTGTTGGCTATAGATTTCTGGACGCATAGCCCCCCCCCCCCCTTGATAGGTCAGCAGGGGTGCACTATACAATGGTAGGAACTACTCGGGTAGCGGTGTACTCGTGGAGTGCACATGATTTTTCTTAGGATAGGCGGTAGTCTGGCTTACCCTGATAAACACTCGCCAGTCGATACGTTGAAACGGAAATCACACTGTGATCAGGGAGAAAAGAAGCAAACAGTCAAAATTTTATCATGAAATTGTCGATGTATTCCTAACAAAGCTACCAAATTTACGCCCCACTTGGGAAGAAGTTCCGCTTTCAAATTATTCTCGGGTCCGAGAGTTGGCTCTGAGCACTATGGGACTTAAGTTCTGAGGTCATCAGTCCCCTAGAACTTAGAACTACTTTAACCTAACTAACCTAAGGACATCACACACACCCTTCCCGAGGCTGGATTCGAACCTGCGACCATAGCGGTCGCGCGGTTCCAGACTATAGCGCCTAGAACCGCTCGGCCACTCCGGCCGGCCCGAGAGTTGGCTGAGGGGTAGTGTTCACTGCAGTTGACAAAAGTATTGTTCCTATTGAGATTGAAGCAGAGTATGACAGTGAAATTATCTAATCGTGTGTAACAGATCTAGGTGAAACTAAGTTAATTGTTGAACTTTTTTGTAGACCAGCCGATTCCTCTGTTACAGCTCTAGAGTCATTCAAAGAGAGTCTACGGTTACTAAATCGTAACCCAGATCTTGCAATACTAGTTGGAGGCAACTTTACCGTACCGAGTATAGACTGGGATGTCTATGGATTCATTGCAAGGGGTACAGATAAAGTCGTGCGAAGCACTTTTGAACACCTTTTCCGGAAACTGTTTGAGCAGCTAACTGAGCAGCCCACACGCAGTGGAAATATTTGAGACCTTGTGGCTACAAACAGGCCAGAACTTATCGACAGCGTCATTATGGAGACGGGAATTAGTTATCATGATGTCATTATAGCAACGATGACTAGGAAAGTTAATAAATCAGTCAAGAAGACTGGGAGAGTGTTTCAGCTAGAAACAGCAGATAAGCAGTCGTTAACATCTTACTTAGACAGTGAACTGACATCACTGTGTTCCAGTTAGATGGACATAGAGGAATTATGGTCAAAGTTTAAGCAGACTGTACTTCGTGACCTGGAGAACTAAGTGCCTTGTAACTGAATTAAGGACGGTGAAGACCCACAACGATGGAACTACGAAATTCTGAAAATGCTGAGGAAGCAAAGTTTATTGCACTCCCGGTTCAAAAGAGAACGCGCAAATAACAACAGGCAAAGGTTAGTACAGATTCCTGAGTCTGTGGAAAATCTATGCTCGAAGCATACAACAACTACCACCGTCATACCTAAGCAAAAGATCCGGAGGAGAAGACGAGAAAATTCCGGTCCGACGTAAAATAGCTAAGCTGATGTAAGGCTTCCATCCAGTCAATCGTTGACCAGTCTGGTGTGGCAGTAAAAGAAAGCGAAAAGATGACAGATGTTTTAAATTTCACGTTTAAGAAATCGTTCAAGAAGGAGAATTGTAGAAACATATGGTCGTTTGATCATCGAACAGACGGCCGTGTGGACGACATAGTAATAAGCATTCCTAGCGTAGAGAAACAACTGAAAGAGTTGAAAAGAAGCAAGTCGACAGATCCGGATGGAATTCCATCTCAGATTTACAAAGATGACCCTACGGCATTGGCCAGTTACCTAGCTCTCACGTATCGCGAGTCCTCGCCCAGCGCGAAGTCCCTAGTGACTGTGAAAAGTTCAGGTGATTACTGTATACAAGAAGGGCAAAAGAACGTGCCCGCAAAATTACTGACCAATATTCCGTAACACCGGTTTGATGCAGAATCCTTGAACATTTTCTCAGTTCGAGTATAATAAATTTTCTTGAGACCGGGAAACTTATGTCCATGAATTCCCTCCAGGGATTACCATTTGAGTACCCGAAACATCTCCGTAATACTTGCGTGTTGTTCGAACCTACCGGAAACAAAGCTAGCAGACAGCCTGTAAAGTGCTTCGATGTCTTTCTTTAATCCGGCATGGTACGGATTATAAACATTCGAGCAGTACTCAAGAATAGATCGCACTGATATCCTATCTTTACAGATGAACCACACATCCGCAAAATTCTCCTAATAAACCGAAGTAGACCATTTGCCTTCGTACCACAGTCCTCACATGCTGCTTCTGTTTCATATCACTTCGAACCGTTACGCTAAAATATTTAAATGACGTGACTGTCATTAGGACACTACTAATGCTATATCCAAACATTAACGGTTTGTATCTCCTACTATGCACATTTACTTACATTTTTCCACATTTAGAGCTATCTGCCATTCATCACACCAATTGTAAATTTTGTCTAAGTCATCTTGTACCATCCTACAGTCACTTATCTTCGACATCTTCTCGCATACCATAGCATCATCGCCAAACAACCGCAGGTTACTGCCCACTCTGTCCGCCAGATCATTTACGTATATAGAAAATAACAGCTGTCCTATAACCCTTCCCTGGGGCACTCCTAAACATACTCTAGTCTCTGGCGAACACTAACCGTCGAGGACAACAGACTGGGTTCTATTACTTAAGAAGTTTTCGAGCCACTCACATATCTGGGAACCTATTCCGTATACTCGTACCTTCGTTAACTGTCTCTAGTGGGACACCGTGTCAAATGCTTTTCGGAATCCTAGGAATATGGAACCTGCTTCTTGCTCTCCATCCATAGTTCGCAGTATATCATGTGAGAAAAAGGCAAGCTGAGATTCGCACTAGCGATGCCTTCTAAAACCACACTTATTCGTGGGCAGAAGGTTTTTGGTCTCTAGGAAATTTATTATATTCTAACTGAGATTATGTTCAAGGATTCGGCATCAAACCGATATTAGGAATAATTGGTCTTTAATTTTGCGGGTCATTTCTTTTATCCTTATATACAGGAGTAACGTGTACTTTTTCCAGTTGCTTTGCAGTTTGCGCTGGGCGAGTGATCCGCAATAAATTCAAGAAAGTAAGGGACCAATGCCGTAGTGTACTCTTTGTAAAACCGAATTGGGATTCCATCTGGAGCTAATGACTTACTTCTTTTCAGCTCTTTCAGCTTTTATCCTACTCCCATGGATGCTTATCACGATGTCATCCATACGGGAGTGTCTTCGTTGGTCAAACGATGGTATGTTTGTACTATACTCCTGTATTAACGATTTCTTAAACGATGAACATAAAAAAAATTCGGTTTTCTTTAACTGAAAATGTAGGATTGTGTTTTCGGAATATATGAGGTGAATGGAAACACTAATCATCATTTTTTCTCAGGAAAAGACGGACATGAAGAAACACCTGGCACTATTCGCAACGCAGGGTATTATCCTTTGACTAAGATGTATGGGAAACGTATGCATAATTTACATTTCATCCGTTCAAACTTTATTATTTAGAAGGCAAACGATATTTTGATTCTATCTTAGAAAACGGAGACCAGTTAAGCACGTTTATTTTAACAGATTTTCAGCCATTTTTTACTCAAGTGGTGATGTTCGAAAGTCTTCGTAATTTCTGGGGGTATGATTTGTAGATTAAAAAGAAATGATTTTTAAATATGATGTCACTGACTTAATGTATCAACAAACAAGCAAGTTTATCATTTTGATGTTACAGTCGCGAACAGCTATCACCATGAATAACTTAGAAATAGATATCCTCGGAGCAGGGAAGGAACTGAAATCACTTAATAGAAGCAAGCCTTCAGGTCCAGACTTTATACCAATTTCTTTCCTGTCAGAGTACGCAGATGCAGTAACTCCATACTTAACAATGATAAACAACCGCTCGCTCGACGAAAGATCTGTACCCAAAGACTGGAAAGTTGCACAGGTCATACCAATATTCAAGAAAGGCAGTAGGCGTAATCCACTAAATTACAGGACCATATCATTAATGTCGATTTGCAGCAGGATTTTGGAACATATATTGTGTTCGAAGTGTAAGAATAACCTCAACAGAACAGTCATTTAACACACAGTCAACATGGAATTAGGAAACATAGTTCCTGTGAAACACACCTAGGTCTTTACTCACAAGAAGCGCTGAGTGCTATCGACAAGGGATTTCAAATTGATTCCGTATTTCTAGATTTCCAGAAGGCTTCTGACACTGTACCTCATAGGCGGCTTGTAGTGACATTGCGTGCTTATGAAATATCGTATCAGTCATGTGACTGGATTCGCGGTTTCCTTTCAGAGAGGCCACAGTTCGTAGTAACTGACGGAAAGTCATCGAGTAAAACAGAACTGTTTTCTGGCGCTGGCCAAGATAGTCTTATGGTCCTCTGCTGCTTCTTATGTATGTAAACGACTTAGGAGACAGCCTGAGCAGCCGTCTTAGGTTGCTTGCAGATGATACTGTCGTTTATGGTCTACTAAGGCCATCAGAAGGTGAAAACTAATTGCAAAACGATTTAGAAGAGATATCTGTATGGTGCGAAAATTGGCAGTTGACCCTAAATAATTAAAAGTGTGAGGTCGTCTGCATGAGTCCTAAAAGGAATCTGTTAAACTTCGGTTAGATGATAAATCATGCAAATCTAAATGCCGCAAATTCGACTAAATACCTAGGAATTACAATTACGAACAACTTAAATTAGAAGAACACACAGAAAATGTTGTGGAGAAGAGGAGGCAAAGATTGCGTTTTATTGGCAGAAGATGAAACAGATCTATTAAAGAGACTGCCTACACTACGCTTGTCCGTCCTCTTTTGGAGTACTGCAGTGTGGTGTGGGAATCTTACCAGATACGTTTAACGGAGCACATCGAGATCATTCAAAGAAGGCACGTTTGTATTGTTGAAAAATAGGGGAGAGAGTGTCACTGACACGACACAGGATTTGGGGTGGCTATCATTAAAACAAAGACGCTTTTCGTTCCGCCGGAATCTTCTCACGAAATTTCGATCAGCAACTTTCTCCTCCGAAGGCGAAAATATTGCGCCGACCTACATAGGGAGAAACGATCATCATAATAAAAGAAGGCAAGTCAGAGCTTGCACGGAAAAATATAGGTGCTCGTTGTTTCTGCGCGCTGTTCGAGACTGGAATAATAGAGAATTATTGTGATGGTGGTTCGATCAACCCTCTTCCAGGCACTTAAGTGTGATCTGCAGAGTATCGATGTAAATGTAGATGAAGAAATCACATGTTAAGAAGTTTATTTGGAAAACAGAGTGAAAGACCACAACTCATAAAACATTTTTAGTTTTTGTATTAAATAACTTTTTCACTCATATGGATTTTGTTTTTTATTCTCCTAAATCTCTATCCACACCAGAGCCCAAAAATAAAAAAGAATAACAACATTAACACTGCTGTTCCTACTCACCTTTCTCTTCGCTGTTAATAGAACCTCCAAGTTTTTATTTTTTTATGTTAAAGTGTGAGCTGGGTCTCAAATCTAATTATAAGTTTAAGGTTATGCACAAGATCTATAGTCTGATATAATCCTGATTTTAATATACCTTTTTAAATTTAGCAGTTTTTTTCTTTTAAAGTTGACAACTGTATCTGTTTCACTCCATTTTACGGTAGCTTATAATGTGGAAGAACTTACTCTCCTTCCCCAGAAACTCCATCCTAACAGACTTTTCAGGTTCAACGGTCCGACCGACCGCCGCGTCATCCCCAGACAATAGGCGTCACTTGATACTGATATGCAGTGGGATGTGGTCAGCACACCGCTCCCCCGACCGTTGTCTGTTTTCGTGACCGCAGTTCTTCCTTTTATAGCAGTGGTTTAACACACCTCGCTGGAGCAACGAACAGTACTTACTGATGGACAAATCACTCAGGTCATTCTCGTTTTCAGTACGACTGCCAGACAGATTCACACGATCATATACTGTGTCACTGACTTAAATCTGTCGTAGAATTATGGAACATATTTTATGCTCACGCATTATGACGTTTTTGGTAAACGAAAACCTCGACTGTATATCTCCTCGATATGGATTCCTTCCATTAACAGATCTTACGACACTCAGCTCGCTCTGTTTTTGCGCGAGATCCAGAGTGCCATAAAAAACGGACCCACGGTCATTGCCGAGTTTTATGACTTATAACTTCCGGAAGGCGTTTCATACAGGTGTTAGTGAACAAAACAAGAGTTTGCAGAGTATAGTACCAGATGTTTGATTGTATGCAGGACTTACTTGCAAACAAAACTCAAATCATTGTTGTTAATGGAATAAAACTGATTGATTTAAAGGTAATTTCTAGAGATTATCAGGGAGTGTCATAGGGTCGTTACATTTCTCAGTATATATTACTTATTCAGTAGGTAACTCTTGAAGTTCCGAGATGCTATTCACGGAAGATGCTGCTGTTAATGGGAAGGGTGAAAAATCAGAAGACAGTAGGATGTCGTACCGACGATCAACGACTAATGCAGGGACAGAAAGTTGACCCTGAATGTAAATAAATGTGACTTACTGCGCGTTCATAGGCGAAGAGATCTATTCGGTTACTCTGTTGACAACAGATGACTGGAAACTTTAACTACTGAAAATAATAGTAACCATCCGGAGGGGAGGGGGGAGAGAAGGAAGGGGGGGAAGTTGGACACCACAGTGGAATGATAACATTTAGTAATTTGTAGGAGATATAGATCCCAGGCTGAGTCTCACGGAAGGACTCTTAAGGAAATGTGATTCGTCGACGAAGGAAGTGGTTTACAAAACATTTTTCTAACTATTGTTGTGTGTTACGTATCAGTATGGAACCCTTACTGAATCGCATTAATAGAAAAGAGAAAGAAGATCAAATGATAAGTGGCGCGTTTTATCATGGGATCCTTTAGTCGATGTCCAATGGCAGAGAGGCGTTGCGCACCATGGAGATGGTTAATGTTGAAATTCCGAGAGCAAAAGTTTCAATAAATGTTGGATGATAGATTACTTCTTTTCCATACTTCTCGCATAATGATCACGACGAGAAAATTAGAGAAATTGAACCTCATACGGAGCTTTGCCGACAATCATTCTTCATACGTGTCATTCTTGTAGTGGACCAAAACTACCGTCCACCTCACAATGTAAGGTGGTTTGAGGAGTTGTAGATGTAGAGGAAAATCGTCTGTGATAAGAAACTGTACATGTCAGGCGTTGATTTCTCCTTGCGCTAGATGTTCACACATCTGTGGTCGCCGAACGTTCACCTCTGTTTACGTAATAAATTACCTCAGGCATAGCTTCAATCCTAAAATTTTTTGCTCTTTCTGTTACGTGTTGTGAGACAGTTGTGGTGTGACGCGTAATAGCTTTTGCGGACAGTTTTCCATAAGTCGTTGCAGTTCCAACTAATGTCTGAGCCGGATCCAAAAATCATTCACCTCCAATAGTTTTCTATGATCTCATGTCTCGTGCACATATGGCCACGCATTTGCCAGCAAACATGTCGTGAGCAGGTTTTGCAAAGCGTTTTTGGTCAACGCGTGCCACTTGTTTGTTAGGCACACAGAAATGCTGTGAAATGCGAGAAGTGTCAGATAACCTTTTAATATGCACGTAACGTTCATTGCATTCCACACAACATGAGTAGTAACACTGTTGCCATCACCATTTGCTGTAGGCTTCAACACTGACGAAACTGAACACTTGAGATTTGGATCAGGCGTTAGTTTTTGTTTTACTATACGTTTTCTGGACATACTTTCCTTTCTTTTCGAACCACTTGCAATTTCTGCAATCATCTCCAACAGTTAGAAAAATATAAAACTCTGTTAGTGTGAGGTCAGTATCATACCATCACTTATATGGCAAATAATAAGTCAAATTATCTTTGCAAAACACTAAATACGAAGTTTTATAAACGGTTCCCTACAACTGATTAACTATTCGTGCCTCGTTTGTTTGCTTGCGTCGTAATACGATTGCTACTAATTGTGTTGGAACAGGTACACTACAAAGCGTCTGTTTTAGTATGAACACGGCGCTGTGTTGTACAGCCGTCGCCAGTCTGGTTACAAAAATTGAGAAAGCGTAAACAGAGTACATGAATACGGACGAGGTGATCAGTGTCATTAGGAAAGACGATAAAGTAGTCGACGTAAGGCAACCAACTAAGAATCATTAAGTTGCATAATACAAAATGAAAATTTTTTGACGAATCCTCCTGCAAAGACTAATAAAAAAGCCGTATGCTCCTTTGGATTAAACTCTCAAGTGAGAGAAGAAGGCTCCAGACATAATACGTATATTTATGCATAGGAACACAGAGATCGTACTGTGTTGAAAAAGGAAGATAACCTATGTCTGATCGCGATTTAGACTGCACGTGAAGTAATACGGATGTATATGGGAGGAAAGTATCCCTAGAGAAAGGTAACGAAATTCAAGAAAAGAGAGGTAAGGTGTTGTTATAAGAATGGTTGCATGGAAGAAATAAAAGCAGTTTATTCGCAACTGAATGACGGCTGCAGATGCATCTAATGAAATTAATAACAAATATACGTTGTAGGAAGGAGATAAGTGGACACACATCCGGATATGTTGTCGATGTTATGACGTACAATCGTCAGTAAAAATAATTTCCTCTGATAAATACCGACACAAATCTGCTGGAGAATCTCTCAGTTAAGAAATAAATCCATAATAATATCTTTAGCTCTCTGTCGCCAGTATCGACTAGGCATGTTTCCCTGAAGTAACACATTAGCCTCTCTATTTTTTTAAATAAGAATTTTTCAACGTATATAGACGCGACTACTTTTAACAATAACGTAGGGCAACTTTTACTACCGAATAGTGGTCATATTATCTGTGTTTCACATTCCATGCGGTACTTTGCCGAACGATTCTACTGGCACCAACATACATTACGCGTAAGGACCACGGAGATAAGATACGAGGAATTAGGGCTCATACAGAGGCATATAGACATTCGTTTTTCCCTCGCTCTGTTTGCGAGTGGAACAGGATACGAAATGACTAGTAGTGGTACAGGGTACCATTCACTGCTCACCGTACGGTAGATTGCGGAATATCTATGTAGTTTTATATTACGCATTAACGCATCTTACGTAATGAATTCTTCGATTTTTTCTTTTGACATAATGTACACAGCATTGGAGAATAATCATCATTTAATGACTTATGTACACATGAAGCCAAACCTCTAACTTACGCGAACAGCAACAAATATTTACCAGTGCACAGCGACACACAAAAGCAACGGGTAAGTAAAATACTGTTTTTTTTCCCACTCCCAATACACGTAAGACGGGACATTAGGATTTCTTCCAATCGAGTTCCTGGTATCCCAGCTCCCGACACTACAGTAACTACACGTAAGTTCAGAAACATTGCTTTGCTAATGTTAATAAAAATTGTAGTAGATAACTACAATAAACATTAAAATGAACCCTGGGATGTGGCAGCGGATTGTAGACGATGTAGTTACGACCATGAGCTCTATACGTTCACTGGAACTTACTTATCAACATAGCTACAAGTATACGATGAGAGGCCACGCCCACGGTGTGTAGTTTTCATTACATAGTAAAAGTAAAACTTCGGTTATGAAATAGAAGAATATAAATTAACGAGAAAATAAAGTATGTGTTTCCAATTGTGAGGATAAAATGGAACATTATTGTAAAAAAATTTGAAATGATTGTAGAGGTGTGCAGTGTATACTCCCTCTTCTGTACTGTGCGGAGCAGCCGGCACGCGCGGTAACGTAGTGTTCTGATATCGTCCGACAGTCTACGCCCACTGTAGTGTCAGCTGGACTGGTGTGAAGGGCTTAAGAGGGCTGTCCCAGCCCGCCGCACACCGCTGGCAAACTGGTGGCCCAGCCCGGCATGTACGGTGACGTCACGGGCTACTCTCGTCACAGACTGCTGAAGCCCAGTGCGGAGCCGTGCTGCGCCGCCCGTGAGACGGGAAGCTTTGCCGGACACTGGTGTGAACTATATGTGATGCGTTTTAAGCTGAAACGTAGTTCACCTTTGTGTCCTCTTATTGTCTGCTGTCTGGCACTGTTCCAAGTGTCAATGATTGTAATATCAGGTTTTCTCTTAGCGGCACATTGTTGTATATAGTTGTATTTCCTATTAAAAGCTCTGGGTTATGGGTAAAGCTAAGGTGCAAAGTTGTAGCTCAGAAAGGTACCTTCAGACCTCACTGAAACATCATGATGGCGTAAAAGAGAACAAATGAAGGTAATGGCCCTTTGACAATAATGTAAACTTTAAGACACGAATGTTTGATTAAATAACGATCGGACAGTGAATCGCACGTAATATTCCAAAGGAATCATTCTGCAATTATCTTTAAGTGATTACGGTAAAACATGAAAAAATCTTAGTGTATACACTATGTGATCAAAAGTATCCAAACACCGGGTGGAAAATTACTTACAAGTTCGTGACGCCCTCCGTCGGTAATGCTGGAATTCAATACGGTGTTGGCCCACCCTTAGCCCTGATGATAGCTACCGCTCTCGCAGGCACACGTTCGATCAGGTTATGGACGATTTCTCGGGGAATGGCAGCCCATTCTCCACGGAGTGCTGCACTGAGAAGAGGAGCGATGTTGGTCGGTGAGGTCTAGCACGAAGTCGGCGTTCCAAAACATCCCAAAGGTGTTCTGTAGGATTCAGGTCAGAACTCAGTGTAGGCCAGTCCATTACAGGGATGTTATTCTCGTGTAACCACACCACCACAGGCCGTGCATTATGAACAGGTGCTCGATCGTGTTGAAAGATGCAATCACCATACCCAAATTGCTCTTCAACAGTGGGAAGCACTTAAAACATCAGTGTAAGCCTGTGCTGTGATAGTGCCACACAAAACAACGAGGGGTGCAAGCCCCCTCCATGAAAAACACGACCACATCATAACACCACCACCTCCGAATTTTACTGTTGGCACTAGAGGCGCTGGCAGATGGCGTTCATCGGGCATTCGCCATACCCACACCATGCCATCGGATCGCCACATTGTGTACCGTGATTCATCACTCCACAAAACGTTTTTCCACTGTTCAATCGTCCAATGTTTACGCTCCTTATAGCAAGCGAGGTGTCGTTTGGCATTTACCGGCGTGATGTGTGGCTTATGAGCAGCCGCTCGACCATGAAATCAAAGTTTTGTCACCTCCCGCCTAACGGTCATAGTACCTGCAGTGGAGTCTGATGCCGTTTGGAATTCCTGTGTTCTGGATAGATGTCTGCCTATTACACATTATGACCCTCTTCCTTCACGTTTCTACTTCACTATCACATCGGAAAAAGTGCACCTACGAGTGTGGAAACCTCGCGTACAGACGTATTACACCAGTGACACCCAATCACCTGACCACGTTCGAAGTCCGAGAGTTCCACGGCGCTTCCCATTCTGCTCTCTCACGATGTCAAATGACTACTGAGGTCGCTGATACGGAGTAAGTGGCAGTAAGTGGCAGCACAAGGCACCTAACATGAAAAGCGTATGTTTTTAGGGATGTTCAAAAATGATTCAAGTGGCTCTGAGCACTATGGGACTCAACTTCTGAGGTCATTAGTCCCCTAGAACTTAGAACTAATTAAACCTAACTAACCTAAGGACATCACAAACATTCATGCCCGAGGCAGGATTCGAACCTGCGACCGTAGCGGTCTTGCGGTTCCAGACTGCAGCGCCTTTAACCGCACGGCCACTTCGGCCGGCTTTTAGGGGGTGTCTGGATACTTTTAATCACATAGGCTAAATTCAAACCAACCTCGATCCGAACGTGAAACTGATACATTCATAATTGTGGTATCAGATACAAATCGTCATTCTGTTGTCATATACAGGGTGTCCAGGCTACGGGTATACATGGACAAATCCTTACAACGAAAGAATTCGACGTTTTATGTTGTTGGGCAAATACGCAATCGATAGAGACACTCTCCAAGATCTGATACTAACCGTTTGTTATACTTTAATATACGTAAAATGGGCGGTAAATTTTGGAGAGAACTATTTAATAAGGTCTTTCGGATAGTATACAGGGTGGTCCATTGATAGTGACCGGGCCAAATATCTCACGAAATAAGCATCAGACGAAAAAAATACAAAGAACGAAACTCACCTAGATTGAAGGGGGAAACCAGATGGCGCTATGATCTGGCCGCTAGATGGCGCTGCCATAGGTCAAACGGATATCAACTGCGTTCTTTTAAATAGTAACCCCCATTTTTATTACATATTCGTGTAGTACGTAAAGAAATATGAATGTCTTAGTTGGACTACTTTTTTCACTTTGTGATATGTGGCGCAGTAATAGTGGCAAACGTATAAGTACGTGGTATCAGGCAACATTCCGCCAGTGCGGACGGTATTTGCTTCGTGATACATTACCCGTGTTAAAATGAACTGTTTACCAATTGCGGGAAAGGTCGATATCGTGTTGATGTAAGGCTACTGTGATCAAAATGCCCAACGGACATGTGCTATGTATGCTGCTCGGTACCCTGGACGACATCACCCAAGTGTCGGGACCGTTCGCCTGATAGTTACGTTATTTAAGGGAACAGGAAGTGTTCAGCCATGTGTGAAACGTCAACCACGACCTTCAACAAATGATGATGCCCAACTACGTGTTTTAGCTGCAGTCGCAGCTAATCCGCTACATCAGTAGCAAACAAATTGGGCGAGAATCGGGAATCTCGAAAACGTCGGTGTAGAGAATGCTACAGCCATATCGATTGCACACGTACCATATTTCTATGCTCCAGGAATTGCATGGCGACCACTATGAACGTCGTGTACAGTTCTGCCACTGGGCACAAGAGAAATTACGGGACGATGACAGATTTTTTGCACGCGACGAAGCGTCATTCACCAACAGCGGTAACGTAACCCGGCATAATATGCACTATTGGGCAACGGAAAATCAACGATGGATGCGACAAGTGGAACATCAGCGACCTAGGCGGGCATTATGGATGGAATTATAATGGGCCCCATTTTATCGATGGTAATCTAAATGGTGCAATGTATGCTGATTTCCTATGTAATGTTCTACCGATGTTACTACAAAATGTTTCACTGCATGACAGAATGGCGATGTACTTCCAACATGATGGATGTCCGGCACATAGCTCGCGTGCGGTTGAAGCGGTACTGAATAGCATATTTCATGACAGGTGGATTGGTCGTCGAAGCACCATACCATGGCCCGCACATTCGCCGGATCTGACGTCCCCGGATTTCTTTCTGTGGGGAAAGTTGAAAGACATTTACTATCGTGATCCACCGACAACGCCTGACAACATGCGTCAGCTCTTTGTCAATGCATGTGCGAGTATTACGGAAGGCGAACTACCCGCTGTTGAGAGGAATGTCGTTACACGTATTGCCAAATGCATTGAGGTTGACGGACATTATTTTGAGCATTTATTGCATTAATGTGGTATTTACAGGTAATCACGCTGTAAAAGCATGCGTTCTCTGAAATGATAAGTTCACATAGGTATATGTATCACATTGGAACAACCGAAATAAAATGTCAAACGTACCTACGTTCTGTATTTTAATTTAAAAAACCTACGTATTACCAACCGTTCGTCTAAATTTGTGAGACATATGTTTGTGAGTATTACAGAGTCGTCTATCACAAAGCGAAAAAAGTGGTCCAACTATAACATTCATATTTCTTTACGTACTAATTGTGGTGAGTCCCCAAAACATAGGAATACTTGATTTCGGTGGCCGACCCCGAACCCCACCATCAGGGTTACTGATTTCGGTGTTTTTTCCATCAAGTCGACGTAACTCTCGCGCTGATGGCTATGCGGCTATCGGCAGAATGTAAGCCACAACCACTGTAATAAGGTAATATGTCCAGGAAGTGATGGTGACAGGCGCACCTGCCATGTCGCGTAGACACTCACACGCTCGCCCCGTCGCTCAGCGTCCCAACACGCGGTACGCCCAGCTGTAGTTTCGGGGCCTTTATAAGCGCGGACACCGATCGTCTCGGTAACACTCCTCTCTGGAACCTGTTAGCACTCAGCTGACGTAATGGATGTATCTTGTGCTGGGAAGATCAACATAATTTTAATTTTTGGTGAGAGGCAAGGGGACTTACCGAAATGAACCACACTAATAGCGAGAGGCAAAGGGACTTATCGAAATCAAGTACTCTAACGATGAGAACAAATAGAATTCCGATATATAAAGCATTCCGACGAGTTACTAGATTACGCTGAACGTAGTTTCGAGGCAGAAGTTGACACGGATAACCATATTCTACTGTACAATCAAATTTGGAACGAAAAAATGGTTCAAATGGCTCTGAGCACTATGGGATTTAACATCTGAGCTCATCAGTCCCCTAGAACTTAGAACTACTTAAACCTAACTAACCTAAGGACATCACACACATCCATGCCCGAGGCAGGATTCGAACCTGCGACCGTAGCAGCAACGCGGTTCCGGACTGAAGCGCCTAGAACCGCTCGGCCACACCGGCCGGCGAATTTGGAGCACTAAAGTAAATTTCGAACATAAATATTAACTATCAGAATAAAAAGGTTTACATTTGCATCGTAAATGAAATGTAGAATCATATGCATCGGTCCTTAATTGCAAAAACAGGCACTCTTGATTTTTGTCTATTAGAGCGACATTTACCACGAATGGAAAACAATGGTTTGAGTAAGCCTTACGTATTTTTGGAGGTAGAATCCGAATATGCGTGAAAATAGGGGGCTCGCATTTGAAAATACAAAGTTGAAACCACCACGCAGGAGGTGTGGTTAGGAGGTCGCCAGTTGTGGTACAGACAGATTTCCCATTAATTAACTTATCACCTAGAACATTTATTTCGTACGATTCGTCGGGTTCAAGATATTTAGTTGTCTTGAGTTAAAATAATGATCCTCTATATACATTGAGAAGCGAAACGATTATGGTTACTGCCCATAGCGAAGCTGGATAACGCCTGGTGGCGTTGCGGGGACGTGAAGCGGTAACAACAATATGTACGTGGAGCAGATCCGGACGGGGAATCACCTTGCCAAGGATATGGGCTGCAAATGGGGCCAGTGAAAGAGAATCTCGAAAACGATGAAGCTGGTCGAATGTTTACGTGCTATTGTTGCGAGCATCTAAGAAAGAAATTACCACTAGGCACTAAATGGCCGGACGTCCACGACATTTCACAGAACGTGGGGGTTCGGAGTCTTGTCTGCTCTGTAAAGTAGGATAGAAAAAAATATGTGGCACCTCTGCCGAAAGAGCACAATGCTTGTGCACGTACAAGTGTTTCGAAGCACACCATTCATCGTACATTGCTGAACATGGAGCGCCGCAGGATATCACACCTACGTGTTCACATGTTGACCCAACGACATCGTTAATTACGATTTCAGTGGGCAATGGACCATCGGGATGCGACCGTCGATCAGTGGAAACATGTCGGCTCTTCTGATGAATCACATTTTTCCTACACTAGGTTACTGGTCGTCTCCACAGACGCCGTCGTCGAGGTGGACGGCGGCTCAAAACGTGCAGCGCGCCACTGGACTGGCTGGTGGAGCAGTATTATGCTATTTGAGAACTTTCCTGCGCTTG
Organism: Schistocerca cancellata; assembly: GCF_023864275.1. Classification (NCBI taxonomy): domain Eukaryota; kingdom Metazoa; phylum Arthropoda; class Insecta; order Orthoptera; family Acrididae; genus Schistocerca; species Schistocerca cancellata. The sequence goes on from NC_064629.1 coordinate 317,745,800, forward strand.
CATGGGACCTGTCATAGTAATCGAAAACAAGCTAACATCTGCAAAGTACCTGCATCCTTTCATGCTTGATGTCTTCTCCGGCGGCAATGTCAATTTTCGCCAGTATAATTGTCCGTGTCTCGGAGCCAGAACGGTGCAACAGTGGTTTTAGGAGCATTATAGTGAAGTCACGTTGATATCTCGGTGACCAAATTCGCCTGATATAAATACTATGGAACCCATACGGGTCGCCATCTGGCGACTTCACCGCGTACGCAAGTCAGCAGCCTGTTATTTATTTGAATTACATAACCTGTGCGTAGACATCTAATGCAACGTACCTCACACTACCCTACCAACTAACTTTCGGATCCCCGGCACGCAGAATCAGTGGTGTATGTCGTTCCAAAGACGGAGAAATAAGCTCTTAAGCAGGTGATCATAATGTTTTGGCTCACCAATGTATGAACAATCTTGTTCCCCACGTTCTGCCCACGTCTAAAAATGAGGACAAACAGCCTTAATACATATTGACTGAAATTAAACCTCTCAACTGGATGTATCTCATCTGTGTAATATACAATCCATCTAAAGTTGGACAGCTATCTACCTATGAATGTGGACTCTCGAGACTTGAATCTTGGTGTGAACACTTAATTCTAGTTAGAGATATCAACATACATTTTCTAAACAACAGTCCTTCCATATCAAAATTCACTCGCATACATTCCTGCTTAATCCTTACACTGATTCCACTTGGGCCAAATCACCATACAGTAGGCAGTCATTCGTTTATCGATATACGAGGGTTGGAACTTTGATAGTGGCAACTATTTATTTACAGCTCGTACAAAATAGATACGTCTTTCAAAGTTTTACTGATTTTCAAAGTAGTCACAGGCATTGTGACCATCTATTTTGTGCGAGCTGTAAATAAATAGTTGCCACTATCAAAGTTCCAACCCTCGTATTAGCAACCAAATCACCAAACTCAGTAATTCACACTGATCAGATTCTACATCTGTCCTGTCTGCTCATTATGTATATTCATGACTTACTGCAATGCGCAAACAGCAAACGGCAATTAGCGACATTTAGGGATTAAATACATTAATATGTCAGATCTAATGGCTGTCGCCTACGATATTTCCTGGAAGACAACTGCAGGAAGTAACTTTGACATAAATAATGAAGTATCTAACTTCACTATTAGACTCAGCAATTTCTACGATTAACACATTCCTCTAAAAGCAATAAGATCAATGAGGAAACTAGCAGCATGGCTTACAGACTACATCAAACAACTTATGTGTGTCACAGACGTAGCACACAGGACATACTAATGGCACCAGGCCTCACCTACAATCAACTACAAACTGAGTCTGTGAGAAATATAAAACTCAGGTATGCCCACTCGCTAACTGAGAACTTTCACCGACTCACAGTCCTATGGGAAAACCTACGAAGTCTAGGAATAGACAAACCACGTCTATAGTTGAATCTGTAGTTCGTATCAAGGGTCTAAATGAATGTTTCACCACGCAAACATCTTTACTTGAGCAACCCCCAAGGTCGCAAACCAGCGAACCCTGGAAGTATCAGTAGTTGGGTACAAACAAAATTTCTTCTGCAGCCACCATGCCCTAATATGATCCATTCTAGGTAGTCTATTTTCTGTCATTCTTGCTACATGGCCTGCCCAACTCAACCTCCTCCTCTTGAGCACTTCGACGATGTTACGGTGTTTGTACAGCCCTCTTAATTCTTCATTTCTTCTTATTCTCCATTCCATGTTATTTTCGTCGTATACAAGTCCAAAAATTTTCCTTAGTACTTTTCTTTCGAATATTAACAGTTTTTCTTCGTCTTTCTTTCTAAATATTAATGTTTCACATCCACATAACATCACAAGAATAATGGTCGATTGGTACAAGCGGATTTTGAAGTTACTGCTAAGTGATCTTTTTCTTAGAATTTTGATGAAACTAAACTGTGTCTTGTTTCTTGTTGATAAACGAGCATCTATTTCTATATTTGTTCTGTTGTTATTACTAAAAAGACTTGCTAGGTACTTGAAGTGGTTAACAGTCTTGAAATTGAATCCATCTACAGTCATAGGTGCATCTTTTCTGGTTTTCTTACTTATGGGCAGGTATTCTGTCTTTTCTTCATTGACATCTAATCCTGTTTTCTCAGCAATTTTCTAGTAATTTTGCATCATTCTGATTAATTCTCCTTTGGAACTACTTATTAGTGCTACATCATCTGCATAGGCAAGTCTTGTAATGTTCACATCCTGTAGTCGGATCCCTTGTGGACTGGTTTTAGAAAATTCTCTATCAATCTGCTCTAGCACAAGGTTAAATAAAATAGTTGAAATGGCACCCCCTTGTCTCAGGCCAGTGTTCAACTTAAAATCTTCAGTTTCTCCTACCGGTGTCTTTATGCGACATAAAGTTTCATCTATACACATTTTAACTAATCAGATTAATTATGATGGTATTTTAAATTCCTTCATTATATTTAGGAGTATCTGTCGGTGTATGCTATCATAGGCCTTTTTAAAATCTACGTACAATATGTGGACATCTACACTGAATTCCCACGCCATCTCTGCCTCGTGATGACTGGGTGTTGTGTGATGTCCTTAGGTTAGTTAGGTTTAAGTAGTTCTAAGTTCTAGGGGACTGATGACCATAGATGTTAAGTCCCATGGTGCTCAGAGCCATTTGAACCACGCCTTCTCAGTTACTTGTCTTAAGGTGAATAAGTGATCTAATGTGGATCTGTTTCTACGGAAACCGCATTGGTTGTCCCCAATCAGTTCATTTGTTATTGGTATCAGCCTGTTTAATAGGCAGCACGATAAGATTTTGTAGGTGACATCCAGTAAGGCGATTCGTCTGTATTTATCACAAACTAGTGTATCATTCTTCTGAAATATGGGGCACACAATTGCAGTTTTCCAATCTGCAGGAATGGTTTCTGTCTTGTAACCTCCCAGCAAAAAATGGTAAAAAGTCAATGATAATGAAAATGGAAATGGAGCCAAGTGTAACCTCCCCGCAGAAATATAAGAAATATCTATGATAATAAAAATGAGCCAAATGTTAGCTCCCCACAAAATATCGTTAAGGAATGAAGATTGATCATTAACCCAAATTAAAATTAATAAGATAATGAACCATGAACCGTATGTAACATCTCAACAGAAATAATTAAACCTGATAAATTTTATAAGGGCAGCAGCGCTGACCTTCGGCCCTGTGAAATACTTAAACCTGATAAATTTTATAAGGACAGCAGCGCTGACCTTTGGCCCTGTATTCTGAATAACAAAAGCAAAATTCTTACCTCAATACAAAACTGCATCTATATCTGCTCTTAATTGTAGCTTCTACTACACAGATTCGTACAATGCTGGCTTATATTTAATTTAGATTCTTGGAGGAAATGCATAAGAAATATTCTTTAAATTGAAATAAATGTTTTTCTTTAAAAGAGTTACTTTATAAAAAACTATTATTGGGGCATTTTTTGAACAAATGAATTACAATTAACATACATTATTAGATTTGTGCATTGCTGCTTCATTACCTTCTATAACAATATACATCGTCCCGAACCGTGACCAGAGTCGCGAGAAGAGCACGCCACCGACGCATGCCGACTTCTGCTCGGTACAACTGTCCACTCGCTACTACTGTCGACTGACTACTACCTCTCCCGACTCGCTACATGTAACAACTGTTCCTGCCTACTCGCTACGTGCTACAGTTCCAGCCGACTCACTACACACAACTACTGTCATCTCGCGCGGTCAAGCGCAGACTAGCAACGATAAATAACTCTCTGGTCAGAGATTCTGTCATGCCTCGCCATCGCTGGTAATGAATACATACGCGTTTCATATTAACCCTCCACTTGGGGGGGGGGGCAAAAATCTGGCAGCGGTGGTGAGTCATTTGGACTTGCCATGAGCAACAAATTTTTCTTAACTAACTAACTTTACAATCACAGAATATACAGATATATACAGGTGTAGAACATGAAGTAAATATAGTGCACATGCACCGAGTACAGAACATATCAGGCAATGACAAAATATATATACAATGAGTACAAAACATATTAACAAATGACGTAAGTGCACACACACTGAAAAACTCTTTAGCGTTTTCACAACAAATAAACATAATGAGTACAAATCATATTGACAAATGACATAAGTGCACATGCACTGTAGTTCAGAACATATCAACAAATCACAAAATGTATAGGTCATGAATACAAATCATGTTAGCAAAAAATGGTTTTCACTATGTTACAAGAATTAGGATAGGAAAGGGAAGGATTGCATCATGGTTGTAGCACTTTAGGTTGCACGCAGCTGCACTGAAAGTCAATATCTTTCTACAGAAGCACAACACCAAGTGAGACAATCTGAAGTTCTATTCCCAGAAGTATTAATCAGCGTAGCCAAGACACTGAAATGTCGTAGTAATATTCCATGTTATCATTTTGGTAGTACATTAGGTACACCAAACAGTGGGACCATGATAGCATCACCACCGTTCACGGAGGTGGACAGCAAGTCGTGTCAACACCACGTTCTTGTAAGGTACACCAACGTAGAATTAGTGCACAAACCAAATATAGTGCTCCATGATCATGAGGATACACAGGACAAATGGATATTACAGTAATTTCAGGTAATTAGGTCAGAAGGTGAAGGACATTAAGTCACATAGTAGTCTTCATTGAGAATTACACTAGTAGTTGGTGGCACTCATTGCCCAGTGATTGAACATTTCTGTACCATGTATGTACTATTACAGAATAATGTTCAGTCGTTTTACAGAGAACATTGGCACTCATTGCCTAATTATAAACCATCAAAAGTCATAATTGAAAACAGGAGCTAATTAATGACATAGTATTACAGAATAATATTCATAAATTGTTTTTACAGAGAATATTGGCACTCATTGCCTAATTACAAACCATCAGAAGTCATCATTGAAAACAGGAGCTAATAAATGACATAGTATTACATAATAATATTCATGAATTGTTTTTACAGAGAATATTGGCACTCATTGCCTAATTATAAACCATCAAAAGTCATCATTGAAAACAGGAGCTAATTAATGACATAGTATTACAGAATATGTTACTTAAAATCCGTCTTGATTGCAAATTTTTTATTATTCATATGACCGGTTTCGGTTCATTCAGAACCATCTTCAGATCTGATATTTCAGTTACAGGAGTAACCCGTCCAAATCCAGCAACTTTCACATGCTACGTCACATAAATTTTATGTGACGTAGCATGTGAAAGTTGCTGGATTTGGACGGGTTACTCCTGTAACTGAAATATCAGATCTGAAGATGGTTCTGAATGAACCGAAACCGGTCATATGAATAATAAAAAATTTGCAATCAAGACGGATTTTAAGTAACATTATAAAATCACTGATTGCGGTTATCCCGTAAGACATTATGTCTGTTTTTGCAAATATTACAGAATAATATTCATAAATTGTTTTTACAGAGAATATTGGCACTCATTGCCTAATTACAAACCATCAGAAGTCATCATTGAAAACAGGAGCTAATAAATGACATAGTATTACATAATAATATTCATGAATTGTTTTTTACAGAGAATATGGCACTCACTGCCTAATTATAAACCATCAGAAGTCATCATTGAAAACAGGAGCTAATAAATGACATAGTATTACATAATAATGTTCATGAATTGTTTTTACATAGGATATTGGCACTCAGTGCCTAATTATAAACCATCAGAAGTCATAATTGAAAACAGGAGCTAATAAATGACATAGTATTACATAATAATATTCATGAATTGTTTTTTACAGAGAATATTGGCACTCATTGCCTAATTATAAACCATCAGAAGTCATCATTAAAAACAGGAGCTAATAAATGACATAGTATTACATAATAATGTTCATGAACTGTTTTTACAGAGAATATTGGCACTCAGTGCCTAATTATAAACCATCATAAGTCATCATTGAAAACAGGAGCTAATAAATGACATAGTATTACATAATAATGTTCATGAATTGTTTTTACAGAGAATATTGGCACTCATTGCCTAATTATAAACCATCTGAAGTCATCATTGAAAACACGAGCTAATAAATGACATAGTATTAGAGAATAATATTCATGAAGCGTTTTACAGATAACATTGGCACTCATTGCCTAATTATAAACCATCAAAAGTCATTATTGAAAACAGGAGCTAATAAATGACATAGTATTACATAATAATGTTTATGAATTGTTTTTACAGATAATATTGGCACTCATTCCCTAATTATAAACCATCAAAAGTCATCATTAAAAACAGGAGGTAATAAATGACATAGTATTACAAAAAATGTTCATGAATTGTTTTTACAGAGAATATTGGCACTCAGTGCCTAATTACAAATCATCAGATGTCATCATTAAAAACAGGAGGTAATAAATGACATAGTATTACAAAATTATGTTCATAGTTAATCTAATTATAGTAATCTTTGGCATTCATTGGCCAGTTACAAAGCATTTTTTTTATTTTTTTATTTTTTTTGGTAGCAATGCATTGCGTTGGGTGATTACTGGAGAATGAAAATATTTGCTTTTGAGTTGTTGCTGCAAATGAAGCTGTGAAACGTCATTCGTCATGAATCAGCTGTACCAAGATTATGAAACAAGTAGAGTATATGCAATCACATTCATCAATGACATAGGTTTAGTGAACAACTACTTATAGGAAATTGATTTCATAAATAATTTCTCCTGCAAAATATACAAAAATGGATTTTAAAACTGAAAGAAGAAACGCATTTTATGCTGAAAAGTAGTGAACTTCGAATTAACAGGTAGTGAAATGTGTATAAAAAATGTGTTCCCTAGCTGTCCTTTCCAAAACCTTCAGTCATCATACTATGCAATATAACACATACTGTCAAAACGAACTGCAACAAATACTAAAATAACTACATAGCATAAATACATAACTTTCAATATTATCCTCATCTGTAAAGAAAAAACTTCATTATCCATATTATCATAACTCCATTATTATCATCACCTGTAAAGAAAAACTTCATTATCCATTTCATCATAACTCTATCATCTAAACTTCAACATTTATCCTCATCTGCAAAGAAAAACTTCATTAACCATAGTAGCATATTCTTCATCATTATTCATCACCATTCATTATCATCTGCAAAAAAAAAAAAAAATCACTTCACTACTCATTACACAACTATTCCTTATTTATAGCATATTCCATCACTAAAACTAAGATGTGTAGTTCTGTCTGACAGCCTGCATCAATCGCCTCGTATTCTGAAAGAAAAAAATAGTTAAGACTGCTATTCTACGATGTGTATAGTATATTCTTGTTAATGCTTGTTAATTCTGATCCATTTACTCTTCCTCACGAGGTATTGCATCTTCTTTCGTTCATTCCGAAGGTGAAATTCCCATGTCTGTTTAATACATCACAGGACACATCAAGACGTTGCACAACATCACTTTGAAGACGGATGGGAGATGCCGCTGTCGCGCCTGCCAACGCACCTACTCGGAGCTGCAGGACCATCCTCTGCGGGTGACAACCCATTGGGGGCCTCCGTATATATATTTTACACGTTATTGCTTTCTGAAAATGATGAACAAAGATTAATGTCTTGCATTTAAATCACATACCCACTAAATAAAAACTGGTTTATAGTAACATAATTGAGCATACAGCATAGCATGACACAAAACGTAATATGTCAGAAACATAGACAGTGTTCAGAGGCAAAAATGTACACAGTGTATCACAAAGTAGCAGCAAAAAAAATGTAAAATAGTCACGATGTTGAGATATCATAAGGCAAAAATGTTAAAGTTAACTGGTGTTTGCTATATCTTAACTATTTCATAATGCATACAAACAAAACAGGAAAACAATCGTACATACATAAAAAAACGATGACAAGAAATGTGACCTTCTTTGTGTTTAGCTTGTATGTTGTGTAGTTAATAGAGGCGAGAATTAAAGACTTTAATGGAGAGAGAATTTAATAAAATTAATATGTCACTAGATAAAATTGCATAATTATTCATAAGATACGTAAGTTTATCTGAAAAAATGTGCACGGTCTGATGTGTAACGACAAGAAAAGCGATCTGCTAACCTTACCTTGCCAGGCACTTGCCAAGAAAAAATACGACAATCATCAGTAAGTAGACACATAAATATAATTGCATAAGTGGTCATAAAAATGTTTAAGTTCATCTGGAAAAAATATGCACGGTCTGATGTGTAACGACAAGAAAAGCGACCTGCTAAGCTTACCTTGCCGGAAACTTGCCAAGAAAAAATACGACTATCATCAGTAAGTATTCATGTGAATATAATTGCATACGTGATCATAAAAATTAGCAAATGGCATTACAGCATGTTAAGTCATAAAGTATCTTCATTCAATAAAAGGTATGATATTCGATAAGTGGTGGTTTCCTTTGGATTTTCTGGTTCTCAAAGTTTCGACGTGTGCAACATTGGGGTAAGGAATGCTGCGAATCCGATATGGACCTGCGTATAGAAGTTCAAATTTACTGCACCTACCTTTTGCTCTGTTGGATAAATAGTGTGTACGTACTAACTTCTGTCCAATGTGAAAGTCACGGCGTGTACAAACCTGTTTTTGCTGTCTTCTCCGGCGCTCTGCGGCGCGTTTGATGTTGTTCAGCGCAATGTCAATTATTTCACGGTGTCGTAATCGACGAGATGCAGGAAAGTTTACTAATTCTTTAATTTTGTTAGGTGGTTCAACATTTTTCAGTATAACAGACGGAGATAGCATAGTGGATTCATTTGGTATGGAATTAATTACATCTTGGAATGAAAGTATGTGTGTGTCCCAATCAATATGTCTTTTATGGCAGCATATTCTACACAGTTTACTAATTTCTTTCATTAATCGTTCACAAGGGTTCGAAGAAGCTTGGTACCTCGATATATAGATCGGAGAAATGTTTCTAGCTCGTAACATACGTGTCCATATAGCATATCGAAACTGTGATCCATTGTCGGAAATTACTTTCAATACATGCCCTACATGAAATAGAAAATGTTTTATAAATGCTTTAGAAACGGTTTTAGCAGTAGCTTTGCGTAACGGAGTGAAGTTAACAAATTTTGAAGTGAGTTCAACAGCGACAAAGATGTAGCAAAAACCTCTATTAGTTCTGGGAATCGGACCAAAAATGTCTACAGCGGCCATATGTCTCAATTTAACAGGTATAATGGGATGTAATGGAGGAATATGTGAAGTTGTGTCTAACTTAGCTTTCTGGAAGATTTTACATGACGCTAAAACTCGTCGTATACGTTTCTCCATGTTGGTAAAATAACAGTTCTGTCTCAGTATAAGAAAACATTTTCTGGCTCCGTAATGTGCGTAACTTAAATGAGTATACCAGATTAATTTGTTAACAAGCCCGTCAGGAATGCATAATAACTAACTGTTGCTGTCAGGATGAGAGCGGCGAAACAGAATGGCATGGTGTACAGTGTAATGGTTTCTAATCGTAACATTTTTTTCTATCTTGCCAAAGGTGTTTAATCTGTTTCCATACGTTCTCTTTACTTTGCTCTTGTGATATGTCCTGTAATGACGATGAAATGAAATTTTCAAATGCAACTTGTTGAATGTACATGACGCTGAAATTTGCTTTGCAGAAGTTGATTGCGATGTCTTGCTGATTGTTGCTGAGAGAACGAGATAGTGCGTCTGCTACAACATTTTGTGTACCGGGAATGTGAACAATTGTGAAATTAAATTCCTGCAAGTAAAGTTTCCATCTGCTTAATCTGTCGTGAGTAAATTTAGCCGAAAGTAAAAATTGTATCGCTCTGTGGTCTGTGTAAACGGTGGTATGTCTTCCATGAAGGAAATGCCGAAATCTCGTAAATGCCCAAACAACACATAATGTTTCCAGTTCCGTAACAGAATAATTTCGTTCAGCAGGCGACAGAATGCGACTTGCAAATGCGATGTTTTTAATTACTGTAGAGCCATCTTCTTCAATTTCCTGAAAAATATGTACGCCTAAAGCAGTGTTAGAACTGTCGGTGGCAATGGAAAAATTTCTGGTAAGATCTGGGTACGATAAAAGTGGTGCATTCAACGAAGCATGTTTCAAATAACATTTTCGTGAACAAGATTCTGTGTGTCAAATGTATTGCTTACGTTACTGGAATATGCAACCTGTACTGTATCTAGTCAAACTCTAACAGACGTGTTATTATTTTCAGGAGGATGCTGTGGCATTTCGACTTTTTGACCGAGCGAGGTGGCGAAGTGGTTAGACACTAGACTCGCATTCGGGAGGACGACGGTTCAATCCCGCGTCCGGCCATCCTGATTTAGGTTTTCCGTGATTTCCCTAAATCACTCCAGGCAAATGCCGGGATGGTTCCTCTGAAAGGGCACGGCCGACTTCCTTCCCAGTCCTTCCCTAATCCGATGAGACCGATGACCACGCTGTCTGGTCTCCTTCCCCAAAACAACCAACCAACCAACCAATCGACTATTTGAACTGTTCTGTTATTTCTTCCAGACGTATTACGCTCTGGATGGTACCTACTGTCTGGTTCATTCATGAGAATATGTTGTTGCTGATCATTTTGCTGCTGGTAAGACCGACTGTTATTAAATGTATGTTGATAATTGTGCTCATTGTTTTTACGTCTGTTGTGATAGTCATTTCTATACGGTGCATTGCGATAGGAATTGAAATAATGTGTTTTCTGTACGTAGTTATTTCCTTGCTGCCGTGCGTTACTATTTGTTGGAGCTGAAACTATACGTGCACGCGGCGAAACATTAAAGTTTGGTTGACCATGTAGACTGCATTGTTGGTTAGATATGCTAACCGGCTGGATCTGATGCTGTTGCGGAGAAAAACCTGTATCGTTGCCAAAGTGCGTTTGCTATTGCTGATAATTTTACACATACTGATGATTATGATTGTATCTGTTATTAAAGTTACGGCGATAGTTATCATTTCGGGAGTGTCTAATGAAAATTTGTCACTTTCGATATACCTTGTCACATCGGGTTTTCATTACTCATTTCTTAATCATAGATAGAGCGATAGTTAAAGAGCTGTTTTGATAGATATAAAGGATAGTAAAAGAGAAGGCAGCAGTGCAGAAAACTAAAGATGAAACAGCACTACTACGGCTCGGGGCCCTGTGCACGCTACGGCACATATTCATTAAAGCGTAATGAATCCCCTGAGGTCTATTACGCGCTGAAAATAAATTTTAGCTTTTGCGTTACAGGCAATGGCGGTAAAAATCCAAAAGCAAATTATTGTATCCATGCTAATTCCAGTTTCTGCATTACAGGTAATGCTGATGAAAGTACAAAAATAAATCGACGTATCCAGTTCAAAACGTGTACCTGTGCTCTGTCATTATTAAATTCCTTAGATTTTCTTACGGATAAAAATTGCTCGTAATCAACGTTATCGTCTCTGAATTTGTGAACACGTTCAGGTTTGTGTGAGAATCTGTTTGTCTGTGTCATTTCGGATTTCAAGTTGCGTAGCTTTTCAGATTTTAAGTCGCGTAGTTTTTCGGATTTTAAGTCGCGTAGTCTCTGTAAATTGCTTAAGTTACAGTGGCTGTACGAGTGTGAGAAATGTTCTGAATGGCGCGTATGCTGTGCTGTGTTATTGAGTGAAATATTTTTCATTTCTGTTACTTTAATACGTTCGTCATTCTGCTTGTTCTGTTGTTCACATTTCTTATCGACTTCCGTATCCACAGTGTGTGAAAGTTCTGGTGACTTTAAATTAAACTCGTCGTGTAACTGTGTCGCATTTTCAGAACATTGTTCAGCGACTGCATTAATTTCATCTCTAACTGATTCTGTTGTCGCTAAGGCAAAAACATTTTTCATTTCTGTTACTTTAATACGTCCGTCACTGTGGCTGATCAGTTGTTCAAATTTCTTATCGACTTCCGTATTCAGAGTGCGTGAAAGTTCCGGTGACTTTAAATTAAACTCGTCGCGTATCTGCGTTGCGTTTTTAGGACATTGTTCAGCGACTGCAGTAATTTCGTCTCTATGTGATTCTGTTGTGACTGCATGTCTATTATCTAATTCTTCTGCAACAGATCTAGTTTTTTCACTACTATTACTAGCACAAGCCTTAATTTCGTCACGTAATTGTCTTTTAGTATCATAATATTGCGCGGCAATGGCTGTAAACTGTTCATCAAGCTGTTTATTCCGTGCACTAAGTTGTTTGATTTTTTCATTAATGTTGTCTTGTCCTTCATTCGACTGTTTATAACTTTCATTAATTAGTTTACGTTGTTTGAGATCGTTTACCTGTATTTCATTCATTAGTCGTAATACTGCCACAATTTGACCCAATTTAAAATTAACAACACTATTCTCCGTGCTGTTTAATGGCGTACCTGCAATTGTCACGTTTTGTGTATCCATTTGGATATTCTGTGTTTCTTGAAAATGTCTGCTACTCGGGTGTGGACTGTTGGTCACTACCACGGAATTAAATAAATCTGTCCTACTTTGAGTATCCTGTTCATTTACGTTAGAAATAATCCTCTGTTCATTACGTAAATTATACAAACCGGGTGTGTTAAACTGGGCAGCGCTCATTGCAACAGAATGCCCCGCGTCTTCAATTGTCGTCAAATTAACAGAGGACACAATTGAATTCGTTTGATCATCGTTAGGATAAAAATCATCATTAGTGACCGGTACGCATTGATTGTCCGTAAATGGGGGATTGTCATTACACTGCGTGTCACAAGTACTATCGTTCAAGTTGTTTAAGTCGACTATTTCACTCATTATACCTCGCGATGTACTATTAACAGTTTTTCGCGGCATTTTTAAACAAATCACAATTATTCACAAATGAAATAAGCACAATGCAAAATCCAACAAACACAAATACAACAAAGAGCAACGAATTGCCGATGATCTGTGGAAGAAAGTGACAAAATTAGTAAATGCGTTGCGCCAAATCCTAATTATATTTAAGTAAATAAGAGCAGATATATGACTACTTATCAGAAGATTCACAAAGAAATACGATCCTGGCCGGACGTCGCCAAGTGTAACCTCCCAGCAAAAAATGGTAAAAAGTCAATGATAATGAAAATGGAAATGGAGCCAAGTGTAACCTCCCCGCAGAAATATAAGAAATATCTATGATAATAAAAATGAGCCAAATGTTAGCTCCCCACAAAATATCGTTAAGGAATGAAGATTGATCATTAACCCAAATTAAAATTAATAAGATAATGAACCATGAACCGTATGTAACATCTCAACAGAAATAATTAAACCTGATAAATTTTATAAGGGCAGCAGCGCTGACCTTTGGCCCTGTGAAATACTTAAACCTGATAAATTTTATAAGGACAGCAGCGCTGACCTTCGGCCCTGTATTCTGAATAACAAAAGCAAAATTCTTACCTCAATACAAAACTGCATCTATATCTGCTCTTAATTGTAGCTTCTACTACACAGCTTCGTGCAATGCTGGCTTATATTTAATTTTGATTCTTGGAGGAAATGCATAAGAAATATTCTTTAAATTGAAATGAATGTTTTTCTTTAAAAGAATTACTTTATAAAAAAATTATTATTGGGGCACTTTTTGAACAAATTAATTACAATTAACATACATTATTAGATTTGCGCATTGCTGCTTCATTACCTTCTATAACAATATACATCGTCCCGAACCGTGACCAGAGTCGCGAGAAGAGCACGCCGCCGACGCATGCCGACTTCTGCTCGGTACAACTGTCCACTCGCTACTACTGTCGACTGACTACTACCTCTCCCGACTCGCTACATATAACAACTGTTCCTGCCTACTCGCTACGTGCTACAGTTCCAGCCGACTCACTACACACAACTACTGTCGTCTCGCGCGGTCAAGCGCATACTAGCAACGATAAATAACTCTCTGGTCAGAGATTCTTTCATGCCTCGCCATCGCTGGTAATGAATACATTCGCGTTTCAGTCTCCTGAATTGTTTCTATTAACGCCTGTATTTCTAATCCAGTTGTGGGCCTCCATTCTTCAATAACTCAGCGTATATCTTGTCCTCGCCACAAGCCTTGTTATTCTTTAATTTCTTTAGTGCTTGCTATATTTCATTTACTGATGGGGGTAGTAACTGTATCAGCTGTATCAATTGTAACCGGTTCTTCCAATTTAAAGTAAGAGTGTGGGTCATTGCAGTTGAGAAGTTGTGAAAAGTATGTCTTCCATCTGTTTTGTATGTCACTTTTGTTGCCGGCCGCGGTGGTCTCGCGGTTCTAGGCGCGCAGTCCGGAACCGTGCGACTGCTACGGTCGCAGGTTCGAATCCTGCCTCGGGCATGGATGTGTGTGATGTCCTTAGGTTAGTTAGGTTTAAGTAGTTCTAAGTTCTAGGGGACTGATGACCACAGCTGTTAAGTCCCATAGTGCTCAGAGCCATCACTTTTGTTGGTCATATTTTCCCGTACTGATCCTTTATAAACTGTTCCCTTTTATTGAATTTACCAAAGGATTTTTTTATATTTTGATACATCTGCCTTGTCCTGTGATGTTGGAAACATTCTCTGCCTCTCTGATCATATTGTTGTAGTATTCCCTTTTCTCTTGTCTTAGGGTTCTTTGCGTTCCTTGGAGGAGTTTATAGTATCTTTCTTTCAATGTCATATTGTCCCTTTCTTTAATCCATGCATTCTTCCCATTTCTTCTTTCCAGTACTTTTTATTGACACTTTGTGTTAAACCAAATTTTATTAGGTCTTATTCTTTCACCTATGATTTTGGAAGCTGCTTCTTGAATACAGCCCTTCACGTGTCTCCATCTGCCTTCGACATCCTGTGGTTCTGCATTGGTCAGTCTCTGTTTTGTTAGACTGCTTTTAATTTCTTTTGTAAAATTCTCTTTTATATCTACTTTCGCCAGGTTTCCTATGTTATATTTTGTACTTTATTCTCTATTTCTATTTACTTTTCTTTTGAGTTTCACTTTCATTTTTGATATTATTAACATGTGGTCTGTGACACAATCCGCTCCCCTAAAGGTTCTGACATCTCTAATACTGTTTTGGAATCGTTTCTGGATAGCTACATGATCTATTTGATTGACTACCTTTCCATCCGGTGATATCTATGTTCCTAAATTAATGCGTTTATGTTGAAATTTTGTGCTGCTTATCGTGAGGCCATTTGTCATTGCAAAGTTTATAAGTCGAACCCCATTCTCTGAACTTTCCTAGTGTAAGCTAAAATTGCCGATGGTTGGCTTGTAGATTTCTTCCTTTCCTACTTTGATGTTAAAATTTCCTAACACTATTTTCACATTGTGCCTGCTTAATAAGTTGTACGTGTGTTCCAGTTGGCTGTAGAATTCTTCTTTCGTGTTGTCATCCTTATCTTCTGTGGGTGCGTGTGAATTTAGAAATGTAATGTCAAACCACTGTGTCAGGATAGTTACGTGTCATATACGGTTATTAACATGTTTGAACTCCCTTACTGAGTCGTCTATTGATTTATGAATGTAGAAACCAGTTCCAAATTCATGGCGCTGACCGCAGTCTCCACACATTATTGTCCCGTCTGCTATTTTCAGTGAAACTGTTCCCTGCCATCTTACTTCTTGGAGAGCTACCAGTTACACTCTATATTTTCTTAATTCGTTTGCTAGCATTTGGGCAGTTCCAGGATGATACAGGCTTCTAATATTCCATTATCCAAAAGAGAAAGCCTTGTAGCTTTGCCAGTTTTTGTTCCAGTAAATCCTGTCGTGTTTCCGAGGCTGGCGTTGAGTATCCTAAACGTTTCGTTTTTTTTTTTTTTTTTTTTTTTTTTACATGAGTGGGTTGATAGCCCTCTGCACAACCCCAAACCTGGAGGACCAAGAGTCTTGATTTTGGGGTACTCTGCCACTAGGAGGGTTGCCTTCACCGTGGCTGAGCAAGCCTCTCCTGCCCAGGGTTGCCTTCACCGTGGCTGAAAATGTGTGCCCCGACCGGGACTCGAACCCGGGATCTCCTGCTCACATGGCAGACGCTCTATCGATCTGCTGAAAATGTGTGCCCCGACCAGGACTCGAACCCGGGATCTCCTGCTTACATGGCAGACGCTCTATCCAGCTGTCCACATCGAGGTATATCAACAACACCTGTCGGCAGCTGAGGTTGTCAGTTAGTCATCATTTATTCCAGGGAAAGGCTGCACGGTCATCAACAGTAACTGTTCTTTCGAGAACAAGTTACTGTCTTCGTATATATGTTCGTACGAAAGCTCAGGCAGGCTGGATCTGGTGATGAATGCTTGTGCATGATACACTTGTGACGATGGTTTTTCACCCATATAACTCCTGCCTACAAACGGTTATCAGTGCTATGTGCCGACAAGCATAGACACTGTCAATGCACTAGGTCTGCTCTATCGTCTTCTCAATCATTTCACTCCCGCTTCTCTGTCTTCAACTCTTACACAACTATTTGAACAACACGCCAAAAATATTCGTTCCCAACAAAGTAAAACCCTATCTGTCCCATCACTTAACGCTGCCATTTTCTCTGAAACATTTTCTGTATCAGAAATCCTATACTGGAACAATATTACTGAAAATATCGGATAAATTAAATCCCTTCCAAACTTCACACCTTCTATCACAACAGCCAGCTCTGTTATGTACTTAACTGAAGCTCACTCTCGTCAGTCCCTCCCGCTCCCACAAATTTTTCCTCCCCTTTGTCGGCAGGGTTCTATGTTTATATTCTGTTGTTTCTTAACAGCTATTGTTACTGTCATTTCAATCTTACCCTCTTTCTATACCATTTCTGCTCCTGACAATACTAAAGATGGCTTCAAATGTACTAAAGTAATCTATATCATTCGAAATGCCCTTTGCTACTATTATTATTATTATTATTATTATTATTAGAGTCAGTTATTATTATTAATATTATTGTTATTATTGCGAATTTTGTGTAATATCTTCGGTATGTGTTGTTCTTGGTCAGTTGTAAGAGTTGGCCATAAGGCCTTAATCTAATCAGGCTAAATAAACATTTAAAATAAAATAAATATAAACAGAGGCTACGTGAGAATAATATTCTATCATGTGTGGATTCTAAAGAATTTCGTTTTTTGCTTACTGTAAGACCTCAAGAAAACTCTCTTCGTATCCGTCTTCATCTGTAGTTAAGAGCCATTTGCCATCAATGTTGCCACATAATTATTTTTTCATGTTTTAGATATTAGATTTAATCCTAATTAGGTTATCTTTGAACTCATTTCGGTTTCGTCTTATGGAAATGGTTTTTTGTGTTTTCTTCCTGAAACCATTCTTTTCCAGTTGTTGCAACTATACTTCTAGCAGTACATTGGCTATAATCCGGGATTCTTTGCATCAGGAAAAAACCATTCTGCAATCAAAAAATGTCATTTCCCTTTCGTACAATTGTAGATTGGTACGATATTGCAGTACCTGTGTTGTTAAGAAGTACGGTGCACTGCTCCTTCGGACATACATGCATTTCAGAAGGAACATTGTATCATTATTCTTAACAACATAGACACTGTAATAACGCATTTATCCGCCGATACCAGACAGCGACTTTCAATTAAAATGTCCTAACCTGTGCAGGCATCACAAAATGTGTGCACGGTTACAGGTTGTGAGTCACGAACAACGACATATGGAAGTTATGGGTCTGGCCGTGAGCTGTGCACCGATAGCCAAACGGTAAGGGGACCGGTCGCGATAGTCGGGAAATCTGGGTTCCAGTCGCGAACTGGCATAGATTTTCACTGTCGTTATTCCATTACACAATTGATGGTAGTCAATATTCGCAACTGCAAATACATTTTATGTATTTCATAACGATTGTAGTCGCAGGAGTTCCTGCATAGTAATTCGGAGTAACACAGGCACTGCAATATACTGAAGACAAAATTTCAGTTGTTACTCACACATAACTCTAAATTCTATTTAAGGATTAATTGCTACGTGACCCCGTTAACAGAGTATATGATTCTGGTACTCACAGAAAAGTCGAGGAAATTTATATCTGCATCTAGTATTAGTCGACCGAGACAGACGCAGCAACAGGTAAGTAACCGCTTTTGTGACATTTACGAGTTCCTAACTAGGAGCGAATTTTCTTACATCATCTGCATGCTTTAATAGATTAGTTAATTAAGTTTCTGTGCGTAAATTTAATATCTAATAGCCACTGTCCTCGCGTTTCCGTTTGCGTCGGAAAGTAAACCGATTTGGTGACGTATTACAAGTTCATAATCAGGGGCGAATTATTTAGGTTCACCTGAGTGCTTCGGTAGTTAGGTTTTTGAATATCGGCATATTATTAGACATAGTTCGTGCGTTTTCGTCAGGGTCTACAGCAGAGTTGCGCAGCATGTGCCGATAGTCCGTCTACCTGCATAGTTTATGCACGGTCTTTAATATGAGCAGGGACTGCGATTGTTGTGTGCTGATGCGACCCGAGTTGGTGACACTTCGCTCTCAGCTTCAGGCTGTGATGGCTTCGATTACACAGCTTGAGGCTGCAGTGGATATGCACCACAGTTGTGGGACGGCCTAGGGGATCCAACGGACGTCCAGCACGTCCGAGTCCTCTGATCGGTCCTCACCAGTGGCCAACCCAGTTACTGCTCGCACTGAGGCTGACTCCTCACCTGTGGTGGAGAGGGAGGTCGCCCCAGGGCGAAGCAGGTGGCGAAAGACTTCCCAGGCGGCCGCACGTTAGGCCTCCACGGTTTGTCTGACAAACAGGTTGGGGTGCTGTCTGTGGCTGACACTGTCGCTGAGACAGAGGCTGTCGTCTGTCTTGTTTCAGAGGAAACCACTCAGCCGGCAAGATCCGGGAAATCACAGAGGATGGGATTATTGGTAATTGGGGGCCCCAACGTTAGGCGTGTTATAGGACCCCTTAGAGACTTGACTGACAAGAAGGGTAAGAAAACCAATGTGCACTCCTTGTGCGTACCGGGTGGAGTCATTCAAGATGTGGAAAGGGTCCTCCCAGATGCCATGAAGAGCACAGGGTGCAGCCAACTGCAGGTGGTTGCCCACGTCGGTACCAATGATGTGTGTCACTTTGTATCAAAAGAGATTCCCTCTGGTTTCGAGCGGCTACCAGAAGTGGTAAAGGCTGCCAGTCTTGCCTGCAAGATGAAAGCAGAGCTGACCATTTGTAGCATAGTCGACAGGACCGATTGCGGACTTCTGATACAAAGCCGAGTGGAGGGTCTGAATCAGAGGCTCAGATGGTTCTGCGACCATCGTCGACTTGGGCCAAAGGGTGGTTGGGTTTCGGGTTCCGCTGAATAGGTCAGGTGTCCACTATACACAGGAGGCGGTTACATGGGTAACAGGGGCTGTGTGGCGTGGACTGGGCGATATTTTAGGTTAGAGGGTCCCGGAAAAACACAAGAAGGGCTTCAGTCACAAAGGGTGCAGGCTGAACACAGGAAGAACGTAAATACGGGAACCATTGGTGTAGCAGTTGAAAACTGTCGTAGCTGTGTTGGGAAAGTACCAGAGCTCCAAGCGCTAACAGAAAGCGCTGATGCTCAAACCGTTATAGGCACTGAAAGATGGCTAAAGCTGGATATAAGCTGAGCCGAAATTTTTGCGGAGAACCTAACGGTGTTCCGAAAGGATAGGCTAAACACGGTTGGCGGTGGCATGTTCGTTGCTGTTATAACTATCGCGAAATTGAAGTAGATACTTCCTTTGAGTTATTATGGGCAGATGTCGTTGTTGGCAACCGGAATAAAATTATAATAGGATCCTTTTAGCGACCTCCCAATTCAGATGATACAGTTGCTGAAAGGTTCAAAGAAAATTTGCGTTTGGTTTCAAACACATACCCGACTCATAGGATAATAGTTGGTGGTGACTTTAATTTACCCTCGATATGTTGGCGAAAATACATGTTTCATTCCGGAGGTACGCATAAAATATCATCCGAAATTGTGCTAAACGCATTCTCTGAGAATTATTCCGAGCAGTTAGTTCATGAGCCCACGCGAATTAAACGGTTGTGAAAACACACTTGACCTCTTAGCAACAAATAATCCTGAGTCAATAACGATCATCAAAACCGATTCAGGGATTAGTGAACACCGGGTTGTCGTAGCGAGATTGAATATTGTAATCCCCAAATCCTCGAAAAATATACCTGTTCAAATAAGCAGATAAAAATTCTCTTGGCGCCTTTCTGAGAGACAATCTCCACTCATTCCAAATTAATAATATAACTGTAGACCAGACGTGGCTTGAATTCAAAGAAATAGTATCGGCAGCAATTGAGAGATTTATACCAAATAAATTAACAAACGACGGAGCTGATCCTCCTTGATACACAAAACGGGTTAGAACACTGTTGCAGAAACAACGAAACAAACATGCCAAATTTAAACAGACGCAAAATCCCCAATATTGGCTATCTTGTAAAGAAGCTCGAAATTTAGCACGGACTTCAATGCGAGATGCTTATAACAGTTTTCACAACGAAACTCTGTCTCGAAACCTTCCAGAAAATCCAAAGAGAATCTGGTTGTATGTGAAGTATGTTAGCGGCAAGAAACAATCAATGTCTTCTCTGCGCGATAGCAATGGAGATACTATCGAAGACAGTGTTGCCAAAACAGAGTTACTAAACACAGCCTTCCGAAATGCCTTAACAAAATAAGACGAAGTAAATATTCCAGAATTCGACTCGAGAACAGCTGCCAACATGAGTAACGTAGAAGTAAATATCTAAGGAGTAATGAAGCAACTTAAATCACTTAATAAAAGCAAGTCTTCTGGTCCAAACTGTATACCAGTTAGGTTCCTTTCCGAGTATGCTGATGCATTAGCTCCATGCTTAACAATCATTTACAACCGTTCGCTCGACGAAAAATCCGTACCCAAAGACTGTTAAGTTGCACAGGTCACACCAACATTCAAGAAAGGTAGTAGGAGTAATCCACTAAATCACAGGCTCATATCGTTAACGTCGATATGCAGCAGGATTTTGGAACATATATTGTGTTCGAACATTATGAATTACCTCGAAGAAAGCTGTCTATTGACATACAGTCAACATAGGTTTAGAAATCATCGTTTCTGTGAAACACAACTAGCTCTTTATTCACACGAAGTGTTGAGTGCTATTGACAAGGGATTTCAGATCGATTCCGTATTTCTGGATTTCCGGAAGGCTTTTGACACTGTACCACACACGCGGCTCGTAGTGAAATTGCGTGCTTTTGGAATATCGTCTCAGTTATGTGACTGGATTTGTGATTTCCTATCAGAGAGGTCACAGTTCGTAGTAACTGACGGAAAGTCATCGAGTAAAACAGAAGTGATTTCAGGCGTTCCCCAAGGTAGTGTTATAGGCCCTTTGCTGGTCCTTATCTATATAAACGATTTGGGAGACAATCTGAGCAGCCGTCTTCGGTTGTTTGCAGATGACGCTGTCGTTTATCGACTAATAAAGCCATCAGAAGAGCAAAACAAACTGCAAAAAGATTTAGGAAAGATATCTGAGTGGTGCGAAAAGTGGAAGTTGACCCTAAATAACGAAAGTGTGAGGTCACCCACGTGAGTGTTAAAACGAAATCGTTAAACTTCGGTTACACGGTAAACCAGTCTAATCTAAAAGCCGTAAATTCAACTAAATACCTAGGTATTACAATTACGAACAAGTTAAATTCGAAGGAACACACAGAAAATGTTGTTGGGAAGGCTAACCAAAGACTGCGTTTTATTGGCAGGACACTTAGAAAATATAACAGACCTACTAAGGAGACTGCCTACACTACGCTTGTCCGTCCTCTTTTAGAATACTGCTGCGCGGTGTGGGATCCTTACCGGGTAGGACTGACGGAGTACATCGAAAAAGTTCAAAGAAAGGCAGCACGTTTGGTATTATCGCGAAATATGGGATAGAGTGTCACAGATATGATACAGGATTTGGGCTGGAAATCATTAAAAGAAAGATGTTTTTCGTTGCGACGGAATCTTCTCACGAATTTCCAATCACCAGCTTTCTCCTCCGAATGCGAAAATATTTTGTTGACACTGACATTCATAGGGAGGAACGATCACCACGATAAAATAAGGGAAATCAGAGCTCGTACGGAAAGATATAGATGTTCATTCTTTCCGCGCGCTATACGAGATTGGAATAATAGAGAATTGTGAAGGTGGTTCGATGAACCCTCTGCCAAACACTGAAATGTGATCTGCAGAGTATCCACGTAGATGTAGATGTACATGTAGATGTAGTTAGATCCACACAGGACCATCATCCTACATAATGAATATATCAACAGAAGAGCAATGTTAATATTTCATAAGGTATACGACGATTCTATCTTGCAGGAAGATTAATGAATATGCATCACAATAGTTTACATGAAACAATGAGCGGGTGTGGTTCCAATACATCTGTGTACATGCTCAAACTTATAGCGTCTGACAGAAGTTTAAATAAACATATTACTACGCAGCACTGGTGCAATGTCAGAATTTCCTCAGATGATTCGATAGCAATATTGTGGCTAAGCCCTGTGAATTTACCATTAGACAGGGACCGGAACTGTTGTCTACCGTCAAAACAAGGCAGACTTCAACCAAAATTAGGCCCACCAGCGTTCAGAATATTATAATTATGGTCTTCGATAAGTGGCAGCTGTAATAGGAAGTCTCTGAAGCTGGGTGCAGAACCATATTAGTATTTTCAAGTCAGCGGTATTGAGACTAAAATTAACATGCATTGAATCAACTAAAGAATTGATGCACTCTCTCACTGCTCACAGTACTTCTCTGATATATGTATGCTGAATCAGGAAGATGACGTATACTCGTATCACACAACGTTAGCAGCACCTGACAAAGTTTGAAACGGTTCTCGTTGTGGGTCTCCATTCGGCCTGCTGGTCGAATCGTGCAATATCGAGATGTGACAGTGGTCTGATGTTGGACAGTATGGGAACGTGAGGACAGGCATACTCGCCGTCAAAGTTCCAGTCGACCACATCCGACCACCACAAGAGAGGATCACCGTATTCTGCACCAAGCACACTGTAACCCCTTAGTATCAATGCTTGCCTTCCGAGAAAAAGTAATGTACTCCCTGCCACTTTCGGTGGCATCCAACACCACTGGTCAGAGACTAGCAGCATCCGGAGTAGGGAATTACGGTCCTATGCGTAGTCTGCCCATACACAAACGGCTGAGTTTGGAATGGTGCTGTGACGGGGATGCACGGACTGTTGATGAATGGCGTCGCATTGTGTTCAGCATTACCCCAGACGACCACCGTCGGCGATTATGGCGACGATCTGTGACGGGTCGTATTCTTTCAATGGTTTGGACAGGCACAGCAAGTTACTCCTGGCATCGTGTTGTGGGGAGACATCAAGGATGACTTCCGGTCACGAGTGGCAGAGATTAAGGGAACGCGAACGACACAATCGTACTTCACGGATATCCTCTGTCCTCATATGTTACCTCTCCTAAAAGAGGTGTAATTTTTTCGCAGGACAATTCTCTTTCGCAGATGGCTCCTGTCTCTATGAGCTGTCTGCGTAATGTTGAGGAACTCTCGTGGTCATCAAGGTCCCCATATCTCTCCGCCATAGAACATGTATGGGACCAGATACGACTTTACTTCCGTCCTAATACCAGTATCCACGATATCAAGGAGCAGTGGCAACAACTGTGAGACAGCTTGCCTCAGAAGAGGATAGAACGGATTTATGACACTTGTCCACCCTAATTAGGACATGCATCCAGGCCAGACGGATGTATCGAAGAACTGATAACTGGGCTCATATTCTCAACCTGTGACGTTTCCTTTTTTTTTTTTTTTTTTTTTTTTTTTTTGCTAAGGCAGTATATCTAACTGCCCCAGGTACGCATGGGTAGCCTGTGAAGGAAGGCAGATTAAGATTGAAACAGCTTAGTGGAACAAATTGCGAAGGGACCTCAAGAAGATTATGTTATCCCCATATTTTGCGGGATGGTGGTATGGATCAAAACAACACAAAGATGTCTAGTGAACATGAGCTCTAAAATGCCTACTTCAACATCTATGACCACTTGCTACTCTTCGCTTTTGTGAAACATTTTTCTTCTGCTGCAAGCTCTTTATAATTACGAATGAACAACAGAATCTAGTGAACAAATGAAGATGACTCCTCTGTAATGGTTCATGGGTACAACATGCGAAATTACATAAAGGAACCAGTTTGTGTTGTGATAAGTTTCTGAAATTCTTTTATACTGTAGTTTTATTTTTTTCACATGCCAGCACAATAGAGGCTTATTATTCTTCATGGAAATTAGCAGACCTGATCTTCTGTTACGGTCTCGCAAATGAAAGCAACCATCGATTCCACGTCCTGTGTCCTGAAAAATACCCAGAACGCAGGGTGCCATTCGCACAATTCTTCAGCTCTCTTTTCCAGCGACTAGAAAACTCTGACCCCGCAACTGCCATCACGGTGGATCGTGTCAGATGTAGCCCCATTCATACTCCTGTTGTTGAAGAGTGGGTATTGGAAAGAGAGGAAGAAGATCCTGGACCTAGTGTACGCAGAATTTCAGTACCGATCGGGGATAGTCATCCATTAGTCTGGGCGATCCTGCATGAATATTTGCTGTACCCAAATCATGTACAGCGTGTTCAAGCCCTTCGTTCACAAAATCAGTCTGCCGGGCTGCAGATCTGTGAGGGGCTGTTGCAAGGATTCGGTGAAGATCCACTTTTCACAACAAATATACTGCGCTCAGATGAGGCTGGTTTCATGCAAGATAGAATTCTCAATTTTCATAAACAACATGTGTGGGTTGATACAGATCCACAATCAGTTGAAGAAGCAAGTCGCCCAATTGCAATTAATGTATGGGCAGATATTATTAGTGATAGAGTAAAAGGTTCTTACTATCCAACAGACTGACTGGTGCAAAGTATAGTCATTCTTATCAAACGACTTACCTGTGCTGCTAGAGGAGGTCCCATTCCAACAACGGCTGGATATGTAGTTCATGCATGACAGAGACCCGGCCCATTATCTCTGAAATGACCGAGGACACCAAACACAGAAATTTACTGAACATTGGATTGTACTCGGGCATCCAGTACGTTGTACAGCTCCTTCCCCAGATCTCAGTCCCTTGGACTTTAGGATTGTGGGGGACATTTGTGATCTTTGGTGTACGAAAGCTCCATTTATGATGTACAAACGCTACAGGAACACGTCATCAATGTCTGTCATCACGTCCATAAAAACCTAGAGGTTTTCAGAGAACGCGAGCTTTCCTAAGACGTCGGACAGAAGCATACTTTACTGTGAATAGACACCATATTGAGTACCTCTTTTAGCGATGACTCATGACTACAGGTCATATCTAAATACAATATGCTCTGTTGCTTCACAGTAACAGAATAACGTGTCCTCATTTGTTTACTTATTTGGTGACTGCGTTCTGTAGGTCGCTCGTAACAGCAAAGAACTTGCAGCAGCAGAGATGAGATTCACAGATGAACAACTGCTCATAACTCTTAAGACATACACTATAGAGCGCACGTTTATTGGACATTTTTGTGTTGTTTTGGACCATAGTACCACCTCTCAAAATATGAAATTCTCTTTTTAATACGCCATATAAAGAAGTTGTCAGAACCACATTGGTTATACTTCCGCAAGCTATATGAGAACCGACAACAATGGACTGGATCCGGCTATGAGGATAAAGAGGCTCCTGTAGTGGTAAGTTCTTATAAGATGTCAAAAAACTTGAGAGATAAATTGGTGTGGCTTGGTGAGACACAGCCTTACCTATTTAAAAATGGAGTAATGGTTGTGTATGAACAAGAGAAAACGAACACTGCCTCCTCTCTCTTCTCTTCCGCCTTCTAAGTGTCCAAGAGGCCATAAGTAAGCAGCGTGCTGAACTAACATTCAGCTTTGTTCATTTGTGTAGTATCAGCACAGCTCAATTTTTCTTTAATTGATAGGCTATATTGCAGCACAAAACGTGTAAAGAATATACCAGGAATCCCTAAAGTAACGTATAAGTGTTAGCAACTCGAGCAGATGAGTTAATTTCATCAGTGTAAGCATGTTGTATATAAAAATGATAACGGTTCATATTTTTATATAAAAGCAAAAACTACTATTGTTAGTAATGCAAGAGATAGCAGTGGTTCTATTTGTTACAACAAGTTAAATAGCGTAGAACACCACGGTCAGTGCAAGCAATCCGTCCCGCCTAAAAAGTTGCTTTTGCTCATTTTGGACTCCTTCTCCCCACGTTTTTCTTTTTGACTCAAGAAATGAAGGATACTGTATATAGCAAGCGACATTATTTTATATTTGTTAGAATCTTCACAGCCAGCTCCTTCCAGTAGGTCAAGAAAACAGCCCCTTTTCTGGTGTGTATATGTAGAGTGAAGCGACGAATGAAAGTTTATATCAACACCAGCATTCGAATCCGGGTTGTTTGCTTCAAAAAGCAAATGTACTAACCACTGAACCACCCTGGCAGAGTGGCTTTGCATAACTGCGCGGACTACCTTAGCATGTCTCCCTTCTTAACCCAAATTCCTACGCATGGGTTTCAAGCTGGATTCCCCATTTCGTTCGATGCTGAGACGCTATTCCATTAAATTTAGAGAACCCCTGAAGTGCTGTTCGAGTTTTAGGGTGTTTACCAAGCGGGCTGAGGTTTGACTGGGAATTTGAGTTGAGGAGGGACGCATGATAGGGTAGTACATGTAGTTGTAGAAAGCCACTGTGCCAGGGTGGCGTAGTGATTAGGATATGCGCGTAGTGGCCATAACATCGAATCATGACTTTATTGCAAACTTTCCTTCGTCGCTTCAGTCTACATGTATGCATCATAGATGTTTAAGAATGGAAAATGTGCCCAGAACCATGCAGTGTGCCCGGCCGAAGTGGCAGAGCGGTTCTAGGCGCTTCAGTGTGGAACCGCGCGACCGCTACAGTCGCAGGTTCGAATCCTGCCACGGGCATGGATGTGTGTGATGTCCCTAGGTTAGTTAGGTTTAAGTAGTTCTAAGTTCTAGGGGACTGATGACCATAGATGTTAAGTCCCATAGTGCTCAGAGCCATTTGAACCATTTTGAACCAAGTCTGCCCATCTCTGACATCATACGAGCCACAATGCACGCTGGCGTTTGACTGACGCGAACAGATTGATATCTCGGTGCGAAGTATGTCTTTTCTAATGTCCCTCTGACTGTACTTACATACCTTACAGGCTTATTAATTTTCATATAAGTAGAGTTAAGTTCGCCTTAGTTACTGAAAAAGTTTCCACTCGACTGCATTTAAACTTTGTCGGCTAGATTTTTTAGAGCGAAACCGACAGTAACATATGACCCCTGAACTGCCTCTTTAATCACTGTTATTTACAATACAGTCCTGAAACTTGGTACAGCTGTATTCTTGCATGAATGAATTTGAATGCTGTAATTAGAACTTTCCATTACAAATACAAGTGATACTTAATATACTATGAATAAGAAAATTTTCATTCAAATTTTGGTTTTCAGTGAATAACATGAAAACTAATAGAGGTAGCTTATTGATGACACATATTTAATGCTTTTACATGAACTGAGGCTACATACGGATTTTCAGATTTCTGATTCTAATATTTACTGTCTTAAATTTTTCGCAAAAGCCCTGATGTTAACCAAAATTTTGTTTTGGTCAAGTTGAGACTTGTAGCTTTTAATTGTGACGTACATTTGCATATTCTGAACAGTTTATAGCTTTGTAGTTTCACTATTTAGCACCGCTTATGTTTTCTTAAGACCATATATTTTGCCTAACATATTCGTTTAATCATTCTGAGATTTTACAACGTGAACATTAATGTACTTAAGCGCATACTGACGAAGCTTGGATAAGTTATTTTAATTTTTAATTTCACCTTTAGATTATGGTGCAATCCTTTGTATGTTAAGCACAAATTTATTTTCAAACCAAATTAAATATTATAAATAAGTGATTTTACTACAGCTGACCTCTTTTAAGTGAAACTGAATTTAGCTAAATTTTCCTTGATACTACAAACACAAAATTAACAAATTATATACATACACATAGAAAAACAGAGTATAGTGCATTTTTAAAAATCATGTACATGGAATAACGTAGAATCAAGAAATAAAACGTTCGATTATTACAAAATTAATTTTGTGATTTAGAATTCTCGGTCTTTAACTGAAAGAGAAGCACACAGAAACATTTCGCTTTTTAATAGCTTTCAGTACCCACTCATTTAATGACAACCGTAGGCACTGTGGTGTGTGTCCTTACAGATCACTTTCACTAAAAAAATTTAAGATAGAGTGTGGGAAATCCTTGTAGTGGGTGTCCGTCTCTATTGCAAAACATGGTAAGGGGAGGAGTCACTGTGGTTAGTGTCATTCTCACTTCTTTCTCCATACAGTTTGTAGGCTGCTTTTCATGAAGCCTCCTGAAAATGCGAAAAGGGAAAAGTCACTATGGTTGATGTCCTTGTCAATACTTTATCCACATACTTTATAGGCTATCCTTTATGAAGCCTCTATATCCCTGAGGAACAGATAACATAGCCAAAGCTTCTGTTCTCAACTTACATATACACACTACATTTTAATTTCCTTCTGTAATTTAAGTAATTGTTTGAGAAATTATCAAAAAGAATTTTTTTATTTGGAAAACATTTATTATTTGGGAACCTATTATTAACTGTTTCTTAATGGTTATTGGGAATACGCGACTTCATAAAATCGTGACATTACTCTAGCTCACTTTTGCTAGTTACTTCATTTATAAGCATTATAAACCACAGATAATCTGCTCCGAAAGTCAAAGTAAGTTTCTAAAACAGTCACATTCTGGGCTAGTGTACAATTCACTTCATTACCTTAGATGTTACTTTACTTAGAAAATCGAATAACTCTTGTGAGCTCTATCTTCATGTAGCTTAATTATCATACGGATTCGTATGATAAAGGAGTCATTTGTTCAACAACAGTTACTTTGCTTTGTTACACACATAATTAAAAAGCTGTTTTATTGTCCATTCCAAAACTCTACAATGTGCGTTTCCTAAAACATTCGTTTATCTTTATTGTTATCTGAATGTGTCAATATTTATCTGTTAATTCGCGATCTCATTACATGTTTCTCAACTCTTTTCACGAGACTTGAGGGAATTACACACCAGTTTTCCACTTCTTTACATTATATGTCAGCTCACTGACTTCATTATTCCTACACTCCTGGAAATTGAAATAAGAACACCGTGAATTCATTGTCCCAGGAAGCGGAAACTTTATTGACACATTCCTGGGGTCAGATACATCACATGATCACACTGACAGAACCACAGGCACATAGACACAGGCAACAGAGCATGCACAATGTCGGCACTAGTACAGTGTATATCCACCTTTCGCAGCAATGCAGGCTGCTATTCTCCCATGGAGACGATCGTAGAGATGCTGGATGTAGTCCTGTGGAACGGCTTGCCATGCCATTTCCACCTGGCGCCTCAGTTGGACCAGCGTTCGTGCTGGACGTGCAGACCGCGTGAGACGACGCTTCATCCAGTCCCAAACATGCTCAATGGGGGACAGATCCGGAGATCTTGCTGGCCAGGGTAGTTGACTTACACCTTCTAGAGCACGTTGGGTGGCACGGGATACATGCGGACGTGCATTGTCCTGTTGGAACAGCAAGTTCCCTTGCCGGTCTAGGAATGGTAGAACGATGGGTTCGATGACGGTTTGGATGTACCGTGCACTATTCAGTGTCCCCTCGACGATCACCAGTGGTGTACGGCCAGTGTAGGAGATCGCTCCCCACACCATGATGCCGGGTGTTGGCCCTGTGTGCCTCGGTCGTATGCAGTCCTGATTGTGGCGCTCACCTGCACGGCGCCAAACACGCATACGACCATCATTGGCACCAAGGCAGAAGCGACTCTCATCGCTGAAGACGACACGTCTCCGTTCGTCCCTCCATTCACGCCTGTCGCGACACCACTGGAGGTGGGCTGCACGATGTTGGGGCGTGAGCGGAAGACGGCCTAACGGTGTGCGGGACCGTAGCCCAGCTTCATGGAGATGGTTGCGAAAGGTCCTCGCCGATACCCCAGGAGTAACAGTGTCCCTAATTTGCTGGGAAGTGACGGTGCGGTCCCCTACGGCACTGCGTAGGATCCTACGGTCTTGGCGTGCATCCATGCGTCGCTGTGGTCCGGTCCCAGGTCGACGGGCATGTGCACCTTCCGCCGACCACTGGCGACAACATCGATGTACTGTGGAGACCTCACGCCCCACGTGTTGAGCAATTCGGCGGTACGTCCACCCGGCCTCCCGCATGTCCACTATACGCCCTCGCTCAAAGTCCGTCAACTGCACATACGGTTCACGTCCACGCTGTCGCGGCATGCTACCAGTGTTAAAGACTGCGATGGAGCTCCGTATGCCACGGCAAACTGGCTGACACTGACGGCGGCGGTTCACAAATGCTGCTCAGCTAGCGCCATTCAACGGCCAACACCGCGGTTCCTGGTGTGTCCGCTGTGCCGTGCGTGTGATCATTGCTTGTAGAGCCCTCTCGCAGTGTCCGGAGCAAGTATGGTGGGTCTGACACACCGGTGTCAATGTGTTCTTTTTTCCATTTCCAGGAGTGTATTTCTCCCGATATTCATTTATTCATATATTACACTTTCCTTTATATTTCGACGCATCTTTCTCCATTTTATTTTCGTCAGCCTACTGACCTAATTATTTACACATATTTTTGGTGTGATCCTCTCACCACGTTCACACCCCTCCTTTAATTAATATCAAAATTCTTTGGGTCTCCTCTATTTGCACTATGTTATTACCCTCTCTTATCTACAGGAAACCTTACTTCCAACAAGAAAGTTGTTAATTTATGTAGAGTTTACTTTTTCTGATTTCAGGAATTTTCAGCTTCAATTACTTCTCTTAGCGCAAAGTATATGTATTTTGCTGTTACTAATCCATTTTGTGGATCTCATTTATTGCTTATTTAATTTAGCCACTATTTTTCTACTATTGGTGTTTATAAATTACACATTGTTATTTTAACATTTAGAATTTACTGTCCCGTATATTGCCTCGTAAGACATCATTCAGGTATAGTCATTTTCAGGAATCATTCTTACCTACCAGGAAGATATTACAAACTACCAGCATATATACAATATGAAGACCTATATTCCTTACTTACAATAGGTGGAAACAAAAAGAGAATGAAACGTGAAAGGAAAATAAAGTGTCTTCCAGTTGGGAACGCACAGCACGCTAAACTGTGTATGCGCCAAAGAGTGCCAGACTCCCTACAGAATCTAATTACTGTCAGTTTTGGAAGGCTTCAAATCTACAGTGTTTCGCAGACTTCGTTCTCTCTTACTTTTCCGGTATTCCAATCGGTATACGTTCGCATGAGCCCTACTATTGTCCTGAATCGTCCTTGAAAAACATGCATAAAATTCTTTGTTTCCGCTGACATTTTATTAGATTTTTCTTTTGTTTTGGCTGACACTAGTCGCCAATGTTAAAACTAGTGTTGAAAGATTTTGCGTCATGCCGTCTTTTCCTGTCAGGGCTCTTTTACGTATGTTTGCCCTAGTCTTTGCTTTCTTTTCATCTATAGAGCTCTGAGATAGGACTGGAAAATTAACAATGTTTGAAAGGATGCGTATGGGGTTCACAAGGAGCAAAACCTGTTGCATCTTGTTTAAGGTTGTTGATGATGTCTTCAAAGCTTTTGATATGATCAGCCCAAGTTGAATGCTTCCTGGCACAATATGTTCTACACAATCTGTTTAACTTGCGCGTAACCCTCTTGCTCATATTTCTCTGTGGAAAATACCCAGAGCTTCTTGTATGGTGAATTTCGATCTTTTCTGGACACACTTTAAATTTTTCAGATACGGATTGCGCACTATTGTCCGGTAAGAGACTCTTAGTCATGCCAATCTTTACAAAGTAGCCCTTTTCCAGTTTGTCAACCTGCATTCTGTCATTAGCTGTCTTTATTGGATATAGTTTGACACACTTGCTAAAACTGTTGATCACTACAAAAACCTGGGTACATCTTCCATTAGATGTCGGGAGATGGCCGAAAAGATCGGTTACACATAATTCTAGGGGTTCATTTGGTCCCACATATCTGATTCTGCATATCTTCCTACACTGTAGTGTTTACTGAACGCAGTTTCTGACATACAACACAGGATACCCGACTCCTTGCGACTCTACGGTGCATATTGTCGAAAATAACCTTCTCACCTAATTTATCAATGCATTTCTTGGCTCCATAACGGCCACATCATAGATTCATGTAGTCAATCATCAGATTCACATGTTGGGATGGAAAACATATCTTTCATTCTGCTGGATCTAACTTCCTCATTCGGAATAAAATTCCTTTATGGAGGCAATAATACTGCGCTAGGGTCCCCTAAATGGCTTTTGACTAACCTCAACTGATAATCATCATTTTGCTCCCTTCTTAAGTTTTTACATACATTCTTCGAGGCACTTGCCTCCTTGACCTCATGCATGTCGAATATGCACACCGCACTCTTATCTGCTAACGGAATTTCTGATTCCCTGCATAACTCAGCACTTCTTGATAGCCCATCTGCTACCAAACTGTTCCTCCCTCGTATATATTTAATATCAAGATAGAACTGCTGATGGTACATAGCGCACCTTGCTAGTCTTGGATGTCTCAGTTTGCAAGTTTTTAGAAACGTAAGTGCCTTGCTCAAAATGGCTCTGAGCAATATGGGACTTAACTTCTAAGGTCATCAGTCCCCTAGAACTTAGAAGTACTTAAACCTAACTAACCTAAGGACATCACACACATCCATGCCCGAGGCAGGATTCGAACCTGCGACCGTAGCGGCCGCGCGATTTCAGACTGTAGCGCCTTTAACCGCTTGGCCACCACGGCCGGCTAAGTGCCTTGCGATCACTATGTATTATCGCCTTGTGACCTAACAAATGATGATCAAAGTCTTACGTATCAGGCACGATAGCCAGTGCCCCTAGCTCCGAAAATCCATAATTTCGCTCAGCAGGTTGCAGTCACGACTAGCAAACGCATTTGTCTTATGGACCTCCCGGTTGCCTTCTGCTTGCTTCTGAAACACCTCTGCTGCAGTCCCATAACCACTTGTGTCAACTGACATGAAAAAGGGTTTTGAAAAATGTGGATGATGTAATGCGGACTACTCATCAAATAGTTTTTTAATTCTTCAGAAGCGGACTGGCACACTTCAGTTCAAATCCATGGGGTACTCTTCTTCAACAATTGGAGTAGAGAAGGTTAATTAAACAAGTGATATTTTACAAAACGGCGGTAGATGCGAATAAACCGAACATTGACCTTTTATTGGTGGACGCTTTAAGCTTTGCAATGACTGATAAGTTGGAAGGATCAGGTAACATACCTTACCTCCTAATTTCATGGCCCAAGAATTTTATTTGGTGTCTAAAAAACTCAGTCTTCTCTGACTTTCGATTTCATACCACCTTTTCCTATAGCTCCTAGCACCCTGTCTAGTGGACCGATATGTTCTTCCGATGTGAGAGTTATGTCGCCTAGATATATAGCCACTTGAATTTACAATTGCTGCCCCAATACATGAGCCACCATTCTTACAAGGGCACACACAGAACTATTTAAACCAAATGGGACTACTTTATATTGGCAGTACACTCCTTCATGCAAAAACACCGTAAACTTACGTGACTCTTTTGCCAAGGACAAATTCCAGCATCCATATGTTACATCCATTGATGTAATATACATAACTCATCAGAAATTTTTATCGGTTCTTCTATATTTTGAGGACGGTCACTCTTTCTCTTATTAAAATTTCATTTAGCCAGCGTGGATCCAGCACTAATTTGACGCTTCCGTCACGCTTAGGCACAACAAGAGGGTTATTATATTCACTAATTGCTTGCTCAATGATATGCCATGCCAACGTACGCTGAATTTCTTTCTTAACATCTATGTTTCTCGCAACATGTATCTGATAAAGTTTCTTGAAAAATTCTTGCCCAGGCTTAACATTAATATACTTAAGCAGACACTGACGACGCTTGGAAAATCCCTGGAACACTCGCTCGCCTCTATTCCTCTACAGTGATACAGCACTTGTTTTGCCTCACCACGAACTGCTGTGAAATGCACGGCAGAGGGTACGTCCCACTGTACAGGTTATTAGGGCGTTTCCAGTCCCATTCAAATATGAAGAGTAAATGATTCTTTTAATGTTTCTGTAGTTAATTGAATCTTATCTTCACGATGCCTATGGGAGCGGTAAGTACAGGGTTATAGTATACTCCTAGAGTCATTGTTTAAAGCCGGTTCTTCAAACTTTATTAGTTGACTTTCTCGAGATAGTTTGAGTCTATTTTCAAGAGCCTGCCAGACCAGTTCTTTAAGTATCTCAGTGACACTGTCCCGCGGCTCAAACAAACCTGTTACTATTCGTGCTGCCCTTCTCCGTGTATTTTCAATATCCGCTACCAGTCCCATTTGGTATTGGTCCCACACACTTCAGCAATGACCATCAACGACTATGCCTGACCCAAGGCACTCGAGCGTTTTCTGTGAGATGATGTCAAGATCCCGATGACCGACATCACAGGAATACACTTGTCGGCGGGCTCCGCTTCTCTCATGCTGACGGCAATGTCGGAACGAGTTGTTGCAGGTCAAAGACGAGACCACTGTAAAACCGAACGTTGCCCACGAACCAGCCACCGTCAAAGGAAACGGTGTGAGATCGGCGACATCTACCGCTGTTCCTGCGCCCGTCCCCCCAAACCACCGAACTATTTAAGGGACATAGCACGGCCGAAACTTCACCACGAGCCACTACTCCATCTCCCGGTGACAAAATGGACGATACACAGGTGCCTGCCTCCACAGCATGGCACGAAGAGGAGGTCGAGGAGCAGGACCATTTACAGGACCATAGGTCGTCGGCGCCGCTCCACTAATCATACTGTCCCCTGAACCCTCAAAAGGAGAGGAGGATGACGTTACACAGCAACGCCCACTTCCTTCCATTGACGCTTCACTGGCTCAGCCTACAGCGGACTGTCACAAGGCCCATCGGATAGCAAAAATCAGTACCAGCAACGTCCATTCATCAGTGAAAATCCACCTTGTGCAGTATATGTTCTGGACTTCTGATACTGATTTCGACCTCTTGCGGGAAATTCCCTTCGCCAGTCTCCTTTATATCAATGGTTACACCACACGTGCCTCCGCAGGTCATCCTATGGGCCGTGGAGTGGCATCAACGTCCGCTAAGGGATTCATGTCATTGACGTCACCTTTCTTCCATCATCTCAGGGCATGGAACTCACTGCCATAGGGACACGGTCCATTTATGTCTACACCGCATAGGGACTGACCAATGACATATACAGACCCAGTTTTATTCTGAGGACATTACCCCCTTCCATGTTTTTAGGGTGATACGAAAACTGCCTGCTAGGAAGTGGTTTTAACTGCGTTCTGCACGCAATAGTTTGGGTTCCCCAGTATACCACAAGCAAGGAACTATGCGTAGTAGTGCAGGACCTCTTGCTCCACGATACCTGGGAAGACTAACATGGTGACAATTCTGGCCATACCTTTCTTACCAGTCATTCTGCCAGCCATCTAGACAGGACAGATGTCGGGGATCTTACATCTGCAAATACAGGACGCCGAACACTGGCCACTGGCCTTTTCCGACCACTGCGCTTACATCTGCGTGGTCCTCCTTGCGCCCCAGTCTGCGTGGTGCAGCCGTACACCGCGGAAACTAAATAAGTCTCGTTTGTCGCCAACAGGTTATCGAGAAATGGGCATCCTACGAGCAACACCTTCCCAACTATCGCTCGACACTGACGTGGTGAATGGACTGTGCCAGACTGGCAATCCAGAAGACGCTGATGAGATATGCGAAGGACTTGGCCGAATGGCTTCGCAACACCATCAACTTCTACTGTGCGATCCTCTGAGATCTGGTCGCTCAGCCGCCAACCACAGATATTCAAATGGAACGGCGCAGAACTGAGGCGAGGATAATTGCACTGGCACCGCAAGTTGCAGGGTGTGGTGATACGGACGCGATGCCACGATCAGGCAGGATTTGAAATTCCATCCGTGCATCATATGATGTCCGACAAACGACGGCGTCGTCTACAATTCATTGACACTCCGATCGGTGCTCATGACTCTCAGGCGGCCAATCAGAACGACACCATTAACACGTTCGTTGAATATTACCGATGTACTTATAAGGAAGAAGATGCAGACTCCACCTTGCATTACGTGACGAGCACCCTCACCCACACAGAGGCGGATACCTTTAACATTGGTGGACACGCGAGACGAAGTCAATGACGCATTCGATAACGATGGAGACAACAGATCGCCCAGCATCGACGGCTTACCGACTGAGCTTTACTGAGCTTTCTGGGGGCTCATAGCAATGCGGTCGACGAGTATGTTCAAGCAGTCCCGTCTGACTTTGTTGAGGGCATCGTCATTCCGCCCGCAGAACATCCCGCAGTACAACGGGCACAAACTATAGACTGTTCACCCTGCTTAATGCAGATTACAAGATCTTCACTCACTTACTGGCAATGTATCTCCAGACAACATTCCCTCGTGTGCTCTCTCAGGAGCATACAATGACTGAGGTGACAGGTTAACATACAGACTGCAACAGGTGAATACCGTGACCTAATTGCGATGGTGGCGACCTGTAGACTCCGTAAACCGGTTGGTGCTGTACGTTTCGATAGTGGCTTCAAAAAAGTGCACCATCGTTTCCTGTTTTTTTTTTGGGGGGTGGGGGGCAACCCGCAAGGGCATCGCATCTCCCTTCATCAACGTCCTCTGACGCCTTTATAATGGCGCCAGTTAACGAGTCCAAGTCAATGGAATTTGGCAAGGCTGTTAGCCACCCCACACAATACGCAACGGTGTCCCTTCTCTACCTTCCTGTGTGCTATTGTCCTAGAGTCCCTCGTTACGGGCCTGACTCCCGATTTCTCCAGACTCACCCTTCGACATCACACCTTTCGCTGTAGGGCATACACTGATGACCTCCTCCTCCTCATCCACCCTGGCTCCGAGATCTGTGCAGTAATCGAATTCACTATGCATTGTGGGTCTACCACAGCCAGTGCCATGCAAGTCACCAAATATTCTGCAATGTACATCAGACGAGGCCTCCAAGAAGGTGAAGTGGCACCTCTGCCGCTCGTGAGGACATTCCAGTACCTGGAAATTACCTTTACCCCTACCGTCACACGCAGAGCTGCGATGGATTTCCGTCGCCTGTTATACATCATCTGCAACGACATCGACCAGAACCTCCTGCACTGCCAGAACACACTTCACTGTGTTGAGTTCCTGAATCGTTATGTGGCGTCAAAATTGGACCACATCACGGAAGTGCTCCTTGCTCCCTCTGCCGACAGTGATTGGGCGATACCTTTGGTTATCATGTTACAGTTTATTCCACTTTTAAAGTCCGTAATGAGACACTTACCCTGCTCCCACAGGATGGTGTCCTCAGACTCATCAACCTCCGTATGTGAGATACGCCTTGTATATGAGTACTGTGAGAAGGTAGTGGAATGATCAGGGTACATCCCTAACACACAGCTTGCTTGAGATCCTCCTGTCTGCATCTGCCTCACCGTCGGTGTGTCTGTCGGCCACATCGTGCCTCACCTGTCTCAAATTTCAGCGTTTATCGTTGACTACTGTTACGCACGTACCAGCCTCCCAGAAACGCGTCCGCCCATGATTAAGAATTTTTACAACCTACTGTTGCGCCATATTCCCTGTAACACGCTCAGACCAAATATTCCTCCATCCAGTGATCCATAGTGTAGAGTATCATCCACAGCTTTTCCTCCCTGCAGACGTCTGGGCAACGTGGTATCACATAGTCAAATGGAAAACTGCCACGAAAACAGCGACTGCACACCATCAGTTTGTCCGATTCCTCTCGTTGTCTCCTCCTTTCTCAGCAACTCAAAATTCATGACCAATGTCTGATCTGCGCCTCTTCACATTACGTCTGGTGATTCATGCGAAAAATTACTGCCTGGTACATCCGAGTGCTACCAGATGCGATCGAGCCGCGAATGTATCTATACACGGATGACTCATATTTTCCCACCGCCAAATATCTTGCCATTACGTGGGTCAAGGAGTGGGGTGTCAGTTACCTATCGTGTGAGGGAGCAAAATAGCCGATCGACTTCTGGACCTATTTACAAATAGTCCCTGCAGTGCTCGAATGCACGCCATGTTACCGATTTTTATTAGCCATCTGTCTTCGAGGGGTCTTTGTTAGACATCTCCTTATTTGGGAAGCGCCTCCTGCCTCCAGTGATTTATGAGATTCAGCCATCTATGATCGATTCTACCTCCGGGGATGAGAGATCCCGCCGCAAATGGGCCGATTTTTGTAGCCAGTCTTCTGTTTCTTGTTTCTTCCTATGTAGGTGACGTCTGTTCCACATAATTTCATAATAATACTAAAAATTAAAATAAATAAATAAAAAAAAGCCTTACACTTTTGTTGATCCCCATGTTTAACTCTTTCTTATGCCCCACAGGCTCTGGCGAGGGGGACACCGTGACAAGATCTCGGGATTCGACTCTTGACCACTCTGCCCCTGAGCCTCCACCATTCAATTTGTACAAAAAAAAGTGCTCAGTGTATCCGATTGCCACTCAGTGGGCCCATCTTCGATTCCTGGCCGGGTCAGAGATTTTCTCAGCTTCGGAACTGGGTGTTGTGTTGTTCTCATCGTCATTTCATCTTCGTCAACAGTCGAGTCGCCAGATGTGGCGTCAATTGAAAAGACTAGCAACTCGGCAGGCGAACTTCTCCAGGTGGGGACCCTCAGCCATCAATGCCACACAATCGTCTTTTTCATTTGAGCAATATTCTGGGATGGGTAGCATGAGAGATTTGTAAGTAGTCTCCTTTGAGGACTGATTGCATTTCTCTAGTATTCTACCAATAAATCGAAGTCTACTACTTGCTTTACCCACGACTGACCCTCTGTGACCGTTCCCCTTCATGTCCCCATTAAGTGCTACACCCAAGTATTTGTATGAGTTTACAGATGTGACTGCTGTGTCTAGGAATCCTGCCTACTCGGTTCACTATACAAAGAATCAAACAACTCGTATTAATGAGTTTTATTATATTTAATGAAATACAATACTTAACTTTGGCAATTACACAGATGTGACGCAAGCAAAGTGCGGCGTACGGAATAATCAGTCTTTGCAGTGACTGCTGATTTGTAACTGACAAAAGTCTTTCCTGAAATGCTATCGAAGTGCTTAACGTTGGCGCTGCTACCCAAGTCGCTAATCTAGAAGCCGGTATCGAACTGGGCCGCCACCAGTCGGGCGCGGTGCTTATATCCTTTTCACCTAGGGGCCACTGCTGTCGCGTTGTCGTCCTGCAAGGGCGGTCGGTCAGTGTGCGATTCGCTGTCCGCTTTTCTCACAACCTTCTCTGTTCCATCGTTCCCGACTGGCGTGCTGGCGCTTGACTTCACGCTGTAACCGTGACTTATTAATGTTATGTTCGCAGGTTAATGTGTTTCTTTAGTTTGCGAAGTGCACAATTTTACATTTTCTAACGTATAAAGCACGCTACTAATAATTGCACCACTATGAAATCTTACCAAGGTGTGACTAACGTTTGTACAGCCTCGTTTAGACTTTATTACGTTATACATAACTGTATCATCTGCGAAAAGTCTGAGGTTACTACTAATATTGTCCGCAAGATCATTAATACACAACTTGTACAGCAAGGAACCTAATATACTTCCCTGGGGTACACCGACAGTTACTTTTACATCTGTTGATGACTCTATGTCCAAGATAACATGGTGTATCCTTCATACTAAGAAATCCTCAATCGAGCCACATATTTCATCTGATACCCGTATGATCGCTCTTTTGATAGTAAGCGTAGGAGTGATACTGAGTCATATGTTTTTCAAAAATCGAGAAATACTGAACCTACCTGTCTGGCTTGATCCATGGCTTTCAGGATGTCATGTGAGAAAAGGGCTAGCTGAGTTTCATGTGATCTATGTTTTCGAAATTCATGCTGACTTCTATGGATGAGGTCGTTCTGTTCCAGATACCTCATTTTTTTTTAGCTCAAATTATTTTCTATGAGTCTACAACAAACGGATGTCATGGATATTGGATTGTAGTTTTGTGGATCACTTTCGCTACCCTTCTTGTAGACAGGCATGACTTGTGCTTTCTTCGAACTACTGGGAACAGTTTTTTGTTCGAGGGATCTGTGATAGACTATTATCGTTAACAGTGGCGCTAACTCAGCTGCGAATTGGGTACAGAATCTGATAGGGATTCCATCCGGCCCTTGCTCAGTTTTAACAGTTCAGCTGTTTCTCATTGACCCTAATATCTATTTCACTTATCTTTTTAGTGGTATGGGAATTGCGTTGGGGCAGTACTCCTGGGTTTTCCTTTGTAAAGGAACATTTGAAAAAAGAGTTAAGCATTCCTGCTTTTGCGTTGCTACTCTCAACTTCAGTTCCACTCTCGTCCGTGAGTAACTGGACACTAACGTTGTTACCACCAACAGTCTTTACATATTATCAGAATTTCTTTGGGTTTTGTGGAAGATTATTTGACAATATTTTGCTACGGCAGTCACTGAAGACTTCCCGCATTGCTCTTTTGACTGCCAAACGCGTTTCATTCATCATCGTTCTGTTTATAGCCTTATTATTGGTTTTATACCTATTATGCAGTAGTGTATGTTTCCTTAGAAGCTTCATTACAGGGACTGTGTACCATGGAGAACCTCTTTCATTATGAAGTGCTCTACTGGTTACACATCTGTTCAGTGCATAGTCAACTATTCTTTCAAACTTGAGCCACAGTTTCTCTACATGCTGCTGTGTGGAGCTAAAATTTCTAGTCCCTCATTGAGGTACCGGCCGCTGTGGCCGAGCGGTTCTAGGCGCTTCAGTCCGGAAACGCGCTGCTGCTACGGTCGCAGGTTCGAATCCTGCCTCGAGCGTGGATGTGTGTGATGTCCTTAGGTTAGTTAGGTTTAACTAGTTCTAAGTCTAGGGGACTGATGACCTCAGATGTTAAGTCCCACAGTGCTTAGAGCCATTTGAACGTCATTGAGGTAGGACACTATTGTTTTTCTATCTAGTTTGCTGAACATATAAATCTTTCTGCCTGTATAGTTGCCCTTCGTGTTACGGTACCCGTTGTTAATGTAACTGCCTCACGTTCACCGATACCAGTTTCGACGTGGACTTCCTCGAAGAGGTCAGGTCTGTTTGTCGTCATTAGACCTAATATAATTCCATCATGAGTGCGGTTCTATTTAGTGTTCAGATAAGGAATTTAGTAACGTTTCACGGGATGGCTTGTTACGGCTTACACTAACAAATCCTTAATATCCCATTAATTAAAGTCTCCTACAACAATTACAGTATAATAAGCGAACTTAGGTATAAGCGAAATGAGGTTTTCTATAAAGTTTTCGGTTATATCAGGAGGAGAATCTGGATATAAGGACCCTATTATAATTTTTTGTGCACCCTTGATAGTGACTCTTGCCCAAACAGTCTTGCATGAAGCTTCATCTTCTATCTTGGTCGATCTGAGATTCTTGTCTACTGCGATAAATATACAACCTCCATTTTCCACGTTCCTGTACTCTCGCTATACACTTAAATTATCTCCAAAAATCTCTCACTACTGCAACGTTCAGGTTTTAACCAGCTTTTTGAGCATAATATTACGTGAGTTTCAGTGTTTTTAGGAGCACTTCGAACTCTGGCACGTCGTTGCGAATGTACTCTCAACTGCGGAAGGCGCTATCGTTATCTGGACTCGAAGGAGAGTAAAAAAAAAAAAAAAAAGAAAAAAAAATCTTCGTATGCACCATGCACCATGCACCCCACACACATGAGCTACTTGGGTAGCTGCCTGTGATGTGTAGTGGACACCTCCCTTGTTACTGCAAAATTAAAGTGGTTTTGGAATACTGGGCTGGAAGAAAATTGGATGGCTCTAGCTTAAGACATATTGCTCAGATTGCCAGTACAAAGCAGTTGCGTGTATCACATTATTTTTGCATTCATAAGGAATAGTGAACAAATCTTATATGTATCAATTCAGCTGCTTCTACTCTCAAGAAAAATTAACTTAACGTAGTATCAGGAAAGTTAATAGAAATGAATCGTTGAGATATGTTTTGCTCTGTTGAGAAATAGATTTTCGGGAGACCAGTCTCCACTTTAACCTCTTAACCTACAATCACTTATGAGACTCGCAGTCTGGTATTCGGACCAAACGTGATTATTAAGAACCTGGCCTGTGGTACGGGCGAAATGTAAACTGCCGGGCCTGACCCGTGGTATGAATCGACGATCGCAACTTGTGATGTACCCCACCACACTCAACACTGGCCAACCTCGTGATACAGTCTTATTATCTCTTTGTATCACACTCAGTTACATGTTATTCTTGGTTACGTTTTCACGTCGAAATTTGTGTTATTAAATATTAGGGACGTACTCCCACAAAATGTTTTCAAAACGTAATTGTTGTGATGAGAACAGTGTGTATGAGCACTATTGGACTTAACATCTGAGGTCATCAGTCCCCTATAACTTAGAACTTCTTAAAATTAACTAACCTAAGGACATCACACACATCCATGCCCGAGGCTGGATTCGAACCTGCGACCGTAGCGGTTGCGCGGTTCCAGATTGAAATGTTTGGTGGGTTGTTTCTCTACTGGGGGTACAGGAATGGGCCGTTGAACCAGTCTACTAGTCGATCAGCAGCTATCATGTGTTACTAGATTTTTTAATTCTCTTACGGTTTCTGACGGTGGCCGTACAGTCGCAA
This sequence comes from Schistocerca cancellata, assembly GCF_023864275.1. Taxonomy (NCBI): domain Eukaryota; kingdom Metazoa; phylum Arthropoda; class Insecta; order Orthoptera; family Acrididae; genus Schistocerca; species Schistocerca cancellata. The sequence goes on from NC_064629.1 coordinate 317,788,947, forward strand.
TCCTGCGAGCGTCCTGCTACGTAGTGCTCTTCAAGCGTGAACCAGCTTCTCCCCCGTGGACTGAAGCTGAAAGACACTTTATCTTCTATTTAGTGGAATAACACACCCAGTGAAGTGGAACTCATTGTATTTCCTATAACATGCAATCCTAACTTCTAAATGGACTACATAGGCGTAAAATTTCGGCTAGATTTTTTCGTGAGTTTGTCTCACAAGAGCCTCTGAACAATTTTAGAATAAAATCTCAACATCAATTGTCTTTTCAGCTACGATTTTTTTCACTCGCAGCCACACGGAGAAAACGACTCCCCGCAGCAGGTAGAAGCTCCAGTCCGCGGCACTCATCGCCGACTGCACAGGATCGGCGGAACACTGATCGGTTGCCAAATGATGTGCCGCTAAATCCAGACACACCATCTGATGAGACTATTGTTACTGTGAAGTGAAAGTGAGAAACTGTCTCCGAGGTAAACATGCAATACAGGAAAAAAAATCAAGCTTCGTCAGCAGACAAACCACAAACCATCGCCTCAAGAAGCGAAACTCTGGTTTGAGAGACACTGTAAGGGTTTTGCAGAGAAGAATTATTTAGATGAAGATAATATTTCAGTGCTAAAGAGTGTAACAGCAGGAAATCAAGAGTTGTTGTCACGTTAGTGTGCAACGAATACAGGTTCTCAATCTCCAAGAAAGCTTAGCACAGCTTTGGGAGCCTTTGCATTAACACTCAACTTTTGTGCTCTACAAGCCTATTGTTATGTTGGAACAACATTTGACAGTTGTTTTCAACCTCCAAGAATAATAAGCATGTACTACCTCACTGTAAATGGGGCATCTGGTTTTACATTTGAACTTTTTATAGAGAAAGCTGCCACATATTATTCAGATTGTCCTCCACTCTGCAGCCTGACAATGGATGACAGCTAAATAATGCAGCACTATTCAGACAGATAATTTGCCAGTAGCAAAAGAGGCTGTGGTTTTCTTGCTTGTGGGTGCAAATGGCAGCTGGAAACTATCTTTTGGGTATTTTTTAATTGAAGGACTGAATGGATCCGAAAGAGCCAAGTTGGTGGGGTGGTGTACTGTTCTTGCTGGGTCTGCATGTGTGAAAGTTATATCTTCGGCATGCGATGGTGTTGTATCAAGTCTTGCCATGGCAACTGCACTTCGTTGTTCTTTTGTAATGTCAGCTTTACCTACTCCTTAGTGTCTATTCTTTCGGACATGTCCAGAAGAACGGACAGCGCACACATATTTAAGGTGAGGACAGCCAACGATCCCTTCACAGCAGACGCACACCAATTTCGAACTCATATGGGAATCGGCAAAATGGCGCGAGTAATGTCGATAAGGGGCAAAGGACACTACGTCATTAGCGTGTGGATAAGTTGAGAATTTGGGTCTGATGGGAGGCATATTAGGGTAGTCCATGTAGCTGTGATCACTATGTCTGTATGGCATAGTGGTCAGCGCATCTGCCTAGTAAGCAGGAGACTTGGTTCGGAATCCCAGTGCGGCACAAACCTTCAACTTTCCCCATTTCCTGTATGTACTGAATGATGCACTGGTCATTCATCGGCCACGGGAACCAGATTTGTCTGTTTCCTGCTATGCATATCTATATGAGCTGTTCGTACTCAGCAATGAATGTACGTCTCTACTTAAGAATATCCGTCTTCACAGATGTTCCCAGAATGCCTTACAAATAATGTTTGTAATGATAAGGTCTCGTGTAGGTTGGAATTACTACTCCACTGCAAAGCTATTTGCAGGAGAATATAAAAAGATACTGGTGAAACACGAAATAAGACAATCTGGGTAAGTCAGCTGTACTTCTCCTGAGCGTTTACCAGTCGTAACAGTGCTGTACAGGGTAGTTAGGAACTGCTTTCAGATGAGACTGATAATGACGTTAGCCATGATCATGACTACATTTCGTCAACTGATTGCCTGCCTAATGTCTCCATTTGCAACTCTGAGTACCTAGGGGTTCGTTGTCAGGTATTTATGGAACGAAATTCATTGTGAAATTTGCGTAACTGTGTTGAGGGGTGATGCTAACCATCCAGTTTTCTCTCTGGTACAAAGAGTCATAGTGGCCTTATTATCCCGACAGATGGCATAGTTGAAGTTTGCACATGTGCTGAACCAGTTTTTCGTCACTACAGTAAGGGTTCTAGCCATGTATGCCCACAGAATTCATTGAGTTCATAATTAGTGAAGTTTTCAACATGTGCATAAATGAAACTTTATTTTAGAATCTGACTGCCCAATAGAGGGTTCAGTTGTCCCTTGGTAATCACTTTCTTTTGCTGTTAAAAGCAATTTCAGAACGCTATTTACACACAAGAATGATCCATGCAGCGCGAAGTCTGAATGACATTGCACTCAGAAATAAAATTAGGTGCAAGTACACAAAAATAACAATAATCGAAGTTCAGGTAATCAGATTAATGGGTCATTCCAAGGTGACCAATGTAACATGTTTCAGTGATAACAGGCATACTGACTTCTCTGTAGTGGGAACCGCAATGTCTAGTTGCCTTCACGCCATTTTATAAATTCTTCCTGTGTGACATTACGTAGTTATTATTTTCTCGCAGTCATATAGACTTTTTGTGTCATTATATGTGCTGTAATTGACTAAATTTTATTGAAATTTCCCCACCTTACTTTTCTGTATATTTGCCATACAGGTCCATACTTGTCTTCTTATTGACAGAGAAATTGTAAATTTAACACAGTCAGAGTACCTCTGTTCAAAGTTATGACTAACATAAAACCATTTTGACAGGTATCTTCTGAAGGTCAACTTGTCTCATAAATTATTTCACTGTAAGAAGTTATCTGTAGTTTTTGTAGTTTTACAGGTATAGTATCAGTAAAATTCTACTTACATTCTATGTAATGACTTCGTGTGAATAGTTTTATGATGTGTGCATTTATTATGTGGGCACTTCTTGCTATTATAATTCAGCTGTGGTATGAAAATAGCATAAAAAGCTGGTTTAAAGTATTGTAGAATCGAAGAAAGTGAGTGCTTCCTGTTAGTTACAAAGTTCACAGGTTATCAGACTAGTATGATGAATGAATATGGGGTGCATTTCTGCTAAAAATTGTATTTCTGCAGTTGCAAAATTTTGTAGTGGAAAGTGAAATAAAGATGCAGTGACACATTACTGGATAGTTTTGTTTTCTTTTGAAAATAAAATGATGATTTAAGTGCACACTTCACCAGTCTTTTTACACATATTGTAGATGACTGTGTGCACTAGCAAATATTAGGTAAAGTTCACTGTTGTGTGTATTACTGAGTGTGCAAAATGGAGGTTGTAATGTGTGGAGTGGTCTTTTTCTGTACACTGCAACAGTACTTGAAATTTCATTTTGGCAGATATCATAACTGAGAATATGTGCACTAATAGGTGCAAAGTACAATTAAAATCATAACTGATAGATCGTATCCTGATTATTCGAAACGAAAAAAGCGATTTATATTTTCCTAGTGAAAAACAAAAGAAAAATGTTTAAGGTGATGTTAAGTGTGTTTAAAATTTATTTTAGTAAGAATGCTTCTTCGTATGGAAGATCAATGATTAATTTGATGGGAAGAAGAACACCAATATAACTCAGTGCTCAACAAACAAAATGTAGAGTGTATACTGTTTCTGATGGCCAACCACAGTGCAGCAAACAAATAAGTTACCTTATATGAGGTGAAATTTATCATAAGTTACTTTCAAGTTGAGAGTCTGGTTGAATGAAACTCATACTCACTGCTGTTCACATTTTAACACATCTGTTTATGGCCACCTTCAATAAAAAGAGAAAAATGATATTTTATTTGCTGACTAAAACCGAAAGTAATGAAATGGTTACTAGGAATGCAGGACATGAAGTTACTAACAATGGATATCTGACAAAATGTAGCGTTTAAAGTTTCCCAACAGGCTTCTTATTAATGGAAGCACTGTATTTTAAAATTCAGTGTAGCAAAGAATTAATTCCGAAAATGTGTAATACTTGAAATGAAAGTATTGAACTACAGGAAGATCTAAGAAACTTGTAGATGATATCACTGAATGTTAAATTGGTTTTGAAAACCCGGTTATACATATGAATAGGTTGAACACGAGGATACCAGAAAAAATAGTTCATTTATTTATTTATTATATTCGAAATATACAAATGGAATACATATAGCATTTAAAATAGTCCATTGCATAAAATATTTCTCTACAATATTAATAACATTCACCACCATCATTGGATGTGAATTTTAATTAATTTAATAACAAGAGATTCTTCTCTTGGTAACACTAAATTCAAATAATTGCAAAATAAAGAAATTTCACTTACATTTTACAGATTGTGGCATAGTACCATCACTAGAATACTCACATAACAAAACAAATTAATAATGTACTGTATTTCAGATAAATTTTACAGATATATCTTTACAGTATTATTGGCGCCATAACGAAATTTCTTTTAAGTTTACAACTACAACATTTATTTGTAGTTAAAGAAGTTCACCTTAAAACAATCTGAATGTTTGTCTGGAGCATAATGCTGTCGCTGATGAAAACAATATGACGGCTATAAAATAATACATTTCCTACATGTAGAAGATTTTTAACCTTATAGTGTAGTTTGAAGCATAGTGTAATGTTTAAAATAATATAGAAGACACAACAAGTAAGAAACGTCTATGGCACTGGTAGGTTGTTACTAAGTTAATTCAGTTTTCCATTAACAATTGTCCTGTGATGAAATACTTCTGTATTAAAAATAATATACCTCAAGTACCTTCACTAAACTATCATAGTTAATAATGTGGTAGAGGAACATAGCACTGAGAACACGTGACCACAAACAGTCCCAATGGTCTCTCGATGTTTCAGAATTGTTTCTGTTTATTTGGCTTCATCAGACGATTCATCTGTCATTTCGTCGTCAGCTGAGCTTCCATTATCCTAAGAAGAAGAAAATACATTTTATAAGATCACAGAATTGGTACACTGTCGTTATTGCTTCGTCTTCCAAGGAAGTCTGCCACAGAAAATGAATAATTTTATAGGGATACAGACACACAAGAATGAATTAAACTGCTGCACACTTGAAGGGTTCTGATTAAACCTTTGATGTTAAATGTCTGGTCGGAAGAATTTTCTAATCACCAGAATAATCCCTAATCATAAATTTGTTTGATTTCTTGATAGGTGCAGTACTTTTTTTTCGAATACACTTTCAAAATTATATGTTTTTTTATCATTATGCCACGCCTTTGCATTATGGAAGATCGAAACAAATAAAACTAATTGCTCAGTTCAATTACTTGATGCATGATTCAAGGAGATAATGACATTTTCATACATACATACTTACATTCATATATACATAAGTTCTTCTAATACTACACAAAGAATAAGTCATTTTGAAATTAATATTACATACCTAGCAGTGAGGTTTCTTTGCAATACAAAGAAATGGTTTAAGGGGTAATATTTCGCTTAAAACAGATTTATGATTTCATGCCTTGAATACGTGTATTTTAATGGTGTTGTTTTGTTACATATATGTATATATAAGGCAAGTCTCTACTTACGGACTCACTCACTCACTCACTGACTCATCATCGCCAAGCCCAAACCGCAAATAATAAGAGCTTGAAATTTGGAGAGGGTGTTGATCTTATACTTTAGGCGTCGTTTAAAAGAGATTCTCCAAAATTTTGTCCGTATGGGGGTTAAATAATGGATAAAATGTTTTTTTTGAAAATTAGCCACTGCTAGGGTACTTTTGAAGTTACACCTACAAAAATTGGTATTTGGTTTCTCGACCAGAAATAAAGAAATACGTGTTTCAGCATTTTTGGAAGTTTACCCCTAAGGGGAATCAAAAGAGGATAAAATGTTTTGTAAAAAGACTTCATTATGAAAGTATTTTTAAAGCTAAACTAATTTGAATTTGGCTTCTCGGGTGAAAATAAATAGAATACGTGTTTTTGGAAGTTGAACCTCTACGGGGGTGAAACAGTGGATGGAGGTTTCTATGGAAACATTTCATTATCTAAGTATATTCAAAGCTAAATGTAAGAAAATTTGTATTTGATTTCTCTGTTAGAAATAAAAAGAATACATGTTTCAATATTTTCCGAAATTCAAATGGTAAGGGTGTGTAGTAGCAGATGAAAATTTTTTAAGGAAATATTTCGTTATATTAACTAAATTTTAAGGCTGTGATATCTGAGATTTCCCTTTTTGGTTGGATATAAAAAAAGTGTGTTATGGGATGAAAGTTTGCAAGGAAATATCACCAAATATCACCACAAGAACACAAAAGGCATGGTTAACTAAAACCTTGGACCAGAATCGCTTATTGGTCAGAAGTACATTCGAGGAAGACAGTGCTTCTACGTCCTTAATTAGCGTGAAATATTTCGAAGCTGTTGCAGTTTGTGAACAGCATAAAAATTAGATTAAAGAGAAACAAAAAACAAGACATCTGTGGAGGCCATATAGTCTACGCTGGCGAAGCAGCAGGCACAAAGCTAGTATTCGATATAGTGTTAAATCCTGAAACCTCATTCATTTATGATAGCTGTATTACTTACTGGCTGCAATTTAAGCTGATGTTTGAAACCATTTCAGTACTGCTGCGAACTTTTTCTTTTATTGACCAACCAGAGAGCTGGCAGATTCAAGTGAAGTTGGGCTATGGCTGTTATGTTGCACGCAGTAAAGAACCATGCTGTCATGTTCCAGTTTCTGTCCACAGAAACTAGAATTTCAGTGAGAACTGACTGGTTCTTAGGTACATAGAACCTCGTGAACTTAGCTTCTTTATGTTAAACTTGTTTTAAATTTCTTCATACCTATTCCTTTTTTGAGAATGTAACAATTCGGTACTCGAGTGCGTGATCCCTTAGCATCAACTTCCTTGTAGTGATAGAAAAATCATAGTGGTGATGGTATGCAGATTGCCATTTTACCGACCTGTAGATATAGTGTTTGAATGTTATAACTATATAATTTGGACACCACCTGTAAATGGTTATCGATTGAAGTTTATGACAGATACTGTTCAGGATAGCTATTATCTACTTTCATTTTTTAGACAATTATGTTCTGGTTGTTGCGAGATTTGCAGCTTCCCTGTAGCAGTATGTGTTTGCACTGAAACAAGATGGATTTTATTAAGCCACTGTATTTAGGGGAGGGGAAAATAGTTTCGCTCTTACCGTACTGAATATGTAGATTAGTTCAACTATAAAAGATTTATATTTCTCAGAAACTACCTCATCACCACAGTAAAAATTCAATATCATATATGTGTTTCTCGTTATGTCGATAAAACACTTGTATGGCCTACTCAGACAATAAATAATGACAAACGGCCACGACACAGTCAGGCGCGATAGCGCTGTAGCCCAACTGTGGCAGTGGCTCGTGTGCGAATTTGCCTTAGGGAGTGCTCAACGGTATAACCATTGCTTACAGCGCCTGTGTCCGTGATTTTGTGAAAAAAGAGTGAAAGTTGGGACCACGTGACGATGACTTTTCTTGTCCTCTTACTTTTCACCTTTATCCTCCTCTCTTTTTGCATTTGTAATTTCCTTTTACCTCACCCATGTCTCCTCTATTTTCGTCCATTGATAGGCATTTTAATTATTGTGCTCTGTTCGGAGGCATGAAATTGAGTAGGACAGGTGCTCCTTAAACACGTTTTGGGAAAAGTTGGCGGACTAGAACGTCCATACTTACAGCGAGGAAGGCACCTGGTAGCTTTGAGGTATACAGAGAACAGTCGTTTACGTGTGTGGTTGGGATTTGGAAATGTACTAGAGTGGACAGTATTCCTGTTTTCTAATCTGAGTCTCTCATCCTCCAGAATGGTGGTGGATACCCGAGATTCTCTCAAATTAGCGCCATGTACATCCATAGTTAATTATCATTACGCAGTGTAACACTGTGGGCAAAGGAGAGATACAGTCTGATATACATCTCATTGATGATGACAATGATTGGCAAAAGCATATAGACATTTGTACTTAATAAGATGTCTGAGGAAGTATGTTCAGTGCCAAAGAAATGCAGGTTCATTTTAGGAACTTCATAATTTTATTGTAGATAAACTACTTCCATTTCTCCCCATTCCTATCTTCTATACCCCTTGTACGCTTGTTGTAATTTCTACTTGTGTGCGCTCTAAATTCAACCAGATCCACAAAAACCTAAGGAAGCTTATGGCTATTTCTTCTTCCACCTAAAATCTGCCATACCGGACTTTAATGATGTCAATTATTATCTTACATGTTTAGCAAACCACCTCCCTGAACCTCGGCCTCCTAACACATTCACACATTTAATTGAAAGCAGCATGCTCTAATTTAAATTTCGTGTCTCGGAAAAAATTATAATATTACACAAAGTAGCATTCCAAAAGGTTTCTAATGAGCCTATGCCTACACATAAACAAACCTACAATACATACCTTGGTTGTCTTCCGACGAGATAAATAGCCAAAGCGGCGCTTCCGGCGAATGTGAGCAGTCTTTCCATTCTGAGGGCTGTACACCTTAGTATCTCGAATAGGAATCATTGGAAGCATTTTATCTTGCGTATGAGAGGCAGGGGACGGATTTATAGTGACGATGAGGCTTCCTGTCACTTTTGTTTCTCTTGAGTCTATATGAACTGCAGCGCTCCCAGGAGCATCGCCCTTAGACGCATTTCGAGCTCTGAGCGGCATGCTGCTTAGAAAAGAAACTGGCACTGATTTAATGACTATATCGTATTGCATATTTTTATTGCTAACCTCTTGACTCAGACCAATATGATATGGTGCTGCGCTAGTGCTGGGTTTAGGTGAGATCGTTTGTTGTTTGGCACTAGCGCCGTGAGCGTCTTCACTTAGTTGTGAGGAGTGGATTATGACACTTGGCCGAGTATCAGGACCGATGTTTAGGTTTGATGGTGTTTCTGCTTGGTAAGGGGCCACTCTCTGGCCGTTACCAGCTGTCTGAGGTTCCTTAGAAGAGATAATGCTAGTAGGGGTGTAGCCGTAGACTGAAGGAGCTACTGGTTGGTGACAGATAGACCTTTCCATGTCGCCAGCTGCCTGAGTTCCCGTGTAAGAGTTACTGCAAGCAGCAGTGTAACCGCAGTTGAGTGGAGCTGCTGGCAACTTAGTGACAACCCCTTTAGCATGGTCATCTGCCTGAGAATCATTAGAAGATGTGTCAGTGGATCTTTCTCTAGAGCGAAAACTAAAATGCCTTCCGCCAGAACCTATGTTTATTTCATATCTGTCTACACGAGAATGTGTCAAACGACTACAGATGTGTTTTTTATCTGGTAGTTCAGCTTCGGCACAACTATCTTTTGTTACATACTTGACAACTGTGCCACCAAAATTCTTACTGCTCCCAGCGTTATTAGAACTACCTTCGTGCTCAGATTCACTACGCGCTACATGGGAAATATTAAGCACACTTGAGGCAGAGTTGCCAAAGTTTCGAATTTGGAATTTGTGATCAGGACTGATCTGACGAAGAGTTTTTTGTGGCTTTTTAATGCAGAAACACTTGTCACAAAAGTAGCCAGACTGAAGAGGCATCGAAGAAGACCTAAAAAGCATCGGGTCCTTCAAGGAAGCAATAGTTTCTGATCTCCCGTCTTTCTTCCCAACGTCAGGGGAATGGCTCTCGTTCTTAGTTGGTGTGGCTGCTGTTTGAGAAACAACACCTATCTGTTCAGAATATGTGCAGCGGCCACTGTCATTGTGTGGAGTATTACGTCTTTCGGTGTCACTGCGATGTTCGTGTGGGCAATCACGATTCGTGCTATGGTTTTCGGGCGTTGGACACCACTCTACCGACCAGGGTCTGACCTCCTGCGGTGATGTTGACTTACTCTTGTTGCAGAAGTAGCTCTTTGAGGCCGTGTCATCACGTTCCGCTCTTCCTGACGTCTTATTCTTTATTCCATGTTTTCCTATGCCTGATTTCCCCTTTCTAACTGTATGGATGCGTGTTTCGCTGTCACCATTGCTGTCGTCATTTTGGCGACGCTGACTGTCGGCCCCTCGATACCACTCTGTCGGCCAGGGACTGTTCTGTTGCGATGTGTTAGATTCAGTCCCTCGAAAAGAGCTATCTGAGGCGTTTGCATCACATCGCTCTTTCCTTGGAGACTTCTCGTTCTTTCGTTTACGTTTGCGTAACTTCTCTTCCTTCCCCTTTTTCGTGTCACTCTCGTAATCGATGTGTAGAAATGAATGATATGGATTCAAACTCGGATATTCTAGTAGAGCATTCGATTCTTCAGGGTTCTGTACCGTATTTTCACTTCTCTTCCCTCCTCTTAGTGCCTCCATTGCCGAGCAAATGATGAAGAGAGATCCTGTAAATAAGAAAATTACTCAGTGGAATTATTCGTAAGAATATTCATGGTAGAAACAATTATTTATATAGATACTTGTGTTGCACTTAAGACTGACAGGAAACTGCTATAAAATAAGGCACATTTAGAAAAAAGCTATACAACAATGCAATAGCGTGGTGGACAGAGTCTAAGAAATACAGAGGCAAGAATATTTTGTGGAAACGGTGATTCAATCTGTAATGGCTCTGCATTAACGTTTGTGAAAATAGGAACACCTAAAGAGTATTCCTCGACGGATGAAAACCCAAAGGACAGATCAGTATAAAATACAAACATCAAAAAAAGTTTTGTATCACCTCCGTTCCGAGAGTTCCGGTACCTGTACAGAAAATTGGAATAGAGATCAACATAAACATCATTTCCGAACTTTTTATTGCTCATGAAAACCATACGTTGCATGTTGAACCACCATACAGCGAGACCTTCAGAAGTGGTTGTCCAGATTGCTGTACACACCGCTACCTCTAATACCCAGTAGCACGTCCTCTTGTATTGATGCATGCCTGTATTCGTCGTGGCATACTATCCACAAGTTCATCAAGGCACTGTTGGTCCATATTGTCCCACTCCTCAACGGCGGTTCGGGGTAGTTCCTTCAGAGTGGTTAGCGGGTCACATCGTCCATAAACAGCCCTTTCCAATCTACCCCAGGCATGTTCGATAGGGTTCATGTCTGTAGAACATGCTGGCCACTCTAGGCGAGCGATGTCGTTATCCTGAAGGAAGTCAATCACAAGATGTGCATGATGAGGGCGCGAATTGTCGTCCATGAAGACGAATGCCTCGCCAATATGCTGCCGATATGGTTGCACTATCTGTCGGAGGATGGCATTCACGTAACGTACAGCCATTACGGCGCCTAATGCCACCCCAAAACATCAGGGAACCTCCACCTTGCTGCACGCGCTGTACAGTGTGTTTAAGGCGTTCAGCCTAACCGGGTTGCCTCTAAATACGTCTCTGACGATTGTCTGGTTGAAGGCATATGCAACACCCATCGGTGACGCGAATGTGATACCAATCCTGAGCGGTGCATTCGGCTTGTTGTTGGGCCCATCTGTACCGTGCTGCATGGTGTCGTGGTTGCAAAGATAGACATCGCCATGGATTTCGGGAATGTGAGTCGTAACACGACGTCCTATAGCGGCTGCACGAAAAGCATTATTTAACATGGTGGCGTTGCTGTCAGGGTTCCTACGAGCCATAATCCGTAGATGGCGGTCATCCACTGCAGTAGTAGCCCTTGGGCGGCCTGAACGAGGCATGTCATCGACAGTTCCTGTCTCTCTGTATCTCCTCCATGTCCGAACAACATCACTTTGGTTCACTCCGAGACGCCTGGACACTCCCCTTGTTGAGAGCCCTTCCTGACACAAAATTAACAATGCGGACGCGATCGAAGCGCGGTATTGGCCGTCTAGGTATGGTTGAACTACAGACAACACGAGCCATGTACCTCATTCCTGGTGGAATGACTGGAACTGATTTGCTGCCCCTCCGTCTAGTAGGCGCTGCTCGTTCATGGTTGTTACATCATTGGGCGGGTTTAGTGTCATCTCTGAATAATCAAAGAGACTGTGTCTGTGATAAAATATCCACAGTCAACGTCTATCTTCAGGAGTTTTGGGAATTGAGGAGATGCAAAACATTTTTTGATGTGTGTAATTAAGAGATTGAGATTGCAGACACATGTCGCTAAACAGTGGCCGAGCAACACACTTTGTTTTTTGACCGCAGAAGTCAGTGTAACGTTACGATATGTGAGTTATGGGAATCATGGATAAAGATTCTACGCAGCGATTAGCTGGCAGTGTACCATTCAATGTAATCACCTCGTGGTCATAACTATGAGAAGGATGTCGACCTATCTGCATTAACTGGTTAACAGCGTCTGCTGCAGGCTGAGCCTGCGTCATACCTATTATTTTAACTACCAGTGTCCAGAAATAGCTATATTTCAGAGAGCAACGAGGACGTGAATGTGTGAATGTCACCACTGATATGATGTGTGGCAAATTTATTATTTATATTATTATACATCGTATGGCATACATAGCTATTCTTATACACTTTATATACGATTTAATTATAAACTGAGTTTCAGACATTGAATATCATCGATAGCGTCATCTGTTGCAGCTACTAAGTCGATGCCGTGTGGCTAGGGCCTCCCGTCGGGTAGACCGTTCGCCTGGTGCAAGTCTTTCAAGTTGACCACACTTCGGCGCCTAGGAAGTCGATGAAGTTTCCCTTACAAACTCGAACTGGGAATTCGTCTACTATGTGCTGGACTGTTTGTTTTTCAGCGCCACAGTCGCAGTTTGGAGTTGGTATCTTTTCCCATTTGTAGAGGGCGTCGGTACTTCTTCCGTGGCCATTGCATATGCGGTTTAAAGATGTACACACTCTGCGTGACTGATTGACGCCGGGCTGCCTCTCATCTCTTTAGCAGTAAGTACTTGTGGTCTTCTCAATATAAGCTTTTTGCCCTTTAGGTCAGCTGTATCATTATATATGGGCAGCTATGGGTTATTAATTACCTTGTCATGTTTTCTGAGTAGCCACTGAGTGACTTTAGATCGGAGCACAGTGTGTCTTTAGTGGTCTCAAACGATCCGTGTTGTGCAGCTAGGGCTCAGTCGTCCGCGTAGCCAAACTTCCTAGATTGTTTGTCTGGAATGTCAGAAATGCAAAGATTGTAGAACAGTGGGTAAGGACTGAGCCCCATGGTAGCCCGTTGTTGAGTACCATGGTGGAGCTCTTTCTTTCTCGAGTAAACACTTTAAAAGCATATTATCAATGAGTCTGATACGTAGTATTTCTGCATGGAATTATTTGAATTAATTTGTACAACAGCCCTTCTCTCCAGGCAGAGTCATAGGCTGCGCTCAGATCTATGAATGCAATTGTTCTTTTTTGATTTTTCTGATAGCCTGCCTCTATGTAGGTTTTCAGGGAACGCACTTGGTCAGTGCAGCTTCTATTAGATCGGAATCCTGCTTGTTCGTCTGGGATTGATTCCAATAATTTTGGGCTCAGTCTGTTATAGAGGAGTCCCTCGAGCAGTTTATATATGACACCAAGCAGTGTGATTGGCCTATAGCTCTTTGGCTGGCCGCTTGGTTATCCCAGATTAAGCAGTGCGATGATATTTGAGTTCCTCATTTTCTGTGGTATGTTCCCTGGTATCATTACATTTGTATAAAATTCTACAAGTCATTGTTTGGCCTACTTCCCACAGTGAAAAAGGAATTATGGGTACCTTCCATCCGGTCCAGGTGCCTTTGCTGCCTTGACTTTCTTCAGCACGTCTCTGATTTCAGTAGTGGTAAATTTGGAATAATATTGATAAAAAGATGTGCTGTTTGTCTTAACTGTTCGCGACTGTACCATACCTATCCTACACGTAACCTTTGGTGTGTGCTAAAGAACAGTCACTTTGAGGCAGTCAGACGATCTTCGACCTCAATTGTTGATCTCCTGGCAAATTTCACATACACTTTCACTGAGATGGGTTGAAAAATTTAATGTTTCCGGACCATTCTAGTTCGTCACGTTCTTCTGTCATCTACATATAGATTTTTAAAAATCTGGAAGCCTGCAGTGATGAGCGACGCAGTCGACCTACGTCCAGTTCCATTCTTACTTATTGAGAACAGCCTGAACATCAACCACAACAACAATAAATTTTACGGACTGAGATACTGTACCTCCTATGCGGAAACCCTACACAAAACTTCAGCTGCGTATTGTTACGCCACATGTCACGAAGACTGTATGAACGTTTACCGCTGAACGACTTCTATTTTGCCCTATGTTTTCAGCAGAAAAATTTGTTTGATAATGAAGTACTAGTGTAAGCTAGGATTTTCTGAAATAGGAAAGAAACCTTTAGTTGGTATGTGAGAAAAATACAGATCACTGGGCATACTGTAGCACGAATTCTGTCTAGCAGTATAGTAATGGCTCATACTATAGTATTACAGTCTAACTGCAGTACTATTATTCGACAAGGTAATATGTATCTATCAACGAAACTCATTATACTACGGAACTGAAATTTACACAGATATTTATGTCACTAATAATGTTTCTGTCCACACAAGCAATACTTTTTTTGCTTGTTTTAAACAAACAGTGTCAACAATGCAGGAATGTGTACTTTTCACACTCAGCAAGAGAATGATTGTCTTACAGCCTCTAACCAAATGTAGTGGTGAAACACTGCTCCATTACATACTGTAATGATGCAAGGCAAAGGCAAGAGCTCGTTCCCAAAACAGAGCTACTTGCTGATACATCCTAGGGCAGCATTGCACCATGCCACCCGCATAGGTGCCGCAGTCCCCCTGCCCAGTTGGTGACCAGTGAAGTTGCCATAGCCAGAGATGCTTCTGCACAAGGGGTATATGACAACTGCGGCAACTGGGGCATACACTGCAAGCTGTATGACACGTTGCATTGTTCTGCTGGTAGATGGCATCGTGATGAAGAAATAAACTGCATGTAGAGGTGGTCCATACTTTTTTTGATTCATTGTGCCTTTCATAATGGCTTTATCACCCAGGGAATGACCCCTGGCCTTCACCCTTCTCGCAATTGTTGCAGGTTGTTTGCTTTCATATGTTTCTCACTGTAGAAGCCAACAACCGTCAGTCAAATAGATCATAAAATGTAATTCATCAGAGGGCCACCTGTCGGCACTCAGTAGCGGTATTGTCGTGCAAATTTCAGCTTTCGTCACTGATGAACAGCAATCAGTACGTGTGCATAAGCCAGGCGCCTGCTGCAGAGGGGCATATGCAGCAACGTTTGCAGGACGGTCGTTAAGGAGATGCTATTGGTAGCCCCTTGGTTAATCCTGATGGTTTGATGCTCAAAAGTTGCACATCTATTCGCCTATAAACATCTCTGCAGATGACGTTCACCCCGTTCATTTATGGCATGTGGTGCACCACAATTTCCTGGGCACCAGTTTTGGATAGCACCATTTTGTCATGCACCGTATAGTTTAACCACGGTGACAAGTGAACAAACTTCGTCGTTTGGACATTGCTTCCACCCATGGCTCAAAAGCCAATGATCATATCCTTTTGGACATCAGATAAATCGCTCCATTTCCACATTACAGAAACGACTGCACTGTTGTCCACATCCCCCCCCCCCCCCCCCTGACACACTTCATAAATCTCCACGGCTACGGCTGCCACCTGCCGTTTGTGACTGGTTATTGCATTGTTGACATCAGACTTACTTGGTGATCACAATAATGTGTAAAATCTGGCCATCAGATGAGGTTGGGGATCGAATCGGTATGTGATCAAAGTATTGTAGTGTCAGCTCCTACCACGAGGTTGATGCTGCTCATCTATCATGCTGACAGGACCGCCTGCCTGAGGGTCCAGCCACATCACTGATAGGCCAAGGGTAAACTGAGGCCCTCCCAGCCACTGAACCACTGGATGCCCACTAGTATCAGATACACCAGTGAGACGCAGGTCCTAGTTTCATATCCCTGTGTCTCTGTCATCTCACACTTGGGCTGTCCTTATCCAGCATCGCCAGTTGCCCGGCAATGCGATGTCGCTTTGCCGCCATACTGATGCAGATGTAGCAACTGCTGAGTGCATCTCCCCTACTCACTGTGCACCATGGTTCATGGGTTCGACAGTCAACCAGACCCTGTGTGACATGGGCATTGGTAATTATTATAAACTGTTGTGAAGTAAGTAACAGTTTCTACTTGCATTGAGCTGCTTGTGACAATCCTGACTCACCACCTTTCACCAGAGAATCACCATGTCCTCTGCAAGTGATTTCATAATCACCCATGGTGACTAAAGTGGTGGTCTGACGTTTACATTAACAAAAGGCAACAATGGTAGAAGCATTTTAGCAATGGTCTTCTTGGTGAGGGTACAAGTAAGTGCCGCCATTATGCTTTTTTATGACCTGCACGGCTATTTGTCCGTTTTTCCTTGCTGTATAGTTGCTGATATTTTTATTTTGTGCCTCTGATGGTCATAGACGGTAGGTAAAATGTCATCATGTGGAAAGGTATCATCTTGGGAGGCAACCCAACAGTTGCTTCATCAATTCGCTCAAGTGCAAACAGACAATTTAGACACACATTAGATCTAGAGAGACTACAAGAACAGATTTTAGAATTTCATGGGCACCTTGAAAATTTAAAGGATGAGCGATGGAAACAGTCATTTTTTAACATGACCCTGACCATCCTAGGTACCATCATTGGCTCATTCATAACTCTTTTTTCAGGTACATCAGAGGACGACATTTGGACTCCTGTGGACAATACCATTACAGCTGCAAAAATGGGGGATGTAATGATAAGCAATTATTAAGCATTATTAAGTTAAAAGCAGATGGTAGGGCACAATTACATTATGTGCCACAAGAATTTAGAAAATTTTGGACCTACGGAAAGGATTATCCTTATAATAAACAGCTTAATAGTACAGCAGAGAAACACAGAGAGTCTGTGGAACTTTCTGTTGACTGGATTAGGAAGTTGAGTGTTATTACTTAGGAGTTAATGGATGATGACAATGCTAACAAGGCCATTCTTTAGGAGAAAGAGCAGAAGGCACTGATGGCATTCTTGGGGGTTTACAAGCCTAAATTTCTCGTGAAGTGTGGGTTGGATTTCCAGAGTCCTTAAACGATGTTGTGATGATAACTGTAGCTTTAGGGAAAATAGACGCAGTGGCTAGAGATAGGGAAAATAAGGTGATCTGTAATGCAGAAATAATGTGCTACTGATGTGGTCAGCATAGTCATATTTAGCGAAATTGTTCTGAACCTTAATGTGGGAAGTGTAAGTGAAGTGGTCGCTCACAAAAGGAATGACAGCGCAGGCTTCCACAAACCCCAGGAAGATGGTCACAAGTTAGTGCTGACATGAGAAAGACACTGATGTGGCCACTGTGCAGTGTTCCCAGTAAATGCGAGTACAGGTTAACAGTGTACTGAATCTGTGGAAAACTATTGGGTACCAGCTATGTAGGTGGAAAAATGTGTAAATTTTTACTAGATATAGAATCACAAGTATCTGTAGCGAGGCAAAGCCATTCTTGGTGCAAAGAATTTGAACACACCTCATTGAATAGTAAGTTGCCTAGTGGGGATAGTTTTCATTTGGTCACAATGACATGGATGAACTTCGAAGCGGGAGGGAAGATTTCCGGGCTTGTGTGGGAGCAGCCTACTTAATTGAGTTGGCAATAACTATACTGACATACCTTGACTATATTTACTGAGTAAACATCAGAACAAAGTTGGTCTATAATGACACATAGTAGAGCTGGGAGGGACATATATATTTCAGTCTTTTCTTAATTCTGAAAAAAACCGAAAAGCCACAAGGCACACACCTATGCCATGGGATGGTATCTGAACTGTGTACTCAGTCCCTTAGATCCAACGTGTTGGATAAAATACCGAGAGCCAGAGGGCAGCTAGTTTGGTTAGATACAGGAGCAGGGTTGCCACTAAATAACTTGTGTATAGTGATTTGTATGCCATAATTTATCATATGTGCTGGACATGATCTGCCAGTGTACAGGAAATAATATTGAGTTACACATCACCTACTACTGGTGATGGAGGGATTTATAAACAAACCATTCTATGATTGGGTAACAATACAGAATGCCAGTCTGTGTGGGCAGCTGTAGTAATAGTACCAACCAGAACTCAAATGGGAGTTGTAACTATCAGTATTTAAATCAACATACAGTCACAGATGCGTACCCAATGTTAAACGTCACAGAAACTTTGGATAACCTATGACAATACCGTTATGTTAAGACCATGGAATTGCAATATGGATACCATCATCTGGCGGTAACATCGGAGAAATCGGAGAACAGACTTAAGACCACTTTTAATATTCTATGCAGTCGTTTCTAATACCGTCAAATGCCATTTCAGTTAAAGAATGTGCCAGAAACATTCCAGTGGATGGAGTAATTGAGGTCTGACACTGAAAAGTGTACTATGTACTTAACTGACATTATAGTATTTTCTAAGGATATCCAAGAACATGTGTATGTTTCTCCGATGTCTTTAATTGACTGCAAGTGGCACATCTGAAACTTAGTTTGGAAAAGTGTCATTTCATATTGAAGGAAATTCGCTATTTCAGCCACGTTATATGCCAGGATGGTGTTCAAGCTGTGTGCGGATTTCCTATTCACACTATGGAAAAAGAGCTCCAGTTGCTTTTAGAGTTGAGTAATTATTACAGAATGTTCGTTCCAAAGTTTGTGGAAGTAACAGGACGACTTAGACATTTGTTAAAGAAGGGAATTAAGTTTCAATGAACTACAGACTGATAGCAAGCCCTTGTGTGATTAAAGAATTGATTGGTCTCTAGTCCCATCCTGACCTTCTCTGATTATCAGAAACAATTCATATTATCTTGTGATGCCAGCAACCATATGCTAGGGTATATGTTAAGCCAGGAAACAGATGGTTCAAATGGCCCTGAGCACCACGGGACTTAACATCTGCCGTCATCAGTCCCCTGGGACTTAGAACTACTTAAACCTAACTAACCTAACGACATCACACACATTCTTGTCCGAGGCAGGATTCAAACCTGCGACAGTAGCGGTCGCGCGGATCCAGACTGAAGCGCCTAGAACCGCTGGGCCACAGCGGCCGGCGGAAACAGATGGGGCACAGCACCTGATAGTCTAAATTTTTAGACAACTGAATAAGGCAAGGAAGAAAATGCTGAGCCTAATTTATGGTATCACACATTGCTGTAGTTACCTGTGTGGTAGGCACTTCGAAATCATAACAGACCACACAGTAGTGTCATCGCTGATAGGCCTCAGAAATCCAGTTAGCCACTTGTTCTGTTGGGCCATACGACTTAGTGAATTCGAGTTTGAAGTAATAGACCGTCCCAGAAAGATGCCTACAGATTAAGATACGCACGGTAGAATCTGTTGCCATTTCTGCAGATGAGTGGCGAAAGGCTCAGACCACTGACCAAGACTGTCAGCAGTTCACAACTTAAGGTCAATTCTGTGCTCACGATGGAATACTGTACACACAAATAAAGTGTGGATGACTTATAGGCGTTTTAGCTAGTTGCACCATGAAGTGTTGAGACAAACCCACAACTCTATCTGAGCAGTGTATGAAAGTCATTGAACTACCGAGTGTCACAGTGAAGAGAATTATTAGCCAAAAGTGCGCAAGGAGGATGTGGAGCGGTATGTAAAAAGCTGCATACCCTGTGCACAGAGGGTTGAGCTTCATCATCACCAGATTTCACTGCAGACATTACTAGAAGCCAACAGTCGGTTGCAAATGATTGGATGGATATTTTTGGCCCATCTATCTGCACAGACACTGATGGGGAAAAGATATATTTTGACTATAATTGATCACCTTTTGCGATATTTACCTATGACTGCTGTGATAAGTAAGCAATCAGAGATGGTAGCTCAGGCAATCATTAACCATATGATTTTGAAGTTTCGGACATGGAAGCCATGATAACCAATCACGGTACTAATTTTATGCCAGTGCTCATGAAGCAGATATGTAGACTTTATGGGTATGGGAAGGTGCAAACAAGTGCACTATTATTTGCTTGTTTCCACAATTACATTTGTTGTGCCAGTACCTTAACAATATCCAAACCTTGTAATTTGCCATCATCAAATCGTGAAACACAAGACACAGAGTAATGCAACAGCATTCAGACAAAACAAGTAGACCTTGACAGAAAAAAGTTAACAAACTGGGATAGGTATACATTACTGAACATAACAAATGTAGAACTGTTCTCTTACACATATTGTTTAAAAAACGTGATCATCATTATCACACCACAGTACATCTCCGATGGCTACATCAGTCCTAACAAACAGGTCCATGTGACCATCGAGCTAAGCCTCGTATACTAAGCTCTTCTTGTGTCCTCAGAAGAAGGAGAACAAGAACAAGAAGTAAACGTTGTCATGTCTGCCCACAGAAGAAGAAGAAGAACAAGAAAAAGAAGAAGAAGAAGTAAACTGCTGTCATGGTCTGGTGACCAAGCTGGCCATGGAACACTATCCTTATGACCAATCCGTTGTTCTCCAAACCGTACAGTGGTTTGGTTCCCAATATTGGGTATACGCCAGCGCTCCATCATATTGAAATGACGTAATATGACGAATTCCCAGTCGTACATCTTCTACGAACAATTGCCAGATCTGTTGAAAGAACGTTTTGTATACGAATCTTTTCTATTTATTGGAAAGTACATAGGGCCCAATGACGAGGGTCGTTCGATAAGTAATGGGCCACATTTTTTGTCTCAGAACATATTTATTGTTGGTGACAATATACATCAACATATCTTGCCCACATCCTACTTTTCTCCGTAGTGTCCATCACGTTCTATGGCTGTACGCCAACCCTGTGGTAGAGCACGTATTCCCTGCTGGTAAACGCTCTTTTCCTGTAGGCGTAGCCATGTTTTCACTGCATGATTGACACTCTCGTCATCTTTAAAGTGTGTTCCCCGTAGAGAATATTTAAGCGGCCCAAAGAGATGGAAGTCCGAGGGTGGCTGGTCTGGACTATTTGGTGGATGAGGCAATGATGTGGCAGGACGTCCCGAGCGTGGCTGATCATGGAGCTCTGTTTCTGCATTTCCTGAGGCTATAACTTTCTTTACCCACTGCCCAGTTGTACTCCTATCAACTGCAGCATCGCCATACACTGCACACAAACGTTTGTTGATGTTCACGACTGTTTCTTTTCTGCACACAAGAATTTAATAACAGCACGCTGCTTGTAACGTGAGTCGTATGTAGACGCCATTTCGACGCTGTACTACGGCTCTGCCACCTGCCAGAACGGTTAGAAACTTCACCGGCGCACAGAACAAAAATCAAATGTGAAGCATCAACATTGACGTTTGTCTATGTATATTAACGGCTTCTTTTAAGAAATGGGGCATTACTTACTGAACGACCCTCGTACATCATTACTGCCAATACAATCCTATACATTCAGAGCGAACTGCTGTTGATAGGATCGCCACACCACGGCATGTCGGATTTCGTCATCCAGTGTGCGGCTATTAAACTGTTGAACATGCCTCTCTTGTGAGAATGGCGTAGTTTATAAGGAACACGAAAGGAGGAAAATTGTAGTTTTATGCATATTGCCAAAAGAATCAATCCGCAAACACCACTCGACACTGTAAGTGAGCTAGATGCCATGAACGTGATCTCTGTGAATGATATGGGTGCAGTTTTTGTTCAGTTCAGATTCTGAAAGCAGTTGTTTAGCTTGTGTTCATATCTCTTCCGACGTGCGTGTCACCAAAAATTGCACGTAACGTATTCTTTTGCAGAGAGGATGTTCTGGCATGTCTTCCAGCCAGTAGCTTCTATTCTATCACGGTGAGATCCGGTTTCTTGTAGGAACTTATGCACAGGTGGAAAAGTACTATAATAGGGTGTCATCACTGCAGGAGTGATTCAACAAGGCATCGTTGTAATGCTCTTCAGTTGCATTCACCGAACCCATACCTGCAGTTGTATATTGGGCTACTCTTCATCATTAAACCTATAAGTACTGCTGCGGATTACTATTAGTGCATAACTAACTTCCCCAACATATATGGCATACCGACGACATCTCTAATGTTGTGGAGACATTTACGGTGCAATATAGATTCAAAGGTAAACTGGGGAAGCAATCAAACGAACTGCGATTGCTCTGTGACGAGCCACTGAATACTACAGGTCCCTCTCACTAAATTACTAAGAAAATATCATCGAATAACCTCCAAAATTTTGTTGGTGGGGCTCAGATTTGTACTGTATATCGGAAAAATTCTAAATATTATACTTTTTGATGTCTAATGTTGGGAGTTAAAGGTATTCTCAAATGGTTCAATTGGCTCTGAGCACTATGGGACTTAGCTGCTGAGGTCATCAGTCCTCTAGAACTTAGAACTACTTAAACCTAACTAACCTAACGACATCACACACATCCATGCCTGAGGCAGGATTCGAACCTGCGACCGAAAGGTACTCCCAACAGTGAAGTAATACAGTTGAAATTGGGAGTATCAAATGAACTTAACCGTGGCGATATTGGTGCACTTTAACGTCATTTGAATTTATGAATTAATTTATAGGTGCGCTCGAGTACATACGCACCAGTGAAATAGTAAAACCAATGTTTAGGTGCGCCGCGGAAAGCCATAAGACCGATAATACATCATGAATAAAGTTCATTGTTCGATTAATCATTTTTACTAGTTTAGTACCCGGCATTACCTGACCGTTGAAGTAGATAGGACATAAAATGCCGGCTGGAAATAGCAGGAAAAGCATTTCTAATACGAAGGTATTTGTCAACGTCGAATATAAATTTAAGCGTTAGGAAGACGTTTTTGAATGTATTTGTCTGTGATGTACCTTGTATGGAAGTAATTAAACTGTTCAGTCAAGAAGAGACTGAAAGCTCCTGAAACGTGGTGTTATAGAAGAATGCTGAAGGTTAGACGGGAGGCTGAGGTAAGTGATGAAGAGGTACTGAATCGAACGGAAGAGATAAGAATGCCACAATTTGACATAAAGGAGGAATTGTTTGATAGGATATGCTGTGCTTCATAAAGGAATCATCGATCTGGAAATGGAGGGACATGTAGGTGTAAAAACCGTAAATGCAGACCAAGGCTGTCTACAGTAAAATGCATATTATGTTGCAGTAGTCATGCGCACATGAAGAGAACTGCACATGATAGACTAACCTGGAGAACTGAATCAAAACAGTCTTCGGACTAAGGATCACAACAGCAACATATGCTTTGTAGTTACACTTGAAACAGAACTCCAACAAACCAATACAATTAAAATGCTGAGTTGATTGTGTTATAGCTTTTTTTTCTTATTTCCTTTAGTAATGCCAACTATTTCCCTGTCAGCTGGATAAAAAAGGAGGACGGAGAGAGACAGAAGAGACGCCATCCTTGCAGGTATTCCGTGTCACAAACCGTAACACGACGCTGCGTCCATTGCATGATAATCTATTGTATTGTATTGTATGTTAACCGGGGACCTAGAAACGACGGAGAGGCTCCGTCTCAGACGCAGCCGCAGTGGTCCACAGCCCCACGACGACTACCGCAGTCCACTTCACCCCTCCGCCGCCCCACACCGAACCCAGGTTTATTGTGCGGTTCGGCCCCCGGTGAACCTCCCAGGGAACGTCTCACACCAGACGAGTGTAATCCCTATGTTTGCGAGGTAGAGTAATGGTGGTGTACGCGTACGTGGAGAATTTGTTTGCGCAGCAATCGCCGACATAGTGTAACTGAGGCGGAGTAAGGGGAACCAGCCCGCATTCGCCGAGGCAGATGGAAAACCGCCTAAAAACCATCCATAGACTGGCTGGTTCACCGGATCTCGACACAAATCCGCCGGGCGGATTTGTGCCGGTGACCAGGCGCTCCTTCCCGCCCGGAAAGCCGTGCGTTAGACCGCACGGCCAACCGGGCGGGCCATGATAATCTATACTATAGGATAGAATAATACAACGCTAGCCAGTTGTACAACCTTACCACTCAGCCCTTCTTTCTCACGCACAGGCACAGAAGTTCACAAAATCTTACTTCAAAGTGAATGAATTTACGAAATTCGAAAGCACTGCTGTTCTTCACATACTAATACAGGAAAAAGAATTTTGTATTTGCAGCTGACTGATTCTATACACAAGATACACCGGTTTGCAAAACTTAAGGACGAGGTTCTTTCGTGGCCAAGTTATATAGGTCAATGGAACTTGGACCATAAATAGAAATAACTGCTGCAGTAGTGTACGGAAGGCAACTGAAAGAAATACGCAGTTATATGAACAGAAAATACATTTTTATTCAATGAAAATAGTTACACTGAAGTCACCCATCATTTTTAATGGTTCCTGGACAATGAAAATGCGGGACATAGTTCATAATATGGCGTGTTGGTTCAAATGGCTCTGAGCACTATGGGACTCAACTGCTGTGGTCATAAGTCCCCTAGAACTTAGAACTACTTAAACCTAACTAACCTAAAGACATCACACACATCCATGCCCGAGGCAGGATTCGAACCTGCGACCGTAGCGGTCGTGCGGTTCCAGACTGTAGCGCCTTTAACCGCTCGGTCACTCCGGCCGGCTAATATGGCGTGTGATCACTACGGATGGCAGTGCATGTTCTGGAACGTTCTACCATGATCGCCAGGAAGTTGGTGATTTCTTGTGGTGGAGCACCGTTCCTCCATCAGTGACGTTGCCAACTGCTGGACCACCTGTGGTGCCATGTGGACACACAACAATGCGTCTCTCCAACGCGTCTAACACGTTTTCGATCGGATTATCCAGCAGTTGTGAAACGCACTAGTGGAAGAATGAAACCCCATATTGAAAGAACTCCTTACCAACCTTGCGACCAGTATTGGAGCACGTTGTAGGGCAACCACTGCCGTCCGTGGTGATCACACACCATATTAAGAACAAGCTTGTCTTTTGTAATGTCCAGGGGACCGTAATAAATCGCAGTGACTTCAGCGTAATTATTTTCTTTGAATGAAAGTGTCATTTCCGTTGGGCTCAACGCGTCTTTCTGTTAGTTACTTTTTGTTCTATACTGTAGCACTTCATTCCATGTATGGTCCAAGTTCCATCGAGCTATGTTACTTGGCATGACACATCATGTGAAAGTTATTTTTTTCATTAAATTTTGTAGGCCAGTGTATATTTCCACATTTATGACACACACTGCATAAAGCCGCACAAAAGTGTGAGCACGATAGTGTCAGTCAGTTGCCGGTAGTCACCGAGAAGGTGCTACAACTCTCACGTGTGCGAGCAGATTGTACAAAACGAACTCGATTTTCTGATGCGCTTTGAGTCACTAATGACAAATAAAACTGAAAACTGACTTTTAAGAGGAATCTCGCTCATTATTTTGAATTACCATCCAATTTCCACGTCATTAGTTACTAGCCATATTTCAGATACGATATTAACCATTGCAACAGGGACATAACCAGAAGAGCTGTGGTATAGCAGAGGTTGCTTGGGAATACTGAACGCTGGTCAACGAGAGGACGGAAGCTTAGATTTTAACTTCGTATTGGTTATGAGGAAGTATTGAATAGGATTGGGGAGAAGAGAAGTTTGTGGCACAACTTGACCAGAAGAAGGGATCGGTTGGTAGGACATGTTCTGAGGCATCAAGGGATCACCAATTTAGTATTGGAGGGCAGCGTGGAGGGTAAAAATCGTAGGGGGAGACCAAGAGATGAATACACTAAGCAGATTCAGAAAGATGTAGGTTGCAGTAGGTACTGGGAGATGAAGAAGCTTGCACAGGATAGAGTAGCATGGAGAGCTGCATCAAACCAGTCTCAGGACTGAAGACCTCAACAACAACAATTGGTTATGAGATCATTACAAAGGAAGGATAAGTTCAGATAATAAGGGTGGATAAAGACAATGAACGTGTCTTTTTTCAAAACCTCTTTTTCTTTCCGCTACTGCACTAAAGTGCAAGTCGTAAACAGAGCGAGGGTTGTCGTCAGTTACACACTGAATGTATGTTGTTGTCGTTGCCTTCAGTGCACGGACTGGTTTAATGCAGCTCTCCACGCTCTTTTTCCTGTACAAGCCTCTTCATCTCCGAACAATTACTGCACCCTACATCCTTGTGAATCTGCTTACTATAATTATCTCTTCGTTTCCCTCTACGATTTTTATCCCCTACACCTCATTCCAAAGTTAAATTGTTGATCCCTTGAAGTCCTTGAATGTGTCCTATCAAACGATCCCTTCTTTAAGTCAAGCTATGCCATTAATATTTTTCTCTTGCATTGTCTTTAATACCTCCTCATTAGTTACGTGATCTACCCATGTAATCTTCAACATTGTACTGTAGTACCAAGTTTCTAAAAGTTCTATTCTCTTCTTGTTTAAAGTGTTTATCATCCATTTTTCACTTCCTTTCAAGGGTACACTCAAGACGCATACCTCCAGAAAAGGCTTCCTAACACTTAAATACATATTCTGTGTTAACTAATTTCTCTTCGTTTTAGTCGCACTTCATACAGCACATAGCTGCTGTCGCCTCTATCCATTGGCCGGGCTTATATCTAGGTTAGTGGTAGTGCCCTCATGACACGCCAGTCTCCCTTTGCAGGCGGCTGTGGTCACTTCTCTGCCGGTGATTTGCAACGTCTGTGAGTCGCCGCTGCAACCTATATCCGCAGTAGGGGAGGGGGGGGGGGATACTAAATAAACCATCACGTAATTTGCCTTAACTGTCATAGGGATCCTACTGTAAATTTAAATGTGGATAATCAATCAATTACTGCTCCCCGATGATTACGTTATGGAGTTGCGGGTCTTAATACAGTCATGTGGCCCGAATTCAAGACCACTTGATTAAATTCAAGTATGATATTTTGCTTAGCAACTTGATCAGTGTGAAAGAAAATGCCAAAAAAGAAACAAATTCAAGAAAAAAGGATTCAGTCTACTACCTAGTCTACATTTTAGGAAATACAATAATGGAAACAGAAGTTGTTACACCATAAATACATTGACTGATGCTACCAGTATTTCCATGCTAGTGGGATGCATTGATTAAAATTTCATCATCATGTTACTTGTTTTTAGAGCAGGGAGAAACTGTTTTTACAGGTGAATAATGGTGTACTACATAACAGCTGCTGGGTGTATTTAACGTTACAGGAAACACTCAGGCACAGCAAGAAATTCCTTAATTTGACATTTTGGAGGTCGTTTTTCTGTTGGCGCAACTAATACAAGAGTGTATTCCTATTTGAGGGGATCTTATCCCATATTCATGTTGATCATGGAAATCAGTATCGAATGCAGTAGAAGTTTAGCCATTCAATGTCTGTTGTTAGGTTATAAACATTTCCAAAACGTTTCATTAATGTAGGACACTTCCCGTCTTCGCTAGTGTAGTTATGAGTGAATCGTTCGATCACTTAATGCAACTCAGGAAATAGCTTAACGACTTGGAGCGTGGTCAGGTGACTGGGTGTCATTTGTGTCATACGTCTGTACGTGAGATTTCCGCACTCCTAAACATCCCTAGGTCCACTGCTTCCAACCGAGCGGGGTGGCGCAGTGGTTAGACACTGGACTCGCATTCGGGAGGACGACGGTTCAATCCCGCGTCCGGCCATCCTGATTTAGGTTTTCCGTGATTTCCCTAAATCACTCCAGGCAAATGCCGGGATGGTTCCTCTGAAAGGGCACGGCCGACTTCCTTCCCAATCCTTCCCTAATCCGATGAGACCGATGACCACGCTGTCTGGTCTCCTTCCCCAAACCAACCAACAACCAATCCACTGCTTCCGATGTGACAGTGAAGTGGAAACGTGAAGGGACACGCACAGCACAAAATCGTACAGGCCGACCTCGTCTGTAAAATGTACAGTCGTAGTCGTAATGCGGAAACGGTGTGATTTATCTGACGTCCAAAACGACATGATCATTGGCTTTCGGGCAATGGGTGGTGGAAACATTTCTGAAACGGCTAAGTTTGTAAACTATTCACGTGCCACCGTGGTTAAAGTATACAGGGAATGCCAAAATGCCGCTATCCAAAACCGGCTCCGAGGCACCTGTGGTGCAACACGGTTGATATAGATATCAGGGATGAACGTCGGGTGCAGAAATGTGCAAGGGCGAATAGACGTGCAGCTGTTGAGAAACTGACCCTCCAGCTGAACCATGGGGCTACCAACAGTGTCTCCACAACGATCGTTCAGCGAATGTTGCTGCGTATGCACCTCCGCAGCAGGCGCCTTGCTTATGCTGACTGCTGTTCATCGGCGACGGATGCTGAAATTTTGACGCCAGTACCGCAGATGGACTTCCAATGAGTGGCGACGGGTGGACTTTTCAGATGAACGACATTTTACACTCCATCATACTCATGGCCATTGGCGCGTACGGTGTGCAACGTCTGAAAGCAAGAATCCTGCAACAAACCTCGTAGCGTTATGGTCTGGGAAATGTTTTCGTGGCTTTCCCTGAGTTATCTTGTCATTCTGGAAGGCACAATAGAAAAACAAAGGTATGCATCTATCCTTGTGAGGCATGTCCACTTCTGCATCCACTCTGTTTCTCCCGGGCATGATGCTGTCAGCCAGCAGGACAGTGCACTTTGTCACACAGCTCGCAGTGTACGTGCGTGGTTTGAAGAGCACCAGGATAAGTTTATCGTATTCCTATGGCCGCTTAACTCTGCGGATTTAAACCCAATCGAGAATCTGTTGGGCTACTTCGATCAGGCTCTTCGCGCCATGGATCCTCAACGGAGAAACCTAGTGCAAGTGGTAACAGTGGTGAAACGGAAATTCCATGCGTGGAGTTCGTTTCAAATTCCGTTAGCTCGATGTGATGTCAGGGCGTCGGTTTCGATGAGAAGATTACTTTATGTGGTTACCAGACGTAGGGACTTGAGTACTAGATCCCTCAAAGCCCTTAACATTTTAAAGTCGGTTGCACACCGGGTATGGGGAGCAGATCGAACATATTTACGCTATTTCTTTACAGTTTGTGTTTGGTCCCGGCTTTATTCTGGATGCGCGCTGGACCGTCATACTTTAAGGTGCTGGATTCAGTCGACCCTGAGGGCATAAGTTGGCCACAGGCGCGTTTATAACGGGGCCTCTCGCAGCCTCTGCGTCGTTGTTAGTAAGCCATCACTTCCAATCAAACGGCGTGTACTTAAGGTTCGCTAAGAGTACAAAGTAAGTAAGAACGCATGCCCTCGTGGCGTTATCCATCATTAAAATATTCTCGGGTTTCAAGCAGCATCAAGTGGTTAACTACTCACGAGTTTTCGGCAGAGATCTCCTCTGACATTGTTAAGTGGTTGACAGTCGTGTGAATGCCGCTGCCTTGCCTGTATAGTAGCGCCGCCGCCAGTGACGTCATTGGTGCCCAACCCCCCACCAATATTGCAATGTTTTGGTTGCGCGCCTGCTGCACCCACTTCCCAATTGCAGTATCCCAGGCCGTACCCAGCAGTAATCCACCGTCTTTGCTGAGGGTGTTGTCCGATATTTTAATCTCTATTGCTTCATTTATTTCGCTATCCCAGAGGCCGAATGCAGTTCCGTGTCTGTTTCCCAGTGCGTGCTCCGCTACAGCTGATTTCTCGGGACAGCTTAGGCAGAAACACTTTTCATGTTCTATGCGGCGCTGTTCAATAGTACGGACAGTCTGACCGACATAAAATGCCCTCATCGTATTTTGTATATTCCAGGTGTTCTGAGGCCTACGTCGTCTTTCACAAGTTCCATTAGTTGCCGAATCTTTGCTGGGGACCTGAAGACTGTGTCGATTGTATTTTTCTTCTGGAGCCGTCTAATCTACCCTGTTATCATTAGCTGTAGTGGAGCATGCACTGGAAAACGGACACCGACTGCTTTCGACGATACTTCTATTATTAAACGGACCAGCGGCTTCTGGGATAGCACAATAAATGTAGACATATAGATCAAAATATCGGACCACACCCTCAATAAAGACGGTGGATTGCAGCTGAGTACGGCCTGGGAACCTGTGATTGGGGTACTGAAGCGGGCATGGGGACCGCACAACTAAAACTTTCCCATATATGGCGCAGGACTGGGCCCCAGTGACGTCACTAGTGACGACTCGCCTACATTAGCATGGCAGCGCATTCACACGACAGTCAACTATTTGACGATGGCAGAGAAGACCTCTGCCTAAAGCTTGTGGGTAGTTAACCACTTGACGCGGCTTGAAACCCGAAAATATTTTATTAACGAACAAAATGTTTTATGTACCCATGGCACCTGAATACTATTCCATTGCTCGCTCACTCATGGAGGAACTTTTCATTAATCGTCGGCAATCAGCGATACCATGTGGGACCCAGGCAGGCATATTTTTTTAAATGGTTGTTGCGAGCATCAGTGTTGTACTCCTAGAGAGGAATATATCACCACTTTTGCTTCTTCAGAGGTACAGAGCTCTTTTAAATTTGGGCAGTTCGTAATAAGAAAGCACTCCGAAAGCGCAGTAAATTGTTTCCTTAGGATGGATAGGATGTGTGACTGCTATGTACGGACGCAGGAGGAGCTGGCCACTGTTCGCGAACAGCTGAGCGTGTTGATGGCCGCGGTCAGCCATCTTCAGGCTGCTGCCTCGGAGTGTAGCGGCAGTGGGGAGTCTGGTGCGTCGCAAGGTACACCCCAGGTGTTACATGCTTCACCCACTGTCCCTGCTGTCGAGACATCTTCGCGGGTACCGGGCGCGGTTGGGCCACCCTCTCCCCAAGGGGAGTGGCGGGTTCAGCGGCGTTCGCGGCGCACGAGGCGGAAGGTCAATGTGGAGGCTGGCCGTGTGGCATCGCCCGCTCTGCCTGTGAGTGGACATGTGGCTGCTCCTTCAGCAAGGTCCGAGCAGGCACACGGGGGGAGGGGTTTATTAGTTATTGGGAGCTCCAACGTTAGGCGGGTGATGGAGCCCCTTAGGGAAATAGCGAGAAGGTCGGGGAAGAAGGCCAGTGTTCACTCTGTCTGCTTGCCGGGGGGTCTCATCCGAGATGTGGAGGAGGCCCTACCGGCGGCGATAGAGAGCACTGGGTGCACCCGACTGCAAATTGTTGCTCATGTCGGCACCAATGACTCCTGCCGTCTGGGTTCAGAGGTCATCCTCAGTTCGTACAGGCGGTTGGCGGAAT
Source organism: Schistocerca cancellata (assembly GCF_023864275.1). NCBI lineage: Eukaryota > Metazoa > Arthropoda > Insecta > Orthoptera > Acrididae > Schistocerca > Schistocerca cancellata. The sequence goes on from NC_064629.1 coordinate 317,820,183, forward strand.
TGGTGAAAGCGGAAAGCCTCGCTCGCGGGGTGGAATCAGAGCTAACTATTTGTAGTATCGTTCCCAGAACCGATCGCGGTCCTCTGGTTTGGAGCCGAGTGGAAGGCTTAAACCAGAGGCTCAGACGATTCTGCGGAGATCTGGGGTGCAAATTTCTCGACCTCCGCTATCGGGTGGAGAAATGTAGGGTCCCCTTGAATAGGTCAGGCGTGCACTACACGCCGGAAGCGGCTACAAGGGTAGCGGAGTACGTGTGGAGTGCACATGGGGATTTTTTAGGTTAGAGAATCCCCTCCCTAGGCCCGACAAGACGCCTCCTGAGACGCGGCAAGATAGGAGTAGGCAAAATGCAACAGGGAATAACAATATTAATGTGCTAATAGTAAACTGCAGGAGCGTCTATGGAAAGGTCCCAGAACTGCTCTCATTAATAAACGATCACAACGCCCATATAGTACTAGGGACAGAAAGTTGGCTGAAACCAGACGTAAACAGTAACGAAATCCTAAACTCAGATAGGAATGTATACCGCAGAGACAGGCTGAACATTGAAGGGGGAGGCGTGTTTATAGCGGTAAGAAGTGCAATAGTATCGAAGGAAATTGACGGAGATCCGAAATGTGAAATGATTTGGGTGAAGGTCGCGGTTAAAGCAGTCTCAGACATGGTAATTGGATGTCTCTATAGGCCCCTGGCTCAGCAGCTGTTGTGGCTGAGCACCTGAAGGATAATTTGGAAAATATTTCGAGTAGATTTCCCCACCATGTTATAGTTCTGGGTGGAGATTTTAATTTGCCGGATATAGACTGGGAGACTCAGACGTTTATAACGGGTGGCAGGGACAAAGAATCCAGTGACATTTTTTTAAGTGCTTTATCTGAAAACTACCTTGAGCAGTTAAACAGAGAACCGACTCGTGGCGATAACATATTAGACCTTCTGGTGACAAACAGACCCGAACTATTTGAAAAAGTTAACGCAGAACAGGGAATCAGCGATCATAAAGCGGTTACGGCATCGATGATTTCAGCCGTAAATAGGAATATTAAAAAGGGTAGGAAGATTTTTCTGTTTAGAAAAAGTGACACAAAGCAGATTTCAGAGTACCTGTTGGCTCAACACAAAAGTTTTGTCTCAAGTACTGATAGTGTTGAGGATCAGTGGACAAAGTTCAAAACCATCGTACAATATGCGTTAGATGAGTATGTGCCAAGCAAGATCGTAAGAGATGGAAAAGAGCCACCGTGGTTCAACAACCGAGTTAGAAAACTGCTGCGGAAGCAAAGGGAACTTCACAGCAAACATAAACATAGCCAAAGCCTTGCAGACAAACAAAAATTACGCGAAGCGAAATGTAGTGTGAAGAGAGCTATGCGAGAGGCGTTCAATGAATTCGAAAGTAAAGTTCTATGTACTGACTTGGCAGAAAATCCTAAGAAATTTTGGTCTTATGTCAAAGCGGTAGGTGGATCAAAAAAAATGTCCAGACACTCTGTGACCAAAATGGTACTGAAACAGAGGATGACAGACTAAAGGCCGAAATACTAAATGTCTTTTTCCAAAGTTGTTTCACAGAGGAAGATTGCACTGTAGTTCCTTCTCTAGATTGTCGCACAGATGACAAAATGGTAGATATCGAAATAGACGACAGAGGGATAGAGAAACAATTAAAATCGCTCAAAAGAGGAAAGGCCTCTGGACCTGATGGGATACCAGTTCAATTTTACACAGAGTACGCGAAGGAACTTGCCCCCCTTCTTGCAGCGGTGTACCGTAGGTCTCTAGAAAAGCGTAGCGTTCCAAAGGATTGGAAAAGGGCACAGGTCATCCCCGTTTTCAAGAAGGGACGTCGAACAGATGTGCAGAACTATAGACCTATATCTCTAACGTCGATCAGTTGTAGAATTTTGGAACACGTATTGTGTTCGAGTATAATGACTTTTCTGGAGACTAGATATCTACTCTGTAGGAATCAGCATGGGTTTCGAAAAAGACGGTCATGTGAATCCCAGCTCGCGCTATTCGTCCACGAGACTCAGAGGGCCATAGACACGGGTTCACAGGTAGATGCCGTGTTTCTTGACTTCCGCAAGGCGTCCGATACAGTTCCCCACAGTCGTTTATTGAACAAAGTAAGAGCATATGGACTATCAGACCAATTGTGTGATTGGATTGAGAAGTTCCTAGATAACAGGACGCAGCATGTTATTCTCAATGGAGAGAAGTCTTCCGAAGTAAGAGTAATTTCAGGTGTGCCGCAGGGGAGTGTCATAGGACCGTTGCTATTCACAATATACATAAATGACCTGGTGGATGACATCGGAAGTTCACTGAGGCTTTTTGCAGATGATGCTGTGGTGTATCGAGAGGTTGTAACAATGGAAAATTGTACTGAAATGCAGGAGGATCTGAAGCGAATTGACGCATGGTGCAGGGAATGGCAACTGAATCTCAGTGTAGACAAGTGTAATGTGCTGCGAATACACAGAAAGATAGATCCTTTATCATTTAGCTAAAAAATAGCAGGTCAGCAACTGGAAGCAGTTAATACCATAAATTATCTGGGAGTACGCATTAGGAGTGATTTAAAATGGAATGATCATATAATGTTGATTGTCGGTAAAGCAGATGCCAGACTGAGATTCATTGGAAGAATCCTAAGGAAATGCAATCCGAAAACAAAGGAAGTAGGTTAGAGTACGCTTGTTCGCCCACTGCTTGAATACGGCTCAGCAGTGTGGGATCCGTACCAGATAGGGTTGATACAAGACATAGAGAAGATCCAACGGAGAGCAGCGCGCTTCGTTACAGGATCATTTAGTAATCGCGAAAGCGTTACGGAGATGATAGATAAACTCCAGTGGAAGACTCTGCAGGAGAGACGCTCAGTAGCTCGGTACGGGCTTTTGTCAAAGTTTCGAGAACATACCTTAACCGAAGAGTCAAGCAGTATATTGCTCCCTCCTACGTATATCTCGCGAAGAGACCATGAGGATAAAATCAGAGAGATTAGAGCCCACACAGAGGCATACCGACAATCCTTCTTTCCACGAACAATACGAGACTGGAATAGAAGGGAGAACCGATAGAGGTACTGAAGGTACCCTCCGCCACACACCGTCAGGTGGCTTGCGGAGTACGGATGTAGATGTAGATGTAGATGGTCCTAATATACAGGGCTATTACAAATGATTGAAGCGATTTCATAAATTCACTGTAGCTCCATTCATTGACATATGGTCACGACACACTACAGATACTTAGAAACACTCATAAAGTTTTGTTCGGCTGAAGCCTCACTTCAGGTTTCTGCTGCCAGAGCGCTCGAGAGCGCAGTGAGACAAAATGGCGACAGGAGCCGAGAAAGCGTATGTCGTGCTTGAAATGCGCTCACATCAGTCAGTCATAACAGTGCAACGGCACTTCAAGACGAAGTTCCACAAAGATCCACCAACTGCTAACTCCATTCGGCGATGGTATGCGCAGTTTAAAGCCTCTGGATGCCTCTGTAGGGGGAAATCAACGGGTCGGCCTGCAGTGAGCGAAGAAACGGTTGAATGCGTGCGGGCACGTTTCACGCGTCGCCTGCGGAAGTCGATGAATAAAGCAAGCAAGGAGCTAAACGTACCACAGCCGACGGTCAACAGGATGGTGCTCCACCGCACTTCCATCATGATGTGCGGCATTTCTTAAACAGGAGATTGGAAAGCCGTTGGATCGGTCGTGGTGGAGATCATGATCAGCAATTCATGTCATGGCCTCCACGCTCTCCCGACTTAACCACATGCGATTTCTTTCTGTGGGGTTATATGAAAGATTCAGTGTTTAAACCTCCTCTACCAAGAAACGTGCCAGAATTGCGAGCTCGCATCAACGATGCTTTCGAACTCGTTGATGGGGACATGCTGCGCCGAGTGTGGGAGGAACTTGATTATCGGCTTGATGTCTGCCGAATCACTAAAGGGGCACATATCTAACATTTGTGAATGCCTAAAAAAACTTTTTGAGTTTTTGTATGTGTGTAGAAAGCATTGTGAAAATATCTCAAATAATAAAGTTATTGTAGAGCTGTGAACTCGCTTCAATCATTTGTAATAACCCTGTACACCTTTAATAACTTTTTAGGTCAGAAACCCAATTTTAAAATTGTACACTGCCTGAGAAAAATAGTAAAGCACCGAGAAGACATGGTCGGATATCACTGTAACTTAGTACACACACATACATACACGCACACACACACACACACACACACACACACACACACATACACACACACACCACACACAGACACACACAACCGGTGGGTATGATTAAAGCTGCAACTCACTGTGACAAGTAGAGCGGCCACCAGAATTAATTAGTGTTTAGCGTTGTTACCAGGCCTGATGGTGTATATAAGAGACGTAAACAGCGTCCGATGCTACCGATCACTGTGAAGGATACGAAGGTACCACGCATTTCTACGAGACAGCTTTACCAGTATCTAACAGATTCTGAAAGCAGCCTCATAGGAGTCACATCTGACCAACTAGTCGATTCGTGCTATATCCATATTTGTGAGGCATTCAGTGTGACAGTGGCTCGATGTCGGACAGCATGCGAACGTGAGGGCTGGCATACTCATCGTCAAGGTTCCGGTCGCCCCAACTGACCACCTACCTGATGGAAGGACCGCGATAGTGTGCGCCAGCCACATCGTAACTCCATCACATCTGCGCTTGCCATATGAGAACAAGTAATGGACGTCCAGTCACATTATCGGTCATCTGTTACTATGGTCGGAGATTAGCAGCATCTGAAGTAGGGAGTTACCGTCCCATCTGTAGGCTGCTGTTAACGCCACAACACGAATGGCTTTGTTTGGAATCATGCCGTGATCGAGAAGTATGTACTGCCGACGAATGGCGTCGCATTGTGTTCAGCTATGCATCCCAGTTCTGTAATATCACGGATGACAATTGTCGGCGAGTGTGGCAGCGAATAGAGAAGACGTCAGTGCTTCCAATGTTCTGCAGACGGGAAGTGGTGTTACTCCTGGCGTCGAAGTGTTGGGAGCCTACGGGTTCAAAAATGCTTCAAATAGCTCTGAGCACTAGGGGACTTAACATCTGAGGTCATCAGTCCCCTAAAACTTAGAACTACTTAAACCTATCTAACTTAAGGAAATCACACACATCTATGCCCGAGGCAGGATTCCAACCTGCGACCGTAGCAGTCACGCTGTTCCGGACTGAAGCGCCTAGAATCGCTCAGCCACCGCTACCGGCCAGCCTTCGGGTCACGGGTAGTAGTCATTGAAGGAACTCTGGCGGTACTACAGTACATCATGGACATTCTGCGTTCTCATGTGTTCTCTCTCATGCTACTGTTCTCTCTCATGCTAGTGTTCTAATGTTCGCCCACAGATGGCACGTTCGTCTATGAGCTGTCGTGTGACGTTGAGTTACACCAGTGGCCAGCAAGATCGCCAGATCTATCCCGCATAAAAGACGTGTGGGAGTAGCTCTGACGTTAAGGCCGTCCCAACGTAGTATAAAGGGTATCAAGGACCAGTGACCACAGTTGTGAGCCTGCTTGTCCCAGGAAAGGATACAACCATATCCAACCGAATCAGTTTATTCATCCAGGCCAAGGGCCTGACCAGCGTACCAAATGGCATTTTATAGTAGAACAATGCAAGGTCCCACTATACAGTTCACACCTAAAGAGCCTTGAGGAATTATTTACAGATCTGTGGTTGGCCTGCCTGATTTGCCACAAATATATAATGTATTTAATGCAGTGGCAAAAAGCACTTCTTCATACCAACCTTGAGCAGGCAGTCGCCGTGAACTGACATAGTACGTATTTCCGGATCGTAACTACACTCCTGGAAATTGAAATAAGAACACCGTGAATTCATTGTCCCAGGAAGGGGAAACTTTATTGACACATTCCTGGGGTCAGATACATCACATGATCACACTGACAGAACCACAGGCACATAGACACAGGCAACAGAGCATGCACAATGTCGGCACTAGTACAGTGTATATCCACCTTTCGCAGCAATGCAGGCTGCTATTCTCCCATGGAGACGATCGTAGAGATGCTGGATGTAGTCCTGTGGAACGGCTTGCCATGCCATTTCCACCTGGCGCCTCAGTTGGACCAGCGTTCGTGCTGGACGTGCAGACCGCGTGAGACGACGCTTCATCCAGTCCCAAACATGCTCAATGGGGGACAGATCCGGAGATCTTGCTGGCCAGGGTAGTTGACTTACACCTTCTAGAGCACGTTGGGTGGCACGGGATACATGCGGACGTGCATTGTCCTGTTGGAACAGCAAGTTCCCTTGCCGGTCTAGGAATGGTAGAACGATGGGTTCGATGACGGTTTGGATGTACCGTGCACTATTCAGTGTCCCCTCGACGATCACCAGTGGTGTACGGCCAGTGTAGGAGATCGCTCCCCACACCATGATGCCGGGTGTTGGCCCTGTGTGCCTCGGTCGTATGCAGTCCTGATTGTGGCGCTCACCTGCACGGCGCCAAACACGCATACGACCATCATTGGCACCAAGGCAGAAGCGACTCTCATCGCTGAAGACGGCACGTCTCCATTCGTCCCTCCATTCACGCCTGTCGCGACACCACTGGAGGCGGGCTGCACGATGTTGGGGCGTGAGCGGAAGACGGCCTAACGGTGTGCGGGACCGTAGCCCAGCTTCATGGAGACGGTTGCGAATGGTCCTCGCCGATACCCCAGGAGCAACAGTGTCCCTAATTTGCTGGGAAGTCGCGGTGCGGTCCCCTACGGCACTGCGTAGGATCCTACGGTCTTGGCGTGCATCCGTGCGTCGCTGCGGTCCGGTCCCAGGTCGACGGGCACGTGCACCTTCCGCCGACCACTGGCGACAACATCGATGTACTGTGGAGACCTCACGCCCCACGTGTTGAGCAATTCGGCGGTACGTCCACCCGGCCTCCCGCATGCCCACTATACGCCCTCGCTCAAAGTCCGTCAACTGCACATACGGTTCACGTCCACGCTGTCGCGGCATGCTACCAGTGTTAAAGACTGCGATGGAGCTCCGTATGCCACGGCAAACTGGCTGACACTGACGGCGGCGGTGCACAAATGCTGCGCAGCTAGCGCCATTCGACGGCCAACACCGCGGTTCCTGGTGTGTCCGCTGTGCCGTGCGTGTGATCATTGCTTGTACAGCCCTCTCGCAGTGTCCGGAGCAAGTATGGTGGGTCCGACACACCGGTGTCAATGTGTTCTTTTTTCCATTTCCAGGAGTGTAGTTCCTCAATACGACACTCGGAGGCTGTTGATGATGGGCATAACTTTCGAATGGAATGGAAGTTTAACCATTTAATGGCCGTCAAGGGATGAACATCTCCACAAAATTGTTTAGTACAGGACTGAAAGTTCATGGTAGAACACTTCCCGTTTCCGTCAGTGTAGTTAAGTCATACTGAATCGCTCCATCACTTAATGGAACTCGAGATATAATTTATCAACATAAATGAAAGCTAACAACAGGGGAAAAAATTGAAAGAAAAAGATGCAAGTGATATACGTAAGGAGTTTTTATTGGTACAGAACGGTGATTAATTGTATTTAGGAAACGATCACGCAAAATAAAGACAGTTTTCAGAGTGATTGTAGAGTTTCAGAAAATGGCCCCGTCAGAGCAACCAAAACTACTCCCTGTTCATTGTTAATTTAGCATAACTATGCTGAAAAAGACATTAGATCAAATTTAATATGAGCTATGGCACCAGAAACAATTACTCTTAACATATGTCAGTGGTGAGAGAGCGCTGAAGAACATTTTATTGGAGAAATGAGTGCTGAAATGGCCCCAATAGTGACTTGTAAGTTACAGATGCCTGGGTAATTTCTGAAATCATATGCTTATTCTTGTAAGCACTGTTTAGTACTATACAAACAAAATGGTTCAAATGGCTCTGAGCACTATGGGACTTAACATCTATTGTCATCAGTCCCCTAGAACTTAGAACTACTTAAACCTAACTAACCTAAGGACGTCACACAACACTATACAAACCCCATTTTTCACGTGTTTTGATAAATCATATAATTTCTTTGATACTTGCTGAAAATCAAGAAATTGTGTTTTCAGCCATTCTCCTTATATTTCCTCAGGAATGATGTCGGTTTGATTAGCAAATGTAAAAGCTCGGGTAAAGCAAATCTCCTGATTGAAAAAGGTACGTAATACATTCTATAAATTGGGAACTTTCTGAAATAACTATATGCAAAATATGCGTTACGAAAATTAGCATCTCAGCTGCCAGAATCAATTAGAACGTTATGAAGTACACTTGGGGGGTGAATACAACTGTTGTGGTACACTCTTGATAAAAAATTAGTTAATGATTTACAACATAGTTTGCATGGAATTATTCACGCGTGTCTTGTTAGACCCGCACTACCGTTCAATTTTAGTCATTTACGTCTCAGTCTTCACTGAAGGATGTACTCGAATTTTGGGGCTACTTAAATTTTGTAACATAAAAGTGTAACAACATAATTCGCCAAACAAGCAGCTAAAAAACAGATTGTCACGAATATCAGCAGGCTTAAAACTTTTTTTTTTAATTGTGTGTAACGTCCTGTCGACAAGGAGGTAATTAGAGACGAAGCGCAAGGCAGGATTGGCGAAGGATAGGGAAGGAAACTGGCTGTGTCCTTTCAGAGGAACCATCCCGACATTCATCTTGAGCGGTTTAGGCAAATCGCTGAAGACCTAAGTCTAGATGGCCGGACGGGGATCTCAAACGTCGTCCTCCCGAGTCCAGTGTGCTAACCACTGGCCACTTCGCTCGGCATCAGTTTTCGGAAGGAAATTTCCAAAAGTATTACGATACTTTGTTATACAGGAAATAAATCAGATGCTCTGCAGGCACTGCTGTTTAAGAAACAAGCAAAGCTGAAGAGCTTGTTTCCGAACTCTTTTGAATTCACGAAATGTTGAAACGAAAAAAATCATACTTTTTATACTACAAGAAATAGCTGAGACAGAACTTTAGAATATGGTGTGATCGTTTACGATCATCTGATCGCACTAAAATGCAATAATATTAAGCCTTATATCAAGCAACTTAGTGTGGATTTATCAGATTTTTATGAACAACAAACTGCTTAAATATTACTTAGATCAGTCAATTCCATTTAAGATAAATTCAATAACGAATGTAAATGCAGTGGTTATTTATAGTTTTCAATAAATGTTATCACAGGACAGGATATGGTGATAACACTATCGTTACGAAAAACAGACGTTTCAGTGACATTACTTCTATTAACTAAAACAGTTTTTTGCAAAAATGTCATTTCAGCAAAAGCCTTAGAGTACTTAATATTAATGTGTTTTTATTTTTCTACTTTTACGAAGTGACCCAGCGCTTTTCTTAAACAGTGTGTCAAAAATATAATGAGATATTGGAGGACGGTTTTGCAACCACCTTCGTCTGCTGTTACAGCGATGAAATTCATTCCTGTTTATCTATGTTGGACTCAATGTCGTACCAGCGCAAAATTTTCTTATATATTATGTTTTTCGGCTTCCAATGAAACTCGGTCCGTTTCCTGAAATGTTCTATTAGCCGCTCATAAAGCTGATAAACTGGTAAATAATACTGATGATTACATCAAAAATTTGTGTTATATTACTCAACAATCAGAGAACAATCGTTTTAAACTGCTCACCTTTAGCAGAAGTAAGCAAAGAATCTTTAGTATATCCATCATAATGCTTATAAGCTACCTTGTTCGAGGAGCCGTCTTTGTTTTTTGCTCATTCCTCGGGTGTTCGAGAGTTTTTATCAGAACGATGGATATAATGCACTACTACTCCATCTCACATAGACATTTTACCTTTAAGCAAATAAAAAGAATAAAACTGTGGTGTCACCACCAGACACCACACTTGCTAGGTGGTAGCTTTGAATCGGCCGCGGTCCATTAGTACATGTCGGACCCGCGTGTCGCCACTGTCAGTGATCGCAGACCGAGCGCCACCACACGGCAGGTCTTGAGAGACTTACTAGCACTCGCCCCAGTTGTACGACGACTTTGCTAGCGACTGCACTGACGAAGCCTTTCTCTCATTTGCCGAGAGACAGTTAGAATAGCCTTCAGTTAAGTCCAGGGCTACGACCTAGCAAGGCGCCATTAACCATTTCTAGAGAGAGTCTCACTTGTATCATCAAGAATGCTGTATACAAATGATGGATTAAAGTTAAGTATTCCAGGAGCTACGTACTTTTCTTTATAGCATTCATTACGTATCCTGTTTCAGACCTAAAGCAAGCCTGCGTGAGTTGTGCGTGCATTTCGGCTTCCTCGTCTTGTGTCTAGACTGTCTTGTCTAGACACAACAAAAACAATATCCCAGACTAAAAATACCAGTTGTTTGCTGCATACACTAATGAGTGGCAAGGGAGTAGTTATCATGACTCACGTGACTATTTTGTGACGATGGATTGGCCAGGTGTGTTTAAGTCACGTAGAAAAGAAACGGAGGGGGGGGGTGGAGGGGGGGGGGGCGGGGACGAAGTAAGACACTTTGGACATAAGACGCTGTTAACGTAAGATATGAATCAATTTGCACGTGACAGTATATTGTATGCATGTAGGAATAGAGAAACAAAATTTAGTATTCAAGACTTTAACCTGCGAAGTTAATTTAAAATACAATAAAAAAGCTACGCTGTAAATAAAACCTCTATATTAACAGACTAAAATAAGAATTTATTCTCGCAAAGTATCTGATTTAAGATCTACTCACTTTGGAACTGACGTGCACAGTGCCGTGATAGGACGCTCTACTAGATGGGCGTCGCCGACAGCGAGTAGCTTCCAGCAGAAGAAGTGCTCGGCGTGCAGTCGACGCTCAACTGAGGCGAAGAGACCGACAGCGCGTTCGGAGAAGGCCGCGCCGCACTGTTTAGCGCGCCCCTACGGCAATCAGCTGAACAGTCCACTCGACGGCACTCATTCCAGGAACTTACATCGTGCTTCCCTGATTCAAGCTCTGCCCACTATACGCCTCATACAACTAACTAAACACCAGCAGCTAGTTTTGTTTCAGAGGACCATATAGGTAAAAACATCCCAGTCAAAAAACGGATCACCACATACACGGTTTACAAACTATTGAATAAGATACGAATGTAAGCTATTTGGAATAGAAAGTAACCAACAAAATATAGGGAAAGGCTTTACTCTTTTATGAGGAAACCCTACACAGAATATAAAGAGTGTGGCACTAAACTACTTTGATTTGAAAACCTAAAGTTTATAATTCACTTTTCTGAGTTCTGTTGGAAGCTTAATACAAGGTGTCCCAGGCGAAATGGTCATATTCAGGGATATGACAGGAACGATCATTCGAAGCAGAAAAGTCTGGTACAGGTGCGCTCTAAAGTGTGTACCTTAAGAGCTATGAGCATCTTTTCGTCCTCGATACTGTGAAACTAATTTCTTCTACTGTAAGCTCTTCGCTTTCCATATTGTGAGAGGTATCTGATTAAGATCTACTCACTCTGGAACTGACGCGCATAGTGCCGTGATAAGACGTCTACTAGATGGGCGTCGCCCACAGTGAGTAGCTTCCAGCAGAAGAAGTGCTCGGCGTGCAGTCGACGCTCAACTGAGGCGAGGAGTCCGGTAAACATGGGCTCTAAAGTGCATACTTTATGAGCTATGAGCACTTGTTCATCTTCGCTACTGTGAAACACATCTCTTCTACTGAAAAAGATCTCATAACTCTTGAGGTATGCACTTTAGAGTCGATGATTCCTACACTTTTTTTCTTTTTTAGTCCTTACTACTGCCTCCCAAAATATTGAGAGCAAAGATCTTGCAGTAGAAGAGATTTGTTTCTCAGTATCGAAGATAAAGTGCTCACAGCTCTTACGGTACGCACTCAAAGTTTACTAGACTTTTTGCTTCGATAGATCGTTCCTGTATTCCTGTCTTATGGCTGTAAATTGACCATTCCTCCTGGGACACCCACTATAAATGAAAACTAAAGAATAGGGCACACACTTCTGTATAACAACTGGGAAGCATAATGCAAGTACAAACCATCTTCATTTATAGTGCTCACTGACTTTTAATATTACTGCAGCTTCTACGAGAGAGCACATGCTGGTAGAAATCAACAGCTTCCACAAAGTTCACAAACTGACACCAAAACATTCTATTCGCACTCTTCCAGGTAAGAATTTATTTTGTGTTTACATTGAGTTTCTCAAAAGACTACGCCATTTTGCTGCCTTTTGTATTGCTTGTATTGTTTATTGTTTTTATTTTCAATGTTTGCTTTACTTACACTGCAGATGAACCGAAACAATGATCAATATATGGTGTACATTAATACTTTCATAAATGACTTGAAAGGTAAAGGCAAAGAAAAATTTGAGACTGCAAATAAATTCTCAAGAAAGAGTTGTACTTACAGTCTCCAGAAGGACTCTGCACACAGTTATCCAGGAAGACACTGTTTTTAAAGTGTCCAATAAAACAGGGAAGTTGAAAATTCTCTTTAGTCGACGTAAAATCAAAATATCCTTTTCAATACTACGTACAATAAAATATTTACATTTGCATCTTCTCTTTCCAGCTTGCCAGGACTTACATAACCGAACCCTGGACCATCGATGGGTGGAAAGATTTCTCGTGAAACGATAGGATATGAAGAAAGTAACCTACTTGTATGAAGCGCAATGTGCAAAAACCTTTCCTGTAAAATTATTGTAAACAGTCTACCTATGCCTACAAGAAAGTAGTGGTTAATTTGGACTGAGGATTCAAAAAACAGTTGACGAGAACGCAGCAAAATAGGAATATCGTTATTACTTCGTCCAATTTTCAGAAAGTTACAACAGCCTTATAGAAAAGTTGTTTGACTAATGGGATGAAGCCCTACGTGCAGGAGAACAATAGTTAATTGAATCGTGGGCAGGATAAACAAACCCACAGTTATATAGTGAGTTTTTTTAAGATGAAGGGAGCTACCGTCGTGCAGTATAAAAGCGACTACCCGAAATGGACTCCGCTAGTGTGACCTTGTGATGTCTATTTTTAGTGTCAGGTACAGAATTTGATCACAAAGGTACAAAACTCGTATTACCTCATTGAGAGAGGAAGAGAAATCACATCCTGAGAAGACTGTATCATTGTACATCACCAGCTATCCTCGCCAGTATTTGGCGAAATGATGCAGTATGCGTCATGTATTGCTAAACTGTCCAATGAAAGAGAACCTTTTATACATGTAAATGAAGTTTGCTTTTCCATAGAAACTTTAAAACAACACTGCTAATTTTAAAAATGTGGCGTTTATATCGTGTACAAGATGCCGACAAAATTATTGCTCCCCTGTTTTTGTGATGGACATCACCCAGCACGTGCATATCGCTTAAACTGTAAAATAATATAAGTATCTAATGTTCTATGCAAAGTACATCTGTACGCCTTACGGTCCCTTCCTATAAATTCATTTGCAATCGCAAATTATCTGTTGCAGTTCTTTTTGGCACTTATTAGGAAAATATCAATAAATACAATATACAGAAAATTATTTCTGCGTATTTTCTGTGTAAGTAACGCCAAAATTGAAAATGAAAAAGGAAAAGAAGTGTCCACACAGGGACTCGACGCCACGGCCCTCGTATTAGCACTCTGTACTCTCCGCTGAGCATCCACTGCCTGTAAATTACGCTAGCATAAATGGCTCATTCGTCATCCTACCTGCGCCAAAAAGCTGTTTTCTCTAAATGCTTGGCCGTCTGGAGTGCCTATTTTTGTCATTTCCATTTCCGACCAAGACGTGCTTATACCATAAATTTTAACGAAATCCGTAAAGACGGACAATCGCGGTCCTCTTGTAAGCCGGCAATGAACTTAATTACCTCTCAGAATCCTGAGGCAACTGCATGAAACAGAACAACAGGATGTGGAAGTTTCTGGATGAAATATTGCGTTCCGATCAAGCTGAGTTTTTGGAACTTCCCGTGGAGATGGGATGCTATCTTTCCTTCACTACCCTTGATATAGTGGTAAATGTCGCGCCTCTGTACACGCGAACTTATTTTGCGTGCCCACTTTTGGCATGATTTCTTTAAAACACAATCCTTCTGAAGGTTCAAAGTATCAGTCCGACGTAATCGCAGAGATAATTTAGTAGCTCTCTGATGCACAAGTGACAGAAAAATCTTCCAAAATCATCTACCCGAAAGACCTCAATGCTCTCTGTGCTACTAATCGCACTTAGTGGTCCACAGTCTGCCCTCGATGCAGAGGAGGCCAGCCGCCAATACCAGCCACCAGACGCCGCCTGACCTCGACCGGCTTCCGTCCAAGTGATTGTGAAGCATCAAATCTTGCGCGGATGATCTACAACGCATGTTTTCTACACTCAATTTGGCAAGCATAATTTTTGAAATAGTGTAGTGAGTTTTCCCGCGTAAAAAATATCTCGATAACCCGCGTGTAAACCGATCAGTAAGAACAGCAGTGAGATTAATCCTCATGAAGCATACGACGTGAGGAATGTTACTGCACGTAATCTACCAGCATAATTAAAATTTACTAGATAAAACGAAGTATTGTTAGATAAATACGTAGCGTATTTGTATGGCAAGTTGCAGCGCAGGCTGCTATGAGTGTATTTATCAACTGTCATTTTTACTGCAAATTATTGTGATGTTTATACGGTTGTGAGTTGTGTCAACGCAGAGTGCTCGAACCCACTCTATGATTTTTAGACAGTATTTCGTCTACAAGCTAGAAATATCACTCTTACGGAAGCGCAAACGTAATTTATTTAACCTTCTTATCGACAGAGACAAAAAACTTGCTAAAAACGTTTCCTCGAATGATCTCGTAGTTGTGAGTGTAGATCAGATCATTAACTGCTCTGGAGTGTGCTCTCGAGCTTAGGGAAACCGTCTGCTGGCCACCAATCCCTGAACGATGCCTAATGGGAACTGGCGTCTATCCACGTGATCAGGACGCATCGGACCTTGCGTCTGTGACATACAAACAGCACATCAACTGTAATTTTTTATTTGATGTTCTAGTATGTCCTTGCACTCTCCATTAAATGTAGCATATCTGAAGGTAATAGGTAGCTTTTAAGCGTTAGAAAATGGATTGTCAACTAGAAAACCCTAACAATGATAGAATATATTTTGCTTTGTTGTTAATAGCGCGGTGAAGACAGCGGAAACAGCTCAAAACCTGTGAAACTTGTGAGAGACGAGTGCCATCAGAGATATGACAACATAAAATGGTTTTTCCATCTGCTGGAGGACCGTTTTTACGTGAAATAATCTCTACTTTCAGGAAGACTTGTGAGCTTTGATTAAGAACGCTTAAATTGCCCACGTCAGTGTAACGGACAATAGACAGAGGCAAAAAAAAAAACTGCTAACATTAAGCATCGTATAACGTTTTCATTCAATAAGTGAGATTCAGTAGTCGTGTGTTGATGCACAGTATGCTGTAACTCAGGACAACAAAATTCGGGAGGTGGTTATATCTTCATGTTCATCAGGTGGCTCATAGAGCATTCTTAGCCAATATCGTGATTATTGATGATGTGTAGTGCCTCTACGCTAGCTTCATAAAAAGATATTAACAGCTGATTCTAAAAACACATTTCACCAATAGATACGATGTATGTCCCCAAAAGTCTATGTGATGTAGCCTACTGGGGTGGGCAAATATACGGAAACACCGTGAGAAATGCATGCTTGAATATAAATGAAAATGCTAGGCCAAGCCTGCACGCTGCGCTGTTGTATTTGACCAAGAATACGTCGCAAGTGTCAGTCGTGGTCAGTGCAGTGTTCTGTGTAGTTGTGAATGCGTTATGTCGGAGCTCAGTACTTTCAAACGTGGGTAAATTATTGGTGCTCGTATGGTAGATGCATCTGTAACCAAGGGAGCCGAAGTGTTTGGTATTTCAAGAGGCACCGTAAGAAAGATTTGTACTGCATGTAGGGAAAGCGGAAAACATCATGCTCTAAGCCATAACGCGGACAAAAGTGTGTGTTCAGTGATCATGAAGAAGATTGTAAGGGAAACTAAGAGGACAAAATAATGTGCATCTATTAAGGCGTACTACTTAGGCGCCAGATGAAACCTGAAAACAGAGCAACATCACTGTCATGTCCCAGTGACCAAAAGGTGCACATTTCTGTATTATCTTGGTAATGGAAGCTTGTGTTTATGAGCTAACAGCAAGTTCCGCAGCTCGTCATTAATTTCTGAAACTTTCTTGAAGACTGTTGTACATTTATTTTCATAATTAATCACCATTTGGAGAATGCACTTCATCCTCATTTCATGTTTTCTTGCACTGTCGTGGCATATTTGGCAACGCGTTGAAAGTGTAGCGGAAAGTCGAGTGAGTTGCCGACATTAAGATATATTACGATTTTTCTGACGTTTGATTTGAAGCAAGATAATTTATTTATGGAAAAATTAATACTTCATATTTCCCCTTTAGGTTCAAGTTCTAATAAATTTCCTAAAACTAAAGCTCTTTTGGATAGACATATTTTTGTTAGTGATAGTATTAACCGTCAATTTACCCTACAGGGAGCGCAAGATTACTTTGGAATATGGGTAAGATGATGAAATGAACATTTTATTTAGAAGACAAAGGCAATTTACTGAGGAATATCTATTTGCCACAAAAGTCACAAATATAACATTTCCCCTTTGCTTCCCTGTAATTTAAAACCGTAAATAGAGCATGAGCCCAGGCTTGCGATCGAGAACATTGATGCGACATGATTTTGTCTTTCCAGCCTCACCACAAACGATGCAGCCTCTTTCATGAACATAATCTGAACCACTGTCGGTTTACTAAATTTCGATGGATGAGTGTGAATATGAGTCACATATGTCTATTCTAGGATCACTTCTTTGTTTCATTCCAAAACCTCTGTCGAATGCAAATTTACGTTTAACGTCTTCGTTAACTTTTTTCCCTTGCGTCAACTACATTTTAACAGAAATGTACAGTTCACAAACCCTTGAAAGTAGAATCAGCAGAGAAAGGGTCGTATGTTAGTTTCAATAATTGTCATCAGACACACAAAATACCATTTGTTATTTATGCAGATTTTGGAAGTTTGGTCTTAAAGATGGATAACTGTGAAGCTAATCAAGAAGCCTAATGTACAATAAAATATCAAAAACATTAACGAAATGTATCTGTTACTTTATCAGGTACATCAATGGAGACAATATGGATCCAGTCATCTACAGTGGACCAAACTGTCATACAATTTCATCGAGTGCATCAAACAAGAAACTGAAGAAAGTGGAAGAACAATCAAGACATGCAAGACGAAAATGGTGTTCATTGTGTAGATACCATTATTCACAGAAAAACCAAACACTCTGTCACCATGATCATTTGACTGGAACATATATATATCCACTATGCAATGGGTGCAACCCACAATGAAAACATCCTAGTTCTGTACCAAATAATTTACATAAACTAACAGGATATGATTCGCCTGTGTTTGTGAAAGATCTTGGGTATGACAAAAAACAGAAAATTTGAAAATGAGATTTACTGGCGCATATAGATTCACCACATCTTCACTTGACGAACTTTTATTAAATGTGAAGAGAGAACAAATAACAAATATTAAAATATATTTCCCAGAGGTTCTTGTCAGTCTAGCAACTAAAAATTGTGTTTATCCCTATGATGACATCGATAGTAGGAAGAAATCTGGAGAAACACAACTTCCACCAAAGGAGAAATTTTACAATAAATTCACTGACTGTGATGTCAGTGATGAAGGATACGACCATGTGCAATTGGTATGGAAAAATGTAAGAAGAATCTTGGTAAATATCACGATTTATATCTTAAAACTAAAGTTTTGTTGTTGACTGATGAGGTTGAAAATTTTAGAAAAACTGGTATAAAAGCTTATGATTTTGATCCATCTTGGTATTTTATAACGCCAGGTTTCTCTTTGGATGCAAATATCAAAATTACTAAACAACCATTTGAATTATTACACGATTTTGACATGATTCTAGTGATAGAAAGAGAAGTATGAGGTGGTATATCACAATGTTGTAAAAGACATGTGAAAGAAAACAATAAAAATATGAATAATTACGATATAGAAGAAATGTCAAAGAATCTAGCATATTTAGATGCAAATAATCTGTATGGTTATGCTAGAGGCAATACTTAATATATGGTAAATATGAATGGGATGATTCAGATTGTTTCAATTCTACAAAAAGGTGAGATGTGAGATACCTCTCAAGTTGGATCTATATTTCATGTAGATATATAATATCCAAAAGAATTGCTTGATTTACATCAACGTTTGCCATTAGCTCCAGGGAATAAGCTTGTACCAGGAACTAGAGAAAGGATGTTGTTGCCAGCACTAAAAGTAGAAAAATACATTCTTCACTATAGAAATCTTCAACAGTATCTCTCTCTAGGAATGAAGTGAACAAAAATAAATACAGGCCTAAAATTTAAGCAATCTGATTGGTTGAAAAAATACACAGACTTGAACATGGAAATGAGGTTTAAAGTGAAAAATTATATTGAAAAGGACATCTACAAACTGATGAATAACTCAGTGTTTGGTAAGACAGTAGAGAATAATTCAAACAGACTGAATATAAAATTAATTTCAGATGCAGATAAATGTTATAAACCTGTGGCAAGGCAAAACTTCACATGGAAAACATTCTTTAATGAAAATCTTATTGTTATCGACATGAATAAGACAAGAAGCACATTCAGTAAACCTATCTATGTTGCCATGAGTAGTCTTGATTTATCTAAAGACCGTCTTGTATACAGAGCGATGAAGTCAAAATATGGAGGAAATATTGAGTTGTGTTATCAAGATACAGACAGTTGTATGTGTAACACACATACAGAAGATTTTTATGAACACATGAATATGATGACTGATCACTTTCATGCAAGTGACTGTCCTAAGAGAGAATATGTACAACATAAGACAAGTAAACAAGAAAGTTTTAGGCAAGATAAAAGATGAATGTAACGAAAAAATAATGGAAGAATTTTGTGGTTTGGGAGCAAAAAGGTATGCTTAAAAGGTTGACAGCAAGGAAGAGAAGAAATCAAAAGATTTCAAGAACTGTGTTTTTAAGAATAAAATATGCAAGATCACTATAAAGAATGTTTGCTCAACAAGAACTGTTTAAGGATACAACTCTGTAGCAAATGATCAATGTATGTACCACACTTTATTACATACTATTATTTACAGTCACATCGCCAACTACAGGGTTATTACAAATGATTGAAGCGATTTCACAGCTCTACAATAACTTTATTATTTGAGATATTTTCACAATGCTTTGCACACACATACAAAAACTCAAAAAGCTTTTTAGGCATTCACAAATGTTCAATATGTGCCCCTTTAGTGTTTCGGCAGACATCAAGCCGATAATCAAGTTCCTCCCACACTCGGAGCAGCATGTCCCCATCAATGAGTTCTACATCTACATCTACATCTACATCCATACTCCGCAAGCCACCTGACGGTGTGTGGCGGAGGGTACCTTGAGTACCTCTATCGGTTCTCCCTTCTATTCCAGTCTCGTATTGTTCGTGGAAAGAAGGACTGTCGCTATGCCTCTGTGTGGGCTCTAATCTCTCTGATTTTATCCTCATGGTCTCTTCGCGAGATATACGTAGGAGGGAGCAATATACTGCTTGACTCTTCGGTTAAGGTATGTTCTCGAAACTTTGACAAAAGCCCGTACCGAGCTACTGAGCGTCTCTCCTGCAGAGTCTTCCACTGGAGTTTATCTATCATCTCCGTAACGCTTTCGCGATTACTAAATGATCCTGTAACGAAGCGCGCTGCTCTCCGTTGGATCTTCTCTATCTTCTCTATATCTTCTATCAACCCTATCTGGTACGGATCCCACACTGCTGAGCAGTATTCAAGCAGTGGGCGAACAAGCGTACTCTAACCTACTTCCTTTGTTTTCGGATTGCATTTCCTTAGGATTCTTCCAATGAATCTCAGTCTGGCATCTGCTTTACTGACGATCAACATTATATGATCATTCCATTTTAAATCACTCCTAATGCGTATTCCCAGATAATTTATGGTATTAACTGCTTCCAGTTGCTGACCTGCTATTTTGTAGCTAAATGATAAAGGATCTATCTTTCTGTGTATTCGCAGCACATTACACTTGTCTACATTGAGATTCAATTGCCATTCCCTGCACCATGCGTCAATTCGCTACAGATCCTCCTGCACTTTAGTACAATTTCCCATTGTTACAACCTCTCGATACACCACAGCATCATCTGCAAAAAGCCTCAGTGAACTTCCGATGTCATCCTCCGGGTCATTTATGTATATTGTGAATAGCAACGGTCCTATGACACTCCCCTGCGGCACACCTGAAATCACTCTTACTTCGGAAGACTTCTCTCCATTGAGAATGACATGCTGCGTCCTGTTATCTAGGAACTCCTCAATCCAATCACACAATTGGTCTGATAGTCCATATGCTCTTACTTTGTTCATTAAACGACTGTGGGGAACTGTATCGAACGCCTTGCAGAAGTCAAGAAACACAGCATCTACCTGTGAACCCATGTCTATGGCCCTCTGAGTCTCGTGGACGAATAGCGCGAGCTGGGTTTAACATGACAGTGTTTTTCGAAACCCATGCTGATTCCTACAGAGTAGATTTCTAGTCTCCAGAAAAGTCATTATACTCGAACACAATACGTGTTCCAAAATTCTACAACTGATCGACGTTAGAGATATAGGTCTATAGTTCTGCACATCTGTTCGACGTCCCTTCTTGAAAACGGGGATGACCTGTGCCCTTTTCCAATCCTTTGGAACGCTACGCTCTTCTAGAGACCTACGGTACACCGCTGCAAGAAGGGGGGCAAGTTCCATCGCATCGTTGATGCGAGCTCGCAGTTCGGGCACGTTTTTTGGTAGAGGAGGTTTAAACACCGAATCTTTCACATAACCCCACAGAAAGAAATCGCATGGGGTTAAGTCGGGAGAGCGTGGAGGCCTTGACATGAATTGCTGATCATGAGATCCACCACGACCGATCCATCGGTTTTCCAATCTCCTGTTTAAGAAATGCCGAACATCATGATGGAAGTGCGGTGGAGCACCATCCTGTTCAAAGCTGTAGTCGGCGCTGTCGGTCTCCCGTTGTGGCATGAGCCAATTTTCCAGCATGTCCAGATACACGTGTCCTGTAACGTTTTTTTCGCAGGAGGAAAAGGGGCCGTAAACTTTAAACCGTGAGATTGCACAAAACACGTTAACTGTTGGTGAATAGCGAATTTGCTGCACGAATGCGTGAGGATTCTCTACCGCCCAGATTCGCACATTGTGTCTGTTCACTTCACCTTTAAGAAAAAATGTTGCTTCATCACTGAAAACAAGTTTCGCACTGAATGCATCCTCTTCCATGAGCTGTTGCAACCGCGCCGAAAATTCAAAGCGTTTGACTTTGTCATCGGGTGTCAGGGCTTGTAGCAATTGTAAACGGTAAGGCTTCTGCTTTAGCCTTTTCTGTAAGATTTTCCAAACCGTCGGCTGTGGTACGTTTAGCTCTGTGCTTGCTTTATTCGCCGACTTCCGCGGGCTACGCGTGAAACTTGCCCGCACGCGTTCAATCGTTTTTTCGCTCACTGCAGGCCGACCCGTTGATTTCCCCTTACAGAGGCATCCAGAAGCATTAAACTACGCATACCATTGCCGAATGGAGTTAGCAGTTGGTGGAACTTTGTTGAACTTCGTCCTGAAGTGTCGTTGCACTGTTATGACTGACTGATGTGAGTGCATTTCAAGCACGACATACGCTTTCTCGGCTCCTGTCGCCATTTTGTCTCACTGCGCTCTCGAGCGCTCTGGCGGCAGAAACCTGAAGTGCGGCTTCAGCCGAACAAAACTTTATGAGTGTTTATACGTATCTGCAGTGTGTCGTGACCATATGTCAATGAATGGAGCTACAGTGGATTTATGAAATCGCTTCAATCATTTGTAATAGCCCTGTATTTTACATTTCATATCAACACCTTTACCACACACAAAAACACAAACATTATCAACATGACCAAGTTTACAAGACCTACGAGTTCTAACACACAATGGTTTACCAATTAAAAAAAATTGTCAATGTTTCTCCAACACCACTAACTTGAGACAGAGTGATCATAGAAGTTCGATAAGCAAGAACATCATGAGGAGGTATCAGCTCTAATGACATAGCAAAACTACATAGAACATATCAGAACTGTGAATCTGATATGAAGCATTAAGCACGAAATTTATTCAGCTGAGATAAATGAAATAACAATGAGTCCATGTGACAATAAAAGATGCATTTTGAAAAATAACACAGTGTAACAAATATTACGCATCATTATTACATTCTTTATCATCACTATATCTTCAAATCTCTTCTTCTTCACCTTTAAAAAATGAAGAATATAATTCATGATCATCACATATCTTTCTTTCTCCTCAGCAGAGAAAACTCCTATAGGTTTTTCGTTGTTGTTCCTTTATAAAGAAAAAAAATTACAGTGTGTGGTATACCACACTTGGAACAGTTTAAAGTATCATTTTCAAATTTTTTTCTATATGAATGGAAGCTCTACCGAAGAAGCGCAACAGCGCAAACACCTCTAAGGTGTTTTAAAACTTAGTGAGCAGGATGGAAATGTTTCTGTGAATACTTGAACACTAGACATCGAGAGACAAGGGAGTGGATGGAACTTAATAACGAGTTTGAAGTAACTTTGGCACACAGATACTAGAATCTCATAAGTAACTGGGATTTTCAGATTTTTGTAGATGAAAGTATTGAACTGAGATACAAAGGAATGAAATTATGACAGTGAATTTCATGACACAGAATTTCTAGTTTAAAAATTTTATAATTTTTAAATGAACTACAGCAAGCAAAGTAGTCAATGAACAGATAGAAAAAAAAAAGAATTAAAGAATTTAACAAAGATATACATTGAACAGCCGCAAGCAGTATAGTCAGTGTATAGACAGAAAAAATATTAAAGAATTTCACAAAGATATACTTGAAGTTTTGTATAGAATCATTTCCTGCCATCCTTTCAGCTTTGCTGAATCTGTGCTCTATATTCTTGAATTCAGCATAATCATAGACAATTTGAGCAAAGTTAGACCTTGTCAGTCCAAAAGCTCTTCTATCCAAATGGATGACATATTGCTCCAATTCTTCTAAGTGTTCATCATTAAATGTATTTTTAAACCTGCCTGCATTTTGTGGAAAATCCTCAGATAAAGTAAGCAGTGTGATTTATTAGATCCAAAATGAGACTTTCGAAAAATAAAATAATAAACTTTTATTTCGGTTTTACTTTTAATGATAAATAAATCGATAAAGGATTAATTTAAAATGAGATTTTCAAATATATTTAAATATGAATAAAGGCAGCGTACATCATCAGTATGTTTCTTTACTTAGGAACATAAAGTTGCTTCATGGACACAGTGGCTGATTTAAAATTTTTGCGCACCTAGGCATATCCCCTAATGTATGCGCCCCTCCAAAAATATATTTTAAATATAACTTTATGGTTTTTTAAATCATAATGAATGTGCTCAAGTTAATAGAAAAAATCACATTATAACCTGAAAGTTTTAAAACTTGAAGAAATATACAAAACTCACAAGCAACAAGGTTGCATTTGGCTTTTATGGCAGTAATCTTGTTAATCATATGTCCATAGTTGAGACGGTCATCAGTTTAGGAGGTCAGACCTTCTATCTCTCGTCAGACAAGACAGAAGGTAGGTGTGACTTCAGCCTTTTTAAGAACCGAAAACCAGCGTTCTCCTGAACAATTTGTAAGTGATGTACATAGAAACATTCTAAGAATAATGTCCATATTCGGGAACATGGACTGTAACCGCTCCTTTCGTAGAAATTTTCTCACTTCGACTGCTACATCACTAATCTCAGGAGATTTCAAAAGTGCCGCAGAATGTACACATCCACTTGGGAAGTAAGTGTCTAAATCAGTTTCATATGGCGCTTGCAGTTTTGCTGCACGTTCAGAAACAACATCTGGCGAACTATTCTTAAGCAGACTGTACACTACGAAGAAGTATAACAGTCTTTTATAACTTTCATTCCTCGTCACTAATTCTGCATACAATTTGTCGAGTACTGGGGAAAGCGTTTCGTTTCTGAATTTCTCTCTGCCAATCAGAAGAACTTCTTCACTGTCCGTTTCCTCATCAACATGAAATTGGCGTTTACTTGATCTTTTATAGGTACATTCGTAGTCCATATCAGTCATAATGTCTATGGATTTATTTTCATAATAGTCGAACACGCCACAAGTGGTTCATATAATTCAAGCGCAATTTCAGTATAAATGTCTACGCTTTACAATTTCACATTTACACTATTAAATCTGTAGAGCATATCCGTCCAAACTGTCATCATGAATACTGTTTCTAGTCTACTAAGTTGACTCAGTAAAGCTAAAGCTTCATTCCGAGCAAATAATTTCTCACCGATATTATTGGTAATACGTGTGAGCGCATTGATAACGCTCTCTGTTTTCGTTTAGACATAGATACATTTTCCAATGTCTTTTCCATAAATTTTTAGAAAGAAGTTGACCTCAGCGTTGTGCAGAACCAGACAAAAAATTACTAACGTTTTGTACTAAACTGAAATACGAACACGCTTCATGACAACAGCTTGTAGCACTTGTGCCAACTAAATTCAAAGAATGTGGTGCACAAAGCACATAAAGCGCTTTCGGATTTCGTTCTTTAATGTGCGCCTGCAAACTAGTGTAATGATGATGTGGATGTTTGGTTTGTGGGGCGCTCAACTGCGCGGCCATTAGCTTCCGTACGAAGTCCCAATATTTGCACAGTCACTTCTATCCACTTCCACGAATGATGAGGACAACACAAACACCCAGGCCCCGGGCAGAGACAATCCTCAACCCGGACGGGAAACGAACTCGGGCCTCCATGATCCAGAGACAGCAATGCTTTTCACTAGACCACGCTGCTGTGGACACAAACTAGTGTAGGCTCCAGAAAAATACCTTGCATTGTCGTATGACTCGCCTCTGCAGTAAGAATATCGATGGAACTTGTAGCCAGGACTTTCAATACTTCCTTAGCTAGGTTTTCTGACTTGTGTCCCAGGTTTGGTAAAAGCAGCACGAAACGTTGAACAGGCTCACCATTCTCGTTCATATATCTTAATACGAATGATATTTGGTCAATATGTGTAATGTTCGCAGCAGAATAAATCATTATAGAGAAATATGTGGCCTTTCTGATATCACTTATGATAATTCTTTTTATTCGTTCAGAAAGCACGTCCATTATTTAATCACAGATTGTTGAAGACAGATAAATTGTTTGTTCCTGGCCCAGATTTCCATATCGTTCAATGTGCTCTGAGAGAAAATCTGATTAATGCCAGGGTGTAATAGAATGTCGATTGTTGGTTCATTAACACCATTTCGCAGGATCATCACTAACGATGCTATTTCTTGTGGTAATATCTGATTCCACACTTAGGTTTTTGTGAGATCGAATTCAGGAGCAATTTGTTTGTCTTCGTTTTTAACTATTTCTTTCGTTCGCATTTACTTCTTTCACTACAGCTGTAGTGCTAGATGCCGCCCCACTTAATTTCGCATGTTTTTTTATGTCACTCTTATTCATATTAAAGACACGAAATTGTCAAGTAACACCAACATAAAAGAAAATAAGTTTGTAAATAAAAGGCATCCAGTTCAAAATCATAACACACGGCCCACGAGAGCAAAGCTTTTTACAGTCCAGTCCACAGTCAACCGACACCAACACAGAAGGAAATAAGTAACTTAGTAATAAATAAGTAACTTAGAAGTACATATCCTAGGAGCAGGGAAGCACTTTAAAATACTTAAAAAAGGCAAGGCTTCCTCTCCAGATTGTATACCAGATTCCTTTCAGCATATGCTGATACAGTAGCTCTATACTTAGCAATCATATACAACCGCTCGCTCGTATACAGATCCATACCCAAAGACAGGAAAGTTGCACTAGTCGCACCAATGCCCAAGAAAGGAAATAGGAGTAATTCGCTGAATTACAGACCCATATCACTAACGTCGATTTGCAGTAGGATTTTTGGACATATACTGTACTCTAACATTACGAATCACCTCCAAGAAAACAATTTATTGCCAAATATCCATCACAGATTCAGAAAATAGCGTTCTGGTGAAACACAACTAGCTCTCTTTTCTCACGAATTAATGAGTGCCATCGACAGGGGATGTCAAACTGATTACATATTTTTAGTTTTCCTGCTGACTTTTGACACAGTTCCTCAAAAGCGACTCCTAATTAAATCACGTGCCTAGTGAGTATCGTCTCAGTAGTTTAACTGGTTTCGTGATTTCCTGACAGAGGGGTCACAGTTCGAAATAACTGACGGAAACTCATCGAGTAAAACGGAAGTAATACCTGGAGTTCCCGAAGGGAATGTTATAGGCCCTCTGTTGTTCCTGTTCTACATAAACGATTTAGGAGACAATCTAAGCAGCCCTCTTGCACTGTCCGCAGATGATGCTGTCATCTAACGGCACGTAAAGTCTTCAAATGATCAAAACGAATTCCAAAATGATTTAGACAAGATACCTGTTTGGTACAAAAAGTGGTAACTGACTCTAAATCACACAAATCTAAACGCTGTAAACTCATATAAATACTTACGGATTACAATTATGAATAACTTAAATTGGAACGTTCTAAATACTTAGAAAATGCAACATGTCTACTAAAGGGACTGCTTACACTACGCTTGCCCGTCCTCTTCTGGAGTACTACTGTGAGGTGTGGGATCCGCATCAGATAGGACTGACTGAGAACATCGAAAGAGTTCAAAGAATGGCAGCTCATTTTGTATTATCGCAAAAGAAGGGAGAGACTGCCACTGGTATGATACACGAATTAGGGTGGTAGTCATTAAAACAAAAGGGGTTTCGCTGCGACAGGACCTTGTTATGAAATTTCAATAACAAACTTTCTCCTCAGAGTGTGAAAGTATTCTGTTGGCACCCACCTATATAGTGAGAAATGATCATCATAATAAAATAAGAGAAATCAGAGCCTGCACGAAACGATTTAAGTTTTTCCCGCGCGCTGTTCGACAGTGGAACGGTAGAGAAGTAGAAGCATGTAGCCTCAGTCGACATTACGGTTACAGACTTAAACACGCACGGAATCTTACAGAATCATTTCAGTACACCGTAATTAAAGCATAAGTAAATGCATAAGGTTTAAGAGGAATCAACCGATATTCGTTAGTATATAAGTACTACCTACCTGAAATTTATTTAGGCACTAGGGAAAATTGTTACAAAAGCCGACCCCTCTTGCAATCCTTTGCTCTCCACAAAAGAAAATGACCAAGCGAGTCTAGTTCAACCGAAATGCCTGCAGAGCGCGCTATGGAAGCGATACCATAGGGCATGTAGCACCATCTGTAGAGTTGTTGGAGAAATTCAAAATTTGACGTTCCTTGATGTACACTCTAAGACAAAAACATTACACACGAAGCAGTTATGCGAATCGGACGGAAATTCGTAGATATGATTCACATGTGCAGACAAAAATGATGAAAATTTCTGAAATATTGGATGATTTATTCAAGACAAAGAGCTTCACAAACTGAGCATGTCAATAACGCGTTGGTCCACCTCTGGCTCTTACACAAGCAGTTATTCGGCTCGCAGTGATTGATAGAGTTGTTGGATGTCCTCATGAGGGATGTGCCATGTTTTGTCCACTTGGCACGTTAGATGGCGGTGTGCGGGCGGGAATTATCTTGCTGAAATGTAAGCCCAAGATAGTTTGCCATGAAGAGCAACAACATGTGGCGTAGAAACGTTGACGTACCGCTGTGCTGTAGGGGTGCGGCTGATGACAACCAAAGGTGTCATGCTATGAAATGAAATGGTACCTCGGATAATCACTCCTAGCTGTCAGCCGTATGATTGGCAACAGCCACAATGCGCGTTTGTTTTGTTGAGAACAAAGGACTGGAAGAAGGCTCGGCTTTTTTAACAATTTTTCCTAGTGTTAAATAAGTTTCAGCTAAGTAATACTGCTATATTAATTAATATTGGTTGATTCCTCTTAAGACTTCTACATTTGCTTATACCTTAATGACAGTTTAATGAAATGATTCTGTAAATTCACCGACTGAATCAAATAATTAATTAACCGGAATTCATTCATCTAGGCACGCACTACATGTAAATGCGTGGGTATGGATACTAAAATATAATAATGGTAAAGGTTTCAGGAATTACTGCAACCAATCGCCATTTTTCCTTCCATTTTTATTTATTCATGACCGGTTTCGAATCGCCTGGTGATTCATCAGCAGATGATACAATTTAGTTTGGAGTATTGTGGGGGTCGTGCAAGAATAAAAACAATGCACGACCCCCACAACACTCCAAACTAAATTGTATCAACTGGTGATTAATTGCCAGGCGATTCGAAACCGATCGTGAATGAATAAAAATTGAAGAAGAAACGGCGATTGGTTGCAGTAATTCCTGAAACCTTCAACAAGACAGTCGTAGTCAAATCCAGAATGGATAAAAATTTTATAATAATGTCAGTGTCTGCCTCTTCGGCACATTTGCATATTCATTGTTTTACGCATGTAACAGGCTGTAATTTTGATTAACAATGAACGTATAACTGAAACAACGTGTGGTGACAGCTGACACTTTAAGCCTTCTGCTAGCTCTTCGTTTGGCAATGTAGGTTGGTATATTTCCATGTTATAAATATTTATATAGATTATCGATAAATTCATGTATATTTGTGAGCGTAAATTTTGTCCTTCTGGCAGTAGGGCCGTTAGCTAAGGAGCAGTGAACTTATTTCATCGTCACGATCGCTCTGATGCAATTATTGTTCACAGTCCGACTGCTGTAGGTTGTATAAATAAATTTACAATACGTTGGTGTCAGCCACTTTTATGCACAGCGGTAAGTCCAGAAACCGGAAGCTTCTATTGGCCACTGTCCCCACTACCAGTATCTGGGAAATAGGAGCGAGTAGTCGTCTACTAAGCACTGCCTTCCTAAAGGTCGCTTCAGTCCTATCTGAATTTGATGGCCACGCCCCTCACATTGACAACCTCGGCAGCTGAAATTCGTGCAGTGGGCGGTATCTGAGATACTGCGTTACTCCACTTGAGGTCCAATATGGTTCAGTTGATGATGGTAATTTTAGCTTAATTCCATCTATTAAAGACAAAACAGAAAGAAATTTGAACAACTTTCTGTGTTATGACGTCTGTCTCACGAAATTCACCAAGTGTCGACTGACAGAATTGAATGCAGACATGCACAATGTTCTTCAATCTTTTACGAGATTATCATTTCTTAGCTGCAAATTGCTCACTATAGTAATTTGTAAATAATGTGTGGCTCATACTGCTGAATGATTTACAGACAGCAAGTCTTGAAAGAAGGAATAAATAGTGCTATATTTGAGTAGCGTTTACATACAGTAACATGTAAGGATGAGAATGTGATGGTACCTGACTGTGCTCGAATAGTCGGGCATTATCCAGATTTTGCTGGTCTATATGTCAAGTTACTATCATTTCTTAACAATAAAGTGTAGTGATAAGTTGTAGACACAGTTTCGCATGTAAAAAGAAACTACTCTAAATTAAACTACTCAACGCAACCTGCTTTTCACCAACCTTTATCTAGCAATTTTAGTACGTATTGTACATGTAATGATTTCTGTACGCGTATTTTGTTGTAAATAATAATTTTACTTAATGCATGACACTGATAAACCATACCCACACATATCTACTGACGCTAGCAAGATACCTATCAGGATGGCATTGAAAGCAACATATCTTGTGGTTAGCATCTGTTTGAATAATCTGATTTTACGAACATAGTTCTCGATTACTTTGCTATAATGACTACGAAGTTCATTCTCGTGGTAATTGTGTTAATTCTGTAGACAATCAGACAAAAATCTTATCATCTCCTACGTAACAGAACTGACGATTCGCCCACTGGTTCTCCATATTCCAACCAGTGACCCGCTCCAGCTTCGCACTAAGTATCTATGGCCGGACGACTTAGCTAGGGTAGGGATAATTTTGTTGACAGGACACTGCGTACAGCTATGATTAAAATACAGAGAAATGAATATTATCACGTTCATATGACTCAAACGATTTAAGCAGTGCACGCCATGAAAGTTCTCAGGGGGCACGAATGTTATCTGTTCTGTCTCATACCAACGGAGTTTGGCGCGAGCTATAGCCATTTGCTGGCTACCCGACTCAAGCGCCAGTGTGACATGAGCTGCGTTTTCCACCTGACCTAATTCCACATTTCCCAACGTAATACTTTTATGAAGCACTCTCTGCCACGAACCATTGGTAAGAAGCATCCTCCACTATGCTACACTGCCACTAAGCACCCTCTGCAACGTAACATCGATAAGAAACACCCTTTATCACGAACATTTTGTAAGCTGTCAGCACACGGACCATGCATTCGAACTTACACGTTGAGCTTGTCGAGTTCAGTATGTTGCTGAACGCTCAGAAACGATGCAGCCTGAACATACTGTACGGGCATCTCAGATTGGTGTACAAGGCCGCAGCACGCTCCAACGGCAGTTGTCGGCTTTATCTGGCTCGCAAATCACACGAAACGGATAGACGTAAAATTCCTGCGTCAGCTCTATTAAGACGCACATTTCCTCCTTGTTCACATGCTAGTCATGTTGTTCTGCCTGTAGTAGACGAAAATAAAACTTCAGTATGCATAGACATGTTATAAGGCAAAATGGAATGCTCCATATACAGTCAGTAAGGACATCAGTCTACAAATTTACCATAGTCTTCCACATAAGATAAAAAGTATTTTATTATTGCTACTTTTTATTAAAACCCTATGGTGCTTTCTGTTTGAATGCTGGTTTTATTCTGCAGTAGAATCTTTAGAGCATGTGAAATACAACACTAAACAAGAATGTTCAAAATATCTTACTGCACCTAGTGAAAATTCTCTTTTAGATGATGCCTATCGAAGATAAACACCTCTGAGAGAGTGTGCTTTTATATTTACATAACATGTAATATTATAGACTATGCTTGTATTAAACTGATAAGAAAGTCTCAGAACCTATTACAAAACGCGAAGGTGGATTAAAAAAAATCTGGAACTGGTGAGGCGCAAACATGCAATACATCACGCTTCACTTTGTAAATGTGCATCTCTAGGCATTACACCGAACTTTTATAATTTGCGACGTTGTCTTCCGTATTTCCCACGATTTCATCAAACAAATCGTACCAATAAACGACGGGTTTTCGACAGATCAATTTGCTGTTACTTTGAAATAGCACATATCCACAGGACGTCAGTTATTATGTAGCACACACCAAATAATGGCTTCAGCTCATAGCAAATATGGAGTCACCGACCCTGTACGGAAATGAGCTGGTGTGCATGTGACGTGGGTGACGTTCTTCCATCTCTCTAGTCTACATTCAGACGCACGTTTAGAATACCTGACATGCCTGATATTGTTCTATACAATCGGAGAGACTCGTCAACGTGTTTTTGCGTACTATGACGTCTGAAACTCGGCTCGCTCAACAATGCCGTTCGAATATACGGTCCGTGAGCCGAGGGCTTCAGGGTGAATCCTCTACCACGCTACATTGCCACGTAAATAGGTACGAAACACCCTCTGCCATGTAACACTGGTATGAAGAACCCTTTGTCAATCAACAATGGTACGAAATAACCTCAGGCGCACAACATCGGTACGAAGCAGCCTCAACTACGTAACACTGTATGTATTAATGAAAGCGTATAGAAATCCCTATAGCATTTCCTGAGAATAACCTAAATATGCAGGCAGTACCGCGACGAAGGATTTAAATTTATACATGTTCGTAGGGATGTATAGACCGATAGATAGAAAAATATCCATGTAATCAGCTCACTACAATCGTTCTCTCACTGTTCAGAGTTTTAATGATAATTGAGCATTTTAATGAAAAGGTTTTGTAATCTGATTCACAGGTATTTTAAATGGGTTAGTGCCAACACGACACAGGCAAGAAGATTTAAGTATGCACATCACTTGTATTGTCTCATGAAAGAATTAAACTGAGGCTTTCGGTGGGCTAAAATTCTGTCGGGTTTTTTCTAAAATGCGGCAACCCTCGTTTGTTGATGATAGACAGTGACTGATATGAGTCCCCAACAATTTCTGACTACGTGCATGGTGCATCCGACACGTTGGCATTTAGCTTCAATGTTAGCCTCTCCTCCACGACCTTTCTCGACAGTGTAATACGGTTTTACAGATTCCTCCTTCACATCTGCAGTTCACTAGCGAACAACTAGCTCCACTTCACAAAATGTAAATCTTAAAACAGCTGCCGAAAGCCTGGATGGTGACTGCCTCCCGATGTTCTGTAATCCAAGGCAAATGTCTAAACCATTCTATCTATTGCACATCAATGCCAAATTTCGTCACACTGTCCTAAATAATACACTCCTGGAAATGGAAAAAAGAACACATTGACACTGGTGTGTCAGACCCACCATACTTGCTCCGGACACTGCGAGAGGGCTGTACAAGCAATGATCACACGCACGGCACAGCGGACACACCAGGAACCGCGGTGTTGGCCGTCGAATGGCGCTAGCTGCGCAGCATTTGTGCACCGCCGCCGTCAGTGTCAGCCAGTTTGCCGTGGCATACGGAGCTCCATCGCAGTCTTTAACACTGGTAGCATGCCGCGACAGCGTGGACGTGAACCGTATGTGCAGTTGACGGACTTTGAGCGAGGGCGTATAGTGGGCATGCGGGAGGCCGGGTGGACGTACCGCCGAATTGCTCAACACGTGGGGCGTGAGGTCTCCACAGTACATCGATGTTGTCGCCAGTGGTCGGCGGAAGGTGCACGTGCCCGTCGACCTGGAACCGGACCGCAGCGACGCACGGATGCACGCCAAGACCGTAGGATCCTACGCAGTGCCATAGGGGCCCGCACCGCCACTTCCCAGCAAATTAGGGACACTGTTGCTCCTGGGGTATCGGCGAGGACCATTCGCAACCGTCTCCATGAAGCTGGGCTACGGTCCCGCACACCGTTAGGCCGTCTTCCGCTCACGCCCCAACATCGTGCAGCCCGCCTCCAGTGGTGTCGCGACAGGCGTGAATGGAGGGACGAATGGAGACGTGTCGTCTTCAGCGATGAGAGTCGCTTCTGCCTTGGTGCCAATGATGGTCGTATGCGTGTTTGGCACCGTGCAGGGGAGCGCCACAATCAGGACTGCATACGACCGAGGCACACAGGGCCAACACCCGGCATCATGGTGTGGGGAGCGATCTCCTACACTGGCCGTACACTACTGGTGTTCGTCGAGGGGACACTGAATAGTGCACGGTACATCCAAACCGTCATCGAACCCATCGTTCTACCATTCCTAGACCGGCAAGGTAACTTGCTGTTCCAACGGGTCAATGCACGTCCGCATGTATCCCGTGACACCCAACGTGCTCTAGAAGGTGTAAGTCAACTACCTTGGCCAGCAAGATCTCCGGATCTGTCCCCCATTGAGCATGTTTGGGACTGGATGAAGCGTCGTCTCACGCGGTCTGCACGTCCAGCACGAACGCTGGTCCAACTGAGGCGCCAGGTGGAAATGGCATGGCAAGCCGTTCCACAGGACTACATCCAGCATCTCTACGATCGTCTCCATGGGAGAATAGCAGCCTGCATTGCTGCGAAAGGTGGATATACACTGTACTAGTGCCGACATTGTGCATGCTCTGTTGCCTGTGTCTATGTGCCAGTGGTTCTGTCAGTGTGATCATGTGATGTATCTGACCCCAGGAATGTGTCAATAAAGTTTCCCCTTCCTGGGACAATGAATTCACGGTGTTCTTATTTCAATTTCCAGGAGTGTATATACATAAGCAAGGCATGAAACGTCATTCACTAGTCATATAGCATTTCATAAGGCAGTAAAATGTCTTTCAACTAGAAAGACATTAGTCATAATCCGTTATATACACACATAATATTTGTCATCGTTTTATAGGCATTTCAGTAAATATCACAAATTACGAGCTCCAAAGTGTAATCATATGTTTCCAAGTTTGAGCGTGTCGTATTTTCGATGCTTTCTACAAAGAAATGTCAATAGAGAGATTAATGGCCTCTTTTTTCTCCACCTATTGACTTTTTTTTTCCAGGCGACTGTCGCACAGCTGGGCGCCCACAATGCATTACGTTAAGGTCACTTACCTTCCCTACTGAAACATTTACGATAGCAGTTTCCACCACAGTGACAGTTTGATACCAATAAAATTTCACAGGTTGAAAAATTACAGTAGAAATGTGTAGAAACGAAGTCCCATGAATAGCAGTGTTGTGATACTCACATTCATGCATGTACACACATTTCATAACTCTTAAAGTACGATTCTTGGTTTCCAACAGCCTTTTCACAAATCTGAGTCCCTAACCACTACTCATTACTCAT
The DNA here is from genome assembly GCF_023864275.1 of Schistocerca cancellata. Classification (NCBI taxonomy): domain Eukaryota; kingdom Metazoa; phylum Arthropoda; class Insecta; order Orthoptera; family Acrididae; genus Schistocerca; species Schistocerca cancellata. The sequence goes on from NC_064629.1 coordinate 317,854,884, forward strand.
AATGAATAAACACATAATCACATTCCTCGTATAGCATCATCTTATTGATCATAAACATATCTCACCAGCATAATTCACATCGTTGTCGTAATAACATCATCATAACAGAACAATCACATCTCAAAATTGTCGCAGGTTCTTTCAATAACTTCAAACCCTTCAATAAAGCCATCTACCTCAAATGTACTTCAAAAATTATGATCCCATACTACATACCTCATTCAAAGCTCTCATAGTATCACAATGGTTTCAAAAAATATGAACAGTTGACAAAGTACAGACAAAATACAATTTCATAAGTGTGAAGTTATCCAACTGTGTAACTGCGTAAACATGTGTCACTGACGTAGTAAAAGAAATGTTCGTTTCTCTTAAATGGTCAGATAGCTGTGTAATTCTGTGTTAGAGAAATATGGTACCAATGTGTAAAGTTGTATAAGCAAATACCATATTAGCTAGGGCTCCTAGCGTCTGCCACACGCTTAGTACACAAAGTAAGCGAGTACCCCTTGAGGATATATGTAATTATACCCTGAGGTATAAGAAACTGAAGAAACTGCAAAAAGGGGGGAATTTAAGGGGATGGGACCTGGATAAACTGAAAGAACCAGAGGTTGTAGAGAGGTTCAGGAAGAGCATAAGGGAACAATTGACAAGAATGGGGAAAAGAAATACAGTAGAAGAAGAATGGGTAGCTTTGAGGGATGAAGTATTGAAGGCAGCAGAGGATCAAGTAGGTAAAAAGACGAGGGCTAGTAGAAATCCTTGGGTAACAGAAGAAATATTGAATTTAATTGATGAAAGGAGAAAATATAAAAATGCAGTAAATGAAGAAGGCAAAAAGGAATACAAACGTCTCAAAAATGATATTGACAGGAAGTGCAAAATGGCTAAGTACGGATGGCTAGAGGACAAATGTAAGGATGTAGAGGCTTATCTCACTAGGGGTAAGATACATACTGCCTACAGGAAAACTAAAGAGACCTTTGGAGAAAAGAGAACCACTTGTATGAATATCAAGAGCTCAGATGGAAACCCAGTTGTAAGTAAAGAAGGGAAAGCAGAAAGGTGGGAGGGTATATAGAGGGTCTATACAAGGGCGATGTACTTGAGGACAATATTATGGAAATGGAAGAGGATGTAGATGAAGATGAAATGGGAGATATGATACTGTGTGAAGAATTTGACAGAGCACTGAAAGACCTGAGTCGAAACACGGCCCCGGGAGTAGACAACATTCCATTAGAACTACTGACGGCCTTGGGAGAGCCAGTCCTGACAAAACTCTATCATCTGGTGAGCAAGATGTATGAGACAGGCGAAATACCCTCAGACTTCAAGAAGAATATAATAATTCAAATCCCAAAGAAAGCTGGTGTTGACAGATGTGAAAATTGCCGAACTATCAGTTTAATAAGTCACAGCTGCAAAATACTAACGTGAATTCTTTACAGACGAATGGAAAAACTGGTAGAAGCCGACCTCGGGGAAGATCAGTTTGGATTCCGTAGAAATATCGGAACACGTGACGCAATACTGACCCTACCACTTATCTTAGAAGCTAGATTAAGGAAAGGCAAACCTACGTTTCTAGAATTTGTAGACTAAGAGAGAGCTTTTGACAATGTTGACTGGAATACTCACTTTCAAATTCTAAAGGTGGCAGGGGTAAAATACAGGGAGCGAAAAGCTATTTACAATTTGTACAGAAACCAGATGGCACTTATAAGAGTCGAGGGACATAAAGGGAAGCAGTTGTTGGGAAGGGAGTGAGACAGGGTTGTAGCCTCTCCCCGATGTTATTCAATCTCTGTATTGAGCAAGCAGTGAAGGAAACAAAAGAAAAATTCGGAATAGGTATAAAAATCCATGGAGAAGAAATAAAAACTTTGAGGTTTGCCGATGACATTGTAATTATGCAGAGACTGCAAAAGACTTGGATGAGAAGTTGAACGGAATGGACAAGGTCTTAAAAGGAGCATATAAGATGAACATCAACAAAAGCAAAACGAGGATAATGGAATGTAGTCGAATTAAGTCGGGTGGTGCTGAGGGAATTAGATTACGAAATGAGACACTTAAAGTAGTAAAGGAGTTTCGCTATTTGGGGAGCAAAATAACTTATGATGGTCCAAGTAGAGAGGATACAAAATGTAGTCTGGCAATGGCAAGGAAAGCATTTCTGAGGAAGAGAAATTTGTTAACATCGAGTACAGAATTAAGTGTCAGGAAGTCGTTTCTGAATGTATTTGTATGGAGAGTAGCCATGTATGGAAGTGAAACATGGACGATAAATAGTTTGGACAAGAAGAGAATAGAAGCTTTCGAAATGTGATGCTACAGAAGAATGCTGAAGATTAGATGGGTAGATCACATAACTTATGAGTAAGTATTGAATAGGATTGGGGAGAAGAGAAGTTTGTGGCACAAATTGACTAGAAGAAGAGATTGGTTGGTAGGATATATTCTGAGGTATCAAGGGATCACCAGTTTAGTTTTGGAGTGCAGCGTGGAGGGTAAAAATCGTAGAGGGAGACCAAGAGATGAATACACAAAGCAGATTCAGAAGGATGTAGGTTGCAGTAGGTACTGGGGGATGAAGCTTGCACAGGATAGAGTAGCATGGAGAGCTGCATCAAACCAGTCTCAGGACTGAAGACCACAACAGCATCCCTCAGGTGTTACAGATTACAGGAATTGATTGAAATTTGTTACCGAAAACCTTCTTTGTGTGTTTGTAACTCAAAAAACTTTAAAAATAAATGTTTTAAGTACAAATTAAATCACTCAGATATGTGTCCTGTAACGCTAAACGTGCGTCTTGCTAATCTCTGTCATTACTTAACGGTAAAAATGTGCCAAGTGTCGTAGTTATCGTCCTCCGTAAGCAAAGTTCTGCAGAAGTCAATGTATGTACCTCGTCATTAACAAAAGTGAAATGCTTTGCGTATAGACATCGTAGTTATTACACTTATTGCCGTGATCAAGAAATTACTATACTGTAACATATTGTTGTGCTCCGGAAAAAGCTGCCTCATTGTAGCTATACCACAAAGTTACTACTAAAACATGTTTTACTTTCCAGAATAATACAGAAAAACTGTGCAGATGTAAAACAGATACACCGCATAAGCAACAACGGAAATTATGTCACACATTAGTAGCGTCGTGATATAATCGTGCATTAAAATCTCATTAGCAGTACCAGTATATGTTCTAAGCATGTAAGCCTTATAGTCGTTACGTAATCGTGCAACGAACAAGCAAGAATGTATACACAATAACCCTGTGTCGTCTGTTCACTACAAAAATTCATTCGTAATTACTATCTAAATAAGTTCCCTATGTTTTTGACTAGATAGTTAACTCTAAAACATTGTTGCATGTTAACAATTTCTAGGTGTGACAAAGTGTACTAGTAATGTGAAGTGAAAGATTTTATGGCAAAGACTAAGTTAAAAAGCAGATTATCTCTCAATAAACGGTTTTACATGTGAAATGTGGTGCAATCCTTTACTCTTCCTAGTATGCACGGTTTCAACTTCAACGCAATTATCATGTGGTATACGTCTGATTCTGTAAGGTCCATTGTAAATCAGAAAGAACTTGTGATTCAATTGTGTCTCCTTATGTGACAATGAATGAGCTTTAATGAGAACTTTCTGACCAATATATAGTTTCTTGGCATTTGCTTTACCGTGTAGTTTTCTCCTTTTGTCTGCAGCAGAATTTATATTTTTAATAGCCAAATGAATTATGTCTTTCAGTCGAAGTTTATGTGTATTCGGAAAAGGTACAAAAAATGGTTCAAATGGCTCTGAGCACTATGGGACTCAACTTCTGGGGTCATCAGTCCCGTAGAACTTAGAACTACTTAAAACTAACTAACCTATGGACATCACACATACAGTGAAATAAAAATAGGTTTGATTTTATGATTCCGAAGCATGCGTGACCAAACAGCAGATCTGAATTGCCGTCCGTTATCTGAAATGACTTTACTAACGTTTCCAACTTCACGTAAGAAATTTTTAACAAAGGCGTTGGATACAGACCGTCCAGTGGGTTGAAGTAACGGTGTGAAAAAAACAAATTTTGACGTTAGTTCAACAGTACTGGAACGTACGAAAATCCATTCGATGTTCTGACAAGGGGTCCCAAGAGATCAACGGCAGCAAATTCTTTTAATTTAGAAGGAATGATAGGAAACAACGCAGTACGATGTGAGATAGTAGATGGTTTAGCCTTTTGAGAAAGTTTACAAATAGTCAAGACTCTTCGAATTCTCTTTACCATATTGTTAAAATAACAAGTCGTCCCTAGAATATGATAACATTTTCGTGGACCAAAATGTGCGTAGCTGAAATGAATGTACCAAATGAACTTATTAAAAAAATCGTCAGGAATGCATAGTACCGATAGCTTGTCGTCAACAGTGCAGTGTTTGAAGAGTATGTTGTTTCTAACCAGATAATAATGCCGATTCTGCGTGTTTGTCCTTTCATGCCATTTACTTTTGATGTCTTTCCAAACTGGATCCTTATCTTGTTCATGAGCAATGTCCTTTAAAGATGTGGTGATAAGGTTTTCATAGGTGACTTTCTGAATGTAAGGAATAGTGAAATTTTTTTCGAGGTTGCTTCTGTGTCGCTTTTCTCAAGCCCAGCCAGTGCACGTGATAGTGTGTCCGCAACAATGTTCTCCTTGCCGGGAATGTAGACTATTGTGAAGTGGAATTCTTGCAGAAACAATGCCCAACGTTTTAACTTGTCGTGATTTGATTTTGAAGACACAAGAAATTGTAATGCACGATGATCACTGTATACTTTTACGTCCTTAACGGAAAGAAAGAAACGGAATTTGTTACGTGCCCAAACTATAGCTAAAGCTTCTAATTTTGTAACGGAATAATTTTTTTCAGTTTTTGTTAACATTCGGCTAGTAAAAACAATGGTTTTCTGAACTATAGTGTCATTTTCTATGGCTTCTTGAAATAAATGGGCACCAAGACCGACTTTAGAAGAATCCGTGCTGAGGCAGAAATCTTGTGACAGATCTCGAGGAGCTAGTATTGGCGCGTTAAGTAGCGCTTCTTTCAAAGAACTGAATTACAACTGTGCCTGTTCGTCCCAATTCCAAACAGTATTTTTTCCAGAGAGAGAATAAAGTTTTGGTGTAACTAGAATTTGCATATTAAGAAAACGACGGTAAAAATTTATGAGACCTAGAAAACTGTGGACTTGTTTTTTTTGTGGATGGAACTGGAATAGCTCTAGTTGCTTCTCACTTTTCACGATCCGGCTCAATGCCTTCAGAAGAAGTAATATGTCCCAAAAACTTAACCTTTGACCTACCGAATTCAGCTTTTCCAGGTTAACTGTAATTCCAGATTCTGCAAAAGTACGTAACACACTGTTGAGGATGCTATCATGTTGTTCCCACGAGGCTTCTGCTATTAGAATATCGTCCACATATAAGGTGATGTGACGTTTTAAGAACTCAGGTAATATGTAATTTAGCCCACGAATGAATGCTGCCGAAGAAATTTTCAAACCAAAAGGAAATGAAGTTCGATCTGATAAAAGCTGGATCTGAGATCAATAGAAGACAACACACCATTAAAATTTTGAAGAAGTTCTTCCAACGTTTGCGGCCTGTCTGTTTCAGGAATGATGATAGTATTGATTTGTCTCGAATCTAAGACAAGCCTGATAATTCCATTTTTCTTCTCAACAACATGTAATGGATTGTTGTATGAGCTTACTGCAGGCTCAATAATGCCCTCGTCAAGCATAGATTGTATTTCTGTTCTAACACGGTCCCTATGATGTAGTGGAATTACGTATGGTCTAACACAAAATTTAATATGCTCACGAACGCGAAACTGGTTTTGAAATCCCTTGATTGTTCCTGTTTTGTGAGTTAAAAGTGTGGAATGTGCTTGTAAAATCTCAAAAAGGTCCTGCCTATCAGTGTCATTACAATTCTCAATTGTTTGAAGTTTATTCTGAATTAACTAATTAGTAACAAATACGCCGTCAATATCATCCCTGTCAATACTTGCAGAGTGATTGTTAGTGTCAAGTTCCGTCGAAAATTCCGAACTGTTGTCTAACAGGAGCTAAAGCCGATTAATTTCCGCATCATCGTTTGAGAGCCAATCTTCAAATTACAAAGGTATTGACTTACCTTCTTTCTCTAAACTTATTTCAGCATCGTGAAAGTTTAATATTTCTCTCTATTGATTCAAAAAGTCTTCTCCCAATATAATTTCTGTCGACAATAATGGAACATTAAGAAAGTTTATAGAGAAACTGTGGCTTGGACAAAAGAATTCTAAGTTGGTTTGTTGGCGTACATCTACACTTTTTCCAACGACTTCACCTTGTAATTTAATCTTACGTAACGGAAGTGAGGGGCAATCGTTCGATTTGTTGCATTTGCTAAAGACTGTTTCACTAATTACTGAAATGAGACTGCCAGAGACAAGTACTGCCGTAAATTTTACATCATTTACTGTAATGTGAATCACAGGATATGCAATGTTGTTCTGTTTTACGTCGTGTTCCTGGAGTATGATGTCCCTAATGTCTTCAATTTTTACGTAATTAATAGCCACGACAGCTGCGTCGTCAGCTTCATAAGTACGTTTTGTGGCTGCCAGCGGTGTGAGTCATTGTCTGCTGTCTATTTGTTGTCGCGCATTGTTATTGGGATTTGGAGATCTAACCTCTACAACTTCAGCTTGTCGAAAGGGCCCTGCCCTGTTTGAATCCCCTAGGTTCTGATTAAATTCTGGTCTGTTGTTAAGATTATATCGTCTGTCGTCATGTCGGTAGTTTCTGTAATTTCTTTCTTGTCTGAGTCGTAACTGCGAACTGGGCTGTTGTGTATGAAATTATTCTGTCTCCCTTGATAATAATAGTTTTGGTTCCCATATTGGCTGTTTCTGTGATTGTTTCTGTCATAGTCATTACTGTGGAGAGGTGATCTTTCATTGTAATTATTACTACTCTACCATTACGGTTCTCATATGGGTGGTGTTTGTTTTGGTCACGATTTGCGTTGTAAGAATAGCCTTGTCGTGTCCCGTTATTATTTCTGTCATCGCGGAATTGTGACGGATGTGACCTGTAATTGTTTTGTTCCTGTTTTCGCGTCCCGCGATTGTCAGTGTCAATTTCCAATTCTTGTAACAGTTCCTGAAAAGCCTCGATGTCGTCTTTGCAACTTCCTGCCAAAATAATATGTCGTAAATGTTCAGGCAATTTGATTAAGCAAAAGCGAATAAGTTCCGAGGGGCTGTATGGGTTTGACAGACACAGATTCTTATGCAACAAGTCTTCAAAATATCTGACAAGACTGGAAAATTCAGATTGCTCGAAATGTTTCATCATTATGACGCTATGTCTTACGTGATCTTGAGTAGCTTGAGACCAATATGCTGAGAGGAAGGCATGATAAAATTCTCCTTCCCTGTGACAATCGTGAATGACCGATCGCATTCTTACAGCTGTTTCATTCTCTAAGTAGCCACACATAAATTCTAATCTGTGCTCCAAAGACCAGTTGGGAGGAGAAAAATGAGAGAATTGATGAAGCCATGCTTGTGGATGAATGTCGTTGCCGGAATTCTTAAATGTTTTGAATTTACGTGTAGTAATAAACCGCTTACAGTCAAAATCATCATGTCAGCGAGTCACATATCGGTCACTGTTACGTCGTTTCGGCGGTTCTATCTCAAAATTCAGTGTATCTTGCGAATTTATTTCATAATTTCCGAAATTAGTTTGTGGCTGTTCCGTATTTATGTGTCCCTCTTCCCGTACTGGAGCGCGAGTGTCCTCTGGAATGTGTAATTCTTGTTTTACCTGTGTCAACTGATCTTGTTCTTCCCGGATTTCTCTTTTGTGCTGTGTATTGATTTGATTCTGATTCTGTTTAACATTCTTAATTTGTTCATACTCTTCTGGGTCAGTGAAGGCTACCGGTCTTGTGTCATTCATATCCTCATCTACCTTTGTAGATAAGTTAGTGAACTGATCCGAGAGTTCGGCTACGTTCTCCGATAGTGAACTGATTTCCTCAGTGTGTTTTTCTGAACCAAGTTGCAGAGTGTCCATTTGTGTTGAAATCGTATCTACTGTGTCCTTTAAGTGTTCCTGAGTTTTTGCAAGTTGCATAACCGAATCGGTAGATGCAACTGAGTCAATTTTAGCTTGCAACGTGTCGCGATTTTCATGAACAATAGTTTGCAGTTCTTTTATGGCTGCTTCGTGATTCTGTAATGCGTTTTCGTGACGCGAAAAAATAGGTTGAAAATGATCACAAATTTGTGTTTTTACGTCATTACAGACCTTTTGACATTTATATTCGATTTTAAGTAACTCTGTAGTTAAATCTTCACGTGTTTGTTCAAGCGTTTGTTCCATTGAGTCTAACTTTTGAAGCTGTTGCTGTGGTTGTCTCTGATATTGTTTCATTGTGTCTAACATTTAAAGCTATTGCTGTGTTTGTCTCTGATTTTCTTCCATTTGTTTTTGATTTTGTTTCATTTGTTTCATTTACCTCAAAAAAATTTTCGTTACTCAAACTACTGCAATACAGCGAGCGCCAATACTGCTAGCTAAATAAAAGATTCTCACTACTGAAGGCACTAACTACTGATAGGCATAGTTAGCAAATGAAAGAATTTGATGGAGAACCAACAATGTATTTACCTTAACAGTGTTCAAAAGTCATAACATATATACACCAGTTCATCACATCCAGTCTTACAAATTTCCTTTTTCTGACGGACACACGTCCAGATCGTCCGTTCTCAAAACTCTGCCATCTCTCTCCCCACATTCACCAGTGCTGGCAGCTCACCTCCAACTGCGCAACGCTACGCACTGTTCACATCCACTGCCCAACACTACACAAGCGAATATTCCAACAATGAGTCCAACCAGCCACAGACTGCACATAGCACTGTCAGTGATTTTCATAAAGAGCGCTACGTGGCATTACCAACATAAAAACCTAAACACCCTACTTACAGTTGCAATGAAGCTCGACACATACTCTGTCATAACTATTATAAGTACACTACTGGCCATTAAAATTGCTACACCAAGAAGGAATGCAGATGATAAACGGGTATTCATTGGACAAATATATTATACTAGAACAGACATGTGATTACATTTCCAGGCAATTTGGGTACATAGATCCTGAGAAAACAGTACCCAGAACAACCAACTCTGGCCGTAATAACGGCCTTGATAAGCCTGGGCATTGAGTCAAACAGAGCTTGGATGGCGTGTACAGGTACAGCTGCCCATGTAGCTTCAACACGATACCACAGTTCATCAAGAGTAGTGACTGGCGTATTGTGACGAGCCAGTTGCTCGGCCACCATTGACCAGACGTTTTCCGTTATTGAGAGATCTGGAGAATGTGCTGGCCAGGGCAGCAGTCGAACATTTTCTGTATCCAGAAAGGCCCGTACTGGACCTGCAACATGCGGTCGTGCATTATCCTGCTGAAATGTAGGGTTTCGCAGGGATCGAATGAAGGGCAGAGCCACGGGTCGTAACACATCTGAAATGTAACGTCCACTGTTCAAAGTGCCGTCAATGCGAACAAGAGGTGACCGAGACGTGTAACCAATGGCACCCAATACCATCACGCCGGGTGATACGCCACTATGGTGACGATGAATACGCGCTTCCAATGTGCGTTCACCGCGATGTAGCCAAACACGGATGCGACCATCATGATGCTGTAAAACAGAACCTGGATGCATCCGAAAAAATGACGTTTTGCCATAAGAGCACCCAGGTTCGTCGTTGAGTACACCATCACAGGCGCTCCTGTCTGTGATGCAGCGTCAAGGGTAGCGGTAGCCATGGCCTCCGAGCTGATAGTCCATGCTGCTGCAAACGACGTCGAACTGTTCGTGCAGATGGTTGTTGTCTTCCGAACGTCCCCGTCTGTTGATTCAGGGATCGAGACGTGGCTGCACGATCTGTTACAGCCATGCGGATAAGATGCCCGTCATCTCGACTGCTAGTGATACGAGGCCGTTGGGATCCAGCACGGCGTTCCGTATTACCCTCCTAAACCCACCGATTCCATTTTCTGCTAACAGTCATTGGATCTCGACCAACGCGAGCAGCAACGTCGTGATACGATAAACCGCAATCGCGATAGGCTACGATCCGACCTTTAGCAAAGTCGGAAACGTGATGGTACGCATTTCCCCTCCTTACACGAGGCATCACAACAACGTTTCACCAGGCAACGCCGCCGGCCGGAGTGGCCGAGCGGTTAAAGGCGCTACAGCCTGGAACCGCACGACCGCTACGGTCGCAGGTTCGAATCCTGCCTCGGACATGGATGTGTGTGATGTCCTTAGGTTATTTAGGTTTAAGTAGTTCTAAGTTCTAGGGGACTTATGACCACAGCAGTTGAGTCCCATAGTGCTCAGAGCCATTTGAACCATTTGAACCAGGCAACGCCGGTCAACTGCTGTTTGTGTATGAGAAATCGGTCTTTCCTCATGTCAGCACGTTTTAGGTGTCGCCACCGGCACCAACTTTGTGTGAATGCTCTGAAAAGCTAATCATTTGCATATCACAGCATTTTCTTCCTGTCTGTTAAATTTCGCGTCTGTGGCACGTCATCTTCGTGGTGTAGCAATTTTAGTGGCCAGTAGTGTATATTGCTTCTATGTGACGATATGAACATCAAGCTGAAGCTCCACAGACCGCTAGAGTTGTGAGCAGTGGCTCTTCTCAACTTGGGCATGCGAAATGCTCTGTTCTTGGACTCTAAATTATTGGGGCCAAGCAATCTGTTTGCCTCTAGTTGTGCCATGAGTCTAGCTCCAGCTACCATTTTGCGATCAAAGTTGTTAATTCCTATCGTGCGGCCAGATGAGTACAAGTGACACAACACTTCTGCCATCTGTGTATGTTCATATCGCTGCCCCATGACTTTCAACACTTCAGTGTTATATCCATAGACGATCAAAAATACTGTCACAGAAATGAAGAATGTTTTGCTCTTAAGCATTTACAACTTTTGGATAGTGTTATACCTACCGTATACATTCATTTTGCATTACCAGGGTGAACTGGAGTAAAACAAAGGGAAGGATTTTGTAGGCATGCCTTCAGACAGTCAAAAACCGCTGCGAACCGGCCTGTGACTGGCAGGAGTCATTAAGAGCAGTACAAGAAACTATTCCTTCTGATGGAATATTTGACTTGGAAATAGTACTAAAAATGTTGGCTGCTACGTGATCGTCGACGTACTTTCAGGACTGAAAAGACTCACGTTCCCAAATCCGCTACGTTTTTTCCCTTTTATTTCGATAAATACTTTGAACAATTCTTCTATTGTAAGGTCATTTTACGCGGAAATTACAACTTCTGTCATCTCTCACTTTGTGAGTGATTTGTCTCTCGTTCTGCTTTAGTCACTACTGCACCAGCGAGGGAATGTTCAAATCACAAACGCCTTGCTAGCTCTGGGCTGTATTGCTTTTGGTCTGATGTCAGTGCTACTGTTGCCGTAGGTTCAGATCTTTCTGGGGACGTGGTATATCTAATATCTGTTCTTCCCCAGCTTCCATAATGCAACTGGGAAAGACCGGTAAGGATATCTTAGGGAATCCTTTGAGTTCGTGCTGCAGCTGTTGCGGAGATTGAGCAAGCAGCCTTAGATCTTTTTTTATTTATTTTATTTTATTTATGTATTTACTTTTTTTTAATTTGTGGTAAGATGTTATGGGACGAAACTGCTGAGGTCATCGGTCCATAAGCTAGGGGTTGGATTGTTTGGGTGACGAGACCAGACAGCGAGGTCATCGGTCTCATCGAATTAGGGAAGGACAGCGAAGGAAGTCGGCCGTGTCCTTTCAAAGGAACAATCCCGGAATTTGCCTGGAGCTATTTAGGAAAATCGCAGAAAACCTAAATCAGGATGGCCGGACGCGGGGTTGAACCGTCGTCCTCCCGGATGCGAGTCGAGTGTGCTAGCCACTGCGCTACCTCACTCGGTCCCTAAGCTTACACATTACTTAATCTAACTTAAACTAACTTAAGCTAAGGACAACACACACACCCATGCGCGAGGGAGGACTCGAAGCCCCGACGGGGGCAGCCGCGCGTACCGTGACAGGACCCCCAGACCTCGCTGCTATCCCGTGCGGGATAGATTATCTTCGGTCCGCTGGACTATGCCAAATATAATTTATTGTTAGTGTATTACTATTATTTCGATTCGAATGGTGTATCTGATAAAATGGAAGCACTGTAAGTTCGTCACACCAAGTATTCACATTTTCCACAGCTGTTCGTTTTATCTTCAGAGCAATAGCAGAATACAGTCAGGAAAGCTCTTCGGAGTACTTCACTCAGCTGTTGAATGAGTAAAAAGCATTACAGTTTATAGACAACCACGAAAACATGGTTTTGAATAGCCTCGAATGGTTAGCTGTTGTTTATAATACCGGCTTATCGAATAAACTGAAAATGGAAAACAACGTTTAGTGACACCGCAGTTTGGAATTCTTCGTAACGGGATACGCAAAGGTCAAAATACAAGGTATCTCTTGTTTTTTTGGTAAACTTCTAAGATGACGCCAAAACGGAAGTGTTATCACTCTTGTAATACAGGGATTGGAAAAAAAATGGAATCACAGCCAGAAATGCATCATACAATGGAAGCTTTCACGGCCGGTATTGTCTTCACCTCAAACTTCCGCCGTGGTCGAGGAATAAAACTCTCCTCTGACGTTTCGTCTCCGACTGCGGGAGACATCCTACGGGGTAAGTTGACGAACTGCAAAGAAAACTCGAGGAAGCGCAGATTATATAGGCAGTACAGAAGGCGCTACTCTCCATCACGTGCCGTCGGCTATGAGAGTGTCTCTGGTAATGCCAGCATTCTCGATTGAAAGTGATCGATCGTCACGCTTCCGATGCAACGCTGACATCCAAGTTTTATCCATTTCACCATATTCGTCTTTCCTGTTAAAATTATTACGGCGTTTATCAATTTCGATAGCCTCTCTATACATGCGCGCATAATAATGCGAGGTTTTAGATATGACGCTCGTCTCGCTGAATTTTATTTCATGATTATCTTCCTGGTAAACATGTTCTGCTACCGCCGCTTTATCCGTATGACCCAGGCGGCAATTCCCCTTATGTTCAACAAGACGGATGTTCACACTTCTGTTTGTGGTATCGTTATGGCAGTCCTCTTAGTCCTGCTGTGGCTAACTTGCTCATGGAGACTTTTGAACAACCGGCATTGCAGATTGCCAATGAGACACCAGCCAGATCGTATCGCTATGTCGATGACATGTTCGTAGTATGGTCACAGAGAGCAGAGGAGTTGGATGCCTTCCTGGTACATCTAAGCAGCATTAATCCGAAAATCCAATTTACTATGGAGAGGGAGAGTAGTGGGAAATTGAATTTCCTGGATGTGTCTGTGATTAAATGACGGGGCGGAACGTTGGGCCATAAGGTGTATAGAAAGGCCACACATACTGGTCGTTATTTGTATAGAGATTCAAACCACCACTCTAGACAAAAAAGAGGTGTAATAAAAACCCTGGTAGACAGGGCGTAGAAAATTTGTGGACCAGTTTAGTTAAAAGATGAGACTGGGGTGGCCGAGCGGCTCTAGGCGCTACAGTCTGGAACGGCGCAACCGCGACGGTCGCAGGTTCGAATCCTGCCTCGGGCATGGATGTGTGTGATGTCCTTAGGTTAGTTAGGTTTCAGTAGTTCTAAGTTCTAGGGGACTGATGACCTCAAAAGTTAAGTCCCATAGCGCTCAGAGCCATTTGAATTTTTGAAAAGATGAGACTGAACATCTACGGACAACTTTCGTGAAGAATGGCTATTCTGGCAAAGATATAGACTGAGCGCTCTAGGCAGAGAATCAGGAGCAACGACGAACAACAGTCGTCCAATGACACGGTTTTTCTTCCATTGATCAGTAAGGTCACAGATCGTATTGGGAAAGTGTTAAGCAAATATTGGGTGGAAACTATTTTCAGACCCACCAGGATCCAAAGGATGGACGACACCCTTTGGATACAGTGGGGATATATAAAATTCCTTGCAGTTGTGGACAGGTTTATATCGGTACCACAAAGAAGAGTGTGAACACCCGTCTTGTTGAACATAAGAGGAATTGTGCCGCCTGGGTCACACGGTTAATTCGGCCGTAGCAGAACATGTTTACCAGGAAGGTAATCATGAAATAAAATTCAGCGAGACGAGCGTCATATCCAAAACCTCGCATTATTATGCGCGCATGTATAGAGAGACTATCGAGATTGCTAAATACCGTAAAAATTTTAACAGGAAAGACGAAGGTGTTAAACTCGATAAAATTTGGATGCCAGTGTTGCACCGGAAGCGTGACGATCGATTACTTTCAATCGAGAATGTTGGCATTACCAGAGACAGTCTCACAGCCGACGCCACGCGATGGACAGTAGAATCCTCTGTACTGCGTATATAGTCAGTTCTGCAGTTCGCCGTCTTTCCTCAGAGGATGTCTCGCACTGTCGGAGATGAAACGTCAGGGGAGAGTTTTATACATCGACCACTGCCTCTCAGCCCGGAAGTTTTAGGTGAAGACAGAAATACATGTTCGAACATAAATGTAGATGTTAACCAAGTCTCCAGGTTACGCTGTTGTGTCTAACCGCAAACGGCACCTGTGCTACGTCCTCAGTACACTGCAAGTGTTAGTCGTGGTCAGAACAGTGTTCACTGTAGTTGTGAGGACATTACGTCGGAACTAAGTGAATTCTAACGCGTGCAAATTGTTGCTGCAAAGTATGGAGGGTGTTTCCGTAATCTAGAGAGCCTAAGTGTTTGCTGTTTCAAGAGCCGCCGTATCGAAATTTGTACCGCATACAGGGAAAACGGTAAAACATTATCCGTTAAGCCACAACGAAGACTTTTGAGTCATCGTGACAGACAGTCGTCGAAAATTATTGTGACAAAAAATAAGAGGATTCCAGCTGCGAAGTTCACTGCAGATCTGAATGTCGCTCTTGTGAACCCTATCAGCACGAAAACCACTCGAAGAGAGCTGTATAAGAAGAAAATTGCAGGGCGAGCTGGAATTTCGAAACCACTCATCAGTGATGCAAATACCCTTAACAAGAAAATGTGGTGCCGAAGCCATAAAATCTGGACTATGAAGCAATGTAAGGAAGTCATTTGGTTGGATCAGTCCTGTTTCACACTGTTTCCATCTTCTGGGAGAGTTTATTTCCGAGGAGTGAAACACGGTGGGTTCTGTGATGACATAGGCAGCTACATCGTGGTACTCAATACGCTCCGTGGTTACTCTGTAATGTCGCATTGTTGCCAACGACAATGTGACCAGTGTGGCTGTACAGGTCCATCCCATGATATAATGCTTATTTCCCTATGATGGTGCTGTGTTGCAAGGCGACAGGGCCCCTGTTGACGCCGCTCGCGTCGTCCAGGACTGCTTTTGTGAGCACGAGTTTGAATCGTTGCACCTCCCCTGGCAGCCACAGTCACAAGACTAGTTTCGTTAAGAGTTTTTAATCTTCCGTATGAGTGATGTTCTACGAATTTGGCCCTCAGACGGCGTTACTTGTTTGATTTAGGAATATAAATATTGTGTTTGAGAAGGAATACTTTTTTAAATTCAGGGCATATAAGGACTCATACTCATACGGAATCCATTTTCAAAACCTAGCAGGAACATTTAATGTTGATCTATCCTACCAATATTTAGGCGCCTCTGATTATGCGTGTGCGGGATGAATATTAAATTTAATTCAAATTCTGTAGCTATGTCTTCTTTCATTCCGTCAGAAAAGTCTTACATTGGACGTCCTGATGACAGGATGTATTCCTGTAATTTTCTTATTTTCCATTATCTGCAATTTGCATCATTTCATGTCTTATATTGTTAATGGGCTTAATAATTTTTCTGTTTACGAGCACTCAGACCATTGTGGAATAATTTCACATCTTTGCTCAAGGAACTATTACTTTTACATTTACCTAATGCATTTTCTGTGGGAAATGGTATTCAGTTTGAGCCGCATTTTATAATCCTTCAGGATTTCAGATCACTGTAACAAACATTAAGATATGTGTGCATACTTTTCGTACATATTAAACACAGTGATTGTCGTATGTGCCATTTGACTTGTTTGCATTACATTTACTTATTGTGTACTGTTGCTTATTTCATTTGCCTGTGATGTTAGACTGTTTGGAGGCTTATTTACTGTGTGTTACCCTATGACAATGTTTGGACACTGGCAGTTATTTATAAAGCAAGTCGGAACTATTCTGTGTAATTAAGGGTCTGAACGTGTTTCATGTTTTGTTTTATTAGAGAGAATAATAGGTTTTTGCTTATTAGAGTATTGGAGAGAGTGTTTTGGTTGTGCTAAGAAAGTAATCTTCTTGAAACAAAAGTTGTGTAAATTGAAAGACTCTAGTCACATGTTGGGACAGTTAATAATTTTGAGTGAGCAATATTGGAAGTGTGTCAAATTCTGCTACTTTTGATGCTCAAATGACAGTTTGTGATTTGTTTTCGACTAGTTAAAGACAATTTTGCCCCAAAGACTTTCAGGGACCGTGGGGGATATCTGTCCGACTAACTGTATTTCTTTACTGAATTTATGGGAATACGTGTTACGACTTCTATTCGCTCTTGGCATCTAGTGGTGGTCCGCTGCTCCACTTGTGGTTTCTGTTTGTTGTGAAATATAGACTTTAGGGCCATACATCCCACCAAATAATGCTATTTTAAAGGTTCTTCCGAATATTCTTACCAACAAAGTAGTGTCACAAAGAGGACTGGTAAATATACTCACCATCAAATTAGTATATCTTTTGTGGACCTTGGAAAGCGTACTTACTAACAATTTAGTGACTCTTCAAAGATTTTGGGAATATGTCTTACCACCTCTGGATTAGCCAGACATTTTGTGGTAGTACACGGTACTAAGTGTACAAAAACACAAAAATTAGTTTCCGTTTTTTAAGAGACCACTTCTGTTGTCACTTGTGAAATCTGAAAGAATTGCTTTGTTTCTAAAGTGGGAACTACGCTTAACAACAAAATAACAGGTCACAAAAGGGCTATGGGTGATATTCATACCACCATAGCGTTTGGTCCTAAATCACTAAAATAAAATTATTAAAAAATATACGCAATCAGTGCATCACAAGTCTTACGTGATAAGGAAATGAAACTACTCTCGCTGAGTTTCCATAATAAACATGGCTACAAATGGATTAAGAACATACTTCGGTGAAAAGGAGTCACATTCTACATCTACATCTACATTCATACTCTGCAAGCCACCTGACGAGGTGTGGCGGAGGGTACCTTGAGTACCTCTATCGGTTCTCCCTTCTATTCCAGTCTCGTATCGTTCGTGGAAAGAAGGATTGTCGGTGTGCTTCTGTCGGGGCTCTAATCTCTCTGATTTTATCCTCATGGTCTCTTCTCGAGATATACGTAGGAGGGACTTGACTCCTCGGTGAAGGTATGTTCTCGAAACTTTAACAAAAGCCCGTACCGAGCTACTGAGCGTCTCTCCTGCAGTCTTCCACTGGAGTTTATCTATCATCTACGTAACGCTTTCGCGATTACTAAATGATCCTGTAACGAAGCGCGCTGCTCTCCGTTGGATCTTCTCTATCTCATCTACCAACCCTATATGGTACGGATCCCACACTGCTGAGCAGTATTCAAGCAGTGGGCGAACAAGCGTACTGTAACCTACTTCCTTTGTTTTCGGATTGCATTTCCTTAGGATTCTTCCAATGAATCTCAGTCTGGCATCTGCTTTACCGACGATCAACTTTATATGATCATTCCATTTAAAATCACTCCTAATGCGTACTCCCAGATAATTTATGGAATTAACTGCTTCCAGTTGCTGACCTGTTATATTGTAGCTAAATGATAAGGGATCTATCTTTCTATGTATTCGCAGCACATTACACTTGTCTATATTGAGACTCAATTGCCATTCCCTGCACCATGCGTCAATTCGCTGCAGATCCTCCTGCATTTCAGTACAGTTTTCTATTGTTACAAACTCTCGATACACCACAGCATCATCTGCAAAAAGCCTCAGTGAACTTCCGATGTCATCTGCAAGGTCATTTATGTATATTGTGAATAGCAACGGTCCTACGACACTCCCCTGCGGCACACCTGAAATCACTCTTACTTCGGAAGACTTCTCTCCATTGAGAATGACATGCTGCGTTCCGTTATCTAGGAACTTTTCAATCCAATCACACAATCGGTCTGATAGCCCACATGCTCTGACTTTGTTCATTAAACGACTGTGGGGAACTGTATCGAACGCCTTGCGGAAGTCAAGAAACACGGCATCTACCTGTGAACCCGTGTCTATGGCCCTCTGAGTCTCGTGGACGAATACCGCGAGCTGGGTTTCACACGACCGTCTTTTTCGAAACCCATGCTGATTCCTACAGAGTAGATTTCTAGTCTCCAGAAAAGTCATTATACTCGAACATAATACGTGTTCCAAAATTCTACAACTGATCGACGTTAGAGATATAGGTCTATAGTTCTGCACATCTGTTCGACGTCCCTTCTTGAAAACGGGGATGACCTGTGCCCTTTTCCAATCCTTTGGAACGCTACGCTCTTCTAGAGACCTACGGTACACCTCTGCAAGATGAGGGGCAAGTTCCTTCGCGTACTCTGTGTAAAATCGAACTCGTATCCCATCAGGTCCAGCGGCCTTTCCTATTTTGAGCGATTTTAATTGTTTCTCTATCCCTCTGTCGTCTATTTCGCTATCTACCATTTTGTCATCTGTGCGACAATCTAGAGAAGGAACTACAGTGCAGTCTTCCTCTGTGAAACAGCTTTGGAAAAAGACATTTAGTATTTCGGCCTTTAGTCTGTCATCCTCTGTTTCAGTACCATTTTGGTCACAGAGTGTCTGGACATTTTGTTTTGATCCACCTACCGCTTTGACATAAGACCAAAATTTCTTAGGATTTTCTGCCAAGTCAGTACACAGAACTTTACTTTCGAACTCATTGAACGCCTCTCGCATAGCCCTCCTCACACTACATTTCGCTTCGCGTAATTTTTGTTTGTCTGCATGGCTTTGGCTATGTTTATGTTTGCTGTGAAGTTCCCTTTGCTTTCGCAGCAGTTTTCTAACTCGGTTGTTGAACCACGGTGGCTCTTTTCCATCTCTTACGATCTTGCTTGGCACATACTCATCCAACGCATATTGTACGGCGGTTCTGAACTTTGTCCACTGATCCTCAACACTATCTGTACTTGAGACAAAACTTTTGTGTTGAGCCGTCAGGTACTCTGTAATCTGCTTTTTGTCACTTTTGCTAAACAGAAAATTCTTCCTATCTTTTTTAATATTTCTATTTACGGCTGAAATAATCGATGCAGTAACCGCTTTATGATCGCTGATTCCCTGTTCTGCGTTAACTGTTTCCAATAGTTCGGGTCTGTTTGTCACCAGAAGGTATAATATGTTATCGCCACGAGTCGGTTCTCTGTTTAACTGCTCAAGGTAGTTTTCAGATAAAGTACTTAAAAAAATGTCACTGGCTTCTTTGTCCCTGCCACCCATTATGAACGTTTGAGTCTCCCAGTCTATATCCGGCAAATTAAAATCTCCACCCAGAACTATAACATGGTGGGGAAATCTACTCGAAATATTTTCCAAATTATCCTTCAGGTGCTCAGCAACAACAGTTGCTGAGCCATGGCGCCTATAGAGACATCCAATTACCATGTCTGAGCCTGCTTTAACCGTGACCTTCACCCAAATTATTTCACATTTCGGATCTCCGTCAGTTTCCTTCGATACTGTTGCACTTCTTATCGCTATAAACACACCTCCTCCTTCACTGTCCAGCCTGTCTCTGCGGTATACATTCCAATCTGAGTTTAGGATTTCATTACTGTTTACGTCTGGTTTCAGCCAACTTTCTGTCCCTAGTACTATATGGGCATTGTGACCGTTTATTAATGAGAGCAGTTCTGGGACCTTTCTATAGACGCTCCTGCAGTTTACTATCTGCACATTAATATTGTTATTCCCCGTTGCATTTTGCCTACTCCTACCTTGCCGCGTTTCAGGAGGCGTCTTGTCGGGCTTAGGGAGGGAATTCTCTAACCTAAAAAACCCACATGTGCACTCCACACGTACTCCGCTACCCTTGTAGCCACTTCCTGCGTGTAGTGCACGCCTGACCTATTCAGGGGGACCCTACATTTCTCCACCCGATAGCGGAGGTCGAGAAATTTGCACCCCAAATCTCCGCAGAATCGTCTGAGCCTCTGGTTTAAGCCCTCTACTCGGCTCCAAACCAGAGGACCGCGATAGGTTCTTGGAACGATACTACAAATAGTTAGCTCAGAGTCCACCCCGCGAGCGAGGCTTTCCGCCTTCACCAATTCCGCCAACCGCCTGTACGAACTAAGAATGACCTCTGAACCCAGACGGCAGGAGTCATTGGTGCCGACATGAGCAAAAATTTGCAGTCGGGTGCACCCAGTGGTCTCTATCGCCGCCGGCAGGGCCTTCTCCACATCTGGGATGAGACACCCCGGCAAGCGGACAGATTGAACACTGGCCTTCTTCCCCGACCTTTCCGCTATTTCCCTAAGGGGATCCATCACCCGCCTAACGTTGGAGCTCCCAATAACTAATAAATCCTTCCCCCCGTGTGCCTGCTCGGACCTTGCTGAAGGAGCGGCCACATGTCCACTCACAGGCAGAGCGGGCGATGCCACACGGCCAGCCACCACATTGACTCTACTCCTCGTGCGCCGCGAACGCCGCTGAACCCGCCACTCCCCTTGGGGAGAGGGTGGCCCAACCGCGCCCGGTACCCGCGAAGATGTCTCGACAGCAGGGATAGTGGGTGAAGCATGTAACTCCTGGGGTGTACCATGCGACGCGCCAGACTCCCCACTGCCGCTACACTCCGAGGCAGCAGCCTGAAGACGGCTGACTGCGGCCATCAACACGTTCAGCTGTTCGCGAACAGTGGCCAGCTCCTCCTGCGTCCGTACACAGCAGTCACACATCCTATCCATCCTAAGAAATCAATTTACTGTAGAGAGTTAATCAACTTTTAACTAGACTGCTAATTCACTAAAGGCGGGTGATTGTTGACTAAACTGTGGTTGCTAGACACTTCTTGTAGAAAACAATGAAAATAGCACTACCTGTCTCTGGACTGTATTGATAACGAACACTGGCACTACTGGCACTATGGTTGACTAAAGGGACTCTCTCTGACTGTATTCAAAACAAACACGAAATCTGTGGAACACTATTACTAGCACTCGACAATTAAAGCTTCCTAAAAGCAAAAACACACGGAAGAAGATGTGACAAGCAAGAAAAATACAGTCAACACTCAAATCAACGCAGCTCGGTGCACAGCAGACGCGAAGCAGACGGCAGTTACAACGAAACTGACACTACTGGCACTATGGCTGACTAAAGGGACTCCATCTGACTGCATTCAAAACAAACACGAAATCTATGGAACACTATTACTAGCACTCGACAATTAAAGCTTCCTAAAAGCAAAAACACACGGAATAAGAAGTGACAAGTAAGAAAAATACAGTTAATACTTAAATTAACGTAGCTCGCTGCACAGCAGACGTGAAGCAGACGGCAGTTACGAAGACACATTAATCAATAATTCTCTTGTTTTCACACATTTTTGGAGATTAATTTCATGTTCTGTACTACAAACTAATTACACGAAATATTTCTTGATATACATGTACATTTTTGCCTGTGCTGCTTGTGAATACTTGTTTGACGTGTGTGAAAGTGTTTAATGAAGTTTGGTAAATAGGTAAATTTATTTCAATGGTAAGTGCACTGAAACATTCCTTTACTTCCTTCTCGTGCTTAAATAGGAGTTAGGAACCACTCTCTGTCATACTCCAGGCCCGGTCTTACGCTCAAGCAACACAACACGCCGCTTGGGGAGCTATGTTAAAAGGGTCGTCAGAGGAGCCAAAACTTTAAAATGTCTTTACAGGATGTTCGGAAAGTCCCGTTACAAATTTCTAGGACTTGCAGAGAGCAGTGAGTACATAATATTTTGAATAGGAACCAATGTCCGGAAACGTACTGTTTCCGTTCTACTTTGGTTTCAGTAAGGAACTGAAATAGGCGTGACGCAGTACAATTATTAGGTAATAATTTGAAAGGAAACATAACGAAACATACATTTATAGCCTGAGCATAGTTGTTTGTATTAACGTTTAATCATTATGTGTTTACATTATTCCGAAACACAAAAGCACCTAGCATACTGTACGTATAGAAAATCCTGATGAATTACAACAGCGGCCCGATGTGGCGACTACCACGGTTGTTTCAAACATTGCATCTACGAAGCATGTTCTGATACACATTCACCATCCCACCTTGTGTCTCAGCAGTTTCTAGTGCAGCGGGCAGAACTCGTACAAGCAGACCTTCCTCTGTCTCTACAGGAGTCTCGTAAATTAAACTTAGCATACGAGCCTATAAGGAATAGTCCGTAGTAGCAGTAGTACACGTCATCCTATGTACCCTATTGCACACCGCAAAAAAAGATCTGAGAATTTTGTCTTTCTCTCAGCAGATGTGAACGCGTTACGAATCTGAACTGGAACAGTTGTAGAACGGAAAAGTACGTTTCCAGAAATGGATTCTTATTCATAGTATTATGCTCTCACTCCCGTCTACGTCTCCTAGAAGTTTGTAAAGGAAATTTCTGAACACACTGTATAGGACGTGCCACAATCAGTAGCGGCCGCTTGCGGCGCCAATGGCGCCCAAATGCAAGATTTGTGTACTGTGCATGCAGCAAACAGTACCGAAAACTGAGAGGGCTGAGAAAGTACGAGGGAAAACGGTGCATGCGGAGCTGGGAGCGAGTGGGGAGTCTAATGATAAGTCGCCTGAGCGAAAAAAATATTTTCGAACCGGCCCTGAATACTATGAAGGGAAACTGCCATTATATTATGTGTTTAACTGTGGATTAGGGTTTTTATATCATGCTGAGATCTGACAGTGCTTGATGAAGTTGGAAAGCACTAGTGACTGACAAGTGAGTTACATTTTTTTAACGGGGACGCACTTGAGATCTTCGTTAGAATTTACTCTAATATTGATGTGTGAACAAGAGTGTGTAATAGTGTTGATTTTTTGTGAGGATTTTTTTTCTTCAGAAAGGTATCGTAAAATCTAACATAGGAAGCAAGATAAAAACAACGTCGCGGAGTTAATGGATGGCACATCAATGAGATCCCCGCTGTCTACACCCGTCGCGAACTTCTTCGTGGTACACTTCGAAGAGCAAGCTCTGATCTCTGCGAGGTTGCGTCCGTCTTGGTTCCTACGTTACGTTGACGACCCCTTTCTGATATGACCTCATGGTGAATACGTCAGCAATTCGCCAACCACATGAACGGTGTTCTTCCTAACATGAAATTTACCGTCGCGAAGGACGGTAAGCTTCCATTCTTGGATGTTTTAAATGAGCGGAAAGCAGGAAGCAGGCTTGGTCATTCAGTGTACAGGAAGGTTACGCACACTGACCAGTACTTGAACGCCAACGGTTTTCACCACCCTGTACACAAGAAAGCAAACCTCAACACTTTAGCACGCAGGGCAAAGATTATTTGTGACGACGACCATTTAGAGGCTGAATTTCAACATATGATGCGCGTATTTATGGAAAATGGTTACAACAATTGTAAGAGCTCGTAAATCGATGGAAGAGGTCAAGCTGGTTGCATCCCTTCCGTACTGTGGAGCAACGTCTAACAAAATAAGACGCATGCTGAACAGAAATGGACTGAGACCAGTGTTCCGGCCCGCCTCCAAGATACGAGATATGTTAAGCTTCAACGTAGGTCTTCGAGTTCCGGGCGTGTATTGTGTCTCCCATTGATGTGCCACCGTTTGCATAGGACGAACTATCCGCACTATTGCTGAGCGTAGTACAGAGCACTCACGACGTATTAAACATAGGAAACTTTATATGTCTTTATATGTATGTAGTGGCTGAGCATAGCGTAAAAACCATACATAAAATACATTTTGTAAGGTTAAAAATCTTAGCTCAGACATCGTCATATTGGGATACAGTTATACAAGAAGCGGTTTAAATGAGAATACACAGCAACAATTTCAACAGAGTCCAGGGACACACATTTAGTAAGGCATGGGGATGGGCTTTGGACACCGAGAGAAGGCAAGGACAGAAGCTTGACACTTGCAAGGAGACAGGAACAGCAGCTTTAAACGTGGCACCAGCACCGTGCGCCACCTGACTTCGCTTGGTCCCGTAGAAGACGAAGCTGCTGAGGACTGCCCAACTTTCCTTCCATGCATCTGTCACTCTGGCCCTCTCTAGCTGGTTCCAGACGCTACTACTGCATCTCTATAAGTGGAACATCGTGCCAGCCGAGGAGTCGTGTGAAGTTAGCACCTCTTTTATGAGGAACATAAATTTTTTCATAGTTCTTGATAGATGTGCCACAGTTCTAGAGTTCTTTGTACAAAATTTCAATAGTTCTGCAGAATTTAGCAAAGGAAACAATAGTACCCGAAAAAAAAAAAATTTGGTATCGAAACCATTCTTTGTAGATTTTTGCGAAAAGTAAATTCGTACAACAGTTCTGAGGACAGTTCTGAACAAAACCACCATAGTTCTATCGAAAATATAAATAGCGTTTTTTTGTGCAGCTAATAGTTTGAGATATAATTTAAATTTAAGGAGAAAATCTTTTCACTTACTGTGAAGTTGGCACCCTTTTTTCAAAAATGTATATTTTTTTCAGAGTTCTTGATAGATATGCCATAGTTCTAGAGTTCCTTGTACAAAATTTGAATATTCCTGCAGAATTTAGCGAAGAAAACAACAATGCTCGAAAAAATTTTCGTATCGAAAACATTCTTTGTTAATTTTTGCAAAAAGTAAATTTGTACAACAGTTCTGATCAGAACACCAAGAGCTCTATCGAAAATCCTTGTAACACCTTTTTGTGGCGATGATACTTTATACAGTAATTGCTTTGATGTTAGACCCACTGTCTCCACAGAAAAAAATAAATTCGTACAACATTTTTGATGAACAGTTCTGGATAATACCCTAAGACTGCTATCGATAATCATAATAACATTTTTTGTGGTTATAATAGTTTATAAGATAATTGATTAATTGCGGGGCTCATTTACTCTACAAAGAAAAATATGTCTATTCGTACATTCTGATGACAGCTCTGAATAGCATTGTAAGAGTTCTATCTAAAATACTAGTAACATATTCTGTGCAGGTAATTGCTTACGTAGTAACTGCATTTAATAAGGAATGCTTATGAGCATTTCCCGTGAAGTTTGCACCCCCTTTACGAGAAATATGCATTTTTTCCATAGTTCTTGATTTGTATGCAATACTCCTAGAGTTCCCTGCTCAAAACACGAATAGTTCTGTAGAATTTCGGGAAGAAAACAATAACTCGGCAAAATTTTTGTATAGAAAAAAAAGGAGACAAAGACAAAAGGTTAGAAATGAATAAAATTAACTGAATTGTTAAGTCGAGTTCCTGTAACATTTCCCATTGCAACAAAGAGCAACCCAAAAACAAGAAAATGTATAAGGATTGGACTGCAGTGGTCAGACATTGGAATTAAAACAATGCACCTGGAGATGCTCCTGATGTAGCTATTATAATGAATGTCACCAACGAGAGTATACTCTTAATTGTTGACTACGATTTCTTTCGTGATCGTTTGCAACACACATTTTTTCCTTTGATTTGGAGGAAATTGATCTTCAGTTAGTGGACAAGTTGTTATACTAGTATCCATCATCAAGTAGCATCCGAATTTCTTTTCTTCGATTGCTTATCCTTTACATTTTTTGCATTTTATGATAGTCTTTAGACCTCCATTTGTTGCATCTACAGCCTCTTGCATGAAGTTATAACCGAAGTCTGAAAAGCACATACGTGTCAACGTAAATATAATGTAGTTTCACACAGCATGAATTTAGGCACGTCAGACACGATATCTTTTTGTTGCAAATCGGGATATCTTTTAATATTATCTCGTATAATTCCCCAACATTCGACTCTGCATTCGTAGACAATATTTTTCGAGAGATTACTCCCTTTTTTAGGAACGGTACCACATATAAAATATCAAATATCTGCTTAAAATGATGGGAGTTTATAATTTTTTTTGTCCAAGACTTCCAAAGCCAGATCCAAAAATGGATGGCTCACCATTTGAATGGTACTTCTGAAATCATCAGTGAGTGATACTGCTTGCATGATTAAGGTCATCAAAGAATCGAAACCGCACGTTCACTTCAAGTTGTAGGAAGCAGATTTGAATTTGCTTGAGGACCCATTTGGGAAAAGTGGCAAATTAATGTCTATGAATTTCTTAGTCGAATTCCAGTTTGGGCAATCATCTAAGTAGTTTTTCTTGCTCTTAGTTTGCATGCTCGATGTGACAATGATTTCATTTTGAAGCTTTTTCTGCATTGCTCTCTCCTCCATTTCATTGTTACAGATTTCTCGTTTTTCTTCTGTGTTCGAAACACAGGATGCAATTTCAATGACATCCCTGGTGAAGTATGATTCTCGATAGTCTTTTGTGGAATGAAATATCTCTTTAGAGTCCAAATTTGGCAGTAAATTATTATCTGAAGAGCGCCGAAAACACACACTATCACTCTTGACTAAGAGACTGTTGTTCACCACATTCATAACAAGTGAGCTCCAAGTAGGAGAAAATCTCTATTCAAAATTAATTAAATAAATTAAATAAAACTATTAAAATTTTGTTTAACTCTGTCTCATTGCCATCTTCGTGTTGGGTCTCACTTCGTAAGCTATTGTTCAGTGTACTCTCAGAATTATCGAGTATATGATTCCTTTTGGGGTTTGTTATCTTCAGCTTCTTATTTTTTCCTCTCCAGTTTTCTTCTTCATGGTAAGGCAGTGATGCTTCAGTTGGTTTGTGCTTCACAGTTTGCTTTGAACTTTGTTTTTCTATCATAAGTGGCGCTAACAGTTTTGTTTCTTCACGCAGCCATTTCAAATGTTGAAAAATGAATTTGTCTACTCGTAAAGGCAGCTTGTCAAAGCCCATTGTCTTTAATTTCGACAGTTGTCCTTCAGTCGCTGCTGACGAACGAATAGATAAAGGAATATGGAAAGAAGGATACATCATAGCTGTCCACAGTGGTATAAAGTACATCAACTCTTTCAGCATCTCTGCTGCATTAGGAATGTTGTACGGATTCACATCAAAGAGATTGTTATCCTTAGACTGATTCGCGATGACTTCAGCTTCATTGTAGATACGTTTTGCCCTATCAATCCACGCGTTTGCAGTAGATTCCTTAGAGTTCAAAATTGATTCCAAAAACAGTAATCATTGTTTTCAACATCATCAGTTTTCTTGTCATCATCTTTCTTTTCGTCAATATATGAATGACGTGGACCACCTCTGATAATGTTATTAAGGTGGCTCTGATGTTTCATTGATGAATATTAATGACCGCACTCATCAATACCATCTGTCATCATGTAAATATGGCCCAAAACTCGAAGATAAAATTGTTCGACTTGTGATTTACCTCTTGAGAAGCATTTTCACCTCGAAATCATGACCATAAAATGGTTTAAATCTATTCTCAAGCAACACGAGGGTAGAATTACTCTTTGATGAAAAACAATATGACTAAAACACCTATTCAAATAATCTGTTGACGCCGAGCAATTGGCTATTGCTCTAGAAATGGCAACCAACAAAGCCTTACAAAAATCAGTTACCATTATTTTTGGTCTGGGAGCTCCAGATCTGGCGATTTCCATAAAGAAAAATGACAAGAATGATGCGTCATGCCTAGAGGATATCATCTGATAAGTTGGGCAACTAATTGATGATCGATTGACGATATTTGGATCTTTACTTTGCCGATGCACATGTACTGATACAGGTATATGTACTTTGACTTAATTTCCTTACAGTCAGTCCTGTTTGACAGATCCCCAAATCGTGAAATAACTCGAAATGCAACGCCACCTGTAGCATCTACTGAATCGTATACACTGCTATTGATTTGATGATAATATTTGTGCAACTGACTTTGATCTTTCAGCCGATATATACAGAAGAATGGGTCCAATCCGATTCCGTGAGTTTCATCCCGATGGGTTGTACGTTTTGCGATTTGCAGGTTTTCAACAGGCTTACTAGTTGTTATACCAAATCGTTTGTCCCTTTCCTCTTCTTTAGCCTTTCTCAAGACATCATCATTTGGTAAATTTGGAGGAATCATGTCTCTGAAAGACGTATTTTTCGCTTCATCTTTTCGCCAAAGAGCTGCAGGCTTCCTGTTATCAACCAATTTAGCAGCTACCTGTTGTCTTCTCGTGCCACAAAGTTGCCTTCTTTTCAAGTGATTACTATCGTCTGAAAAGTTTGAAAGTCTGCATTTTAGAATAATAACGTTGTCCTTTTTTGGCTTCTTCAGAGCAATCCCTTCGAAAGTGGCTCCGCATTCTGTACATCTTCCTTTGATCTTCAAGAAGCACTTTGAACTTGAACTTTCACACACTTTCGCGTATTTGAAAGAAAAGGCACATGGAATTTTGTGATGTCCATAAATTTTATCAGCCATCAAATCAGTCCATTTCCCTATTTCCAGTCTTGAAGGCTTTCCAAGTTTTATGATAGACCATTTTTCTGCTGACAGTAGTAGGTCAAATTGCTTTGTCATGTCTTTGTTGCACGAAGAACCAGAAACATTCCACGACTCATCTTTGCTGTCGTCGTCGTTTTCTTCAACGTAACATTCCAGCCTGAAGGTGTTTCTAACAAAAGTAAGCAGATCATGACGGTTTTCTTTAATTGTTGTGTAAATATGTTTTGAAGACATTTTCGAGCCGATGTCGGCCATGGCATCGTACAGTTTTTGGAAGACGGGATGAGACGGAGTGAACTGAAGGCCTCTATCATCGATCACTTCAAATTCCTCCATGCTGAGAAGACGTTTCAATTCTGGTAGATTGTACAAGAGCTCTGACTGAACGAGCATAATGCTTATTCGCATGAGTGTGAGTAATATTGTCACGTATAGTCATTAGGGGCAGATCAAGGAGCGAAATGCCGCGCTGGCGGGCGCCTTCACACGACGCGGCGAGCGCCACCCAAAAAGTGCACCTGTTGTTGTCATTAACTTTGATGCTACCGCGAGAAGCTTTGATGCTACTTCTATTGTAACTGCTACGCTGACGTCACTTGCCGATTGTTTAAAAGACGCAGTTCACGTGTTCATTGTTTCCAGATGTAGTGCCACTTATTTTGCATTGTTGCTGTGCTTTGTTTATTAATTTTTGGTCTTGAGAGGTCTCAGGGACGTATCATAGTTTTTATTATCCTTCCATTGGGCGCAGTTGTTCAGATTGATACATGTCGAAATTTTCTGTAAATTACTTTTCAACAATTTGCAGTATTGGCGCCTTTTCGTTAATAGATTCCCTTCTCCGTATGCTTTTCACTGTAAATTACTTGTCAACAATTGGCAGCACTGGCGCCTTCTCGTTATAACTTCCTTTCTCTGTATGCCTTTCATTGTTGTATGATTCAGTATCGACGCTAATGCCCTCTTGTTGAGATATGAGCCAATTGTTTGTTTTTATCCACTGTGCCCTTCCGTGTTTCACTTCAGCAATTAATTTATTTATTTATCAACGTAGTAAGTAGTACAAAGTTAATCCAGAATGTAAAATGCCCTAAAATTCTTTTTGAACTGTTTAATCGTCAGTGTCCGCTGTTGAACGTCAAATATCAAATTAATACACTGCGCCTGGTTGCGTTATTTTATAGGAATTTTATTATTTTAGGTGGGATGTACTAGATCATGTCGAAGAAATCCAAAGCATATTGTTCGAAGAGGATAATATTATTAGTAATTTAACTGGACCAATAGACGCAGCCAAAGCAGAGTTTGTGATGCTGCAATTGCCTCATAGGTGACGATATTTCTCTATTGTAGTTTAGTATTCCAATCAGCATTCTGAGAGCATCAAAGCTTTATTTCAGTGTGAGAGAGGGGTACAATCAATAGATGTTATTGAATGGAAAGCCTTCATCAGTCTCTTTTTTTTTAATTATTGTTAACAAAAGTAACAGATAAGGCCTGGAAGATCTGTGTGGAACTGATGGGGATGACATTGAAAAATTTCACCTCGGAAATGAACATTAAACGTTTCAAATTTATTGTGGGGTGCCTTTGATTTTACAGTCGCGCTATTCGTGATGAAAGGAGACAATTAGACAAGCTAACAGCAATTCGGGAAATACTTATTGTATTTGTACGCAACTACCAGAAATCTTATACCCTCGGAGAAAATGTTACAGTAGACAAGAATCTGGAAGGATTCTGTGGAAGGTGCAGTTTTCGCCAATATGTACCTATCAAAACAAACAAGTATGGATTTAAAATCTATGCTTTTGTGGATGCTTAAGTATTTTACCTGTACAGTTTGGAAATATACGCTGTGTTGCAACCAGAAGGATTTACCACCTGAGCAATATACATTTTGATGTTGTTCTGTGACTGTGTAAACGTATATATCAGTCAGGTCGAAATGTGAAAGCGGGCAACTGGTTTACTAGTAATGGAATGGTAATTGAGCTATGAAGGGAGAATTTTTCTTTTGTTGGCACGATGAAGAAAAACAAGCGTAAGATTCCACATGACTGAACTCTAGTTTTCTCCGTAACTAAAAAAGGGAAGTGTTTGATTCTGGCATTACGTTTGCATTAAGATAATTCGATAGACGCTGACACTGTAGATAAACGGAAGCCATCCACTGTAAATTTTACAATAGCGTCAAGTGTGGTATTTTCACAGCGGATAAGCTGAATGCTTTGTACAACGCTGCAAGAAATGTGCGCCGTTGGGCAATGGTTATATTTTTGTAATGATCAGTACGGTTGGAAGCTATGCACAAGTGATTTAATGTGGCAACAGTAAGAATTGTATCAGAAGGAAAGGGATCTTGGCATATCTATCCAGAACGCTGAAAACAAAAAATACATTCCTGAAGAAAAGGGTGCCAACTTCACAGTAAGAGAAAAGATTTTCTCCTTAAATTGCAGTTATCTCGTAAACTATTAGCTGTACAAAAAATGTTACATGGATTTTCGATAGAACTCTTGGAGTGTGATCAGAACTGTAGTGCTTATTTACATTTTGCGAAAATTGACAAAGAATATTTTCGATAGGAAAATTTTTTCGAGTATTGTTGTTTTATTCGCTAAATTCTCCAGAACTAATGAAATTTTGCACAAAGAACTCTAGGACTATGGCATATCTATCAAGAACTCTGAAAAAGTGTACATTTATGTAAAAAATGGTGCCAACTACACAGTAAGTGAAAAGATTTTCTCCTTAAGTTGCACCTATCTCGTAAACTATTAGCTGCACAAAAATATGTTACTTGGATTTTCAAATAAAACTCTTGGAGTTCTGTTCAGAACTGTGCTCAGAACTGTTGTACTTATTTACGTTTTGCGGAAATTGATAAAGAATGTTTCCGATAGGAAAATTTTTTCTAGTATTGTTATTTTATTCGCTAAATTCTGCAGAACTATTGAAATTTTGTACAAATAACTCTAGAACTATGGCACATCTAACAAGAACTGTGAGAAAAAGGGGTGCTAACTTCACACGACTCAGCCGAGGCAGTTAATTCTTTTTAACTCCTGATGATGATGGAGACTGCCGTCGAAAGATCGAGTATTTTATTACGAGCGACGCGGCTTGTAAATTGAAAAAATATTACGGAAATAATTTCATTATAGTGGATATTTTGGAGTGGGTTTGCTTAACAGTCCAATGTCTGTACTTTTGTGGTGAGAAATAGAAACTTGGAGTAAACAGTGGAAATTTCTTCCATCGCCGACTCTCCCACCCTTAAGGGTCGTAGACCCATTGCAATACAAAAGTTTCATATTCTTTATAAATTCGTTTACTCGGGGAAAATGGGTCTTGGACTTAGAAGAAATTTTGTGATATGTACATTATGTGATCAAAAGTATCTGGACACCCCCAAAAGCACACGTTTTTGTTATTAGGTGCATGGTGCTACCACCTACTGCCAGGTACTCTATATCAGCGACCTCTGCAGTCATTAAACATCGTGAGAGAGGAGAATGGGGCGCTCCGACTGTGATACCGATAGCTGCGATGCCACAACGTAGGTGCGCTCTGCTAGGTTGGCACTACGACACCGACGACAGCGCCCGCTAGCCGGCGCTGTGCAGCTCTACGAGCGCCGCTCCGGGTTCAGCCCTTTTGATTCCGTGCCGACGACCAAGCAACTCAGTTGCTACTTCATAGGGGGCCAGCCATTACTGGCTTTGTTACTTCCTGTTACTTCAATGATAGTTTGTCCAACTACTTGTAGCTGTTAGCGTTGATGCCTCTATGGCTTCGCACCTACGTGCTCATCTCAGACAAAGTTAAGTAATATTTACTTGTACATGTTCATACACCAGTAAAAGAGTTTTAACTTATACATAGTACTTCACCTTTTCGTGCTCCTATTCGGCCTACCTTTCTGTTTTACACGAGCAGACCCACGCGCCGCCTACTAAGGGATACAAAACCGAGGAACTGATGGGTTTCGAACGTGGTCAGGGGATTGGGTGTCACTTGTGTCATAATGTCTGTACGTGAGATTTCCACACTCCTAAATATCCCTAGGTTCACTGTTTCCGTTGTGATAGTGAAGTGGAAACGTGAAGGGACACGTACAGCATAAAAGCGTACAGGCCGACCTCGTCTGTTGACTGACAGAGACCTCCGCCTGTTGAAGAGGGTCGTAATGTGTAATAGGCAGACATCTATCCAGACCATCACACGGGAATTCCAAACTGCGTCAGGATCCACTGGAAGTACTAAGACAGTTACGTGGGAGGTGAGAAAACTTGGATTTCATGGTCGAGCGACTGCTCATAAGCCACACACCACACCGGTAAATGCCAAACGACGCCTCGCTTGGTGTAAGGAACGTAAACATTGGACGATTGAACAGGGTCAAAAGGTTGTGAGGGGTGACGAACCACGGTACACAATGTGGCGATCCGATGGCAGGGTGTGGGTATGGCGAATGCCCGTTGAACGTCATCTGCTAGCGTGTGTAATGCCAACAGTAAAATTCGGAGGCGGTGGAGTTATGGTATGGTAGTATTTTTCATGGAGGGGGCTTGTACCCCTTGTTGTTTTCCGCACTATCTCAGCACAGGCCTACATTGATGTTTTAAGCACCTTCTTGATTCCCACTGTTGAAGAGCAATTCGGGGATGGCGACTGCATCTTTCAACACGATCGAGCACCTATTCATAATGCACTGACTGTGGCGGAGTGGTTTTACGACGATAACATCTTTATAATGGACTGACCTGCACAGACATCTTGGCCTGAATCCTTTAGAAATCTTTGGGATGTTTTGTAACGCCGACTTCGTGCCAGGTCTCACTGACAGACATCGATACGTCTCCTCAGTGCAGCACTCCGTGAAGAATGGGCTGCCATTCCCCAAGAAACATTCCAGCACCTGATTGAATGTATGCCTGCGAGAGTGGAAGCTGTCATCAAGGCTGAGGGTGGGCCAACACTATATTGAATTCCAGCATTACCGATGGAGGGCGCCACGAATTTGTAAGTCATTTTCAACCAGGTGTTCGGATACTTTTCATCACATAGTGTACATGTAGGAGGTAATGTAGAGCATTGTTTGTTGAGATTTGAACCGTTTCATGCTTCTACCTGCTATACTGTTTACCTACTGACTACGGTTAACATTAAGTCTCTGTCAATCATTACTAAAGATCTATGTGTGTTTGAGTAGAACTTCGAACATTTTTATTGGGTGTCGATCTAGATTCATTCTGGATATTTGAAACTGCTGTTGGTTGGTGAGGCGCAATATTGGTCATTACTATCTTACGCTAATTACCTTGTGATGCTATAAAGAAACTTAAGTTTCAGAGTGTAAAATAACTTTTCACTTTCTAATCAGCTGTTGCACTTGCGGTTATTGCATTTGTAAGATTGAGTTTAATATTTTGACTGCTTATTATCTTGATTTTTTTACATTAACTACAGAATGGAGAGTATTGAAGTCTGGCAGTAGGAGTGTGCATTGACCTCTCTAATATACAATGGTCAGCAAACGAATCAGGTGTTAGCACATATCTTGAAGGAATTAAAAATAAAGGAAATGAGGTCTCATAATGGGAGGATGAAAGGCACAGATATATTTGAGACGATCAGAAAACAAATAAGGGTTAATACTGAGTTAGAGAAAACTTACAAATGTTTATGAATCTGTCACTGCTGTAACACAGGTCACTATCAATGCTGAGCAGAACTCAGATGGCACAGTGCAGTCAGCGTTTGTGAGTTGGGAGTAGGAGCTCAGGGGGATCCTGAGGGTGGATCTGTTGACCACAAAGTACATGCTAAGCCTCAGTTGAGAGAGGACTCTGATCTAGAATTATTTACAGCATATGAAAATGACTTTTGTGTTAATATAATGGTGAAAGGACAGGATTAAACTGGTATGGCACCTGCCAGCGCCATCACTGCGAATATACACACATCAAAAAAAGTTTTGCATCACCTCGGTTCCGAGAGTTCCAGAACCTGTACAGAAAATTGGACTAGAGATCAAC
Organism: Schistocerca cancellata; assembly: GCF_023864275.1. NCBI lineage: Eukaryota > Metazoa > Arthropoda > Insecta > Orthoptera > Acrididae > Schistocerca > Schistocerca cancellata. Next base: position 317,889,721 of record NC_064629.1, read on the forward strand.
ATAAACATCATTTCCGCCTTTTTTACTGCTCATGAAAACAACATATTGCGTGTTGTACCACCATACAGCGAGACCTTCAGAGGGGTGGTCCAGATTTCTGCACACATCCTTATCTTTAATACCAAGTAGCACGTCCTCTTGCATTGATGCATGCCTGTATTCGTCGTGGCATACTATCCACAAGTTCATCAAGGCACTGTTGGTCCACATTGTCCCACTCCTCAACGGCGATTCGGCGTAGATCCCTCGGATTGGTTGGTGGGTCACGTTGTCGATAAACAGCCCTTTTCAGTCTATCCCAGGCATGTTCGATAGGATTCATGTCTCGAGAACATGTTGGCCACTCTAGTCGAGCGATGTCGTCATCCTGAAGGAAGTTACTCACAAGATGTGCACGATGGAGGTGCGAATTGTCGCCCATGAAGACGAATGCCTCACCAATATGCTGCTGATATGGTTGCACTATCGGTCGGAGTATGACATTCACGTACCGCACAGCCGTTACCGCGCCTTCCATGACCACCAGCGGCGTTCGTCGGCCCCACATAATGCCACCCCAAAACATCAGGAAACTTCCACCTTACTGCAATCGCCGGAGAGTGTGTCTAAGGCGTTCAGCCTGGCCAGGTTGCCACCAAACACGTCTCGGACGATTGTATGGTTGAAGGCATATGCGACACTCATTGGTGAAGAGAACGTGATGGCAGTCTTTCGCGGTCCGTTCGGCATGTTGTGGGCCCATCTGTACCGCAGTGCATGGTGTCGTGGTTGTAAAGGTGGACTTCGTCATGGACGTCGGTAGTGAAGTTGCGCATCATGCAGCCTATTGTGCACAGTTTGAGTCGTAACACGACGTCCTGTGGCGGCACAAAAAGCATTATTCAACATGGTGGCGTCGCTGTCAGGGTACCTCCGAGCCACAATCAGCAGGTAGCGGTCATCCAGTGCAGTAGTAGCCCCTGGGCGGCCTGAGCGAGGCATGTCGTCGACAGTCCCTGTCTTTCTGTATCTCCTCCATGTCCCAACGCCTGGACACTTCCCATGTTGAGAGCTCTTCCTGGCACAAAGCAACAATGCGGAAGCGATAGAACCACGGTATTGACCGTCTAGGCATAGTTGAACTGCAGACAACATGAGCCGTGTACATCTTTCCTGGTGGAATGACTGGAACTGATCGGCTGTCGGACCCCCTCCGTCTAATAGGCGCTGCTCATGAATGGCTGTTTACATCTTTGGGCGGGTTTAGTGATGACTCTGAACAGTCAAAGTGACTGTCTGTGGTACAATATCCACAGTCAACGTCTATCTTCAGGAGTTCTGGGAACTGGGGTGTGAGAAATAGTTTTTTGATGTGTGTAGTATTAATAAGTAATGAGGTACTGAACCAAACTTTAATGGAGCAGGATAAGTTCACAACTGATGTGACTCTCTATGTTGAAATGATTGTTAATATTTAACGATGAAGTTAATGTGACTCCATTGAGAAGTGCGTTCACAACTGTTGTGGCTCCTTGTGTTAAGAATATGGATTTTTGTGTGAATGCTGTGCCAACAAGGACTAAAGCTTTGAAACATTCTGAAAAGTAATCTGTGTCTCTTTCTATTTCCAGATGAGTGAGGTGAATTGAATTATTACGGTGATACGACAAGAACTGGGATTCTTGCGTGTTTGGGAGTTAATGAATTTGCTGTGAGAGTTTTTCAGCAGATATTGTGCAGTATTGATCCAAACAAGGAAGAAGTCTACTAAACACGGTCTCTAAAATGCAGGTACTTGTTCATCTACACTACTGTGAAACTCATCTCTTTTTATGAACAAGTGGCCATAGCACGTAAAGTATATAGTTTAGGGTCCATGTGCAATAGACATATTTTTCTTGTCGTGGTCCATACTAACACAACTGAAAACTGTCTACCCTGTAATCTTAGCTACAACAGTACCAATACATGTATTCCACTGCCGGGGGTATCGGAGCGATTTTTGCTTATAACTTTCGACTCGGTCGTTTCTGGGCCGTTTACTCTCTTCCAATATCGATGACAGTTTGTAACAACAGCATGAAATCATCCTGCATGTAATGTGGAAGTTCTTGAAGACTGATATTAATGATGGAATGTACAGTGATTTTCAATGTTGAGAGTTAATGAGGGGGAAAGTGTGATCTTCCACATAACAGTTTGATTGGGAGATTGATTAGAATGTGCTGTATATTTACTTACATTTACTCTAGATCATTCATAAAGTACTCTTTCTACATGTTTATACAATTTCTTTTTTGTAGTGTGTCCGAGCTGATGAATATGTAGTGCTGAATTACCACAATTTCTTCCTCATGTACTTTTGATGAATATTTTGATGTAATGGCACTGGATATAAGTGAATATCGTGTAACATAGTGAGATGATTTCTGGTGATAATTTTATTTTTGTTTATGTGAGTCTTGAACTGTGTCATGTGGTCACAAGTAAATTTTTCCTGTCCAATGAGGTTTAGCAGACATTACCTTACCTAAGCATACGTTTACATCTTTTCAATTTTCTATTCTAAGTGCATGGTTGTTCTGTTGCCCGGATGAAGTGCTGTTTCTGTCTTTATATGCAATTGCTAAATATGAATGTGAATTTGATATATGTCCCAACATTTTTCTCCTCCCTCCCTCTGTCTATCTCCTCCTCCCTATCTCTACCTCTTCCTCCTCTCCCCTCTCTCTGTCCCTCACCACTTCATCCCTCTCTCTAACCATCAATTCCTCCATCCACTCTCTCCATTTCCTTCTCCCCCTCCCTCTGTCCTTCTCCTCCTTCTGTGTCTATATATCCATTTCTCCCTCCTCTCATTCCATCTCCTCTTCCCTCTGCCTCTGACCTTGTGCCATGTTTATTGTCATTGAAAAAGGCATATTCTACAGTAGTATTTTAATCACAAGCCAAGAAGCGAAAAAAATATAAATTCCCCGTTTTCTGTGAAGGCCCATTGCGTGGAAGAAAACAATACATCACATTGCTGTGTATACAATTACCTACACATAATGCCAAAGTATGTAAAGAAAATACAATTTGTCTAATAGTTTTCATCAATTGCTATTCTGGTTAAAAAAAAAAAAACAGTGTGCAATGCAGTCACACTCGGTTTTAACAGAAAAAGAAAATATATACAGGGTTACCATTTATCTTGACCATCCTAAATAACTGTTTGTCCAGATGCAAATTACAAAATGTTTCAAGCACATATTCTTTAGGCGTCAGGGGACATCATTGCCTTCGTTGTAGCTTTGTTTTTTACAAAGATATGAACAGCGGCATGACTTTTTTAAATGGCACCCCGTATTTTGCACTCGGTAACTCATTTCCTCTCCTACAGACTTATTCAAAATGTATCAGAGCGTACGATTCACTGAAACACAACGTTATTAATTACGTAACACAACACTGACTTTGAGCTCTGGATCACAAACTCGTCCACTGTCTGGAGTTGTCAGAAAACTAATGAAAACCAAGTAAAAACATAACACAAAATTGACTTTGACTCTCCTGTACCATGGCCCATCTACATCTACATGTCTACTCCGCAATTCACATTTAAGTGCTTGGCAGAGGGTTCATCGAACCACAATCATACTATGTCTCTACCATTCCACTCCCGAACAGCGCGCGGGAAAAACGAACATCTAAACCTTTCTGTTCGAGCTCTGATTTCTCTTATTTTATTTTGATGATAATTCCTACCTATGTAGGTTGGGCTCAACAAAATATTTTCGCATTCGGAAGAGAAAGTTGGTGACTCAAACTTCGTAAATAGATCTCACCGCGACGAAAAACGTCTTTGCTTTAATGACTTCCATCCTAGCTCGCGTATCGTATCTGCCACACTCTCTCCCCTATTACGTGATAATACAAAACGAGCTGCCCTTTTTTGCACCCTTTCAATGTCCTCCGTCAATCCCACCTGGTAAGGATCCCACACCGCGCAGCAATATTCTAACAGAGGACGAACGAGTGTAGTGTAAGCTGTCTCATTAGTAGACTTGTTGCTTCTTCTAAGTGTCCTGCCAATGAAACGCAACCTTAGGCTCGCCTTCCCCACAATATTATCTACACTCCTGGAAATTGAAATAAGAACACCGTGAATTCATTGTCCCAGGAAGGGGAAACTTTATTGACACATTCCTGGGATCAGATACATCACATGATCACACTGACAGAACCACAGGCACATAGACACAGGCAACAGAGCATGCACAATGTCGGCACTAGTACAGTGTATATCCACCTTTCGCAGCAATGCAGGCTGCTATTCTCCCATGGAGACGATCGTAGAGATGCTGGATGTAGTCCTGTGGAACGGCTTGCCATGCCATTTCCACCTGGCGCCTCAGTTGGACCAGCGTTCGTGCTGGACGTGCAGACCGCGTGAGACGACGCTTCATCCAGTCCCAAACATGCTCAATGGGGGACAGATCCGGAGATCTTGCTGGCCAGGGTAGTTGACTTACACCTTCTAGAGCACGTTGGGTGGCACGGGATACATGCGGACGTGCATTGTCCTGTTGGAACAGCAAGTTCCCTTGCCGGTCTAGGAATGGTAGAACGATGGGTTCGATGACGGTTTGGATGTACCGTGCACTATTCAGTGTCCCCTCGACGATCACCAGTGGTGTACGGCCAGTGTAGGAGATCGCTCCCCACACCATGATGCCGGGTGTTGGCCCTGTGTGCCTTGGTCGTATGCAGTCCTGATTGTGGCGCTCACCTGCACGGTGCCAAACACGCATACGACCATCATTGGCACCAAGGCAGAAGCGACTCTCATCGCTGAAGACGACACGTCTCCATTCGTCCCTCCATTCACGCCTGTCGCGACACCACTGGAGGCGGGCTGCACGATGTTGGGGCGTGAGCGGAAGACGGCCTAACGGTGTGCGGGACCGTAGCCCAGCTTCATGGAGACGGTTGCGAATGGTCCTCGCCGATACCCCAGGAGCAACAGTGTCCCTAATTTGCTGGGAAGTGGCGGTGCGGTCCCCTACGGCACTGCGTAGGATCCTACGGTCTTGGCGTGCATCCGTGCGTCGCTGCGGTCCGGTCCCAGGTAGACGGGCACGTGCACCTTCCGCCGACCACTGGCGACAACATCGATGTACTGTGGAGACCTCACGCCCCACGTGTTGAGCAATTCGGCGGTACGTCCACCCGGCCTCCCGCATGCCCACTATACGACCTCGCTCAAAGTCCATCAACTGCACATACGGTTCACGTCCACGCTGTCGCGGCATGCTACCAGTGTTAAAGACTGCGATGGAGCTCCGTATGCCACGGCAAACTGGCTGACACTGACGGCGGCGGTGCACAAATGCTGCGCAGCTAGCGCCATTTGACGGCCAACACCGCGGTTCCTGGTGTGTCCGCTGTGCCGTGCGTGTGATCATTGCTTGTACAGCCCTCTCGCAGTGTCCGGAGCAAGTATGGTGGGTCTGACACACCGGTGTCAATGTGTTCTTTTTTCCATTTCCAGGAGTGTATGTGGTCTTTCCAACTGAAGTTGTTCGTAATTTTAACACCCAGGTACTTAGTTGAATTGACAGCCTTGAGAACTGTACTATTTATCGAGTAATCGAATTCCAACGGATTTCTTTTGGAACTCATGTGGATCACCTCACGCTTTTCGTTATTTAGCGTCAACTGTCACCTGCCACACCATACAGCAATCTTTTCTAAATCGCTTTGCAACTGATACTGGTCTTCGGATGACCTTCCTAGACGGTAAATTACAGCATCATCTGCGAGCAACCTAAGGGAACTGCTCAGGTCATTTATATAGATCAGGAACAGCAGAGGTCCCAGGATGCTTCCCTGGGGAACACCTGATATCACTTCAGTTTTACTCGATGATTTGCCGTCTATTACTATGAACTGCGACCTTCCTGACAGGAAATCACGAATTCAGTCGCACAACTGAGACGATACCCCATAGGCCCGCAGCTTGATTAGAAGTCGTTTGTGAGGAACGGTGTCAAAAGCTTTCCGGAAATCTAGAAATACGGAATCAACTTGAGATCCCCTGTCGATAGCGGCCATTACTTCGTGCGAGTAAAGAGCTAGCTGCGTTGCACAAGAACGTTGTTTTCTGAAACCATGCTGATTACGTATCAATAGATCGTTCCCTTCGAGGTGATTCATAATGTTTGAATACAGTATATGCTCCAAAACCCTACTGCAAATCGACGTCAGTGATATAGGTCTGTAGTTCGATGGATTACTCCTACTACTCTTCTTAAACACTGGTGCGACCTGCGCAATTTTCCAATCTGTAGGTACAGATCTATCGGTGAGCGAGCGGTTGTATATGATTGCTAAGTAGGGAGCTATTGTATCAGCGTAATCTGAAAGGAACCGAATCGGTATACAATCTGGACCTGAAGACTTGCCCGTATCAAGCGATTTGAGTTGCTTCGCAACCCCTAAGGTATCTACTTCTAAGAAACTCATGCTAGCAGCTGTTCGTGTTTCAAATTCTGGAATATTCCATTCGTAGAACATTCAAAGGTACTCAAAGTGGTAACCCTGGACACGGGTTCACTGGGGCACTCATTGAATGAAAGAATTATTTACTGCTTCCAGTGTTGCCTGATGAAGAGAATTACAAGCAAGCACGATACGTTAGTGCTGAATATAGCAATTGTTGTATATTGATATTGACCAACTCTCTGTTTTAATTTGGCGTAGTCAAAACAGGTGTTCTACAGATTTGAGCACAAAACTAACGTTTTTCGAGGTTTTAACATGTTTTCACTAGTTTTCTGACTTCATAAAATTATTTAAATAATATGACACCTTCTTCTGGTCCAGGTCTACTTTGTTCCTAATCTTCTGCACTGAATCTTCTTTTATTGTTGCATCCTGCGATCTTTCCACTTTTATCTTCTTTCTTCTCTGGACCTGGAATTGGGATTTAAGGCCTGCTTAGCCTTGCTACTGTATAATCCATTCTCACAGCATTTTCTTTCAAATCGTTGTGTATCCTTTACTTTATCAGGTTGCTCTTCAGGGTAGATTGGCCAAGCTTCCACCGTTCTCTTGCTTACTCCAGTGAGTATTCAGGAAATGTTCCGCTATTGCTGGATTCCGTATGGTATGTTTCATTTCATTTCATTTCATTTCATTACCTTTTCATAAATCATTTACATGATGTAAGAATTGTCACAACAAAGTTATCATACAAGTACAAGTACTACAAACATAATAATGGAATATCACTTTCAAGGCATTTTTAAAAGTACAAATTTAGACATATAAAATAAAATTCTTGGCAATAAATTTACACACAAGTACTCATCTATGTCATAGAAAGTTTTGCTTAAAAGGTAATTTTTAAGCTCAGTCCTAAATTTTACTTCGTCTATTATCTTCTTCACGTACACTGGCAGAGCATTGTAAAGTTTTATTCCAAAATAACGTACATGCTTTTGGGTTTGTGTTGTCCTTACCTTTTCTCCATAAAAATTCTTACAACTTTTTGGATTACAATTGTGGCAGTCCTCATTTGTACGTAGATATTTCATATGTGCTTTTGTACACAGAATGCCGTTAAATATATACAGTGACGGTATTGTGAGTATTTGTAGTTGTTTGAAAAGGGGCCTACAGTGAGTTAGTGGAGAATTATGTGTTATCATTCATATAGCTGTTTTCTGAGATTTGAAGAGATCTATTAAGCATGATTTAGTTTTACCCCAGAACACTATGCTGTAAGACACGGTGGACTGAAAGTAAGCAAAATACACTAGTATAGTACAGTCTGTGCTGCATACTCTAGATAATATCCTCAATGAAAAACATGCCGAATCAAGCCTGTGGGACAAATACTTGAGATGGTCTTTCTAGCTTAAGTTTTGATCAATGTGCATGCCCAAAAACTATGTGGATTGCACGCTCTCTATTTCCTTATCAATTAGTTTTAACTGGAGGTCCATATCTTGGGGGGTGCTTTGCCATACTGTATATAATTTGTTTTACTTAAATTAAGCATTAACTCATTAGCATTAAACCATTGTTGTATACAATTCAGTACTATCTCAAATGTGGCGTTAAATGATTTTTTTATCACCACTTATAATTATGCTCGTGTCATCTGCAAACAACATTATTTTGGTAGAAGTATTTGGATTTCTTATGTCATTTATATAAATCAAGAATAATAGAGGACCAAGAACACTGCCCTATGGGACTCCTATTTCCAATTTCTTTACATTTGAAACCCACTTGATTTTCTGATTTTTATGCTCTGCGATGATTTCTACCACCTGAGTTCTATCTTGAAGGTAAGATTCAAACCACTGCCTTATAACACCCCTTACACCTATTGCCTCCATCTTGTTTAACAGAATTTGGTGATTTACTGTATCGAAAGCTTTAGATAGATCTAAGTTAATTCCCACTACATTTTTTTTTATTGTCGAGACTCCTGACAATCTCTTCAGTATATGCATGGATAGATAGCTGGTTCTGTGCTGTGGCCCAACCGAAAGCCATGTTGATTGCAGTTCAGTAGTTTGTAAGCATCTAAGTAATTTATGAGTCTGGTTTTCATCAATTTCTTTAGAAGTTTGGAAAATGATTGGAGAAGGGATATTGGTCTATAATTTTCTACCTTGTGTGGATCTCCTTTTTTAAACAGAGGTCTAACCTTAGACATTTTCAACCTTTGAGGAGACACACCTTTGCTAAAAGTCAAATTGGCAATATTTACCAGAGACTATATAATTTGTTGGGCAACTTTTTGTTATTGACACAGACACCTGCAGACATTTTTGATTTTAGACTCTTTATCACCATTAATATTTCATTATCATTTATGAGAGTTAACAACATACTATTGTCTACTTTTAGGACTGTTAATTTCTCATGTTTAGTAAAGTTTTTACTTAATGCCACAGGTACACTTAAAAAGTAATTATTTATGTAATTTGCCAGAGTTTAATCTTTAATTCAATATTTTCACTATTTTTTAGTACAATTTCCTGATCCTTGGGGCACTTACCGATTTCCCTTTTCACAATTTCCCAAGTAGTTCTTGATTTATTACCCTATTTTGTTATTAATTTATCATTACTTGATAATTTTGCTTTTGTAATTACATTTCTATATATTTTTGTAATTTATTACATGTTCTTTAAACTTGGGGTCAGCATAACGTTTCAGTTTAAAGTTAAGCATTTTCATGGTCCTGGAGGAATTTCTAATATCTGTTGTGATCCAATAGTTAGCATGTAAATGCCCACATCAGTTGGTTTTGGCAAGTTTTTTAGGAAAACACATTTCAAAATTCAACATAAACAGGGAAGAAAAAACGTTATATGCAGCATTTGTGCTATTTTGTAACAGTACTTTTGCCTATGATTGGTTAATCAGTGTATTTATGAAGAGACGGCAACTATTTGTGGAAATATGAACTATTTTTGTTCACGAGGGCTATGGGAAATTTAAGGATGAGTGCGTTGTGTTCAGATAGCCCTAGGTCAACATTTATTACATCTGTAGCTATGGCATCTGTATTTGTGAAAATATTATCTATGAGACTTTTCAGAGTTAGGTAGTCCTGTAGGGTTAGTTATATGCGGATGCAAGTTGAGGGTCTGTGATGACGATAATTTCAGCCATTCTGTGTCTTGGGTTATAGAAACGCGCTTCTTCTTCTTCCAGTGAATCAAAACATTTGTTCAACATTGGTGTAACACGTCCAAGGCCATTCCGGTTTGGTGGACCTCCAGCATATCTCCTTATGCTGCTTTAAACAGTTTGCGACAGAAGTGCTGAGTATCTTTTACTTTGGCAAAGTGTTGTTATGAAGATCCATTGTGACTTCCAAATGAAAAAAGATCGCGTCAGGTCACAAGTCGACTGTATCCAGGTTTCGTCGTACATCCCCATACTTTTCCACATTGGTGTAATCCTCTTAGACTGTTGCTCCCACAAAGGCATTTCCTTTCGTCATCTCGAAAGCTGACGTATTGGGCACCGACACTCAGTGTTCCTTCCTCTCATGCCTAACCGCTCTACTCAGTTCTGCTGTCGACCTGACCGCGACGACGATGCATTTTTCTTGGTGACGTCGTGTATAATACAACATTGTGCACACCTTTGTCCATCTTACATCCACAAATTTCTCTAATTTACATGTTATTACCATCTATCTTAGCTTTTGGGTTGTTCTATCACTCTTTATCAAAACAAAATGATTATCAGAACCCTTTCTCCATTAAGATACATTATAAGCTTTACAAACACTAAAATGTTAAGATACTTTACAAAAATTCTGTATTAAAAACTATACATAAGATTCTCCTTACTAAACTCCTCTTACATCTATTTTAACAGATCAACATCATTTATCCCCATTCTATACGTACACTTTCTTTTCTCTTTCCACTATTAATATAAAGGTAATGGTTTCCTCATCTTCATCATGATGAATAGTAAGAGATGGTGTGATGAAGGTTAGTGTGTTAGTATGCCCCTTTTTTACTGACTATAGGTGCACCATATTATAAAAACTCCGAACCTTGACGCCGACTCCGGCGTCTTTTTCTCTGCAGTCTCTTATTTTCAGCATAGGCTGTAACAGAACTTCAAAATACAATGTCTCCTTGCTTCTTTCCCTTTATAAAACTTCCTCAACTATCCAGTTCCATCGTTCTAGAGCTTGTACTTTTATTAGTTGTAATTATCCCTATCTCCTTCTTATAAACAGTAAACTTTTATAATACTGTCTCCCTCTATCTTACTCTTCCTTATTGAAATCATCCCTGTATTAAACTCACATCCATCTGTCTACATCCTTCAAAGAAATAACGTGTTTCTCGCTTTCCTTAATAATTCAATTCTCTCTCTTAATTCTTATCTCCTAAAAACCTTTTGCGTCCATTTCCCTAACATGTCCTTTTAATATCGACTTCTGGTAACTTCCACAAATCATAATTACATCTCACATTCCCAAAAAATCTTCTCAACAAAATGTTCACTTTTCATGACGGAACAAACCAAAATAAGTATTTCTTTCCTGTATAATTCTTTACACATAATTTCTTGGCTTCCTTTCATCCACAAAAAATCAACTTCTTTCTACTTTACACTACTTTTTAATAGAGAATTTAATACTATTTCGTCACAACTATCCTAGTGCTAATCTCTGTCTTTCTACTCATTCCCCATAACACATTTCCTCTGCAGAAGGATTACTTCGGTTCTTACTTTATTGTTATTTCTTCACAACTATGCATTTTTTTTTTTTTTTGCTTCCCTAGTCTTTGAGTTCTACATTTTACTCTGATTCGAATCTGGATATCTGATATATGTAATTGCTATTGGGATTTAATGTTTACTGTTTTACCCTTTATACACTTTCAAATGACTCACATGGTGCAAGCCCAATGATTTTTCTGTTTTGGGTTAATCAATTCGACTGCATTATCAGGAACCATTTCACTTACTTCTATAGGGCCTTTATATACCGAAAATAATGTATGGCTTTGATGATTTTTGTTGCTAGGGAGATGGTGAGATTTCACAAGTACTTTTGTCCTAGTACAAATACTCGTGAGGTTGCCGTTTTGTCCGTGCTGTTTTTTCTATTTCACGCCACAGCCTTCAAACTGCTAAGTGCAAATTTTACTAGATGTTGATGTTGTGAATGTTCTGGGATGGAGTTATTTGCCCATATTCCTTATCATACGCATCTATGATCTCTTATCTGACTTGTGTATCAATAGTAGTTTTGCCAATGGTGCATTATCCTCTTGTCATACGATTTTTCTCTCGGTTTCGTATAAATGAACTAAATCCTCAACAATCTGGTCCTCATCAGATTTTGTGCACCTGCGTACATTAACTGTTGACAACTCTTGTTCCTCATCATCGGACGATCCCCTGTCAACTGTCTCCCAGCACGCTGGCATTTGGATCTCATCACCCCCTAAACCTACTTCAGAATCTTGTTGATCAAAGCTAAGCAAATTTAATTATAAAACCAACTTAATTTGGCGACTGAATCTTTTGTGACTGGTCTTTGTACCGTTCATCTCGTCAACCGTGTTTTTTACCAGGGTTTGGTGGCCTTAACTCGACTTCCTGCAACGGTTCATCTCGCGTGCGTTGTTCTTCTGAAGTCAGATTCTCCTTTCTGTGTTGTAGGCATTCTAGTTCGACCCTAATAATTTGATTTTTGTGGTGGAAAACATCTAAACCTCCCTGCTTCGTTTGCGTGGTGATCATATTGCGATTTATACTTACCACCATAATTTCTGGAACCAAAGGCATAATTGTAATTCCGTGGCTCACCACAACCATAATTATTGTTTGACCTCTGTGAGTTGCCAAAACCATAACTATTATTATTCCATGAACGATTACTATTATTCCAAAAACGATTACCTTTCCCAAAATTGCTATTGCCATTGTAAGCATTATTAAAGGCCAATCGGTTGCTATTATTTCCCCTACCATTACTCTATCTCACTGCATCCCGTTTCTTCGCGTCATCTTCACTGAAGATGAATTCAAGTTCACTTAGTATCCTTTTAAATGCCTGTATATTATCTCCGGCTCTGAAAACTAACGATTGCTGATAACGCAAGGGTAACTTCATTGTGCACATACGTATCAGTTCTCCGTCGCTGTGTGAGTTGTCTAAACATTGATTTCTTTTCGTCATTTCTTCAAAAAATCTAAAATCTAACTGGCTTCTTTTCTCCCGAATTTTCGAATGACGTCTTCTGTAACAATTTATATTTTATCCTATTTTGGGTTTCCGCAGACCAGTGTCGCTCCAAGAATGAAGACTTGAATTGTTCATTCAACTGAAAGTTTGCAGCGCCTCTGCATCGTTTCCGCTATTGCGCCTTCCACACGACCACAAATGAAATCAAGTTTATGTCTAAGTGGCCAATGTTCTGGTAAACCGATTTGGAATTGATGTAAAAACGTGCGGGGACGTAAGCCATTCCCGTTTGCTTTGTAATGTTGGAATTTTCTGACTGTCTAGAAATGATCTTTGTCAAATTTCTCTATTTCACCATATGGCGTTTGCGTTTTCGCAACATTTTCCCTTCCCTTCAATTGCGTAACGTTTTCCTTTATTCGTACTACCACATTTGGATCCTGAAACGACACATTTAAGTCCCATCTATCATCGCATCAACGCAATGGTGTGCAGTTATCTACACCGCACCGTTCCTTGTGTATCGGCCTGAGAGTTACGTTTAGATGTCCCGTTACTTGATCAGTGTTTTGTCTTTGTACTTGCTTCATATTGACCTGTGGTATGCGGCCTATTGTACTGTAACTCGTAAATTCAGAATTTTGTACGTGTGGCGCAGTAAACTGCTCCATTTCGCGTCATTCGCGTACGTTCGGTGGGTCGGCTGCCGCTCTGTTGGCATGCGCTCAGTTACCGCTTGTTGCACCATTGTCTGCTGTGAACGGACATTATCTGCTTCGATCACCTGTCTCAACAGTACTTCTATCATTTGTTTCTGTTTCGGATCGGAAAATACTGACGCTATACAAGTGGAGTCTCACGAGTATTCTGCATTTCCGCAAATGACACGGAAGATTGCATGACGGGCTTGGTTACATCTGGACTTTTTTCCACCACTACGTCAGATTCCGTCGCCTCACTGTCGCTATCTGTACGGTTTTCAGTACACTGCTTCAGTTCTGTACGAAGCTCTTTATACTGCTGCTTATTTTTGCAGACGATATTTACAATGGGTGTGTCGAATCTTTTTAACGCGGTCGCGTGACACGTTTTCCGACATTGAGTTCTTCCACGATTTGTTGCGCCTTATCAACTCTTTGGTTGATATTAGACACTGCATCCTGCACCTGGTCAATGTCAGTACGCATCCTTTTCTGATCGGCCATAAGCGAATGAATTAGTTCGCGCGAGTCTCTCACATGTTCATTAACTTCCGTTATAAACTTTTGCTGATCTTTGCGAACTTTTTCCGAACCCAGCATTGTTTTCAAATTTGAGACTATTTAAAGCAGCATTTGTTTCGGTTTTTAGATTCGCCGTTTCGGTTTTTAGATTGGCGTTTCGGTTTTTAAATTCGCCGTTTCGGTTTTTAAAGCCGCCAACCGTGCATTTGTTTCTGTTTTAAGTTGCTAACCCTGCGCTCATCGTTTTACTTGTTTGCTTGACAGCAATAGTGAATTGCTTCAACATTGCGAATACACTATTAGACAGTTTGCCATCGTCATCTGTCAATATTTGGTGTAAATTTTGCCGTTTGGGTCTTTCATGTGACGTCTCACCAACTTCTGTGCACTGTGCTGACGTACTTACACACATTCTTTCCGTAGGGAACTGTCCCTTTCGATTCAGAATTACAACATTTGGTTCAACATATCGAAGTTGCACGTCCTCCGATTCTGATTCTGAACCACTAGATCTGTCATCTGCCCGATTTTATGAGGTCCCAACCTAAGATACCGATTACGAAACTGACACCATTCCCTCTGCATTGTTACTTCGTTCGGTTTCGTGACGCTCATTCGATACATTTTGTTGCACGTCATTTTCTGTCCTATCAATATCTTCAAATTGATCTATAAGCGGTGGTCTACGTCCGTCCACCATCTCAGACAGTCTAACTGACCTCTGTATGTCACGATTTGCGCGTGCCCGAGTTCTAGTCAACATGAAGTTATGCGACCTGGCACGTCTCCAAAATATCTTAGGAAGTCTCTTGTGACATTAACACATCATTATCAACGCAGTTCGTAGTTTGTGGGTGCTATAAACCAACTCAAGAACGCCATGAATAACTTTGTGCGGGCCAGAAGTGTCATGCACAAGCTACTTTTACTCATTTTACTCATTACTCGTTAATGCAAACTTTTCTACTCTGTGGATCACAGATTTACAGTAATCTGACCACTGTTCTGACACATACGTTGAGTAACCTTGTCACTTTCTCTTAAAAAATTTTTTTAGTATTGATTTTTAATTCCTCCTTCTAATTTGTCTAATTTACATCCTGACAGACCAACTGGCAACCTCTCAGGATCGCCATTATCTGTCACTCGACTCCTTTTCACATTCATCAGACATCAGAAAAAACACCCTCTGAGTGCGTTAGCATTACTAGAGTAAATTCTTAGGGGGTATTAGTGGACCCTTATTCTACGACAGATCACATCAGTGTTTAGCTGCAAAGAAATTGTTTAGTTTCCATATTGTTGTCAATGAAGCACACTGCTTTACATAGATTGTGACATGACAATTTCAGGACAGTTGTCAAGATAACGTATTACGTCCTGATGAGCAGAAATAACACTGAACACAACAATATCAAATTTAAATAGGTTTTCTGCAAGATTTTTCTTACATCTAGGCCGCGCGGGATTAGCCGAGCGGTCTAGGGCTCTGAAGTCATGGACTGTGCGACTGGTCCCGGCGGAGGTTCGAGTCCTCCCTCGGGCATGGGTGTGTGTGTTTGTCCTTAGGATGATTTGGGTTAAGTAGTGTGTAAGCTTAGGGACTTGTGACCTTAGCAGTTAAGTCCCATAAGATTTCACACTCATTTGAACATTTTTCTTACATCTAGACAGTGAAGCACTGTCTGAGTTGGCCACTATTATGCCAAATCATCCGATTCCGGTTCTATGTTTGGTACTGTTTAGGATAACAATCAAGTCTACGGAAGATGGTTAGTTTTTGTGACAAGGTATGCAAAAGATTCTCAAGGTTGCTCATGTTCACAGTAGGCTCAAGCTGGTGATCCAGTAATTTAACGCCTCAGCCAGCGGCATTTACCTTTACCTGCGACGTGTTGTCGGCTGCATGTCTGCTCTCGCCCTCTGAAAATCGAAAAGATAATCAAAATATTTACTGATTTTATCAGCTGAAACTGCCCTATGTTTCTCGTTAGGCGAGAAAACATGTACTCATCGCTAGCCTGGAAACTATGGCGATTTACACGTGCATAGATTTAGCAGCTTGTATGCTTCAATGCCCTCTTAGTCCTCATAAGATCCTTTAACTACGTGGCTGTTTCCTTTCTCCGTTATCGGAGCACAATGACCCTTCAGCTAATTTCTAGATGAATGTCAGTCAACGTGAACTCAGTGTCCAGCCAAAATACCTCTTTTGGCATTGTACAGAGCGTGATACGCACTGTACTACACCTGATGCTGGTTCCGAGGAGAATCCCCGAAGTTTTCGGTATTCTATCTTTTGTAGCAAACTGTTCCCCACCTGTGTTCTTTCATACTTCGCGCCATGGTCTTTTGAGACCAATGGGAGCGCTCCTTTCATCTCGTGGAAACTACCCCCGCCAATGGCAAAGTTCGTACCTTTAAACTGCGCCGTGATTTCGCTACTTCCGCTCCTTCCGAGTTTATTTAATACAATCGGACATTTTGTGCCCGCTCCTGACGCCTAAAAGTTACCCGCGTGCATCACGAGAGCACCACGGACCTTCAACGTTATCAGTAAATGCGACTCTCTTTTCACTGCGTCTCTGGCCTGTTTGTATCCATCTGGAAATTACTCAGCGCAATTCTATAAAGAATTTCTCCATCGCAGCCAGCGCTGGGCCGCTACCTGCTGCCTTCTATGTATCACCTGGTGCTTTCGTTGTCTCCATCACCACGGGTCACTGACCCCTGTTAGAAGCCTTTCGTTGTATGTGGGTCGACGCTGTGCAACTCGAGTCTGTCCTAAACTAAAGAATTTCTGCCAGCAGCTTTTTTCACCTTAAGCTCATCGACATGCAAGATTTGGGTTCGGCGTGTTAATACCATCGAATCGAGTGTCATACCTTTTTGCTGCGTCTCTGGCCTGCTTGTATCCATCAAATTTAAATAGGTTTTCTGCAAGATTTTTCTTACATCTAGACAGTGCAGCTGCACATTTTGATAGGCAGATCTGCTCACTGTCACTGAAGTATGTCAGGTGACATATGCATCTACTTGTTATGACATATAAAATCTCATATAAGGTGTGAAATTAACATTCATTCAAGCTGCCACCTTACAGGTTATATGATGACTTCTGGTAAGGAAGCCACCGACAACTCGACACAGACAAGTATGGCTAGACTGGTGCCGTAAAAGAATCGACTGGAGGGTGGAATGGCGGTCTGTCGTCTTCATAATGAGAGTAGGTTTTGTTTCTATGCGAGTGATAGACATATAAATGGATGGCATACACTTGGTGAGCGGCGTATTAAGATGTACATGCACCCACGACTAACAGGTACCACTGCAGGCCTTATAGTGTGGGTATCTTTCAGTTACCACTCGCGCTCACATTTGGTGTTTCTCCTTGGTAAAATAAGCAATGCCGGCTACGTTGTATAGGTTGTTATCCACGTGATTCTGCCATTTCTTCAACAGGAAAATGATGTACTTTCCAACGCGACAATGCACGTTTACATAGGGGCGCTTCAACGCAGCGTACACTTCGTGATGTACGACAACTGCACTGGCCATCAAGATCACCAGATCTCATGTCAGCTTAACTCGAATTGCCCACACTAAAATGAGAGCTTACTCGTCCTCCAGAACCTGCAAGAACCATAGCCGTATTGCAACAAAATATGCAAAATGCTTGGGACAGTCTATTTCCGGATGTCGGTCGGCACCTTTATGGTCGTTTGCATGCGAGAATAGACACGATTGTTTGGAAACCTTTTACTCTGAGACGTGTGTTTCATTTGGTCTGAATTTATCATTTACGTCTACAGTGATGAACTACCTGCCACATCACCTGTTAATAACATGCCATTGTCCTTGTGAGTGTTGCATTTTTTCCAGCAATGTATGCCTACTAGCTCCGCAGACGGTGAAGAGATTGAAGGAATATGTGAGGAGGTAAAGGAAATTACTCAGATAGTTAAAGGAGGCGAAAATAATTGTAATGGAGAACTGTATTTCGATAGTAAAAAAGGAAGGGAAGGAACAAAGCAGAAGATGTACTGATGCAAAGGAATGAAAAGTGAAGTGGCCTGGTATAAATCTGATTCGACCATAATTTACTCTTTTCTAACACTTGGTCTAAGACTGATGAAAGAAGGCTGTAATGTGGAAGAGAGCTTGGAGATACCGACAGATTTCAGACAGAGTGAATGATAGTACAGCAAGGATTAAGAAACGAGATTTTAAACTATAAAATATTTCCAGCAGCATACACTGATCAGCCAGAACATTATGACCACCTATCTAATAGCCGATATGTCCACCTTTGACACGGATAATAACTGCAACGCATCGTGGAATGGAAGCAATGAGGTCTTGGTAGGTCGCTGGAGGGAGCTGGCAACACATATGCTCAGACAAGTCACCCAATTCCCGTAAATTCCAGGGAGGAGAGCGATGAGCTGGCACCACGTTACCACGTTATAGCACAGCCGTCGGAAAAGATGATCGTCATGAAGAGATGTGCTTGGTCTGACCATCATGCTGCCTTGCATGAGCTCTACTGGACCCATGGAGCCCACGTGAAAGTTCCCCAGGGCATAATGGAGCCGCCGCCAGCTTGTCTCCGTACCGCAGTCCAGGTGTCAAGGATCTGTTACCCTGGAGGACCATGGATTCGCGCACTCCCATCGGCATGATGAAGAAGGTATAAGGATTCTTTAGACCATGCAACGCTGTGCCACTGCGCCAACGTCCAGTGGCGACGGTCATGTGCACATTTCAGTCATAGTTGCCGATGTCGTGGTGTTAACATTGGCAAAAGCATGTGTCGTTGGCTGCAAATGCTCGTCGTTAGGTGTTTTCGGTGCACTGAGCGTTCAGACACACTTGCACTGTGCCCAGCATGTAAGTCTGATGTTAATTCCGCCACAGTCCGCCATCTGTCCTGTTTTTCCAGTCTGCCCAGCTTACCACATGCGGCATCTCTAATGGGATGTGACCGACGTCTGGAAGTCGTTTCAACTTAGTTTCTCCACGTGTTGAAGACACTAACCACAGAACTTCTCAAACACCCAAGTCATGCAATTCCGAAATGCTTGTTCCCAGCTTCCGCGTCATCACAGTCTGCCGTCAATCAAACTCAGATCGCGCGCCTTCCACATTCCACTCACGGACGACCCACTCACTGATACTCCACGCACAGTACGTTTGTTGACTATCAGTCATTCCTCGCCAGGGGCCGCTGCTATCGACTGGGCGGATTTGTATCGATAGTAGGTTGGTGGTCATAATTTTCTGGCTGATCAGTGTATGTGGCCTCTTACCGTAATTTAGATTTTTTTATGAACCTCAGATTAAAATCGACGAAATTGGAGAAAGATAGGAAGCTATGCGGATGTGACCTACATGAGTTGTAGGAACCATAAGTTGAGAGCTAAAAAGGGAGCGTTTAGCAACGATTGACTGAGACAGGGAAGTCAATACAATAGAAGACGAATGGCTAGTGATGACAGCAGAGCATTAATGAGGCAAAAAGAAAATTCCTCGCAGTAATCCTTGAATAATACGGGAGATATTAGATTTATTCGAAGAAAGAACAAAATCTAGAAGTTCAGAAAGTGGGGCAGCCAAAAAGAAGTAGAGACGTACAAAACTGACATTGCCTAAAAGGTTAAAATATCTAGGCAGCAATGGTTAGAGGACAAATGCAAGGATCTAGTATTATGTATGGCCAGGGAAAGATAGATGCTGCCTGTAGGAAAATCAAAGATTCTTTTGGAGAAAAGAGTACCTGTATGCATATCAAGATCTCAGATGGTAAAAGCAGTACTAAGCAAAGAAAGAAAGGCTGGAAGGTGGAAGGAATACTGGTAGATGGTGTGTAGTAATGGAACAAACTCGAAGTCAATGTAATAGAGCCGCGCGGTGTAGTCGCGTGCTCCAAGGCGTCTTGTCACGGTCCGAGTGGCTCCCCCAGTCGGAGGTTCGAGTCCTCCCATTGGCTTGGGTGTGTGTGTTGTCCATGGCGCAAATTAGTTTAAGTTAGATTAACCGTGTGTAAGCTTAGGGACCGATGACCTAAGCAGTTTGGTCACCATAAGATCTTACAAAATAAAAAAGGTAGTAGACAGAAAAGAGAAAGAAGATGAGGATGAGACGGGAGATAGGATACTGTGAGAAGAATATGATAAGCATTGAAATATCTAAGTCAAAATAAGACCCTTGGAGTGAACAACATCCTCAGAATTATTGAGATCCTTGGGAAAGCCAGCCATGAAAGCACTATTCAGTCAGGTGCGCAAAATATATGGAGCTAGAAAAATACTCTCAGACGTCAAAAGGAATCTGACAGTTTGAGTAACAAAGAAGATAGATGCTGACAGATGTGAATATTATTTAACTAACAGTTTAATAACTCATGGTTTCCAAATACTAACGAATAATTTTCAAAAGGCTGGAGTAACTGATAGGAGCTGACATCGGGGGAGATCAGTTTGAGATTCGGAGAAAATTAATAGCACATGAGACTATGCTCATCCTAAGACATATCTTAGAAGATAAACTAAATAAAGACAAACATACGTTTATAGCATTTCTTTCGATAACGTTGACTGGAATACACTCTTTGAAATCCTTCAGATAGCAAGGGTAACGTAAAGGGAGCGAAAGACAGTCTACAGAAAGCAGTCTCCAGTTACGAGGGACGAAACACAGGAAAGGAAAGCACTAATTGAGAAAGGTAGTGAGCTGTAGCTTGTCTTCAGCGTTGTTCAGTCTGTACATTGAGCAAGGAGTAAGGGAAATCCTGGAGATATTTGGAAGGGAATCTATGTCTAAGGAAAAAAAAACTTTGAGAGTTCCCTATGACATGTTAATTATGTCTGAGACGAGGTTATAAGTTGTACTTGAACAAAAGTAAACCAAGGGTAATGAAATGTAGTCGAATAAAATCAGGTAGTGCTGAGCGAATTAGAACAGGAAACGACACACTAAGTGTAGTGGATGCGTTTTACTAGTAGTACATCAAATTAAATGCTAATGTCAGATGTAGAGTTGTGCAAAATCCAGACTGCCAATAGCAAGAAAAGCATTTTTCCAAAAGAGAAGTTTGTTAAATTCGAATATAAATTACTGATTTAGAGAGTTTTTTAAAAAAAAATATTAGTGTGGAGTGCTGCCTTATACGAAATTCACATACACTGTCCATTCACATTAATGTGACAACTGCCTATATTCGACATCAGCGTACAGTAACCACTCACAGACGGCAGGTGGCAGCACTAGCAGAGGAAGGTATATTAAGCATGCCGAAGGGACGCGGAAATAGTGCAGTCGTTGTCATAATGCAGGAACGGACCGATTTATCCGACGACGGAAAAAGCATGATCATTGGCTTTCGGGCAAAGAGTGCAAACATTTCTGAAACAGTTAACTTTGTAAACTGTTCGCGTACCGCTGTGGCTAAAGTATACAGTGCATTGGATAGTGGCCCTATCCAAAACCGGCGCCAGTAACTGTGGTGCACCACGGGCCGTACATGACAGTGGTGAACAACGGCTGATAAATGTGAACGAGAGAATAGACGTGCAACTGTTGAGCAAGGAGCTACTCAACGACCGTTGAGGAAAGAATTTGGTGCATGGGCCCTCGCAGCAGGTGCCACACCCAAGCTGTCTGCATTACATTGGCGTTTAAGACTCGAATTAACACGCCAATACTGCAACTGGACATGCACTGGCTGGCGACAAGTGACATTTTCAGATGAGTCACGTTTTATGACAAATGGTCATCAGCGTGTATGGTCCTGCAACAGTGGTAGGTAAAGTCCATGCCGGAGGAGGAGGAGCAGGAGAGAGCGTTATGGTCTGGGGAATTTTTTCGTGGCGTTCGCTGAGTGATCTCGTCATTACGGAAAGCACAATGGATCAACACAAATATGCATCTATCCTTGGGGACCATGTCCACCCGTAAATACAATTTGTTTTTTCTTCGGGACGATAGCATCTACCAGCAGGAAAATGCAACGTATCACGCAGCTCCCAGAGTGCGTGAGAGGTTTGAAGAGCACAAGGATAGGTTTACCATACACCCCTGGCCTCCAGACTCCCCAAATTTAAACTCATTCGAGGGCAGGTGTTCTAACTGATGTGACTGGGCCGTGTGTTATAAAAATATATGTGTGTTCCACATCTCCTTCTAAACCAATGGACCGATTTCAATCAAACTTGTTACATACATCACTTACTGTCTGGAAAGAATCACTGTGAGGATCGGAGCCATGATCCTATCAAGGGGGTGGGAGGAGGGGTGGGGGTGAGGTTGGAGAAAGCCTAGTGTAGCTCATTACGCGTAACCTCCCCCCCCCCCCCAGATTTTATTCATTCAGTATTTGAGAACGATAGTAATTAGTGTGACTTGCCGCAGAGACACAATATCAAACCTTTTAAAACTTTTTCTCGCTGACGACTCCAACAAAATGATGAAACGAAAAAAGTTTATCGCTTCCTACATTTTCGCTTTTCATGCAGTAAAACTGCCGCAACAGGCATGACGTTTTAATTTATTACTTCTTACAATAAATATATTCACGACACATTCTGCAGACTATATTCAAATATGACACTGAACGTACCTGCAAAATTATATCTTTATACGAGCCATAGTTCAGAAGATATGATGTCATAAACACCGAGACGAGTGAAAAACTGCCACGTCCTGCATGACGTTTAAATGTATTACTTTTTTGATAATAACTCTATTCGCAACACATTTTACATACAGTATCCACATATGCCGCTCAATGTACATACAAAAATATCACGGTACGATACGCAGTTCAGGAGATACAACGTCAGAAACACACAGATGCGTGAAAAAGTGGCGCATCATGTATGACGTTTTAATTTATTACGTCTTTTCTACTAATTCACATCACAATGCATTTCGCAAACAGTGTCGAAATATGTCACTGAACATACCTGCACAATTGTGTTATAATATCTGAGATTATTCAGAAGATATGGCGCCATTAACCTTCCTATTGTGTTTCAAACAGAAACACACACATTTTGGATGGGTCTGTTAGACCCGTAACTTAAAAAAATATCTATATATTCTTAGATGATTCTTCGAAATATATTTTGTATTTAGTTTTTTATGCAGAAAAACAGAATTTTGAACTCTTCAACATTTATTGAACATATTTAATACAAAAAATGCTTTATAAAATTTTAGTACGAGAAACAAATGTTCATACATGGTACTTCAAAATAATGTTTGTATCAGGGTTTCTGCATATAAGCGTATGTTATAGCTTAAGTTTTCACTTTTACTATACACAATAATTACCTTAAAATTTAGTTAAACGATATTTGATTTCGAGGAACTATATTTATGCAATTTCTATGGGTATGGTACTGGCATACGCAGTTATTGCAGTAAATATTAGCATGCTCTTGGCAGAGGAATGATTGACAACTGTCACACTTTTTGTTAGTCTATCGATCTTTCTTCGGTCCACACTCTTTGCACCGGCCCCTCTTCCGTTCTTTTGCTCCTGAACTCATTGCAGTAATATTTTTCAAACTTTCTTTGATTTTGCTAGGAATATTTTTAGTCATTCTTTCCTCTCAAATTGGTTCTGTTAGCTCATATCCAAGTTCTCTTAGAAAGAGCCGTCTTTTGTACAATTTTTTATTGTAGCCAGGATTAGTGTGTACATACAACACATAAGCATTTATTGCAGCAATGTCTAGTATGTTATAGAACAAACAAACAGGCCATCTCTAAGTACACCTTTTACAGGAATAAGTACTGGCCAGTTTATTGTTGCGTCAACTCCTCCTTTGGTTTTGTTGTAATGTAGTATAACTTCAGTCTTCTTATGCTCTACTGAGGACAAGCTACAGTCATGGTGCATCGTAGAGAGTGATACTATTGCTTTATTCGTTTTTGGCACGTACGAAACCAGCGTTACATCCCTCTGAAATCGAAACATGGTTGAAAACACTGGTCTGCTATTGTTTGCCAGCATTTGCTTCGGAATTTCAGCTTTGTACTTTCTGAGAGTGCCAACTAATGTTGGATTTCTCTTTAGAAGTTCTTCGGCCAGGGTGTAATCCGTAAAGAAATTATCGGTGTTAATGTTTCACCCAGTTTTCTCAATACTTTCCACAGGCCTCAGTACAACATTTCTGCCTTGATTTGTTTCTAGTGGACCATTTTCCGGCTTTCCTGTATACACTTCTGCAGCTCAAATATGTGCTGTTTTCATATCAGATAACAACCATAATTTTATTCCACATTTTCCTCTCTGTTTTGAAGGCGTGTACTGACGGAAGGACACCTTCCTCTGAATGGAACCAATTGCTCGTCCACTGTGACATTTTCGTAAGGAACGAACATTTTAGGAAACTGTTCCACAAACATTTCAAAGACAGTCCTGATAGCAGCCAGTTTATCATGGCATCGCCTAGCTGGTCGATCTTCTTTGTTGTCAAATGTGAGAAATCTGCTGTCTGTATGGAAACGCTGAAGTGACGTCATTGCACGAATAACTGCTCGACCATTCATGTTGTCACATAGCTCTTCAAGAGATTCTCCAGCAGATCTGTACGCACCATCAAATATAAGAAGTCCCAAATAAGCCTTCAGGTCCTGATTTGTTATAGATGTAAATGTCGCGTGTTTGGCTTGTGATACTCGGGTCATTTCTCTGCTGGTTTCATTCAAAATCAGTGTCAACATTTCTTCAGTTATAAACAGTGAAAATGAGGCTACTTTCGTTTTGTTAATTCGCTGAACAGCAAACGGGGTAGGTCCTGGAGCAGGATGAAGAATGTTTCCAGCCCTAAAGAAATGGAAAATAAAAAAAATAATCTAGCTGAGAATTAAACACAAACAAATAACATAAAAAGCAAAGAAACACAAGAAAAGTATATCTGGGATTAAGTAAAAAGTAAATAAATATTGCATATAAGGCCCAGTAGATTATGGAAGATAGTTTTCATCTTTCTAGACAATCAGCACATTGCCTTCCCTACCACAAAAATTAGCTTTGGCCGAACCGAGTTCCGAATCCAAGACCGCAGTGGAGATAACTACCGTGCTAGACACTTTCTTACGACGCAGTCCTATAATAATAATATTCTACTCGTAAAATTCCGTTGCATATAAAATACTAATTATGCTCACCTTGCCTTTGAAGCAGCTGGAGGATTTGTAGACCACTCTGTACCATTACGCGACTTATAAACATTTCAAACTACATTAGTTTCGTTAGACAACGTAGCTGCGTCTTCATCTGCTTCAGTAACATCACTCTCCTCACTTCCAGCTGATACATTATCAACATCACTTGAACTGTCAACAGAACCTTGAAAACCTGAATTATTGGCAGGATCATCTACTGTTTAGTCATATGACTCATTCAGAAGCCTTTCTAATTGTTCATCGTTTAGAAATCGACTAGCCATGTTGGCACACTAAATCAGACTGACGGTGCAGTTGTTACAGCAATTATTACAAAATATGAAATACGTCTGAGACGTTGAAGACCATATGACAACAATCACGTGTATTACAAACAATGAGTTGGAAGAATACAAATGAACAGCAACTTGGGTCTTTAAAAGTGTGTCAAAGGTATTTATCTCAAAAAGTATTTCACATTTTGAAACTAAACTTAAGGATAACATAAATTATTACGTACTTGAGGATTACGTAAGGTCCTGTCACAAAATAAATATTATTCACGAATTTATGTTAATTTTAGTAAACGAACTGTGTCAGTTAGACTCATTCACACTAGGAAGGTTAGGACTAAGCTGTGTGAAAAAGAAACTGCAGGACGAAATTCACTATATAAAGGTTAATTGCGTGTAAAAATGTGTGTGACGTATGTTAAACACACTGCTGTCCAAAATTAAAGCAACAAATGAAAATTTTGCTAGGTTGCAGTATAAAGAACACTGACCGTAAACAACTGCAACATGCATAACGGTAGACAAAAATGTTCTTCGTTTTTTCCAACTTAACGGATTTGCAGAAAGATTTCGACAACTGGTTAAAGTCCTAACATGGGGTGTTACCGCATGTGGCATTAGTACAAGGCTGACAACGACGGGAAATGCTGTGTGTGATGTCATCAGTCTCATGTTGAGGCAGAACGCCCGTTCTTTCTGCAGAGCTGCTCGCAAGCCTAGGAGAGTGGTTGATGGATGCTGAAGTGATACAACCCGACTCCCTAGCACATCCCAGATATGCTCAATGGGATTCAAATCGGGAGAGTGAGCAGGCCACGCCATGCGTACATATCTTCCGTTTCCAAGAAAACATCAACCACCCGTTCTTTATGAGGTCGAGTATTATCGTCCATCAGTACGAAGTCTGAGCCCACACCAACTTGCAACAACCGCAAATAAGGTCCACGATCTCGTCGCGATACGTGACAGCAGTTAAGCCTTGCTGATAAACCCATACAATTTCATGGAGAGGTGCGCGCGTGATCAACATAATCCCTGCCCACGCGATTAAGGATCCTCCTCAATATCGGTTTCTTTCCACAATGTTTGGATTCCGAACTCGTGTTCCACGTTCTCTCCAGATGCGAATGCGTCTAGAATCACTCTCCATACGATATCAGAACTCACCTGCGAAAAGAATATTGGCCCACTCTTCTACTGTGGCATGTTGACAACCCCACTCTACCGGCTCTGAGCACTATGGGACTTAACATCTATGGTCATCAGTCCCCTAGAACTTAGAACTACTTAAACCTAACTAACCTAAGGACAGCACACAACACCCAGCCATCACGAGGCAGAGAAAATCCCTGACCCCGCCGGGAATCGAACCCGGGAACCCGGGCGTGGGAAGCGAGAACGCTACCGCACGACCACGAGATGCGCCACTCTACAGGTTCCCTTTTTGAAGACGCATCAGAGGAACACATACAGTAGGTCTCCGACAATAAAGGCTACTTTGTCGAAGCTTTCTGTACACCTTGTCACGGTACAACACGTCCAGTGGATGCTGCGAGGTCAAATGCCAGTTGCCGTGCCAAGACAGTACCGTCGTGCCGTCATGACCAAATAACGGGCCTCTCTTTTTGGCATCACACGTGGTCGGCCCTGCCCTAGTCTTCGGGATACTATTTCGCTCTCTATAAATTGTCGCCCCATACTAGAAACAAAAGAACGATTCACGTTAAGTTTTCGGGTCACATCAGCTTCACTGTCTTGCTTCTATTCATCTTATGGCCCTCCACCGCAGCGAGTTTGCTAGCGTATTCTTTGTGCCATTCAGCACCGTCTGCTGGATGTATACACAGCGATTGTGGATGTGGGACTACCCAGCAAACACTACGCCGTTTGACATGTGCCCTGACGTCATCTTTGACGTGGTTTTGCATTGACCGGAACGCCATTTCCCGTACAGAACACGATTCTACGGACATTAGTTGAAATTTTGTACGATTATACCGTGAATTAGATGCAACACGGGGAAACAGTGGTTTGTTGCTTTAATTTTGGATACCAGTGTACATGTGAAATATGTCTGAGATATGTGTACTCTGGCAAAGCCGCGGGTTAAAAGCTCGTCCTAAGCCTTCGATTTCAACTAAACTTTGTACAGGAATATGGAGCGATAAAAAGGTTTCCGTTCGAACGCCGTACAATCCAGAATCGGTATGGCAATCAAGCCAAATCCCTGTGAGCCCTAATGTAATCATCCTACCTACACTCCAGGTTGACGACACCCGTTTGGTAAAATACCGTGCCGTGTTGCGTAAAGTCGTAATTGCTTTCTGCACATGCTTGTCCGACAGGAATTGTCGAACATTCAAGGGATTAAAGACATTTCTAAGGAACCGAAGGCGTGATATTTTCATGACAAAGACATTTCTAAGGAACCGAAGGCGTGATATTTTCATGACGAGATATCAGGACTATATGGAGGGTGTTAGAGTGTCTCCATCTTGATTGGCGCAAGGTCTATCTTACGATGTTTGCGATATGGGGACGTGCGTTATCAGGAAGCTGCAGCACCTCTTGGCACACCATTGTACAACAATGGTTTTCCACACCGATGCTGCCCCATACACATTCTTACTTCCTCAATGGGTGTCGACCTGCATTCGTCCTTCGGCAGCCAAGTAAAGAATAACAGCACATGGAGAGGGACAGAGTGGGGAATGGGTAGATGGACAGAAATAGTGATATGAGGAGCTGGCCAGAGAGAGGTGGAGGAGGAAATGGGCAAAAAATTGGAAAAGGATGAGATGGACAGAGAGAAGGGTAGAAGAAGCTGAACAGAGACAGGGCGAGGAGGAGATGGACGGAGAGACGAGGGATGAGAAGATAAACAGAGAGAGTGGGTGGAGGAGATTGAATTACGATGGGTGAGATAATGAACTTAGAGGGGGGAAGGGAAGATGAACTTAGAGTGGGGAAGAGTATATGAAGTTAGAGGCGAGATGGAGGTGATGGACGGAAAGAGTGGAGGAGCAGATGGTCAGAGTCTGGGGGAAGAGGAGCAGATGTACAGAGAGAGGGAGAAGGAGTAGATGGAGTTGGAGAAGGGCAGGAGAAGAGAGTTCGTGGGATGAGGACATGGACAGAGGGAGCAGGAGAAGATGGAGTAAAAGAAGACTGGAATAAATATATACATAGGCAACACTGAATTCCCAGCTTGTTAGGTAATAAAGAGGAATTTGGCACAACTTACCAAAGTTAAGGATCGGTTGATAGGACATATGCTGAGGCATCTAGAAATTCAGCGTTTGTCAATGAATGAAAATATGGAGGTAATAGCTGTAGAGGGAGACCAAATCATGAATACAGTAAACAAGACCAAGTGGGTGTGCAGCAGTAGTTCATTTAGAGGTGAATAGGTTTGCTCAACATAGACTAGCGCGGAAAGCTGCATAAACTCAGTCTTTGGAGCGAAGACTGTATTAACAACATTGAGGAATCATAAGATTGAGGACCACAACAACGATGTCGGGGAATCAATCATGGGGACTTGTAGCGTTCACTTACGTGTACACCTCCGTTCTTAATGAATATGAATACATATGTAGAGTTAGTACTTCTTGCAACTGGTCCAAGAAAAGATGTTGTGAATACTGTTTTCCACCTAAAATAGACTCTTCATCAATTTCGAATGAAGGAAGTATTTTCAGATGGAGAAACCTAAAAAGTTTGTGCGTGTGACCTGTTAACACATATATATGTAATTAAGGTGAGGACGACCACTTGATCACTGCAGTGAAGATGCAAGCACTCTCTAACTCTTATGGGAATCGGCGAAATGCGGTGACTAATGAGGATAATGGACAAGAGGCACTACATCAGTAGTGTGTGGATATGTTGAGAATTTGATTCTGCCGTCCCTCACTTATTTCAGGGTTCTGGTATTGAGATATTACACACTTTTTGATATTATTTCCATGTACAAACACAAATACTTCTCGTACAATGTAAAAGTGTTACGTATATATGATGAATACCGAAAGACTGTGACATATGGTACACCTGAAATGGTTTATACAAGCTACCTGTTTAGACGAATCTGTAGCACCCCCCTCATCAGATTTTACTTTTCTAAACTGTTGATTGGCTTTCATCATTTGCTAAATGTTTGTCAATATAACCAACTTCTCAGAAGGATGTATCCTGTTGTATTCTTTGGGTACGTATGTTTAATAAATGATAATCTGTGTCTGCTCTACCGGTTTCTTTTCTAATCCAGATAACATGAAAATCCAATTCAAGAACTAAAGAAAAAAGGTAGATTAATAAAAGGAATATGGGAAAATTCTGATGCGTGTGTAACTATTTGCACTTTGACAGAGACATCAGCCGCTTGCGACTAAAAGTTGGCTCAGATTAGTGTCCACCAGTAATTTCAGTGTGAGCGTGAACAAAGCAGGAAAAATTGCAGTCATCCTCGTAATTTTCTCTCTTTAACAGAATCTTAACATGTCAAGGAACAAGCAAGTCAGATCTCACTGAAATAATGGCTTTTCATTCGTGGGAGACAATGTTCGGGGAAGACAGCCCGTCAAGCCCTGTGGACAATAAAGAGCTCACACAATGTATTCAGCACCGCGGAGAACACTTCACTCATTTGCAGTGGTGACACGCCTCCTACAGACACTATGACTCTAGCGGCTCCAGTCGAGATTTGACAGCCTTCTGATTAAGTGGAAAGTTACCTCCTCGGCAGACTCAGCGACGTCAAAGCTGCTTACAAAAACAGTGAGGAGGACTTTCGTGGTTTAGTTAAGACGCTTTCGAAAGTAGAAAATCGTAGGGTAATATGACAGTATTTGCTCATGTCTCATAGGCTAATGCCGAGACAAGAGTTCTTGTTGGCCGCTAATATATGGCGTGGGCCTTTCTGAAGCTCATAAGACGAGAGGAAGTAAGTCGTGTGGAAAATCTTCTCTCTTCCAAAAGGTCAACAAATAAGCATGATCTTTGGTTGGCTGATGCGTGTGTTTGGCAGAATTATTTTTTAGTGCGTCACCAGAGTTAGGGAAACGAAAAGTATGACAACGTTGGGCGTCATAGATCACTAGACAGAGCATCTGGTGTTAGAGATCAGTACAAAGAGCATTCGGTGTCGGAGATCGCTGGAGACCTGCTGCTTTCTGGTTCTCAGATCGATGGAGAGCAGTTGGGGTTCATTCGAGATCTCAGGCAGCAGCCAGAATGGTGAGTATTCACGCTGCGACGATAGGATTTAAGGTTATCATCGTGTGAAGTTTAGGAACCTTGTGACCAAATTAGAGTCGTTTCACAGCTATAGTCGCTGGCCGCGGTGACCGAGTGGTTCTAGGCGCTTCAGTCCGGAACCAAGCGACCGCTACGGTCGCAGGTTCGAATCCAGCCTCGGGCATGGATGGGTGTGATGTCCTTAGATTAGTTAGGTTTAAGTAGTTCTAAGTTCTAGGGGACTGTTGACCTCAGATGTTAAGTCCCACAGTGCTCAGAGCCATTTGAACCATTTGAACCACAGCCATAGTCATGATTCTTCTTTTTTAAATTTCAATTCTTTCGTGATTCGGGACTCAATGTTTCTTACAGTGAATCTTCAGTTACCATGACTTGCTTGTTAACTTGTCTGGTACAAATATTAACTCTGGTTCATGTCTGACCTCTACTTAAAATCATGGGTAACACAACTATTTCTGCCACATCATTTTAAGTCGAATCAGACGCGATCTCTGCAAGTAACGCCTCTTTTATACTGTGTTTTCCGGTACCTTTTGGTCCCACAGTAAGTGTATTACTTGTAACTGAGACATTTTAATACATCATGTATTTCTTGTTAATCTTAACGAAGACGTTCGCCATTTGAAGTAAAATATAGTGAATGAATTCCTCTGGTCATCATTTTGGTGGTTAGTTAATCCATGTTACTTGAATGTAGATTAACCAAAGCCATCAGTCTTACTTATATGAAAGGTACATTGTTTCTTATGACAATTTCTTGGTGCAGATCTTCTTTTAAATAATAGTTTCCAGTTATCCCGCAGGTCACAGGGTATATTCCATTATTTTGTATTAATAATTGATGCTCAGCCATCTGACGACCTTAGGATTGAATCATTAGTAAAAACTAAGAGCAACAACTCACTTAGCTCATCCCCACATAATAACAGATAGGTTTCAGTTAGCTCAACCTGCCAAGATATCATTCCTTGTTAATAATGAAATAGGTTTCATCTGGCAAACGCTGTCTCAGGACATGCGGACTTGTACGAATCTTTTGATACGTTGCACCACGAGAATAAGCGCCTTATTTAGAAGAAGATTTTTAATGATTTACCGTTTACCAATGTCAAATGGATTTCATAGCCTTTTGTATCGCATGATATTGTGTTGCTCGGTGGTCTGATATGTCCTTTTGTTAACATTTTTGAGGTGTTGTGATTTTTAAGTTTTTCGTTTAACTTTGTGTGTACTGTAATTTTTGTGGGAAAACTTGTAGAGAAATCGTGAGGTGTGTGTCACTAATTCTTTTTGTGGGTGTTAACTTTGTAATTCTGCACAAGTACGGGAAATCTATCTTAAATGGCATCACGCAACTGATCTAAGAGTAATTTTTGAGAGCGGAGTGTGTCCAGGGGGAAGGATCGGTAGAATTAATGTGCAGAAAAAAATTCAAGTGGGAAAATAGATGAACAAAGCACTCAAACTTTAAAGTTAAACAAAAAATATTTGAATAACGCCAACGTCAGTGCTAAAAGCTAGACTAGCTTAGTAAATTTCGAGAAGCATGCGCAAAGGAATGTAGCAAGTTGGGGAAGAAATTTACTAATAAAATCGAGGAGATCGGTAGTACCGGTATATTAGATGAGTGGTTCCAAACCCTTAGGCTTTATATGAGGCAAGAGTTCTGGACCGAACAAGATGCAACATTTACAAGGACCGAGGGAAGTTTTTATACATTCACGACATGATTTATATTACGATATGATAAAAATGTATCGTTCAGGACGGTAATTTGATATTTTCCAAATATATAAGAGCTGTGGGGCACCAGCTGCTGTTAACATGAAAAAATACACTCCCTAGCACAGGTTTTATAGATTGACGACGTAATGCATACTACGATGTGATAATAGTGTATTACTCACGGTTTTACCACCTGACGATAACGATTTTATATATCGCCCAACATGACGGTGTGAATACTTTTATGGAGCTGATGATGGTCAGACGACTGAAGCTGGTTGTGTAAATTAAATATTTGCCAGCTGCTAAAAGCGGTAACACGACAGTTTTCAGATCAAGGAAAGGATTGAAACCATAAAATAGGAACAGCTTAAATTACGAGAAGAAGTTAAAGGGTATGTGGAAACAGTGCAACACGATATCGAAGCATTATGAGCGCAACGGATGAAAGATCAGGTGCAGATTATGACCCAAAGTACTTCCATACAGAGTGTGGAAGATAAGTTATAATGCTTATGATTGAGTGCTGAGGACAACAGTATAACAGAATGAGATTTTCACTCTGCAGCGGAGTGTGCGCTGATATGAAACTTTCTGGCAGATTAAAACTGTGTGCCCGACCGAGACTCGAACAAGGCAAAGGTCCCGAGTTCGAGTCTCGGTCGGGCACACAGTTTTAATCTGCCAGAAAGTTTCACAACAGTATAACTTCGAAAGGCAAGGT
This sequence comes from Schistocerca cancellata, assembly GCF_023864275.1. Taxonomy (NCBI): domain Eukaryota; kingdom Metazoa; phylum Arthropoda; class Insecta; order Orthoptera; family Acrididae; genus Schistocerca; species Schistocerca cancellata. The sequence goes on from NC_064629.1 coordinate 317,922,832, forward strand.
AGATAAGTTATTCGAGAATGTGAAGGCATCAGTGATTGCAGATATAAGCAATGATGGTACAGCACCTATTGTGGTGGCTGACATTGCCAAAGTTAAATCCTTGTTGAAGTTTAAAGAAGGACAAAGTGAAATTAATCAGCGATATTGCGGGTGGGTGCGTGAACTTCATGATTGTGTGACGTATGTAGAAAGACGATTAGGCCACAGTCATGAAAGAGAAGAAACATATGCGCTATACACGGCACAAAAATCAAGAGGAATGTCCGAGGATTTTCACAATGGCAAGAAGTGGCTAGCTTCGATTATAAGAACTTCTTGTCCATAAGGAAGTTTGAAGTGTTCTGTAATTCCTCAGATGGTACCCATCCAAGATTTGGTCAAAGCAATTCCACTATTCTCTGCCTTCCACATCGCCTAGTGGTTATAGAATCGATTTCATGTGCGGTTATTGGCAACAAGAACCAGCCCTTCGTATGAGACCAATTGCGCAAGAATATAGTACGTACCGAGAATTTTTCCAATCATTCTTGTAGGCATACTGGTCAGGGGCTGTGCAAGATCACAGTAAACATGACATTATAATGTAACCGAATTACTAACCGTCATAATTCACGTGTCTGACGAGATTCTTTGAGCATATGGTTCAGAAGAATCAGTTTCTGTATAGTCCGTACAGTCGCACCGAGTTAATCAGGATTTGTACTGCCGATACGTCTCAGGCATCTTATTATAACTGAGAGATGCGAAAATGATGTATAGTAGACATATCACAGACCTGAAGCCTAGAACCACTAGCTGAAACAGTGCGTATTTCATTTTATTTTTCTGTACTATTTCATATTCTCATTCTGTTTTAAATCTAGATGAGTATGGGTTCTTCAGCTATTGGTATGCTTGGCGTAGAGTATGGTGAGATTAATCAGCCGTGCAAGAAACCCCCAGGGGGCAAATGTGTGCGTATATGTAAAATCCGAGGGTTGCGCAGAAAGTAATGCACCGCAATTTTTTTCTTCAGTAACTTTTTATTGAACATAATGAGAATTACACACACGAAAGAATGATGTTTTACCTACACATCCTATTTTTCCACTTAATCTCCCTCCCGTTCCATGGTCTTCCTCCAGCACGAAGGAAGGGCGTGTATGCCCTGTCGGTACCAATTATTGTCCTGGTGGTGGAGCGAGTGCTTCACTGTGTAATCACCTCCCCATTGTCACAAAATGTGTTCCACGAATGGCATTCTATAATGGGCCAAACAAGCGGCAGTCCGAGGGGGCTAGGTCAGGCGTGTCAGTTCTGATAGCTGTGGAGGGACTTCCTAACCGCAACAAATCTTGGAGCTCCTCCGAACCGCCTTCTGATGACCTCACCCTCCGTGCCCAGCGACAGCAGATGCTCCATAAACATTGCACAAGCGTTCGAGAACATTTCCCACAGTTTCTTTCTCTGCAGTGACAAATTCAATGACAGCACGTTGCCTTTAACGTACATCAACTAGACGCTATTTTGAAAATGTCCTGTAGCTACGCTATCTTTCAGAAGTGACGGAAACTTCGTGCGTTCACTCAGTAGACTTCAGATAATAAACGTACGTTTCACATTCGTAGTATTGTTTTCCGCTGAGAAAAACAATGCGGTGCATTACTTTCTGGGAAATCCTCATACTTGACTAACACGAGGTCACCCATCCAAAACAGTATATATTTCGTATTTTATTTATTGTAGTGTTTGTTATTCTTATTCTGTTCTATATGCGTGAGTGAGAATCCTTCACTGTCGGTACTCATTATGTGAAAGTTGTGTGAAGTTATTAGTTCTCTAGGTAAGTGTGTGCCCATGTGAGTGTTTAGACTATTGCAAAAGTTTGGGGTCTCTGATGAATGTGTTATGTAGTCGAGAAATTTGAGGAATAAATTAGTTTCCAGATGCATGTTGCGTAGATTTCTAAAATTCTAACTCAGGAAAAGTTCGGTTAATAAGATCTGATGAGGTAGTCTTTTTCAGCGAGATTTTTATTTATTTATTTATTGGTAATTGGTATTTCCGTGCAGCCTGTGGAGGTTAACTATTCTACGAAGTGGTTATTAAATACTTTTACTGTTTATTGATTCCCTCTTAGTGAGAATGACGTGGAGATATTTGGTGATTTTGATTCTCTCTTAGTGAGGATGACAAGGAGATATTTGGTAGTTTTGATTCCCTCTTACTTAGGATGACACTGTGATTCTCAGGTCTAATTGAAACGCTCTTAGTCATGATTGCGTTGGGGTTCCGATGGCTGTATTGATGTGGTAGTATTCGAGTTATGTAAGTTCATTGGGTCTTCTTCATGCGTAGGTTATCATGAGACGATTTTTCAAATCATAGTCAGAAGATAACCTTGAGCAGTAATCCTTAATGCCCACCCAGGACCTACATTTGTTCTAGATCTTTCTGTTAGTTAGTAGAGATGACTGGCAATGCCTGAAAGTAGAGGACTGTGCTTACGTAACCGAAATTAATGATGATAGTTAGTTTTGTCTGCCTGAACTAAGAGGAACGTGCCCGTTATTGAGGATATTATATATTAGATGCTGGTGCAGGAATTATTACAGCTGTTTAAGGTAATGAGGAAGGAAACATTAGCCGCAAAAAGTTGAAGAACTCTTGAATATATTCCCAGTTCGAATATAATAATCTTCCTTGAGACGTTAAAGTTACCGTTCACGAATCAGCGTGGTTTTAGACAGTAGCACTCCTGCGAAACTCAGTTTGCGATTTTCTCTCATGATATCTGCAAACGACGGATCAAGGGCTACAGGCAGATTACATATTGCTAGATTTCCGAAAGCATTTGACACGGTGTGCCATAGCAGACTGTTAACGAAGGTCGTAGCACACGGTATAAGTTCCCAGATAAGTGACTGGCTCGAAGACTTCTTAAGTAACAGAACCAAGCTAAACGACGAGTGTTCGTCAGAGACAAGGGTATCGTCAGGAGTGCCCCAGGGAAGACTGACAGGACCGCTGTTATTACCTGTATACACAACTGACATGGCGGACGGGATGAGCAGCAAATTGTGGTTGTTCGTTGATGGTGCTGTGGCGTACGGGAATGTGTAGTCGTTGAGTGACTTTACGAGGATTCAAGCTGACTCAGACAATAATCCTAGCTGGCATGATGACTGGCAGCTAGCTCTTAGTGCAGGAAAATTTAAGTTATTGCAGATGACTAGGAAAAACAAACCCGTAATGTTCGAATAGAGTATTAAAAATGTGGTGCTTGACACGGTAACGCCAACTACATATGTAGGCGTAACGTTGCAAACCGATATGAAATGGAACGAGAGTGTAAGGATTATAGTAGGAGAGGCAAACTGTCGACTTCGGTTTATTGGGAGAATTGTAGGAAAGTGTGATTTATTTTTAAAGGAAACCGTATATCGTACACTAGTGCAACCCATTCTTGAGTACTGCTCAAGTGTTTGGTCTCCCAACCAGGTCGAATTAAAGGGAGAAGTCGAAGCAGTTCAGAGGCAGAGTGCTAGATATTTGTTACTGTAGGTTGTTTGAACAGGAAGAGTTACGGAGATTCTTCGGGAAGTCAAATGGGAATCCCTGGAAGGAAGACAACTTTCTTTCCGAGGAATACATGTGAGAAAATTTAGAGAACCGATACCTGAAGCTGACTGCAGAACGATTCTACTGTCACCGACATGCCATCATTTTCCGCCTGATATGGATGCAGTCCACATACGTAGCTGTCTTGCAGGTCTTCTAATCTCTTTTCGGTATAGTCGTTTAAATATACACTGTTCTTTATGGCAATCAGTCCAGATGTAAATTGACACCACGATATTCTATATAGTGAGAAACACGTTAACAGACATGATACAGTCCTTAACGAATGTAAACCCAACTTTATTACAGTAAGTATCATTTCAAAGGCATTGCCCCACTCTTCAGAATATGAGACAATTAACTCTGCGACATAAATCGTAGAATTACCGTTAGGAAAAATGAAATATTTTTATGGGTAAGAGATTTTTAGCCAGCTCCAGGACTCCTAAAGTTCTATTACAATTCGAAGTATTTTTTCTCTCTAATAACTTTTTTCACACCCGTTGAACGTCATCAAAAAATGGCTCTGAGCACTATGGGACTTAACATCTGAGGTCATCAGTCCCCTAGAACTACTTAAACCTAACTAACCTACGGACATTACACACATCCATGTCCGAGGCAGGATTCGAACCTGCGACCGTTGCAGTCGCACGGTTCCGGACTGAAGCGCCTAGAACCGCTCGGCCACCGCGGCCGTCTAAACGTCATCCACGTGGCTTACGGTGTTGCACAAATTGGTTATTGTAGTAACTTAACCACTCCCCTCAAAAAAAAAAAAAGTATCAGTTAAGACCTCTGAACTTCAAAATAAATGAATAAATGACAAAAATTTTGGTACTGAACTGGCAGTCCTGTCAAGACTCTTATTTCCCTATTATCTAACTACGAAGTATGTTTAATATAGTTTCGAGTAACAATGTACACGTGAATGACATAATGTAAAGTTTTGTGACTGGGATTTGAACCCAGCCCTTAATTCCATTGTTAAATAAGTAAAATCAGATGTTAGCTATTGAATTCTTTCACCAGTATCGGGGTGTTTGAAGCTAAAACGACGATACAAAAATTTTTTTTCCGAACAACAAAATAAAATGTTTCAGAATTTCAACTGTTTTCGTTGTGATAAACTCAAATTTTAGCGTTCTGTGTGGTTCAAGTTCACATTTTCGTGGAATTATTCAAAAATGTAGAAAAATATTGCATAGTCTGAAACCTCACATCCGACTCAGCCATCTTACACTTAGTCGCCAACCAGAAATTCTAACTCTGTTAAACATCAGGCTCAGCAATGTGCTGTAGCGAAGACTATTTCCCAGTGCTTTTCTCGCCGGAAGATCCACAGCTGACTTATAGGGCTACTCTGTATCAGTATTTTCGCCTACAGGCAGTGTACGTGGATTGCAAAACTGAATCGCTCCGAGTTCTCCAACTGCGTATATGCCTGACCTAAGCTGGCCCTGCATCATGTCAGGCCCCAGGTAGTGCAACATTCCACTGACACCAGAAGTGTGGTCGTACTGCCAAATTTATGTTCGTTTCACTTGATGTTATAATCCCTGAGACCTGAGATTAAATTATCTCCCAACACGAGTGGTTTCATTTCGTTCCTCCTTTCCTTCTGGTAGATTTTTTTTTTTTTGTCACCTAGTGAGCTTTCCCCTTTCACGCAGCGAATTGTGACAAAATGCGGCAAGTAATCGATTCACAAACAGCTGTTTGGTACTGTTAAGGTGGTTTGTTTTACCGTTCGTCTTAGGTGGAAAAGCTTAGTTTCCTCTAAGTATGTCTTAAGTATCAATGTTCACAAATTTCTCTAACAAAAATAGCTCACTGTACAGAACGTGAGAGGTTCAAATGGCTCTGAGCACTATGGGGCTTAACATCTATGGTCATCAGTCCCCTAGAACTACTTAAACCTAACTAACCTAAGGACATCACACAACACCCAGTCATCACGAGGCAGAGAAAATCCCTGACCCCGCCGGGCGCGGAAAGCGAGAACGCTACCGCATGACCACGAGCTGCGGACAGGACGTGAGACGTTTGAAAACAAAATCTTCGCTGTCTGGGCGAGGTCGATCGTTTCGTCTCATAGCACTGCGTAAGTATTTTGACTAAATGTATCACTAGTTTTATTCCTTGAGATGTGGAAACCATTGCTTGAAACCGTGTTCAACGCCTGAGTGTACGGCACTGCTAAAACTAGCATACAGTTATCAACCGCATGCTGCGTTTATCCTCAAACCGAGGCATATTTACGGTACGGAATCTAGGGGAGACTATTTGTCTATGTCTTCCTCCAACGAGCGATGGAGGCCGTATACTCCAATGTATACTCCACTATGAATACCACTAGTACTAAAAGAACGATCTCCTCTTAAAATAGTAATTCTTGGTGTACAACGGAATGAAATACGTTGAAGCGACAGGATTCGATACCGACAATTACAGATCATACGAGTAAGCTTAGCACTTACAGCATTAAGTCATCCTTAAACGTGTGTGTGGTGCTGTTGCCACCTTGTTTGGTGTTACGTGTGGGGTAGCGCAGTTGACTACAACCATGCGACAGCTGTAGCAACATGACATGAATCATTCTATTTTACTTTTAATCTCTGAAAACGCTATCTTTGTTACTAGGTGTGGTGTTTACAGACAAAATACGTTTCCACGACATTCAAAATAACACCGTCAAGAAACTCAGTTACGAAATATTTTTCAAAGCATGTAGTCGGAGATGAATTTGAGACCCGCCAGGTTAGCCGAGAGCGCTAGTGCGCTGCTTCCTGGACTCGGGTAGGCACGCCGGCCCCAGATCGAATCCAAAAATGGTTCAAATGGCTCTGAGCACTATGGGACTTAACTTCTAAGGTCATCAGTCCCCTAGAACTTAGAAGTACTTAAACCTAACTAACCTAAGGACATCACAAACATCCATGCCCGAGGCAGGATCCGAACCTGCGACCGTAGCGGCCGCGCGGTTCCAGACTGTAGCGCCTTTAACCGCTTGGCCACCACGGCCGGCTAGATCGAATCCGCCCGGCGGATTAACGACGGAGGCCAGAGTGCCGGCCAGCCTGGATGAGGTTTTTCGGCGGTTTTCCACATCCCACTGGGTAAATACCCGGCTGGTCCCCACGTCCCGCCTCAGTTACACGGCTCGCAGACATATGAACATGTTCAAACTATTCCATGGATTATACTAGACGCAGACAGTTGGGGTACACTAATTCCGTCTCGGGGGGTACACGGTGGCGGAAGGAAGGGCATCCGGCCACCCCTTAAATTAACCTTGCCAAATCCGATTAACCATGCCGACCCTGCATCACTGTGGGAAAAAAGCACAAGCGACAGAAAGAAAGAAAGTCGGCGATGAATTTGACTTCTGCTATCCACCTTGTATGGAACTTCATTTCCTCTTGTTTTGTCAGCAGATTCATACTTGCATGAAGGCAATATGTCGCAGCTGAAGGAATTTGATAAAGGTCACATTCTTGTGCTTTGTGAAGGTGGATATTGTATCAGTGTCATTCCCGTGCCCTAGGACACAGTAAATCTACGATTCCTCTCTGGGTAAAGGGGATGGCAGATGGAGGTCACGTCAACTAGCGTCCTCACTCTGGACTTCAACGGACTACCACTGATGATGATTACATTAGAGTACTGCACTGCAGTGGACCAGTGCAGAAAATTGGAATAGCTTTCAGCTAGGAGTCAGCAGGTCGATTATAGGTTGTTGACTGAATGAGAAAAAGAGATATGAACAAAAATCAGGTGTTAAGGAAATGTTGAAAGAGCAATGTGAGGCTGCCAGATCAGACTCGGTACTGGCATACAGAAGGAAGCCGTGACCACGTTATATTTACCGACATGAAGGTATTTTCCTACACAAAAATGGATCGGCCCATGTATGTTATCCAAGTGGAGAGAGATTCGATAGAAAATATGTCCAGCTGAGACAAAGGTGTCATCAAAACTCTGTCACAGTTTGGGGATGGGTATCAGCAAATGCTTGCAGCGACTTGTGGGAACTGTACTGTGCTCTTTATAGCGATTACTACTACAAAATACTGGAAAACATAATGCATCCTTCTGTTCATCACCAATTTTCGAGAGGCAGATTAATCTTCCAACATGAAAGTTTCCTGTCCGCACAGTGAACTGTGTAAAACACTGGTTTCAAATGAACAGAGACGTTGGTCTGGCCTCCCAAATGTGCTGACTTTAATCTTATAGAGCACGTATGGACAGAGATGGCGAACATTATTATGAGAAGAAGCCCTGCACCACCAACCAATATAGCACAGTCCGCGGCAGTTCATGATGCGTGAGAAGACATGTCTCAAAATAAAAGATTCATCCGAGAATTTATTGCCTCTGTTCCCTGGCGGCTAAAGGCTTTCGTATAGAATGATGCAAACTGGACACAGTACTGAATCTATTGTATTACTAGGATTGAGAAGCTTTATTTGCCACAAAAGAATATTTTGTTTATCCTTTCATTACATTTCTGGACCTTTTACATTATTAGGATCGAAATAAAATTTCTTTTGATTCGATCTTTTCTTTTAAATAAATGTACAGCGTAACCTAATCACAAATGTTTCTGCAACAATGGCTACGATATGTATCTTAAAGAAGAGGAGCATACTATACACACAAATCAGAGTGACTCTGCTTCACTTGTTTCTATCATTCACTCCGCTATGGATTTTAATTATTTTACGACCATGTGTCAAGAAGACCAAGGCTAGCACGAAAACAATTTATTTTCACGTGGCGTACGACTCCGATGCCGATGAAGTGACTGAAGAGAAACCATGTAGCTTTCTTGCGTCATATTCTTTTGCGTTCTCTTTATTTATATGCAGGCAGGGCACGAATACCAACTAACGCATAAGTGAGCGAGCCTATACCTTTCAAATGCCAAACAGAAAGCGCGAAACATAAAGAACGAAAGTAGTGAAAGGCCTGCGGTGAGCACGCAAGGTAACGTGTTTGAGTCCACTGCTTCTACAGTTCCGTAATTATGGGCACTTTAGCCGCTGCAATTGTCATTGTCCACCAAAACTTATAACTCTTACAACAAATAGAAATGTACGGAAGCAATAGGATTCAAAACCATTATCCAAAGAACCGAAATTTACTGACTTGCTGACTATTCCATTCCACCTTGTGTACACTATTACCTTAGGGTATGACATAGTCAGTAACGTCATACCTTTGTTTAAACACAATGAACAGCTAGAGCAACAAAGGATGAATTACTAGGTGAATCTAAATTTCACTTCTAATGTATGATGTTTGCCGGTTCGGAAGCATCTGAGACAGTACAGTCTTGGTCCTAAACAACAGGTCACCTCCAGCCTCTGCAACAGATAAGACACAACCAGTTCGTTAGACGGAAATAAACATGACATTCTTAAGAACTGTGTGTCTGGCAGTCTACACAAATTCAGAACATACGCAAGCAGAGATTAGGAGGTCACTACGATCTATACCAAACAACGCTGAAGCTCTTTAGATGAACACGGAAAAGCCAAAGTGGTAAATATATGATGAGTTTCTGCTGTCAAAGTGTTCAGTGTTGTTGTAGGGGAGACGAGCTGAAGCTATTTTACTGAATGAAAATACAAGGAGTGACTGTTAACAACAACATAAGGATTGCTCTAGCCAAAGAATTTATGACTGTATATTTTCTGCTCGGTGCTTCAGTTAAGCATTATGACAGCTCTCTGATTTTTGAGACCTTTCTGTCTTCTTTGCAATGTTTCCACGCTACCATACGAAATTAAAATATTGTGTAATTGATAGAACAGCTAATTATCGAGTAACTGTCTGCTGTCTTTTGCTGTGCTAATCGGACTTGACGACTACCTGTTCTCAGCATTGAGAAGGGCGCTTTCTATTTATTAAATCAGTATGTCTCGTTGTCCTCATTCGTTCTGCGAACCTTTCATCTTCGGAATGGTGGTAGCACCTCTTCTTTTAATTTAAGACGTTTCATCCTCTTTCGGGTAAGAAGATAATGATGATTACTACTGAATATAATGAGAATATGAAAATATAAACAAGTTGCCATTCAATTAAATTTGGGTCTCGTAAAATATTTTAACAGAACACCGACGTTTTGCTTGAGTAATATGTTGAATAAAGACAGCACTCTCTTGACACTCATTATCAACAAGTTACATGATGAACTCTTGCACATCCTGCTTGGTGTGTATATGTTCACTGACAAATCATCTCAAACGCACATATTACGATGTAATAATAGTAGAAAATATCAACAACAGATAGCTGAATCTGAACTTTGCATGCTTACAATAACTCTCATCAAAATCTTTGATTGCCCAAACACTTCGTCACAGCAGATACGATGAATCAAGTGAAAGCAATATTATGCAGGACATGGCCAAAATATAGCACGTCTCACTAATTATCCACCCAAATCTCTGCCACAAGATAAAGGAATTTTCCCAGCAAATAATATGAGATGCTGATAAAATGAATTAAACAGAAAAAAAGTAGATGCTATTGCGAACTTTGAAGGTCTCGAAGGAGAAAGGGTTCCGTGACATGAAGGTAATTCATTTCCACCTCTTTGAAATGAAACATGTCTCATGGAGTGTGAGAAAATGCCCATTTTTTCGGGAGTCTGCAGCTTACGAAACTTGTGACGGACGATTTGGGTTACACATATTATCGACAATGAGATGATTAATGGTGGAGTACAAGGCTGGATTGAATAAAAATAAAGAGGAAAAGACCTATCAGTTTCAAAGAACTGACAACAGGCACATCACTTAGCGAAAATAATTGGTGCAGACAGCAGTCAGAATAGTTTGCAATTCATTCAGTGTGGCGTCAGCAGACAGACAAATTAACGTTGGCGTCTCCGACTAAGCATTCTTTACATACCAGGATAGATTCACGCTAACGACGATTTACAGGCATAACGACAGAGTAATCAGTTCAAAAGTCGAAAGGTTCTGTTGTGGTACGTCTCGGGTTGTCCCTGTCGCTTCGCCACTAGCAGGTCAAGTTCTTGAATGATGTCTAAAAGCGTCTGTGTGTCTGCTAAACAAGAGAGAACTTTTCGAATTTGTATCTGCTGTAATCAGTACGTTTTTACCATAAGCATAGTTATCCGATTCCCTGACTTTTTCAGTATACGGTTCAATGTGGTCAGAATACTGTGCATATTTATCCGTGAAAATACATTCACTGTTTTGGTGCCGAAATACAGTAGACTCCGAATTCTAGCTACACATTTCCGAGATTTTGTTGATTGCTATACCTTTGTTTGCAAATACAACACTGCCTTTGCTTTTGCTGATCCAAAGCCGTGGAGGGGGGGGGGGGGGGGGGGGAGGGAATGTGTGGTGAATTTCCCATTTTTCAGATATGGCTTCTGAATATATAACAGATCATCTCCCACTTCTTCTGTCCTTTTTTCAAGTTCAGCCATTTCGAAGGAACTTTTCACTGCATGAATCTAAATTTTTTGAGACCATTATGTGACGTGTGTTAGAAGGTACCACTGGGGGGGGGGGGAGCTGGGAGGAGGTGGTAGTCTGGGCTATAATTCAGTTCGTCCATGGGCTCATACGAAGTCGCCATGCACGTAGTGTATACCCACTGGTTTCGATCTTGAGTGTAGACTTGACGTAGCAGGTCACTGAATTCTTTAAAATCTGTGAGCCGAGTGTCTGCCTTCAGTATTAATCTGTCTGATGTACGGTTGTGGAGAAGGTGATTGGTTTCCCCTTCGCATGCCCTATTCTTGTTATGTATCGGAGGACGATGTGTATGGTTCTTTCGTCCTTAGCCATTAGTGTAAGGTAGACGCATGGGCTGCGACAGTAAAATATTTTGTATTCTGACGGGGACAGTGAACATATCATATTTCAAGAAGGAGCCAACGATCAAAATGCACGATTCTAATCCTATGGGGTTTCAAAGACAACAAAAGTATCGAGTATGATGATGGGTGTAGGCCCACATTCCGTTAAACTCAGTAACAGTGTTTCACCATCCATTTCAATACAAATGTACTTCAGTTTCTTAGCACTGGTTTCCTCTCAGGGTGTGAGCAGATTATTTACAGAAGATTTTAAAGACTGGTGCAATCTGAACGTAGGGAAGATCGGTTTCGATTAAGGAGAAATGTAGGAAACCGCAAAAAATACTACCTTACGACTTATCTTAGAAGAGGACTGGAAAAGAAGATTAAACCAGATTATAGCATTTATTGCATATATTCACAGAAAGCTTTTGACAATGCAGTGCAGCATGATAACTGATCATATCAGAAGTAGAGTGGATATAAAATGCACACCAGCAATAGCTAGGTAAGTCTCTGAGAAAAAGAGAAGTGTTAACAAGTATATTCAGACAGTAATCGTCTGAGGTGTAGAAATTTATGGAACTGACACGTATATACAGCATACAAAAAATGCCTTCGAACTGAGGCATAGAGAAATGATGAATTTTATACGGGTAGATTTATGCCACATTGCTGGCTACGGTTTGTTACACTACACCTAATTGCTTATACTGCTGTAGCTATGCGAGCTTGTAGGAACAAGAGGTTACTGACTACACAAGTAACAAGTGGTCAGGCCGTATGGATAGGGGAAGTGGGAAACCATGAGAGTATTCCATGTAGTCCTGGAGAATCGACAGACAGCAGGGAATTCCATGTTGGATTTGACACCAAGATGAATGTCTTCTAATACACCTCTATAATGTTTAAATGATTAAGAAACTAATCTGACTACACTGAAGAGCTTATCCACACCGAAGTCTATCTAACTATGGTTTCAGTTATTCAAAATTATCGAGCAAAGATTAACAAGAGAATGAATTTGAGGTTTCGAGTGATTGCTGAAGCTAGTGACCTATCATAAAAGAACTCTGTGCGGACAGACGGGAATCAGTTATGATAGCCGAGCACCGAGTCTAAGGCTAGCCTTCATACAGGCAGCATACAAATATGTGCACTATGACTGGTGGTTTCGTTTCGTTAAAAGTGAGGAAAAGTTTAATTTCACCATGGGTAACGTTTATACCCAGTCTGGAGCCGAGCAACCGCTACGGTCGCAGGTTCGAATCCTGCCTCGTGTATGGTTGTGTGTGATTGCCTTTAAGACTGCGTACGCGTATAAATATCGACTGCTAATAGGCTATTTTCCTATGTTAAAAATATGGTCCGGATTGTTGTTATTCTGACTTATTATAATATTTAAACGGCACTGACGGTCAGTATTCTCACAAAATGTTGTTTTTATGTAATTAAAGCTTAAATATCATTAAATATCATGATCTGGTTAAGTGATGGAAAAAGCTGTGTTATTGGCTTATGTCTGGTGACGTTACAGACTAGGAGTAAGACGAAGCTTTACGTGCGTTATAGGAGCGCTAGCCGAAGTTATGGGGCTTTTACGTATTTGTTCTCCAAACAGTTTACCTATTTAGTGATCGAAAATGCAATATAACTAGACTGTCGACTATTAGTCACGAGCTACAACCCACAGCACAGTATAATTATTTTCTGCGTCAATTGCTGATTTCCTCTGTAGAAGACACTCATCAGTGATCAAAATGCAGCATGTATATGCTGGCGTAACTGATAGCACATTCAACTGAAAATAAAGATACGAGTAATTCGTATCCTTTAAGGGTTACACATTTTTAAAAGTTTTACTCGCAATACGAAAACAGTGTTATCAGGAAATGATTGTAGCAGTTGTTCAGATTGTGGGATATGTTAGCAGGTCGGAGTGGCCGTGCGGTTCTAGGCGCTACAGTCTGGAGCCGAGCAACCGCTACGGTCGCAGGTTCGAATCCTGCCTCGGGCATGGTTGTGTGTGATGTCCTTAGGTTAGTTAGGTTTAATTAGTTTTACGTTCTAGGCGACTGATGACCTCAGAAGTTAAGTCGCATAGTGCTCAGAGCCATTTGAGATATGTTATGAATAGGAAAATAGAAATGCGGGTAACATCGAGTATAGATTTAACTGTCAGGAAGTCTTTTCTGAAAGTATTTGTATGGAGTGTAGTCATGTATGGAAATGAAACATGGACGATAAATAGTTTGGCTAAGAAAAGAATAGAAACTTTCGAAATGTGGTGCTACAGAAGAATGCTGAGGATTAGATGGATAGATCACATAACTAATGAGTAAGTATTGAATAGGATCGGGGAGAAGAGAAGTTTATGGCACAACTTGACTAGAAGAAGGGATCGGTTGGCAGGACATGTTCTGAGGCATTAAGGGATCACCGATTTAGAATTGGAGGGCAGCGTGGAGGGTAAAAATCGTAGAGGGAGACCAAGAGATGAATACACTAAGCAGATTCAGAAGGATGTAGGTTGCAATAGGTACTGGGAGATGAAGAAGCTTGCACAGGATAGAGTAGCATGGAGAGCTGCATCAAACCAGTCTCAGGACTGAAGACCACCACAACAACAACAACATATATAGCTTCACATTAGTCTTAGTCTGAAAAATAGACAACAGAGGATAAATGCATTTACTTTGCGAAGAAACAATTTACTTTTTTGGAAAGCATTGCTAATAGTGAAGATGTCACCATACGCCCACAATACAACGAGGAGTAGAACGATGAGGTTATACGGAGAGAGACAAAGCGTGTACAACATGCAGGTAACCAAACGTAAGAGCTTGATGCTTGTGAGTGTAAACTAATGTTAGCGTCTGAAGCAGACCTTACTTCATCTTTATCTACCATGATGAAACTGCGAAACTTTAAACAATAAGGATCCTAGCTGGACAGTAGTGAGATAAAAGCACGGTTTCTAATAAAGTAAAAAGTGTGTGGTCACATTAACTAGAAAATATCTGTTTGAAAGTGAAGTGTGTGACAGCGACTGCAAATGTTAGCGCTTGTAAACAGCAAGAAAAACAGAATAATATTCTATTTCTGATTGGTATGGTGAAGTTTTGTACTTATTATTTGGTTTCCATATGAGGGGACTATCTAGACGTTTTACAGATAAGTTAAAATGTACTTTCTGGTTAGATACGAAGCAGCGAATGATGGACATCATCTTGTAAAATGCGACGTTTTACGGCCGTAACAACTGAGCTAGGGAATAAATGAACTTTAGTTGGGTAAAATGAAAATTTTCGCTATGAATTTAATTTCGTTGAATGACGCTATCCTTCGTTGTAACAGTGGGAGAGCATACCTCGCAGGTAAGTCAATGCAACTTCACAGTGTAACACATTTTTAAGTTAGTGAATTTGCGCGTCGACGTGGTGGTAATTTGCCTGTACAGTGAAACCACATTTTACGCACCTTCTCATTCTCTGGAACACTCAAAAGCAATGTTTCAGGAGTTTTTTATATACGTAATTGTACAGTATGGTACTACACACCATTTGTTACCCAATTTCCGAAACGTAAATTCCAAAAGATCGCTGTGAATTAGCGTTATGACAGTAGGAGCAGCGTGGTAGCCAGTGACGTCACAGCGCTACAAAATTCGAATGGAATGTTTTATCGGGCTTCCAAATTATTTGAATTTAATTTCCGTTTTTATATAAGAATACCGAAATTCAAGTGGAAAACGCTTGTTAAGAGCATAAAACGACGTAATTAATCATTTAAAACAGTTTCCAGAAAACAGTCAAATACCTTTTTCTCACTTAAGAAAATAATTTGGAGTTTATTCTGACTAGTTCGACGATCAGAACTGCATAAATATGGATACATATACCGTATATTGTTTTGTGAATATTATCATACTCGAAAGTTTATAATCATAAACATTGATCGTTACTGTAATTAAGAATTTCCGACTCGCTTGTCAAACAAGGTTGACTGTAGAAACACATTTTCCTCTCATGCGTTTGAATTAATAAATGTGGTGGCATCACCTGTATTGGTACGTTATTGTAGCTTCTCAGTAGCCTTAGTGAAGGCCGCATCAAAATTAACTGTCTTTAGATCACATGTTAGGTATCGCGGCCTACGGAAAAGAAATTCAGTGGGGACATAGACATCTTTAGAAGAGACGGGGAAAGCAGACCTCCTTCTCATGATCTACGGAAGAATCAGGCGAAATTTTCTAGAATTTTCCTTTTCGAATTCACCTTTTTGGTACATTCAAAGTAGTTGCAGTCATTCAGCACTTTGCAAACTACATCTTGGATGGTTAGTGTGTCTGACGTAGTAATGCGTCAAGGTAAGACCATTTCTTCTCGTTCATTTACTGGATAGGAGAGCAAAGGCTATAAGGTAACTAACAAAGAAGTACTGATCTGCACGAATGAGTGTATAAGTTCGTGACACATTTGGAGTAAAAAACTGGACACATTGATAGGACACATCGTGAGCCATCAAGGATAGTTAATCTAGAAATGGAGTTAAATGTAGGACGTTTTGTAGGTCTGATTGCCATTAGATGCAGCTAAGTCATCTTATTATTTCAAACATACTAAAGCAGTGATGGTTATTTCTAACCACTCATGTACGCAAAGTTTTGTCTGCGAGTTCAAAATTCCACCTCGAGAGAACATGCATTAATCGTTGAATAGCTAGAAAATCACGAATTACGGCTGGCAAACGCTCCACATGCTGTGGAAGAGATTTGTTTCGCACTATGTTCACTAGACGTTTTTGCTTCGAATGATCGTTCCTGTCGTATCTCAGAATACTGACTGTTCTTCCTGAGGCACCTTGCATTATTTACGCGTTTCACGCCACAGAAACTTATCTTCGGGCATCAAAAAGGTGTACAAAACGTTTAGTTACCTTTTATATTTATTATACCAACGTAAAGGTTGTTTCTCTGTAGTTATTGTAGAGGTTTGGTCTTAATCTCGAGCGGCACTCAACTTTCCATAGGAATGAAAAACGTATTGAAACCATTTTTTGGGCAGTAAGATGTTCTAATAATCTGTAAATATTTCGGGTGGTGTTTTCCTGATGAATTATTGCACGTATGCTGCCAGTCGGCTGTTTTACTAAGACGTACAATCTTCTGTTTGTTACATACCACGTTACATGTTTTTAACACTGTTTTCCTATCACAACCTGGACATGTCCAGGGGATAATATTACAACGTAGCTTGTATGCGAGTTTTCAAAGCATCAACAGTTGTTGCTAGAGTACTGTGACTAGTGGTGAACATCCCAAACGCATTCAATGACTGACATTTGAGAGAAACGCAGAGCTCAGGAAGCAATGTTATCTGCAGTTCTTCGAAGAACATATCCACACTCGTGGTTGTACGTCACAGAGCACTGTGTTGACGACATAGAGCTCTCGTCGTACCCTGAAGGCCAACAAGTAACTTGGGTTTTGAAATGAAACCATTACCGTTCATTAGATTCCATCAGGTAAGAACCGAGATCGTATATTTTATCCAAAGGTTAGAAAAGTCATCCACCATGGCACTTGCCTGCTATGGCGCTCAGCAGGGCAAGCTACCAGATTGTAGCCACACAGTAGCATATGCCACACATGGGGGAAGACTGAAAGGAAAGTCGTCCAAATACAATACATTTTAGGAGTCAGCACACCAGGAAGAGTGTTCATGCACATTATTTCCACTAATCAGCCCAGGAGAGTAGTAGACCGCAGGAAAATTGTGTTTTGTGCATATGGTGCTCCATAGCTAGTAAATAATTAAAGGAAGTCCTATTTATGAACCACCGAGTACTGTTGATATTATAAACCTTTATTTTCTCCTACTTTACGTTGAAACATTCATTATCAGGACATATAAAATCACTCATAATAGCTTGCTTGAGTATGCAGAGTGCAGGGGAACTACATATTGGCAGTGTACGTACTAAGAGTACGCATCGATTGTCCAGCACTTTGCCTTTCATGACAGTGATGCAGCGTAGTTTTTTTTTAAATTTATTGTTATTGGCTTTAGAGTAAGAATTATACCTAACAGGCTACTGTAAATTAGTTTTATAATTTGCTTTAAAAATATAAAATTTCTGCAGTGCTCCAGCGTCGAGTCTATTATGAACGTATGACGGCCACAATGCGCTCGTTGTGGATTGCGACCCTCTTTTATCCGTGATTTCAAAAACGCACTATTGTCGTAGCAGCATGTCCAATACGAGACGAAATGCCTTCATAAAACAAACACGTTTCCAAGCGACTGCTAAATCTCAGTTACGTATTGTTTTTGTGTCTGTTGATTGCAACGTATGACCGTGGCATTTCCCTATTTAACTGGCAGCTCAGTTATCTCTTCGACTCTCCGCGAAGCATGGACCCCTTCTCTCCACTGATGTATGACTTTGGAAGACCCACTATTGCTAGAACACCACTTATGGTAAGCCTCAGCTCTCTGGCGACGTCTTGTGACAGGTACTACCTCACTGGTTCCAATCAGTTAACGATATCCACAACAGGTGATATGTGTGGCACAGGGCCGAAATTCAGACCTCCATTCTGCACTTAAACTGTTATTTCTTCAGCATTATTCTTTAACAGGTTGCTGACAGTGTGTATAGTTCCTGTACAGGAAGACGGTCGGTTTGTCTGAACAAGGCGTTCAAGCTACTTTCTTTGTGTTGCCGTAGTATTGCTATGATCAGTTGTGAGATGGACTACCGTGGTGCTACCTACCAATTTCTAGTCAACAAACGACATAGATGCAGATAAAAACTGGACTCCCATGCCCACTGGTTACATAATTGCTATAGCTATTTATGCAGGTCATCATTGTATAAAATGATGAACTTTTTATTGGAAAACGATAATACAAAGGGAAGAGAAGCTGAAAGAAAATCTGATAATTAATCGTGAAGAATCTGACTTTTTTAAATTTATCACTTCACGGCAATATCGTAGATTCGTGTTTATCAACGTAAAGATTGAGTAACATCGGGGAGAGGCTGCAACCCTATTTATCTGCCTTCTCAACGACTGTTTCAATTTCATATTCTTTGACCTTTATATCTGCAGTCTGATTTCTGTACAAGTTATAGATAACCTTTTGGTGCCTGTATTTCAGCCCCTGTAACTTTAGGATTTCACGAGCATATTACCTTTTAACGCTGTCAAAAGCTTTCCCTAAATCTACAGATGCTATAAATGGAGGTTAGCCTTCCTTTACTCTATCTCATAATGCACGTCGTAGGTCCAGTATTGCCTCGTGTGCTCATACATTTTTCCGGAACCAATACTGATATTGCCCAAGGTTGGTTTCTGCCAGTTTTACATTCTCCTGTAAATAAACTGTGCCAGTATTTTGCAAGAATGGATGATGAATGAATGCATTTCACACATATTCCAGCACAAGCAAGTGATGGTCCATGTACAGTTCGAATTCATGTATCATACGTACGGAGAATAAATCATAATATTTAGGTCTTTCCTTTATTTACTTCATTCGTCGACCCGTGCGTTTTTCGTATTAACTAACGGGCTATAAAATACTACAATATTCTCATGTTTTCAGTATCGTTCTAGTAGCGTTAACTAGCACACGAGATTTCAAACCGCGTATTTCAGTATAATGATAAAATTTTGCACTTGCATCCGTGAGCATTTACGAGTGAGGAATGGCGTTAGGTACATTCTTAGACAATAAAACTGACCGCCGGCCTGCCGCCACAGAGACTAAGTCCGAGTCATTCACTTAAGGTGGCCAATTAAACTGACCGCCCCTGACAACTCTAAGTCCGGCCATCTGCACAATCTGGCAAAACTGTAATATGCGGAAGTGTTAGGAGGAAATGTTCCCTACATCCGAGATGCGATCGGATTGTGTGAGCCCGTGGTCTAGTGGTAATCGTCGTGCATTCTAAACTTATAGTTGGCTGTTTGCGTCCAACTGTATTTTTTTTACCACATTTCGGTCTAAAGTTAGGAGTCTGATAGAGCATCGAAGATAATTCGCTTAACATTCTACCCACCAGCAATAACAAGTATCCCAGAAACAACTCCGCAGGACATCTCGCGGCTGCCTCGCGATCATAACAGCTTACGATGGAGCGTTTCCTCGCGCTGCAGCGGCTACCGGCCACCGGCCAGACGCCACCCGCCTCGTGAAATCCGGCGCCGTCCATGTGGACGCGGCGCCACGCTGTCAGTGTATGTATCAACTGTCATTTTCGAATTTGAGGTTATAGTTATCATCTTACAGGTAAGCATTGGATTTTGCATACTTGAAAGCATTGTAAAATTGAGTCGCAAATGGAAAAAGGTGTAACATCTGCAACGCAACGTTTACTTTAGGTATAACAGAGGGGTGAATGCAGAGGAGGCAGCTAGAAAGATTTGAATTGTGTGTGGAGCGAGTGCTTTTGGGGAAAATACGTCAGAAAAAGATATTCTTGTTTCAACAAAAATCGTTCTGGCATTAATGATTTTCCACATTAAGATGTCTCGACTACTGATATATGTGATAGATTACCATTCTACCATCATGCGACATTTGCATTCAACAGGCAAAGTTCAGAATTCTGCTGTAGGGGTACTGCATACTCTAATTCGAAACAACAAAAACCAACGAAGTGACTATTATTCAACGTCATCAGGTCGCTCATTGAGCATTCCTATGCAATACTGTTACTGGTGACGTGTTATGATGCCTTTTTCGTTAACTTCCTAAGAAGAAATGAAAGGCTGAGCCCCACCAAAAGACGTAAACTCGAGCAAAGAGTAGTGTGAACATAATATTTTATATCTGGTAGCTCCAAAAGTGTGTTTTGGGCTACGAATTCTGTCCCATGGGGTGCGTGCAACACAGCTGGAATTTGTTGCCAACAACTGAGACATGTTTCGGTGGCAGTGTAAGAAAATTGAGCAAAAAACTGCATCACCTATGCTACTGCATGATAACGCACTCTGCTGATTTGAGAACCAAAACTATCCAGGAGGTTGATAGGAAAGTCGTCTCTCAGGCACGTGCATTGATAGAGAAATCCTCTCTCAAGAACTTGTCCCTCTCGTCATATATTAGTAAAATTTTACCTTTCCTGCTCTTGATCGATTAACCGTAAAGGCAATTCATTTCTAGACGAAAATACTCTTAAAACTACTCTGGATTAATGATATCGTTAGTACCAGTAGGTTTCTACTGGCGTGGAATTTGTAAACAACTTTAGCATTGTCAGATCGTTTTAGATATCGTGAAAGAAAATTCTGCTGCTGATTAATTTCTCTTTGATGATTACTGTTGCGTTTAGTAAACTGATGGAAAATGCAATTAAAATATTCACTGTACTAATACAAATTAAATTCAGCTTACTATAGAAACATCACGACGGTAGTCTATCTCAATAAAGCATCAAGTGTCTTAAGACGATTCTGCCTATTTTAACACGAATTAGTAGGATATTACCGACTTTTGACTTCGATAATGTCTGTATTTACTTCATTTCCTGTATCATTCGCAAGCATTATGATAATGTGGCATTTCATAGATAAAGTTATGTATTCACAACAACAAAAATATGTCGGCAGAAAACAAAAGTGGCGTTATGAATTTGGCACTACCCTAAGGTTTTTGCTCTGACACTAAGGGTTACTGAAAGTAGCAGGACGAATTTTGCTCGAGCGTTGTCTTACGACTCCCTTATTGAGTTTGTATCTGCGTGCTTGTAGCTCTGCTACAAAAGAATCTGCCTTTCAGCGAGTCTTGAAAGGCGAACGAAAGCAGCTTGCACCTGGTAGCCAAGCACGTTACGTGAGAAATGGTTTTTTCCTAAAGTGCGAAGACATCCTTTTGTAGTTGAATTGTTGGTAAGTGTCTGTCACACGTGTGCCGTTGTTCTAAGCGTTTCGGTGTGTTGAATTTATACCAATTATTTTTCTACAGGTTTTTTCTGTCCCAAATAGAGAGTTGAAGTCTCCCATTAGTATTTTCACGTCATCTTGGTGAATTTTGCTCAAAGTATTTTCGAGTGTGTTCCAGAATTTTTCGACATTTTCGGTGTTTTTCTTATTTTCGATGTTGGTGGGGGCATGTGCATTGATGAGTGCATATTTTTTACTAGGGGTCTGAATGAGCATAGTCATAAGTCGATTGTTGGTGGGTGTGATTTCTTCGACAGAGTTGATAGTAGATCCGTGTTCGAGAAATGCAATGCCGAAGATTGGTACGCGCTTCGCTACCTTTTGTTGTATTTTACTCTTGAAGAAGAAATGGTTTTCGTAACGCAAGTTTTCATTGTCAGTTAGTCGCGGTTCTTGAAGAGCAAGGATGAGAATTTTTTGTCGGTCGATTTCTTTTGTGAGATTATTTAGTTTTCTTGTGTCGATCAATGTACCGATGTTTAGTTTTCAAATGCATGTTTTCTGCTTGTAGGGAAATTTACCAGAGATCTTCGATATTCTCTGCCGTGCTAACCTGGACTCCCCAGAATCCGAAAATCCAACTGCCGCCTATGGACAGCCGGGTTGTGTACCACCTGGGGTAAAGTTGACTTTGTTTGCATAGTTCATGTTTGCTTGTATTTCATTCGTTTGGCGTGGGTGACACCAGGACCGGACAGGACCAGAGGGTGTTGAAGCTTTTGGAAGCAAATATTTTCAAAAAAATGGTTCAAATGGCTCTGGGCACTATGGGACTTAACATCTGTGGTCATCAGTCCCCTAGAACTTAGAACTACTTAAAGCTAACTAACCTAAGGACAGCACATACATCCATGCGGGAGGCAGGATTCGAACCTGCGAACGTAGCCGTCAAGCGGTTCCAGACTGAAGCGCCTAGAACCGCACGGCCACACTGGCCGGCCAAATATTTTCAGCCCAGCTCATTGAGCTAACAGACGGTGACCAGAGTAGCGGTGATTCTCACTCAGACGTGTCTGGATTCTGGGTTCAACGGAGTGAGTAGCCGTTCAAGATTTGTTAGTATATGGTTCACCCCAAATACACTCCTGGAAATGGAAAAAAGAACACATTGACACCGGTGTGTCAGACCCACCATACTTGCTCCGGACACTGCGAGAGGGCTGTACAAGCAATGATCACACGCACGGCACAGCGGACACACCAGGAACCGCGGTGTTGGCCGTCGAATGGCGCTAGCTGCGCAGCATTTGTGCACCGCCGCCGTCAGTGTCAGCCAGTTTGCCGTGGCATACGGAGCTCCATCGCAGTCTTTAACACTGGTAGCATGCCGCGACAGCGTGGACGTGAACCGTATGTGCAGTTGACGGACTTTGAGCGAGGGCGTATAGTGGGCATGCGGGAGGCCGGGTGGACGTACCGCCGAATTGCTCAACACGTGGGGCGTGAGGTCTCCACAGTACATCGATGTTGTCGCCAGTGGTCGGCGGAAGTTGCACGTGCCCGTCGACCTGGGACCGGACCGCAGCGACGCACGGATGCACGCCAAGACCGTAGGATCCTACGCAGTGCCGTAGGGGACCGCACCGCCACTTCCCAGCAAATTAGGGACACTGTTGCTCCTGGGGTATCGGCGAGGACCATTCGCAACCGTCTCCATGAAGCTGGGCTACGGTCCCGCACACCGTTAGGCCGTCTTCCGCTCACGCCCCAACATCGTGCAGCCCGCCTCCAGTGGTGTCGCGACAGGCGTGAATGGAGGGACGAATGGAGACGTGTCGTCTGCAGCGATGAGAGTCGCTTCTGCCTTGGTGCCAATGATGGTCGTATGCGTGTTTGGCGCCGTGCAGGTGAGCGCCACAATCAGGACTGCATACGACCGAGGCACACAGGGCCAACACCCGGCATCATGGTGTGGGGAGCGATCTCCTACACTGGCCGTACACCACTGGTGATCGTCGAGGGGACACTGAATAGTGCACGGTACATCCAAACCGTCATCGAACCCATCGTTCTACCATTCCTAGACCGGCAAGAGAACTTGCTGTTCCAACAGGACAATGCACGTCCGCATGTATCCCGAGCCACCCAACGTGCTCTAGAAGGTGTAAGTCAACTACCCTGGCCAGCAAGATCTCCGGATCTGTCCCCCATTGAGCATGTTTGGGACTGGATGAAGCGTCGTCTCACGCGGTCTGCACGTCGAGCACGAACGCTGGTCCAACTGAGGCGCCAGGTGGAAATGGCATGGCAAGCCGTTCCACAGGACTACATCCAGCATCTCTACGATCGTCTCCATGGGAGAATAGCAGCCTGCATTGCTGCGAAAGGTGGATATACACTGTACTAGTGCCGACATTGTGCATGCTCTGTTGCCTGTGTCTATGTGCCTGTGGTTCTGTCACTGTGATCATGTGATGTATCTGACCCCAGGAATGTGTCAATAAAGTTTCCCCTTCCTGGGACAATGAATTCACGGTGTTCTTATTTCAATTTCCAGGAGTGTATTTGATTTCCTCGGTGCCACCCATATGCGGGATGGTTTCCCCTATCTGCCACACGGGATTATTATTATTATTTTTCTTTCCTGTCTCAGACGTTATGTCTGGTTAAAAATGGAAAGTGACGCGGACCTTGATCAAGCGTGTCTTCCTTTTAACTGCACTGTATATGTTACATTGCATTTAGGAACTTTCGGGTAATTGAACGTGTATCAATAATTACAGATTTCTGTAGTTGTATATATTCGTTTGGATGTAGCTGTATTGCGTTGATGTACTGGTGGATATTGTATGGTAACACCTGTAGTTGATACTATAATTGGTATGACGTCAACTTTATCCTGATGCCACATGTCTTTCACTTCCTCAGCCAGTTGGATGTATTTTTCAATTTTTTCTCCTGTTTTCTTCTGTATATTTGTTGTATTGGATATGGATATTTCGATTATTTGTATTAATTTCTTTTTATTATTATTATTATTATCGTCATTATGTCATCAGCATATCCGATATGGTGTATCTTCCCACCACTGAAGTAGATGTGTATTGTTCGATTCAGTATTTCCATCACATAAATATGGGTTATAATTACGTTACATTGCTGCTAGTAGACATATTTCTCACGTTTTCTTAGACAGTTGCTACCTGTTACTCCATCATAGGAATTTATGTGCGCAGCATTGTTGCAATACAGACGATCAGAATATCCGATTTCTGTAATTTCATTTCGATTCCAGATCGTTCTAATCGGATTCAGTCAGTGAGTCTTAATGTGGATATCCGACTACGACTCTCATCATATGATAGACTGGGTAAACAACATTCTTACTCAGACTGTTGAATCTAGATCACTTATCTATGAGCGGTGGCCGAGCGGTTTTAGTCGCTACAGTCCGGAACCGCGCAACTGCTACGGTCGCAGGTTCGATTTCTCCCTCGGGCATGGATGTGTGTGATGTCCTTAGGTTAGTTAGGTTTAAGTAGTTCTAAGGTCTAGGGGACTGATGACCTCAGATGTTAAGTCCCATAGTGCCCAGAGCCATCAGAATATTAACTAGTCATGAAATGTCCACTCTATATGGATCCCAAGAAAATAGGAACCATCTCACAAAGGAATGTGAGGTGATATCAAAATTTATCCAACATACAAAAATTAACTGCACGGCTTTCATTTATGCAGTAGTAGCACACAAGGAAATATTATGTCTTGGAAGCGTATATTTCAATTCCTCTTCTCATGTTAACGCCCTTGTTTTAGTATGAAGTGAGAAAATAAACACGAAAAGCTAAAGTTCCTGAGAAGCATATAAGTCAATTCCTCTTCTCATATCACATCTTTTGTTTTAGTATGAAGTAAAAAAATAAACAGTTGAGGGTTCTGAAGCATAATAAGACACCACATTCTTATTATAGGCGCTGTATTCAGCAATGACTGCCAGCTGCCACAACACTTCACAGAATCCTTGCGGCAGGCAACACAACTGTGCGTGCACTTCAGACTTCATTCAGTAAGACGTCAGGAGATGGATGGAAACGTCAAATTAACGTCGCTTTCCGAGTCGTATTCAATCCAGAATGAAGTGTTATTAAGGTAGTTGAGTGTTCTAGCAATTATACTTTTATAATTCCCATACGAGTAGTCCGATAGCCAAAAGAATCCGTTAATGTGAAAGTATCGGGAACTGCACTAATATCAAACTGCAAGAACTTGAGACAATACGTGGACTCTTCTCTTCGCTGGCTGACCTATTACTGTTATTTAGGATTCTCTCCGTCCTAGTCGTAATGCATATGGAGATTCAGAGGCGTTTTTCGCTATTCTTGACAAACATCAGCAACTTGTAATCACTGCGAGTCACAACTGCGTGATGATAATGGTTCAGGTTGTCAGTAGTTGTGGTGGTGTTATGCTGTCAAACTGCTTACAGTAACGTTAATGGTGGCGCACATTATTTAGCGCTGACTACCTACTTGAGTAAAGATAGTGTTTTGGCGTCGTCGGTTGTCTTTATTTGGCGTCAGCTTGAGTAATCCGATGTAACGAACATAATACTCCATTCGCGTGCTGCTAATACAGTATGACTTCAGAGATCATTGTGCGGGTTTTACATTAATTCTGCAATGAAATGCCTAACAAATATTACCCTCAGCTATGCAGCTGGAATGACTCATTACACAGGTACTCCATGTTGCACTTGGTTCAAAAATGGTTCAAATGGCTCTGAGCACTATGGGACTTAACTTCTGAGGTCATCAGTCCGCTAGAACTTAGAACTATTTTAACCTAACTAACCTAAGGACATCAGACACATCCATGCCCGAGACAGGATTCGAACCTGCGACCGTAGCGGTCGCGCGGTTCCAGACTGTAGCGCCTAGAACCGATCGGTCACCCCGGCCGGCATACTTGTATACTGACCATTCGTTATTTGACTAAATATGAACTACAATCTAATTCGCATGTATATGGCATGGGTTAGCGGCCGCACAAAGGTATGACTAAGGGTTGGATGCCGTTGAAGTCCCGTTACATTGATGGTAAGACAAATGTTCACAAATCACCTCAATTGCCTCAAAAAACAATTGCATCTGAAATATCGAAGGACCGACGTCCACACTGTCACAGCGTGTTGAAATACAGCAACGACGGCAGATGAAAATTTGTGACCGACTGGGCTTCGAATCTAGACCTCCTGCTTAGTAGATAGACGTGCTGATCACTGCACTTTTTTTTTCAGTTTGAGAAGACTTTCAGCACCAGGTAGGCGAAGAGAGCAGGGGTCGAAGATCCGAGGCCTGGCCACAATGCCTCCCCCATACCTGTCACTGAGCAGCTGCATTATTCCCATGTTTTCCCTGTTTGCACCCATTTATTCATTTAAATTGTAGAACAAAATTGAAGTAGTAATTAAGGTAAAATAAATTACAGATTGCTGCCTCGAATGGTGTGCGTTCCTTGTAGTACATAACTTATAACTGTGAAAAGGGTGACGGAAAAATATATAACAAACATTCATTCAGAAATGTATTCACAATTTAAGTTATTATGCACTGGATGCATATGAGGTGTGTAAGGAAGCCATATATTTTTCGACAAATGAAGGAAATTTCGGAGCCGGAGGTGTTTTGCCAAATTAGAACAATTCTGATTTTAGAACCAACGTAAAAGAATATTCCAGGAATAAAAAAAAGTGAAAGCATAGTATTCTGCTTCTAATCAATAAAACTGACCACCTCTTTGTAGCCCACATAAAGCAACAGATAAAAAATTTTAAACCATTCCTTATATTTGTTATTATTCTTCAGCTTAAAATGTTCTTCTGCAATATAGAACATGTACTCTTCTAAGTTCTAAGTTTTGTTTGTTACGTCGTAAAACACAAACTGTCCCAGAAGCCACGAATACCTGTAATTCTTTGCGGACGGCTAACTTTTCCAGTCCGGTTGTAAAGCTTCAGTTCTACATCTACATCTACATACATACTCCGCAATCCACCATACGGTGCGTGGCGGAGGGTACCTCGTACCACAACTAGCATCACCTCTCCCTGTTCCACTCCCAAACAGAACGAGGGAAAAATGACTGCCTATGTGCCTCTGTACGAGCCCTAATCTCTCTTATCTTATCTTTGTGGTCTTTCCGCGAAATATAAGTAGGCGGCAGTAAAATTGTACTGCAGTCAGCCTCAAATGCTGGTTCTCTAAATTTCCTCAGTAGCGATTCGCGAAGAGAACGCCTCCTTTCCTCTAGAGACTTCCACCCGAGTTCGTGCAGCATTTCCATAACACTCGAATGATGATCAAACGCACCAGTAACAAATCTAGCAGCCCGCCTCTGAATTGCTTCTGTGTCGTCCCTCAATACGACCTGATAGAGATCCCAAACGCTCGAGCAGTACTCAAGAATAGGTCGTATTTGTGTTTTCTAAGCAGTCTCCTTTACAGATGAACCACATCTTCCGAAAATTCTACCATTGAACCGAAGACGACTGTCGGCCTTCCCCACAACTGTCATTACATGCTGGTCCCACTTCATATCGCTCTGCAATGTTAAGCCCAAATATTTAATCGACGTGACTCTGTCAAGCGCTACACTAGTAATGGAGTATTCAAACATTACAGGATTCTTTTTCCTATTCATCTGCATTAATTTACATTTGTCTATATTTAGAGTTAGCTGCCATTCTTTACACCAGTCACAAACCTTGTCCAAGTCATCTTGTATCCTCCTACAGTCACTCAACGACGACACCTTCCCGTACCACAGCATCATCAGCAAACAGCCGCTCATTGCTATCCACCCTATCCATTAGATCATTTATGTAGATAGAAAACAACAGCGGACCTACCATACTTCTCTGGGGCACTCCAGATGATACCCTCGCCTCCGATGAACACTTACCATCGAGGATAACGTACTGGGTTCTATTACTTAAGAAGTCTTCGAGCCACTCACAAACTTGGGAACAAATCCCATATGCTCGTACCTTAGTTAGGAGTCTGCAGTGGAGCACCGAGTCAAACGCTTTCCGGAAGTCAAGGAATATGGCATCCGTCTGATACCATTCATCCATGGTACGCAAAATATCATGTGAAAAAAGGGCGAGTTGCGTTTCGCAGGAGCGATGCTTTCTAAAGCCATGCTGATGCATGGACAGCAACTTCTCTGTCTCAAGGAAGTTCATTATATTTGAACTGAGAATATGTTCGAGAATCCTGTAACAAACCGATGTTAAGGATATTGGTCTGTAATTTTGAGGATCCGGCCTTCTACTCTTCTTATATACAGGCGTCACCTGCGCTTTTTTCCAGTAGCTCGGGACTTTACGTTGGGCAAGAGATTCGCGATAAATGCAAGCTAAGTAAGGAGCCAATGCAGGAGATTTCTCTCTGTAAAACGGAATTGGAATCCCATCAGGACCTTGCGATTTATTTAATTTCAACCCATTCAGCTGCTTCACAACCCCAGGGGTGTCTATCACTATGTCCTCCATACGGGAATCTGTACGAGACTAAAACGGCAGTGTTTTTGTACGATCCTCCTGCATGAAAGATTTCTCAAATGCTAAATTTAAAATTTCAGCTTTCGTTTTGCTGTCTTCCGTTGCCAGACCAGACTGATCAGTGAGTGACTAGATGGAAGCCTTCGACCCGCTTTTACCCGATTTTGCGTAAGACCAGAATTTCCTTGGGTTTTCAGCAAGATCTTTTGCTAAGGTATGACGGTGGAAGTGGTTGAATGCTTCGCGCATCGATCTTTTTACAGCAGCACGAATCTCTACTAACTTTTGCCTCTCCGCATTCTACCGATCTTTCTTGTACCGCGAGTTCAACTGTCTTTGCTTCATGAGTATTGTCCGAATTGCGCTGTTAAGCTACGGTGGGTCTTTTCCGTCCGTAACCCACTTTTTCGGCACATACTTGTCCAAAGCGTGATTTACAATGTGTTTAAAATTTGCCCATAATTCTTCCACGTCCATCGTACCGAAAGTAAATGAAGTCGATTCATTTACCAAGTGGGATGCTAACAACTGCTTATCTGCTCTTTCTAGTAAGAATACTCTCCTAGCCTTCTTGACCGACTTTTTAACTTTCGTAATCATAGTCTTAATGACAACATCATGATCACTAATCCCTGTCTCAACACTGACACCGTCCATGAGGTCTG
Source organism: Schistocerca cancellata (assembly GCF_023864275.1). NCBI lineage: Eukaryota > Metazoa > Arthropoda > Insecta > Orthoptera > Acrididae > Schistocerca > Schistocerca cancellata. The sequence continues at coordinate 317,952,402 of NC_064629.1, forward strand.
GTCTGTTCGTGGCTACCAGATCTAAAATATTTTCATTACCGCGTTGGCTGTCGATTTAGCTGCTCAATACAGTTTTCGGATAATGTGTTCAAAAGTAATTCACACGACGGCTTGTCTGTACCACCTGTGATGAATCCTTAGACATCCCAGTCTATACTAGGTAGGTTGAAGTCGCCTCCGACTAATACAGAGTAATCTGGGTACTTATGCGATACAGAATGTAGACTCCCTTTGAATGATTCTAGAACTGTCACGGTGGAACCTGGTGGCCGGTACTAACACCGCACAATTAACTTTATTTCCCCTAGCCCTGTTAAACGTGTCCAGATAACTTCACAATCACACTTTACTTCGACCTCAGAAGACACAATATTTTTGTCAACTGCAATGAAGACACCACCTCCTGCGGTGTCTAATCTGTCTTTCCGATGCACGTTCCGACCCTCACTAAATATTTCAGAACTTCCTATCTCGGGGTTCAGCCAGGTCTCAGTCCCGAGAATAATTTGCGCGCCACACGCTTCCTGGAGGGCAGTAAATTCAGGAACTTTATTTCGAACACTCTGAAAATTTACTGCTGATATCTTGATAGCTGAAGTGTCTTTACACTGAGCGCGTCCTGATTTCCCTGCCTGAACGTCGACTGGTGAGTGTTCATCAGGACACCTCGCACTACTGCCTAGCCTAAAAAAAACCCATGTGCACGCTACAAGTACTCTGCTACCCGAGTAGCCGCTTCCTTTGTGTAGTGCACCCCTGACCTATCTAGGGGCGTCCTACAATTCCCCACCCAACAGCGCAAGTCTAGAAATCTGCAGCCAAGACCGTCACAGAGTCGACCAAGCGTCTGGTTGAGACTCTCCACTCGGCTCCAAACCAAAGGACCTCGATCCACTCTGGGAACGATGCTGCAAATAGAAAGCTCAATCCGCCAGCTGCCTGTACGACCTGAGGATCGCCTCAGAAACCAAGCGACAGGAATCATTAGTGCCGACGTGAACAACTACTTGCAGACGACTGCACCCCGTACGCTCGATTGCCGCAGACAAGGCCGCCTCCACATCTTGGATGAGGCCCCCCGGCATACAAACCGAGTGCACGTTGGATTTCTTTCCAGCCCTGTACGCTGTTTCCCTAAGGGGCTCCATCACCCTCCTAAAACTGGAGCTCCCAATAACCAGCAAGCTTTTGCCCCCCTGTGCCTGCTCGAGCCCTGCTGAAGGAGCGGCCATCTGCCCACTGACAGGATGAACGGGCGTGGCCAGCCGGCCAGCCTCCACATTGGCCCTCCGCCTCGAGCGACGCGAACGCGTTGCATTCCGCCACTCACCCTGAGGTGAGGGCGGCCCCAACGCGCCGGGTACACTAGAAGGTGCCTCGGCGGCTGAGTCAGCGGACGCAGCAAGCGACACCTGGGGTGACCCAAGCAACACGCCAGAGCCTCCGCCGTCGCTGCACCTCGAGGTAGCAGCCTGAAGGCGGCTGACCGTGGCCAACAGCACGCTCAGCTCCTCGCGAACCGCGTCCAGTTCCTCCTGCGCCCGCACACAGCACGCACACACCCTATCCATCCTACTGTTAATATCTAACGACTCCGTGAATTTATACTCTACGGCTATCAATAAGCAATATTACTCCTCTCAAATACGAGAATACGCAAGGATTTTATGTAATTAAATATGCAAGCGCACAAACACTCGAAAAGAAATTAAGAATCAAACTACAAAATAAATATGAAAGCTAAATATGCGACTCGCTACAGCACTGTTGCTGCACTGATACGTCACCAGCACCTGCTCAAGGCTCAGTTATCGGTATATGACTTTCTGAGGTTCTGTTGATAGCGCTAATTTCTTCCTAGTCCAGTTCCAAATTCTGATTTTATTTTCACATAAGAAAGTCTGCCCTGCAGTTTCTACAAGCCGACATTTGTCGCAGTATGCGGAAGGTATCAATCTGATTTTACATAATCGTTCCGCTGTGGATATGGTTTCGTTTACAACGTCGAACATTACGGCACTGACTCTAGTTTGTACAAGTTTTACTGTTGATATTTTTCCAGACGGTCCTCCAGTTTTTTTAGGTTAATTTACCGGAATTGGTTTGTGAAAATGATGTCTGGTAATATAATCATAAACGATTCTAGTGTTGGTCTGTGCATGTGGATGTCTTACACAGCTCCAATCGCCATAGTACATTCGGACGTAATCTAGGCTGGCGTACTACATTAACAGAAGCGTTCCTATCCCCAGGATCTAACGAGAGGAACAAGTTTCGTGATGCCTGTCATAGTGGCATGTATTAGTTTAAAAGCATGTCTTTAATTACAAGTCCTCCGTTTTGCCTCTGCAAAGTCGGCGTGTCGAAGGATACTTTGAAGATATTTTGTTTCCACACATACCAAGAGGCTACAGCTAATATTTTATGTGCCGTGACCTGCGGTATCGGTAAGACTGCTGCGACATGATATATTTTGCTAAGTATGTATGTGTTTATAAATCTGAACTTTCTGCAGACGGTCTAACGATCGCATGTCGTGGTCCTTCAACAAGGTTCCAATGACATTAAGTTTCCGCTCCCAATTGTTCGTGGGCATGCTCTTGGGATTCGCCCTTAACTACAATCCGAGTTAGAGACTCTCTTCAGTTACATCTAACCAGTGCGCACCTATTGCACTAATGTATGAACCGAGACGAAGTATTTTGGATTTAAAATTTTGTAAATTTGTGGTAAGAACTTATGGGACCAAGCGCCCCGGCCGTTATTCCACTCGCTCGCGGCCACACTGTATTCCCGCAAGGGTTCGGACGATATCGAGCGTCTAGCACTGAAAACTTTCAGTGTCCCGTCGAGACCCAAATAATTATACAGGATGTTTCATGAGGAATAGCAAATGTTGTAGGAGGTGGTAGTATAGACAAACTGCAGAAAAAATGCCATATAACATGTGTCCAATTTTTATTGAACATACATATAGCTGGGTTCCATGCATTTTCGTTTCGTATGTTGGTCCTTACAGAACCCAGTTGCCTACACTTCCTTGAAAATGAACTTCCAGCGTTATTGGAAGAGGTTGATTTGGCTACAAGAATGCGTGTGTTCCGCCAGTATGACGGGGTCCTGCGCATTCTAATCGTCAGGTGACATATTATCCAAACCTAACATTTCCCGGAAGATGGATCATTAGATATGGGCACTTTTCTTGGCCTTCAAGGTCCCAGGACCTTATCTCTTTCGATTTTTGCCTGCGGCGATGGTTAAAGGCGAAGTCTACAAAGAAGAAGTAAACCCAAGAACCGATTTGATCGTTCGGATTATGAATAGTGCAGCCCTAATAGAAGAAGACGACCTCAGAACAGCTACACGTGGTGTTATCAAGAGAAGTCAAATGTGCATTGAAGTTGGTGGGGGAATTTTTGAAAATCAGCTTTGAACGTCCTCATTTGCCTTTGCTTTGAGTTTGTTAGGGTTACGTACTAACAGCTGTATCTCTGTACTCAATAAAAAGTGGACGCATTTATATGGAATTTTTTTGTGCAATTCGTCTGTACTACCACCTGCTAAAATATCTACTATCCACCTGAAACACCCTGTATATGGATATATGTGTCGTGTCTGTTCTTTCGGACATATCCGATAGAAAAGACACTACGAATCCGGGTTCGAATCTGTTCAGGCACAAATTTTCGTCTGACGCCGTTGTTCTATTTTAATGCCCATGACAGCCTGGACATCTGTCCTTCAATCTTTAATTGGTTAACAACGCTGTCTATTTCGATTCGTAGTGTCCATTCTTTCGGAAATGTCGGAAAGAACACACACACACACACACACACACACATTTTTATCTTGAGTGCTATTCGGAAAATGTTTGTCAACTCAGTGATAGTGCCAGACTGGAGCTGCATCAACCTACTCATTTCACTAGATACAGTTGCAATTTTCTGAATAATTCCTATTTAATAAGTGACAGCGATAGTGTCTCTCATCGTTTACTTTGTCGGAAACCTGCTTCTTTCTGCCCTAGGCTATACTACAGCAATGAGTGATTGCTCACATTCTTGATACCTCACTGGACGTGCTACTGCAACTGTAGCCAAAGATTCAAATCCCGCTGGAAAAGTATGTTTCAAGTCAGATGGTTTTGCTCCTCGCCTACTGTCGTTGAAAACGATCACAACGAAATTAAGTATAGGTATCCTATGAAACCCTTGAGATCATACTGCAGTGCTGTGAAGATGAAAAAAGTAGTTTTCACAATTATCAGATGACAGATGGAGTTTGTCAGATTCCACTAATTATGATTGCATTATTAACTGTTGATTCACAGGCGCTTTTCTGCCGCTTATTGTAGCTGTTATTTGAATGTTAGAGCTGGAAGAATAGAAACATTAAATTTTCGCCATATGGAACGTTCGAATTCACCTTAAGTCTTCACGTTTTCGAGCAAAGGCAGAATATCCGTCAGGAAAGCTGACAACAATAAGCCAGGCCATGCCTGTCTTCTGGCGGATGTGCCAATGACAGTGATCTCAATAACAATATTGTACAGCAAAGATGCATTGCCAGCTCAACCACTGGAGAAGCTCCAAAATTGTGAATCGCTTCTGGTGAATACGCTTTCAAGGTTTCGGTCCGATTAAGACACTAAAACACAAATAATTGTCGCAGTTATTAATTTATGGCATTTAGTTTCCATTCAGTGCATCGATGTATTACAAGTAATTGCACTCTAGCCCCTAAACCTAGTTACAGAAATGCGAATAATGCTCATTGACATATAATGAGGATCTTGCGG